>NC_141337.1:10430000-11030000 GCF_037954235.1 Aulostomus chinensis | reverse complement strand
AGGCTCCGCCGTGACATCCTGGGTGACTCGTACACAGGAGCAATGTGGTGTTCTTTCTCAAACTCTAATGCTGCTGTAGAGTAGCTGGAGCTGAGAGGGACAGAAGGGAGGAGCAAGTGAAGAGTGGAACAGAAGAAGAGGAGGCCGAGTTAGAGAGAAATACATGCGAAAATGATACAAAAGACCTTCAAACTTCCTAAAATCAGGAAATAGGCATTTCTACTGATTTGTGCATCATCTTCAACATGTCGCCTTCTCAGCCATTTTCCCAGAAAAAAATTTAAAAAATAAAAAAATCATACAAAAACAAACAGTCCATTCAGAGGGAACACAAAACTGTCATGCTGTTGTTGACTGCAGCTGGCACTGAGCCTGACAGGAAGTGAGTCACTCACAAGGGAGAGGGACAACAAGACAACAGAATAGGCACAGTATGGCTTTTTTAGCCAAATCACAGAGGGGAAAAAAAGCCAAATAAACAACACAAAGAATGCAAGTAGGATATGAATAAAATTTACTCCTCTTGCTGTCGTACAATAAAAGCCAGCAGTGAGTGAAAACACACCATGAATGTTGTCAATTTTAACATCGCAGTGCATTGGGCAGCTGTGACTCACGCGGCCACACCCACCTGGCAGGGTACTGAGGACATGCAGAGCCAAGGACAACATTCTGCCAAATAGGCAACAGGGCAGCAGTTGTGAAATACCCCGTTACCATTACAAAATCTATTTATCATCCTTCTTTCCTGGTGCATGGAACTAAAAAGTTTGGATTCATGAAGCCAAAGATCCACTGTAAGAGTTGGTAGACAAGCACAGAACAAAGTACCATCACTTGGTTTAACTAGAGACTGTTCGCATTTTTCGGGGGAAACTTCAGCTAACTTCATGCTAAATTATCAACACAAAATACTTTAACAGAGCTGCAGAAGCAAACTACTTTATTATGCTACATTTTAGTATCATAGTTTCACAACTGTATCAAACCTGGTGGCACCTCAGGGGGGAGCTAAACACATGACATGGTTTATTTGAGTTGTTTGTGAAGTTACAATCTCTTAAACAGGAAGGCAGTGTCAATAAGACAAAGTTGCCTTCAAAATAAAAGCCTCACGACAAAAACAGGAAGCGAGGCAAAATACACAAACTGCATGCAACCAATACAGTTGAGGACAAGTGTTAAAACATCAACTGGGTTATCTACACCAATCCCTATCCATCAAAATCATTATATTACTGTTCCAAGGCACACAAAAAAACAGTGGCTTTTATTTGAACTCTATGATCTGAGCTAAAATGTCCTGACCAAGCTGTACCTTCCCAGCATGAGGATAAACAAGGGCAAACAGAATGACTTATTTTACCTGTTTCAGAGGGACAGACTACAGGGACGTTCCCCGTAAAAAAAACAAAACAAAAACAGACTTTAACTCATGACAAACAGAGCAGAATCTACTGTGTACTAGCGCTCTACGGGCCTCGCCCGCCCGGCTCTAAACCTTGAGGATTACACACTCCTGCTGAGAGCCAATTATGTGCTTTCGAGCTTGGTCTGCACCCTGCTTGCTGCTCCAACTGGCTCTCCTGTGAACACAAGATCAGGGCACGACCCTTGTCTCTATATTCCGTCCGTCTAACTCAGAGCTCACTTCCAATGATGAACAAGAACTAGAGCGTTTGTATACCTGCACACTTATTATAGCTACATACAGTTAGGCCCAGAAATATTTGGACAGTGGCACAATCTTCATGATTTGGGCTCTGCATGCCACAACATTGGATTTGAAATATAACAACTACAACGGAATTGAAGTGCAGACTTTAAGGTTCAATTCACGGTGTTGAACAAAAATATATGATTAAACGTGTAGGAATTGTAGCTATTTTTATACGAATGCTCCTCATTTCAGGGGCTCAAAAGTAATTGGACAAAGAAACGTGACCCTTAGTAAAATGTTACTTTTGAATATTAAGTTGAGAATCCTTTGCAGACAATGACTGCCTGAAGTCTGGAACCCATGGACATCACCATACGCTGGGTTTCCTCCTTGGTGTTGCTTTGCCAGGCCTTTACTGCAGCTGTCTGCAGTCCTTGCTAGTTTATGGGTCGTTCTGCCTTAAGTTTTGTCTTGAGCAAGTTAAATGTATGCTCAATAGTGTTGAGATCTGTGATTGACTCGGCCATTGCTGAATATTCCACTTCTTTGCTTTAAAAAACTCCTGCGTTGCTTTTGCAGTATGTTTTGGATCATTGTCCATCTGTACTGTGAAGCACCGTCCAATCAACTTTGCTGCATTTGGCTGAAGCTGAGCAGAAAGTCTATCCCTATACACTTCAGAATTCAGCCAGATGCTTCTGCGTTTTGTCACATCATCAATTAACACAAGTGACTCAGCACCATTGGAAGCTATGCATGCCCATGCCATCACACTGCCTCCACCATATTTTACAGAAGATGTGGTGTGCTTTGGCTCATGAGCTGTTCCAATTCTTCTCCAAACTTTCTTCTTTCCATCATTCTGGTACAGGTTGATCTTAGTCTCTTCTGTCCAAAGAATGCAGTTCCAGAACTGGGCTGGCTTCTCCAGGTGTTTTTTGGCAAAGTCAATTCTGGCCTTTCTACTTTTGAGGCTGATTAATGGTTTGCACCTTGTGGTGAATCCTTTCCTTTGTATTTACTCTCATGAAGTCTTCTCTTCATGGTAGACGAAGATACTGACGCACCTACTTCCTGGAGAGTGTTCTTCACTTGAGTGGATGTTGTGAAGGGGTTTTTCTTCACAATGGAAAGGATTCTGCGATCATCCACCACCGAAGTCTTCCATGGACGTCCAGGCCTTTTTGAATTCCCAAGCTCACCAGTGCACTCTTTTTCTCAGAATGTACCAAACTGTTGATTTGGCCACTCCTAACATTTCTGCTCTCTCTCTGATGGGGTGCTTCTTTTTTTCAGCCTCAGGATGGTCTGTTTCACCTCCACTGAGAGCTCCTTTGACCGCATGTTGTGTGTTCACAGCAACAGCTTCCAAATGCAAACGCCACACACGGAATCAACTCCAGACCTTTTAACTGCTTAACTGATGACATGTTAATGAGGGAAGAGCCCATGCAGCTTTATTTATTTATTTTTTTTTTGCAGGCTTCTGAGTCAATTGTCCAATTACAACCCTTGAAAAAGAGGTGGCTACATATTAAAGAGCTGTAATTCCTAAACCCTTGCTCCAATTTGGATGTGAATACTCTCAAATTACAGCTGAGAGTCTGCACTTTAAGTCCCTATTGATTATACAACTGTATCCTGAATATGTTTTCGTGAACAGCAAAAATAATAAAACTTGTGTCACTGTCCAAATATTTCTGGGCCTAATTGTATCACAGTTTCACCAAGACTAGCCTTCTGCCTCTAGGACCAGGAAGAGTAAACATTAACCAATCTGTCAGTGTGTGTGTGTGTGTGTGTGTGTGTGTGTGTGTGTGTGTGTGTGTGTGTGTGTGTGTGTCTGTGTCTGTGTGTGAGACAAGCAAAAATGATTTACATGGTGACATCACCAAGCTCACTAACTCATGTAGTTTGTCTGGTATGAACAGGAATGGCATTACTTTTAAATTCCCCTGGCACAACTGACAGCATTTCTGCTCAAATGCTACACAGCAGCAGGATAAAGATGCAAGGATATTTGCTCTCTTCTCAGGGACAAATCAGCAGTGTGGAAACAGCTGAAACCAACTGAAACCAACTAAAGACCCGAGATGTTCTATCCCACTGAGAAACACCTCATTGGAACCTGTGCTCCCGGTCAGAACAGCAAAGTCAAAAATGAGGGTCAATGCTCTCTGGTGGTTTCTCAAGCAACGAGCTGCTGTGTGAGTTTTACCGCTGGACAGAAAACGAAGAAAAGATCCAAATGTCATGCATGCACTCGGAGAAGGAGACATAGCCGCAGCCAAAAGACCTGGTTAACCTGCTCAGATCAGTGAGAAGTGCCAGCACCTTCATATGAATATAAATGTGAATTTCAAATCATAGAAAACTAGCTAGAGTTTGGGTTTAACCAGTTTTAACTAGCTTTGAATGTACTGTGTTTGAAATGTGAAGGGAAATAATCAAAAACAAATAATAGGAATGTAGACTAATATCTCAGTCCCCACAAATAATCAGCAGATCATTGGACTCATATGTATTATTCCAATGATTAGAGAAGGAGGAGCCTATAAAAAAGAAATTGCAAAAGTTGCGAATTGTGAAAGTTTTAACACAACAAAACTTAGAGAAATACCTGAAAGATCGTGATCACAATGATAATATGAAACTCTAGCAGCCAACACACACACGTTTCTCAAGCTGATGTATTTTACAAGAACAAAATCACATCTAATCCTTTGGTGTGCTTAGGTCACAGGCCCTCATAGCAGCAGTGTAGGTCATGCTGGCATGTTATGTACATGCGAGAGTACATGTACAACTTTTATCAGTTCGTTGCATCAGAGAACAATGATCCAGTATTCAATGGTGATGTCACTCAGACTCCCAACTGGCACTGCGTGAAGGGCGGGGCAGGACAGGGTGTGTCTGAGAAAGGAAACTAACTTGTCTGTCTACAGCCTACAGTCAGGCACAGTCCATGAATCCATCAGCCGGCTCTCCCTGGCAACACTTGAACCGCAAGATTCAGAACAAGACTTTAGAAGATTATTTTAGATTATGGACTCCACTGCACTACGTGTGACTGTTGTACCAGCACCAGAAGAAGATGCACAAACTAAAACCATGTTTAAAAGCTTCCACTCACACTCCGTCTGTTCAGAGGCTGCAAGCAAGTTGCATGAGTGTAAAATCTTTCCAGGTGCTCTGGTTATCCAAATGGATGGTGCACAGCTGAACCGGATGCTCCCACAGCCCACATCGGGGATATAGATAGAGACGGACACGGTGAAGACACAGATAAAGACACAGACACACTCGGTGTAGAGAAAGATGTTGCTTTCCATCCCAACACTCAGCTTCCTGGAATCTCTCCTTACATAACACTAAGCTTTGATAGTCTTCCCACCCCCAGCAGGCGCAGGAAGCTTTCTTACGATGCGCAGCAACACTAAGAATCAGCTCAGACCAGATTGTTTCTTTCACTACATTCCATTTTGCTTTTAGCATGTAGCAGATATTCACATCAAGAGTAGCAGTGCAGTGAGTGAGCAGAAAGGGCTCAGATCAAATCATTCCACATAACCTGCAATAAACAGAAGAGCTTCGGGAACAATGATCACTAAAAATTAGTTATTGATTGCATATGAAGCTAAGGTTGCCGCAATAAATCAATTCAGTCCATTTTCTTGTTGGAGAAGTAGTCTTACCTGCTAAAAAATGGAACTGATTAATCCAGAAAGTAACTAACAGATTATTTCGAAAATACGTGTTCGTTTGCAGAATTCTACATACAGGCATCAAAGTAAATCCCGTCCATGTTTAAAGTGGAAGAGCAGGAAGAAAAAAGCGAACATTACTGCAAGGAGCATGTGAGTCCGACTGGATCACAGCCATTCATCCAGGTGTAAATGCTACATGATAAATTGTTTATATGTGAGAGAAGGAATCTGCCTGTGGGGTGGAAGAACCACTACTGCGCCTAACTGGCACATCGAGACAATGCAGCCTGGAGTCAACAAGAACTTCCATTTTTCCTCCACAGGGCGAGGTTCACTGAAACTGCTAAAACCACAGCAGCTAAACCAGCTCATCATCTTTTTCTTTTTTCAAAATCACAAAGCTTTAGTTGAATCTCCACTAGCACCTTGGGTTGCCAGCCACTCTGCTACTGACTGATTTGCATATATTTTGCAAAAGAAAAAAATGTAAACAATGTACAAAGGGGAGGGAGAGAGAGAGAGAGAGAGAGAGAGCGAGAGAGAGAATATACACACAGATGTACATGTAAAACTACATAAGAATCAAGGTTGCACCCAACAGCTAATTTTTAATCACATAAAAATGTCTAAACTGTAAAAAAAAATATCAATATGGTTTGCTGCAATATTTGAACAACAATGAAAAAACTTAAGAGATCAAAATCCTTCCTGTGGCATGCAGATGAGTAGCCTTCCAGTTAAGACACGTAGCACAAAGTCGGACAGTCTACAGGTCAATTCTGGCCAATTTTGCAGCAGGTTACAGCCCCCTCCTCAAACAAGTTTCACCCCACCTTTCAGAGCGTTTAGCAGTCGGATAATGACTCTACTACTTTTGTAGAACAATCTGGGAGGACTTTAATCAATAGAATCAATTCCCAAGCCTCTAAATCTATCTCAACCTTAATCTTAAACTCAACCTCAACCCTAAACCCGAGTCTAAACCCTCAAACCGAGCTCTGAAGTTGTCTCAGAAAGCAAGGAATAATCAGAATGCCCTCACCAGGATGGCTTAAAACTCAAGCCACACAAGTGCAACACACACACACACACACACACACACACACACACACACACACACACACACACACACACACACACACACCATAGAAACCACATGGATTGTAAATCTCAGTGTCAAAACCACAAGTGTGGCCAATATGCCAGAAGGGCTACACACACACTTTCACACACAATCTCACATACACAGAACACACAAGTTTACAAAAAGAAGGGATGTGTGTTTTAATGGAAATATAAAAGTTAGAGGAAAACACTTGCTTTTCAAATAAAAGTAACAAAGATTGTTGTCCTAAAAAGACTCCATTTTAATCTTGACACCTATGAAAATCCTCAAGCGAAACATGAAAATATTCCATCAGATGTGTGCAGGCTTCTGGAAATGGTTGCTGTGCATTTTTGTCATATCTTCTCATTTTATCATCCTGTTAATTTAGCACAAAAATAAAACGACTTCTTTTATATGCCCTGTGTCTTTTACTTGTGATAACTACTTTGGGGTGGTAAGAAAAGTGCTATATAAATGTAATGTTATTTTTACTATGTATGACTTCTTTTACCACCAGCAGCTTTGTGACACCCACCATGTTTGGTGGAGACTGTTTTGCATCATCGTCTCAAAGGACAACACACAGTGTTAATAAATGGGACAGTGAGCACCACACCGACTGAATCCAAATCTGATCACTGCCTGCAGGAAACGAGCGTAGAGACTTGGGGACTCTAATTTGTCTGAAATGTACAGACTATTTTGTTTCCCAGCCGTTTACTTGATGCTCCTCCCCATCGAGACCGTGTTTACTGCAATTACACTGCACTCAATTATTCTGTGAAATTCAGCTGCGAGAGCCTCTGGTAATCTTTGGGAGATAAATACCAAATCAGAGCATAAACACAGAGCACACTCCATCCTTCTGTTCCCTAAAACTGCTACAGAGCGGAAAAAGTCGTCTCTCCCCTGAGATGCGGGGGTCTATATTTACTAGAGGCCAGGAAGTAGAAGTACGCTAACGAGAGCCTTTGGATTTCCATCCCTGGGTGGGTTTTATTTGGCACCAATTAGGATCATTCCATCCCATCCTCATTTTCCCCTCCCACACTCTCCTTCTGCCCCTCTCTCTCTCGCCACACTATATCATAACAGTGTGCCATTTCATGTTGCTATGACGACTCCTCCAAACAGCCTCCTGGTTCAGTAGCAGAGTCTGGACTTATACACCATTTCCAACAGACAGATGCCGTTCACAAAAGAACACAAGCCTGGCGCACACAGAAATGCAAACGCTTCTGTCGTCAACATATGCCTCGCGCGCCCACAAGAAGACGTGCAAGCTTTAGAACATTCGCCAGGGTTTATTTTCATCGTAGTAGTGAAAGCTCGAAAAGCGGTTAACAGTCGTGACTTTAAACTCTCACGAGGTTGCACAGCAGGGGCCACAACAAGTATTCCAACAAAAGAGGGCCGCTTCAAAATTCAACTGTACTGGTTTGGAAAAAGAGATGCTGTCACAATGATGTGCAACAGAACTGAGACCAAAAGAAATCTGTTAGCTTCCCAAATGTGAAAGGAGGGATGCTGATGACTCATGGTTGTACTTGTTCATTTGCCCGCTTAAGTCTCTTTATTATTATCATTTAGTTTTTCTGCATTTCTTTCATATCTTCCGTGGAAAGTGACAGGGACTCTTCATCTAGTACATCAGCTGTCGAGCACAGATTCTCCTAATTTCAAGTCACTCAATGGCGTCGGATCGTTTCGTTCTAAATGAACCAAGAGTATCCCTGAATCGTATCGATAACCACGAATTGTGATACAAATCGAATGGTCGTTAAAACGAATCGTTACATCCCTACTATTTAAAGACTTCACATTTTGAGGTAATTTAAACAAAATTACTTTTTAAATTGAAATGGTTGGAAAGTATTAAGTATTATCGCTTGTCTGATCACTACTGCTGTTATCCAACTGTCCCAGGAGGGGGACTGGGGGGTTGAGGACACCAGGGGCCCCACTGACCCACTTCCAGCATCATAAAATATGAAGGGTCTGTGTGAGTAAACACACAGCTCACACATGCCCGTTTTCAGCGAGCAAGTCGTCGAGGCTGAACCAAAGAGAACCTCTGCACCGCTTTGATTGTTGTAGTGAGCGAAAAACATTGAGAGCTTTTATTTGCATGCCTGTATGGGAGCTGAACGAGGACTCGGAATGCTAACCCATTTAATCCACATGAGAGCGTTTCCATCAACGCAGAGAAGCATAAATCTCCGCCTACTTCACTCCGGGGCTGAGTGTCTTACTGTTTTGTCCAGTTAACTGTATGTTCTTTTTTTGTTGTTGTCTGGAACGTTTTGCCAGCAACAACGCATTTTACCCTTCTGAAGAACTGCTGAAAATGAGTATTTCCAACAACAAAAAACAAACATATGATGACTTGCCCTTACGCCATTGCCTGCTGGACAGCCTGACACGCACCTCCCTGGAACTGGAACTGCGGCCCCATTCTAAAAGGCTGCTAGCACCCGCAACTTTCAACCTTCTCGCTGCGATGGGACAAATGTTAATCGTAATAATAACAATTCATTCCAGTGACCCTGCATACAAATTGACACCATAGTCATTTAAACTGGTCTTTTATGATGAATGAAAATGCTTTCCCTCTAATATCGCAATATTTAGTCAAAACAATGACACTTCGATTTTAATTTTAATCTTTTGACTTTTTTTTAGATATCAAGCTGGTGCAGCCCTGCTTTGACTCTTGTATTCGCAACAAACAGGCAATAGAGAGTCAATGTAAAGTTTTGCAGTGTTTGCTACAAGAGTGAGCAGCTTCGAGGTGAAGTGAAACCTCCCACTTCTCCCATGAAGGCCTTGTAAGTCTATTTATCAAAGTGCTTTCTCCCACGGTAATTACAGTATTAATCACAGTAACACGGGGTTGCTGCTGGTCTAGGCTGTAACAGTCTCTCTCTTGTGTGTGTGTGTGTGTGTGTGTGCGCGTGCGAGTGTATGGAACCAGAACGTAGTTGGCTGGCATCATGCCTCTTTCTTTCTTTCGGACCATTTCAAGGCCACAAGCTTGTCACTGCTCTTTTGAGGTTTGACAACAGATGGGCCAACGGTTTCTGTCACCTGACTCCCTCTGTGGCTCTACGGTTCTCCCTTTCAGGCACACAATGAGCTAAAAGACTCTGGGTTGATGTGTGTGAACTCTGAATCAGCTAATACAAATGATTAACATTCTAATATTAACCCAACATGTACAGAGACACACAGAAGCCCTGGGTTAACGCTTCACAGGCCAATAAAAGCCAGCAATCTGTCAACTGGCTTGTCGGAGAGCATAAACTATTAGTGTAATCTTGGGATCAAGGCCGCCGTTGTGACTGGGAGGTTCGTTAATAGCTCCTCAGCTGACCACAGAGGAACACGGTTAGCTTGTTTTACCTCAGCAGTGGGACTCCTTGTGTGCACTACGCAGCCGACATGATACACAGAGAAAGTGAAACAATCTGTGTTCCTGTGAATTTTGTAGGTCAGTCACACCCCTAAATGTTGCTTCATCAGTTCAGAAGCTGGTGCTGAGTCTCTCTTTTTTTTTTTGCTGCATCATTGTCAAAAAAGCCAAACAGGATGAGATGCCATGATTTTAAAGCAGGACTTTACCCCCCCCCCACCCTCCACACACACACACACACACACACACACACACAAAAAGACTACTTTGGTTTTCCAAGTACTCACAACAAATAGGTGTCTTGAGCAGCATTACATCGTTGTGACAGCAGAATGCAGAAAGAGTCAGCCACGTATATATTTGCCTGTAACCTAATGGCTGCTGTAGGCTGACAACAACAAAACTGCCAACCCCCCCCCCCCCAAATTTTTTTTAAATGTCTGTTTACCAACTCTCAAAACGGATTACAGAGCATACGGCTGGATAGAAGATATTGCTAACACTGGACGATGCACCCACGAGTGTAAACAGACAGTTGTTGCTGTAATTAGCCATCAGTCCACATTAGCATCAAGCTAATATATGTGGCTGCGTTTGAGTCAAAAAAGTGATGCGAGAAGGGAAAAAAATATTTTTGAGCTCAAGCTCAAGGATTTCAGAGGCAAAATCTGCTTTTTAAAAAGGTGAAATATTGTTCACAAATTATTATTGTGAAGTTTTGATTCTGGACTCAAAAATCAGCATAATGATGGTAGAGAACAACTCGGAGTGGCGTGGCTCGTGACTGTTCACATCACCTTCATTCTGCTCAGGACCTGATTGCTCCATATTTAGCCAAACTCCTTTAAAGCAAAATTTAGCACAAGCACCCGAAAGGTGCAGACAGCTGTGAATCAACAGCAGGTATGCACCTGGTTGAGTTTCCATCCACAAATTTTAATGCGAGAAATGGAGATATTTTATAAAAAGAAGAAAAAAGAAAAGTCCCCCCCGCCCCCCGAATAAACCCTGAGGTAACATTAGCGAATCTTTATCTTAGCAGGGTATTTCAAAACAATTCCAACTTGTCCAGCCGAAGGCAACTCCACAAGACCTCTCCATTTTAGGGTTGTCTTCTACCATCTGTTACAGCCATGTACACTGCCCATACCGCCACCTTCTACCTCTAACCAGTTGATGGAAACACTGCTGAAAGTGCATTTCCGTGTCTTCAAATCAACAGCTTAAAAAAACATTTGAATGGAAATACAAATAGCAATGTGCAAATAATTAAGCTACAATATTTGTATTGGTGAAGTATTTAACAAGTCTGACAGGTCGAGCGTGAGCCTCAAGTGGGCTGCTGAACAGAATCTAGCATGGTGGTAGTACCGGCTCAGGCTTTGTAAGGTGTCATCAAGAAAAACAGTTAGCTGGTGCTCCAACTCTCAGCGTAGTTGAGTGGAATATCTTAAGTGTCTTCAGTGACATTCAAGCTCCCCACTTGCATCCAACAGGCTATAATTCTCACTGCACTTCAATGCCATTCCCACAGGTGCCAACACATTCAACATGGCGTACCCACATGCATGTCACCACAGCCTGAACCTGTCGAGTTAAATGGAAACCAGCACAACACACTGAGACCTGCCGGTTTTCACTCTTCTGCAAAACACTGCTGTAAAACATAATAACAGTTCAAATTCGTAGCCTCAGTCATGCAATAACTCTTCCTTTCCCTAAAGCCAGAAATAGAGTAAAAAGCCATATTTCATTTCCTGACCTACGCGCCACCTTTCCGCCGATAGCAGCGGTGACATTACTGAAGACAGTAACATTCCTTCACATGCTCAGACCTTCCTGGTGAAGTGGCAACCACGCCCTCGCCTTGAGGAGCGTTAGAGACAATGTACACACAGGAAGGAGGGGCAAGACGGGAGAGACTCGTGTTACAGAGATGGTATGTGCCTAAGTGTCTGTGGGTCCGGAGTTTAGAGCAAAGTAAAATGGGGTATTGTGACTCCACTATTTAAGAAAATTAACTGCACTTTGTTTATACCCTGTGGAAGACTCGCTGATTCCCCACACATACCAACTGAATCATGAGGCTGAGTCATCAAACCACAACCACATTTTAAGGGGAAAAGAACTTCTGGAAGTTACAGAAAAACATACAACAAAAACAAAACACAATGTACAAAAAAAAAAAAGAGACTATATCCGACTCTAGTGATTGCATTCATAATTCACTTCTTATATAATAGGGAAGCTAATGATCACAATTATGAATCAGCTGAGAGAAAGACAGCCGCGCAAACCTGCAGAGTCACTAAACACAAATCGAGGGGAGGTCCGTCAAGTCTTTAAAAGCTCTGCAAAAGTGGGAAGCAAAAAGGTGCAGAACCAGTTCAGACGCAGTGAGTGCAAAGTCACCTCGGGATCATTTGGCACCTAGAAAACCTACTAATACACGACTTAACGGACAACACTGAACCACAAACTCAAATCAATCAAAGCAACAAAGCATGTGATGAGGTCCAATTATGCTCCAGGACATGAAGCCGTTGATTAAATACAGCGGGGACAACTACATTACATTCTAAGTGAATTCTCTGAGCTTCCGGGAGCCACACGTGACAGTAACTGAGATGCCTAGCTGTTGAGACGCTGCAGCGCCAAGGTCTCACCTGAGAGAGTAGGTATAGCCGGTGTTCTCCGGGGCACACTGTGGTGGCATGTACGTGTGCAGCTGAGAAAAATCCATGGTCATTCTTCTTTGTTTAGACTGTAAGAATCAAGGATGCAAAAGGATAGCACGCTATAAGCCAAAGCTGACATGTTAGGGGGTGGGGGGTTAATGAGCGCACACACACACAAACACTGTCATGTTCAGCATGTCTCTCTGTGTTAAACGTGTTGTAATGCAGAGAAGTACGTTCTGCCTCAGCGTTAATGCCTCTTTCCAAATTCTCAATTCACTGGGCTGCTCTCCAAGATAGCACTAGTTTCTGCCTCGCTCTCACAAACAGACCCCCCCACCCCCCAAAAGAACACAACAACGCTACTCTGATTCTGCCTTTGGCCAAACCTCTTCCTGCATCTTGGCTCCGGCTGGTTGTTGACAGAGGACACCAGTGAGGGAGGCAGCAACGAATAACTTGTCCTTTCTTCCCTTGTCAGGCTGGTAGAGACCGGACGGAGCAACTGATGGTCCCCTCGCTCGCTCGCTCGCTCGCTCTCTCTCTCTCTAGGTTTCTCTCTGTTTCGCTCTGAGCAGGCTCCTGCCAGGGCAGCTACTCTCCCACTGTGGCTGCTTGTGTGAGCGCCACACACAGAAAAAAGCAGTATTATGAAACAGAGGGGTGGGGCTGAGGTTAAGGCAACGGGCGGGAAACAACTGGCCTGAAGGTTCTGCCTCTCACATTCAAACCTGCCTTATGTTGACAGGCCGCACAAACACGTTAGCGTAAATAATTAGCAGCGGTTAAATGAGTACATGTATGATCAACATATACAAACTCTCTAAAATGACAAAGTCAGACTGTTTGATCAAACAAGTATTTCTGGTCCTAACAGGCTAATTAACGAGTGCCGTAGGATTCATTATAGAACTGCAAAAAGCAAGTGTATGTCAAGCAGTACTGCACAAATGCTATTACTTTTATTTAGTAAAAGTTTGCTATTGCTGATAATTTAGTTAAAAAGAAAACCTTAAGGAAAGAGCACTGCACAAATGTTTGTTTTGCATCTTCATGCTTTTATATGTATTTTCTTATATGTATTAATACAATTCAACAATATAACTGGTGTGACAGCAGTAATTGTTTTAGTATGTACTGCTGAGGACATCTCTGTCTTAAATTTTATGATATTACTAAGAAGAAGAACATTATTAAGATAGAGGCAGGTGTCAGGTTTTCCTCTTTTCTCTCCTTTTTGTTGACTGAAACCGTAGAATTAATGAGAAAATTGAATAAGGATTGAATGTCATCTTATAAAATGAGCAAATAAACTAGAATGAGAGAGAGAGAGAGAGAGAGAGAGACAGAGACAGAGAGAGAGAAAGAAAGAAAGAAAGCGAGTATTCTCTTTCAGGGGTTTTCAAAGTCTGGGATGGTTTCCCTCACACACACCGCCCGTGCTAGTATGTATAGTTTAGCCCCTAGACGCCTGCATTACAGTCGCCCTCAAACCTTTGAACCGAGAGTCACCTCCGAAAAATATCAAGTGCTCCAAGTACAACCACTATGAGCAGAGCTAAAAATATCAGTGAGGAGCCACACGCCAGCCAATCAGAAGGAGACAAGAAACACACACACACACACCGGTATGTGCTCATGACTGTGAACCAGTTTCAACTGCGTGTGTCGGCCTGGTGAAATCTGAGGATAAAATAAAAAGACCCATTTGTTGCCAATTAGGGGTCCATATTTATCGATGTAGATCTGTGGACAGATGTGTTGATCACTGATGAAACACAGAGGAAAGCGCTGCCTCTGGTTCTTCTGTGGAGCATAGCAGAAGTGCGTGTTCATGGAGGCCGAGGATCGCTGCTATTAAAGGATCATTATCATATCATGTGATACCACTGACAGTCACCTACTAACACCAGCTTCATGTTGCCGTTTTACAGAACTTAAGAGCCAAACGCATGAGAACAGTCTGTCCCGAGTCCGTTAGAAGTTTGGACTCCTAAAAGTTAAAAAAAAAAAAGAAAAAAGAGTCGAACCCTCTGAAACTCCAGCATCACGTCAGCGTATCAGCTAACATACATGTAGGCGGTCCCACACTATGTCCTTTGATGACATCATACCCTTTCACCTCCATTCACTGAGCTTCCCCTAAAGACCACACTCACACTTTACAAATATCGATACGGTTTGTCCTCCAGCTCAAGCAGCCCTCTGCTCTCTGGGCCATTAACCAGACCTCCCTCAGATCCAGGACCAGAACCACCTCTCATCTCGGGAGAGCAAACACAGAACTGATGCAACAGCTCAGAGCCATGAAACCAGACGCTTTTCCTAAAATCCACCACTAAAGTCTCCAACCAGTAATTGTAATCATGTTTCAAATCCAAACCCCAAAGTCTTCAAGCTGAAAAGACGGATAAGCAGGAACAAATATCTCTGTGTGTGTGTGTGTGGGGGGGGGGGTGGCTACTTTAATAAATCCAGGATTAGTTTTTGACCCATGGACTTCTGCTATGATGCTACATGAACATTCTGCAGCTATAAAACTAGAGAGGAGAATAATGGATACTTTACATTAGCATTAGCATTCAGGAGACAGGCTGAACATGATCAGACCACGCTGGCAGCACACACACACACACACACACATATCACTACAGTGTAAACATGCGACACACATTTCCCATCCGACACCTGCATGTGTCGCACATCTGTTTTGCACGCTACTCCACGCCAACCACCTGCCGCCAACTGTCCTCAGGCTAGTGCGCGTATGTCCAAACTACTCGGCAGCGTAATCAAATCGACAACAACTACAAATAGAGTAGGAGCAGATGACATATAAGCCCGTAAGATTCTCACGTCGCTCGGTGCTAATTTTAGACGCCATGTATGTAGACGGCGCCGCCACTCACAGCCTTGCGCAAAGACGCAGAATTTCATTTTTGAACATTCAGGCGCAATTAACGCTTCCATGTTATTGAGGGACAATTCTAGCAGTCGGATTCGGTGTATAAAAACAAAACGTATTCGATAGTAAGAGCAGATCTGTGAGGAGGTCGGCTCTGGGAATGAGGCCCGAGATTGCGGTCGTTGTCAAAACAGTTGCGGGTAACAGGAGCACAGCGAAGACACGAATCTGTCGGGATGAAACGAAAACGGCAAATCCGCGACAGAAACGTGTCGCTTGGAGTGTTTGCTGATGAATACGGTTGCATGACAACTTGCCCGTATGCTTGGAGTCCATATATGTTTTCATTCTGAAACGAGCAAAAGAAGATCCACACTAGTCCCTTAGGGGAGGACGCGTAACTTCTGCCAGTAATCCGGACACACGGGAATCTTGCGGTAATCTTTCGCTGCGCACTGACAGCTCTCCAACGTTGGTTTTCGTATGCAAAGACACAAAAGTTTACAAGTAGCTGGTGTTGTGTTATGCTAGTGCACGACAAGCAGGAGTTCCAAAATGGCTTCCCTGGCGTAACAAAGCCAGAAGGATCGCCGAGCTGATCCTCCCACTCCCGGCCTGCCGTCTATTGTCGGTCAGGACGCGCTCTTTAAATCTATTGGAGGAAAACCGCACCGCTGCAGCGGCATGCTCCCACCACACAGTCCCGACAGCTGCTGGGGCTGCGAGCATAAAGAAGACTCACACCATTGTTGGTGTGACACCGAAGCCCCCCACCTCAGAACCGCAGAGCACCAGGCAGTCTGGACACGGCGGATATTGGCGTGTTTTAGCTGTCGAGCATCATGCAGAGTCATGAAAGCAGGGGGAGACAGAAGCGTGATTTAGTCCATATTGAAACAATTTCAGTTGTTTCAATACGTGTATGCAAGTGTGCCTTAAGTAGTGTGTGTGTGTGTAAATATATGTACCGTACATACACACTGTGTATATGTACACACATCTTATCTTGCCTTCGATGTCCCTCTGCAGAATGCTATTCCATAAATGTAGGCATGTACTAGTGAAGCCTTTAAATATATACTACAGTATATGCTGATACTTCCTCTTGCAGTATAATCGACACATTCGTGCCAAATACTGATATTTTAATTAGAAAAAAATATTTAAATCACCTGTGAAACTCACTTTTTAAGAACTTGTTTAAAAAATTGAAAGACAGAAAGAAAGAAAGAAAGAACTGACCAAGAAGCACTAAGGACAGTAAAAACCTGCAGCCCTGGCAACACAAAGTAGCAACACTGCTCACCGAAAATATGTTAATTTAGATACAATCTAATGAGTTAAACATGCAAATGAGGGAATTCAGGCTCCCAGCCCCCCCCCCCCCCAAAAAAAGATCACGACCTTCGACCTTCACTACGTCAAACTGTCGTTATCATTTCCCCACAGAAATTAGATCAATTCTTACCATAAAATGAAGAAATATGATTAGAAGATCAAAGGCCGACCACTCGGCCAAATCAAATCTCCTTTCCAGTCAAATCCAGATCAGGAATAATCAGAGTGCTAAAACCCTCACTAAGTCCCAGAACCCAAAACAGAGACAAGTTTAAAAATGACCAGAGAGCTGGACACGTGACTCGTCATCGCTGGGTGCGCAACTCCAGCGCGAATCGTTTCGAAGAGTAAATTTAACGTGGACAGAGAGAAAATGTAGGATGAGAGGAGATTTTCAGACAAGACGTTACTCCAAAAACTAGAGTTTCCTGCTGTCTTTATAAAAAAAAAAAAACACAAAAACAACAGCAATTAAAAAAAAAAAAACAAGCAAGTTGACAACGACACAGAGATTGGAAGAACATACAGCTGAGGTAGAACTTATCAGCACCATGGTGAGCCACTTCCTTAGTGTCAATGTGGTGCAAATAGATTTCCATCCTTTTATATCCACTTTCACAGAAGAAAGGTAGGTTTAACAACCTCTCAATCTGTTCCTCCTCCAGTTACCAATCTCGGGAATATTTTTAATTCTACAGAAATTCAGATACCAGTGTATTTCTTTGGCTTTTTGTTGTTGTCTAATTTAATTTGTATTGTCAAGATCGAATGTTTTCTAAAGATCGATTTTTGTTTTGAAAAAAAATCGAATTGCAATAATAATAATCGAATTATCATGATTCTCATTTTCAATGAATAACATTAAAATGATCAAAGCATGATTTTTGAGTGCATCTATATTAAATAGGGATCTTTTAAGTTGTGGAATAAGAAACAATTGATTAAAAAATGATATTTGGATACACCTTGAACATCAACTAAATATTGCACCTTCATGCAGTTTGAAAATTGCAGCATTTTCATTTAAATTCGACGGATTATGCTGCCCTACTGTGTGCACAGCACAATCATGTTTGGATGTCATGAATTACATCACGGCAAAAAACCAAAACCAAAACCAACGACCATTAAATACACACTTACAGATGTGTATTGTTCCAGAATCAGGGGCGCCTACGTTCTCGACAGCTGACTGTAGGAGGTTCCTCACAGACGCGTTTGAGCGAGGCGCCACCTGCTGGACAACATGTACTTCACCGACTTTTGTAACCAAACGTGAACTTTAGAAGTCGGGTATCAGACCGTACCCAGCTACCCGCCCTGTTTCAGATTACACGTCCAACAGAACACACACGTTCATTGTCAAACCTCCACGCAGACTTCTAGCTTCCTCTTTAAGGGCAGAGCGCGGAGGGACGAGAGCCCAGAGTCTGAATCTTCTCACATGTGCAGTTTCACTTCCTGGCAATGCACCAAAACCCCCGTAGAAAACCTTTTCACACGGAATTCAAGAAACTCTCCGTTGCAGGGTAATGACAACACCGCTACGCACCATGGACCCATTTCAGCGCGTTTAACACACCTGAGTTTGTGTCGAGCTTTAACACACATAGACGGTATGTAGTCGTTATGTGTAAGAATGAATTTGCGTCACTCACTCACATGCTGACTTGACTGCCGACCGGCGTTTCGTCTCTATCATGGAGTCATAGAAACGTCTACTTCTGGTCCAAACTTCACCGACTGCAAAAGAGGACCTGCTTCTAACGTTCGCCTTTCCCGCACACGGTCACATTTTCCGCTCACAACCGCTGCGTCACACCACGCCTCATTCCAAATATGGTAAAAATGACCATATATAGGCTACATTTAGCTGACAGTGGCATAGAACAGCGCCACATAGTGGCTTCTAATTTAAAAATAAATCCCCTGCTTTAAACTTACCAAGCTGTCTCTCTATTATATATTAATGTATTGATTTATGACCAAAAGAGACCACTAGTTTAAGTAGCCCCTCAGGCATGTCAGTAAAAGTGAGCACCACCTGTTTAATGTGACATAGTGTTTGTTTTGTAATCTTTGTGCTCTTTACCTCTGAGGTGGTCTTGTGTTCTTTTTGCTGTCTCCGTTTCATGAAGTCCCTAAACCTCAAAGAGAGTTATATATATTGACTCCTGACATCAGAGACCAAACACAGCTCAGTGTGCGAGCACGTTCCTCATAAAGGCAGAGAAAACCTGAAAAACGGGTCATATGTGGAATGATGATGATGACAATGATGATGTCATCCTATTGTTCCAGAGGTCATGTGATCATATTATGTGTCAGAGAGGATCCCGTGCACAAATAGCTGCTTTTATTTGACGTCTCCTCAGGTGGAGAAAGCTGTTAGTTCTCTGGGCTTGTGGCTGGTCTTCTTTCTCACCAACAATGAAAACTATACTGTTTGTCATGAGCTGCTGCTGCTTTCTTCCTGTGTTGACTGAAGACGTGGATCGCCGTAAGTTCAAACAAATTCCGCCTGACATGTTTTGGTCTTTGTGTTATTTTTGATAGCTTTGATTTCTGTTAACTGTTTGACAGACATCTACTGCGAAAGTTGCCTGGCAACAGCAAAAGGTAAAGAGGAGACATCAAAAATGTTACACAGAACTATAATAACTATCATTTGCTCATTATTTGGATCTGTACTCAGAGGAGTGTCAACAGAGTGAATATATTCCTACTGCCCTCTAGAGGTTGAGGAGGCCCTGAAGGACGCTCCAGCTGGGGGCAGACACACCCTAGTTGAGACCCTCCTTAGTGGGGATGTGTGTGAGAAACTGCCGTCCGGCAAACATTTCTCTAAAGACAAAATCGCATCCGCCTGCCTGCACCTGTTAGGTACGGTCAGGATGTCAGAGGGTTGTGCATGGTATTTTCTTTTTCTTTTTTTTTTTACACTCAGATTAATGATTTATTCTCTAATCTTGGCTCAGAATCTCACCACAACCAGTTCCACGCTGCTTTGGTGGCTAAAAACCCAAAGCACCTGGATATCGTTCTGTGCTACGAGCAGTCCAGAGCGTGTGTCGGGGTCAAACGTCAGTCTTTTGAGGTAGGCAATAAGTACAGTGTCTTACAACTAATACCCATTATGAATTGTGACATTGTTTAATGTTCAATCTTTGCAACAGGATTCCAAACTCCCCTTTACAGAGAGGGACATCGATGCGCTTCTGCATGACAACAAGGAGCGCTTGCGCATCTCTCAGCCTGTACATTCAGGTTCATCTGTGCACTCAAAAGATGAGATGTGAAAATTGTGTGACTGACTATTGAAGGTTTGTTGTTATGATGTTCTGTTTTTTTTTTAAATTTTATTTCATTGTCAGTTTAATAAACACATAACTGAAATATGGAGAAAAGCAGCGTCACAATTTTCCAAGAAACAAAGTCCAAGGATATCTGTCCGCCATATTTTATGGTAAAGCCCCTTTATTTAGGAATGTGTTTAATGTGACTACAATACGGTGTTCATCGGAAAAAAACATTTAAAATCGAGGCCACAAGACTGACCATTGAGGTGAGGAGGGATGCTTTTCATGACTCTTTTGTGGTGCATTTTTCCCCATAAAATGACTCACATATTGCAGGGTCAGAACGTTGGACCCCATGGCACTAAAAAGACTGAAAGCAGTTTTGGTTAGCAGCACTTACTTCCATGATGAACTTATCCATCCATCCATCCATCCATCCATCCATCCTCTACAGTTTATCCTGTTAAGGGTTGCTGGGGGGGGGGGGGGGTGGAGCCTATCCCAACATCCTTCAGGTGAGAGGCAGGGTTCACTCTAGACGGATCCCCAGTCCATCACAGGGCCAACACATATGGACAGACAACCATTCACACTCACAGTCACACCCACGGTCAATTTAGAGTATCAATCAGCCTCGTCCCCTCTTGATGTCTTTGGACTGTGGGAGGAAGCTGGAGTACCAGAGAGAACCCACACAGGAACAGGGAGAACATGCAGACTCCACACAGAAAGATCCCGTGATGGAGCCGGGACTTGAACCCTGAACCCTCTTGCTGTGAGGCGACAGTGCTGACCACTGCACCACCGTGCCGCCCCCAAACTGGAATATCAAACTCTGTTTGGACCTCAGACACCCCCCCCCCCCCCACACACACACACACACACACACACACACACAGCCTCTCAACCGTTACACACTTGAGCTTTCTGTGGCAATGTTTGTTGATGATTGTATTTTGGTTTGGTAATCTGGAATACACAAGGACAATATTGGAGCAGCGTAGGGCTCACGGTGGTACATGGAGGGTTTCTGGTTTGATCCCTTTTTCAAAGTGTCCTTGAGCAAGATACTGGACCATCACACCATGTGTGAATGAACCAGTGACCGAGGCAACCCTGATGTATAAATACAGTCGATTTGCTATTTAAAACATCAGGCAATAAAAAGATTTACAGAGCATCTGCTTTGTCACCACCTCTTTAAATCTTGAAGCAGAATACAATGACAAACCTAAGATTAAGTTAGATTTCTGCACATGACGTCCGAAATGAACGTGTTTTACTAACACCGGCGCAGCATATATTCCAGAAATAGCAATGCTGCAGGATGCAGTGACCAAGATTACGTTTGCATGTCATGAACAACGGAATTATAATTAATTTTAATCCGTCACAAATGAGAGGATTTTTAAAGGCGAGCTAACCAAGGGACCCGTTCCATTTCTCCAACCCTACCACCCTTCAGTGTCTTCTAGTCCAGAACTCCCTTTAAATAATGTCAGCGTACCAGTCCGGAAACATTGAGAAATAGAGGAAATCAGATTAATTTATCTATTTATATGTGATTTCAACTATTTAGAATCAACTACCACCATGAAGTTTATATCGCTCAGGTCGCCGAAACTATATTGGAACGCGACCCGCCCGCTGTTGCTAGGAGGCGCTGTTGGAGCCCGGAAGAGTTGATGGGGATGACGGTGATGATGGACAACCGAGATTGAGAGAGGGGGGGAAAAAAACCCCGCAAGATTTCTCTTCGCCGGTTTTCTGTTCCTCAGCTAAATTTTGTCGTTTCTCAAAGGAGGCGAGAAGCAGGGGAAAGAGAGGAGACGTCACCTTTTTCTGGATTTGAGGGTAAGAAATGGTAGCGAAGGGGCGGGCACATCTGGACTGAGTGGCTTCAGTAGATGCAGTAATATCACACATACCGATAAATAATATATTTGAACCTAAATCTAACTTAATAGCTGCTTATGAAAAAAGAAAACCACCCTCTTTTACTAGGCTGTGACATTCATGCTAAATGGGGGGGGGGGGGGGGGCTGTAGCCGACTGGACCTCCAGCATCATCGTGAGGACACCACTTTGAATTAAATCTGTATTATTATGATGCTTTAAATCTGCAGAGTGTGTGAGAATTCTAAAGATCACAAAGCCTGTTCGTTTTAACTTGACCTACAACAGCCTCGCTAACGCCCCTCCATGTCAGCCCGTCAGATATCGATTATTAAACACACGGTTCTCTCTCCAACTGTGCACACGGAAGTGGAAGTCAGTCCCCAGCAAGGTCTGCTGGAGAGGAATGGCAGGAATGTGATGAGTCTGATAAAGCCACTAAGAGCAGACAGGCCCTCCTTTGTTGCAGGCAATTTGTCCTGCTTTTCTACTTATGATCCTAGATGCTCCCCCCCCCCCCCCTCTCTCTCTCTCACACACACTCACACACACACCCCTGGACAGTTGACATCGAACTCCTCACTTTTATTTTAAACAGCTTGATGACGGACGAGGCTACATGGTGTGTATTCCCTGTTGTACGAGTGGATGTGTGGGGGTCCAGAGATGGAAAGCTACGAGGAGTTCTGTCTGCGGAGTCTGGCCCTACTGCAGGAGGAAGGGAAATTCAAGAAGGCGACACGCGAGCCATGGAAGGCTTCTTCTGTCATCCGCTTCCACGGAAGAGCAGTGCTTTCACCTCTGGTATGGAAGGAAGAAACAGATATGAGGATCTGGTGTTTGTGCGTTGCTTCAAGGTTTGGTCGGTTTCCATTAGAGAGGCTTTATATCCGTGACAACTCCTACTGTGAGTTTCCTCTTTGCATAGTGACAGAAAACACAACTCACGCATTTGGGTCACCATGTAACAATGTCAAGAATGTGAATGATGACTTTTTGAGAGGCGCAGAAATCTAAAACCACACACTGACGAGCAGATCAGCAGTTGGCAGCAGAAAGACGGAGAAGAGAAGTGATGATGAGAAACATGGAGTTTGGTGTTAGTCTGGAGAATCTACCTGCTGCTGACATGGGTTCTCAAGAAGAGCCAAATGATAAAGAGGAAGGCGTTTGATTTGATGATTTCTCCTCCAGTCACATGAATGTCAACAACAGTGTAAGAGATTGCAGTTTTTATTAAAGTTCCTAAATGGAGGGGAAAGAAATCACAAGCACACTTCAGAAAATACATTTTGTACCTTTAGAACTTGATAATAAAGACAGGGTTCATCCGAAGTTTAGACAGTGGCTTTTAAACATGCGTCTCCACTCGTGTTTCATACTCACAACCGCTGGGTGAAACCACAAATCCTAATATCTGACATGAAGCAATCCTGCTGTTGTTTTCCTCTCTGCATGAAAGTAAGACAAAAAAACAACAACATCTTGATCAAAACACAAACAAAAGTTAATATGAGTTACATTGGTAGCAGCGATTCTGATTTGATGATAAAGGGTTTGAGACTGAGTATTTTCAAGAGCTGTTTGAGTAGAGTAAAAACTGTGTGTGTGTGTGTATGTGTGTGTGTGTGTATGTGCGTGCATGTGTGTGTGTGTTTTCATTTTCCAGTTGAATGCCGAGCAGCGGCGTGAGATGGTGGAGCATAGACGGAGGGCGGTCCAGCTGCAAGTGGACCGGCAGAGCCACCAGAAGAGCAAGCTTTTGGTCCAGGTTCGAGACATCCTGGATGGAGTCCAGGCGAGTAACGCTAGATGATAACCCAATACATGGTTTGTAAAATACATGTGAAAATGTAACGGGCTTCCAAAAAAAACATACATTTTACTTGTATCCTACAACAAAACTGACTCTTCAAGTCTTCAGTCCAACAAACAGTTCAACAGCAGTTACGGATCACTGGCATTCAATCGAGTACAGAAACACCTTGGAAGTGAATGATATATTTACAGAAAGCACAAAGGAAACAAGTAATTTACTTCTCTACTGCAGTAGATTTACTAAATTCCCTTTAAAAATCACTAGTAGTAATATACACCAACGATATTTTCTGGCATAGAAAATACATATTTGTGTATTTTTGGAGCCTAATGGTTTAAAATTTGGGCGGCACGGTGGTGCAGTGGTTCGCGCTGTTGTCTCACAGCAAGAAGGTTCCCATTTGAGCCCCGGCTGTGTGGTTACTTGATGCTCTAAATTGACCGTAGGTGTGGCTGTGAGTGTGAATGGTTGTCTGTCTCGATGTGTTGGTCCTGTGATGGACTGGTGACCTGTCCAGGGTGAACCCTGCCTCTCGCCTGAAGGCTGCTGGGATAGGCTCCACCCCCCCCCCCCATGACCCTTAATAGGATAAGCAGTAGAAAATGGATGGATGGTTTAAAATTTCCAAAGGTAACAGAAAACCAATTTTGTCCATCCATCCATCGTCATCTTCCGCTTATTCCTTACCAGTAAGGGTCGCTGGGGGGCTGGAGCCTATTCCAGCATCTACGGTGAGAGGCGGGGTTCACCCTGGACAGGTCACCAGTCCATCACAGGGCCAACACATAGAGACAGACAACCATTCACTCTCACAGCCACACCCACGGTCAATTTAGAGTATCAATCAGCCTCGTCCCCTCTTGATGTCTTTGGACTGTGGGAGGAAGCTGGAGTACCAGAGAGAACCCACACAGGAACAGGAGAACATGCAGACTCCTCACAGAAAGATCCCGTGCTGGAGCCTGGGTCGAACCCGGAACCTTCTTGCTGTGAGGCGACAGTGCTGACCACTGCACCACCGTGCCTTCCCAATTTTGTCATTAAGTCCAATTTTAGTCATACATGTATCTGGTAGTACCCATTTTTTAACATAAAACCCGAGTCTCTTTGGATTCAGGTCATGTTTTCATCGTCTTTGATGCTACATTGGATTGGCTTGAAGTTTATATTCGATAGCAGAAATCAAACATGAAAGTAAATGTATGAGATGCTTTTGGATCTCAGAATAGAGATTCCCTCTGTTTTAGGAGATAACACTATGTGATATTATTTAGATATTTGACATAAAAGGGATATTTTTATCTTTATTATCCATGTTGAATGGCTGTATATCAAGTATCGCGATGCGTATCAGGTATTGTGGCACGCATCATGATACCCTGCCCCACAATCTTCAGGGATATTTGCAGACTTGAAGCCGAGTTGTCCGACTCAACACTTTTCCTGGATGGCTCTATTTTTAACCTCGTAATGTTTTTGTGTTTTGTCTCACTCAAAGTCATGGCGTTCAAAGGCAAATTTGCTCTGGCCGACTTTGAATGAAGGTTCCAGGTTGAATGAGAGGATTTTTGGTCAAGATTTATATTTAAGTCAGAAGCGATGAGCTCGAGTCTCATAAGGGTTAGTCCCAATTTTATACTCAATGTTTGATTCAGAAAAAAAAATCATTTTATTCTCAATGTGTGAATTTATCTAATTCTATACGACCGAATGCAACATATGTGTTGTTCTCCCTCCGATACCAGATGCAGCTGTGCTTCTCCCCAGAAGACCTGCAACATCCACGTCATTTTAGGTGTTGTTTATTGCTTGAAGAAACATTAGTAGAGAAGACATAAGCAGGTCATTTTACACAGGAGCCAAAGATCTGAGCTTTTTAATATTTTTTTTTAATTCGAAGGCTCGTTATTGTTATATTTTGATTGTTAATCATTAGCCCTTTCTATGTCCGAACAGGCTCATAAAGTATCAAGTGGAGAGGCTGAGGAGGTGCCCGGTTCTAGATCTGCAACACTCAGCGGTTACACCCTGGTCACTGACTCACCCGAACTGTCCAGAGAGTCTAGATTTGGGCTCCAGACAAGTGATCATCCTGCTGCCTCTTCACCTGATGCCCTCATCCTCAATGGCTACAAAGCAGTGGAGGAAGTGAAGGTGGCTAGGGAGGAGAAGAATAAGGAGGAAGAGGAGGAGGACATTAGTTTGGACAGCCTTCTTAAGCGATCACGGGAGTATGTGAGGAGAGAGCAGAGTCAGCATGAGTCAAAGGTCACCCAGGTCACCACCCCCACAGCCCCGTCTGAGACTGGCTCAAAGGAGAATAAAACTTGCAGTCCCATCTCTGGTGTTGAGTTTGGATTCAGTTTGCACCATAGTCCCATTGGCCCACCTCAGACTCAGATCCAGCATCAAACCCTGTATGACCCCAAACCCCAACAGTCTGGCTTGCCTAGTCTACCTGATCAGTATATTCGTCTGCCCAGTCCAGAGTCCAGCATCAATCCTCACGCACAGAGACGCAGACCCCGCCCAGTTTCTACAGGGAACATCCACATCACATTCCCCATTGGCCCAGCTGATCTTATTCCCCGAAGCCCAGGAAGGTCAGGGGAGGGTGCCAGCATGGCAGAACGGGGAGACGCTCCTCCTGGAGCCACCAGATCTCCTGATCAGTGGGGCTCAATAAGTAGTAACGGTGCTGGTAGTCTGAGCAGGAATGGCACACGTAGATCCAGCCACTGTGGTTCCAGTCCAGTACAGGAAATCTGTATCCCTGTCAGCTCCTCGGGGCCAAGCCTGATGGGACACCACGACCATATGACTTCAGCTTTTCGCCGGCGCTGTCACACCTTGGACAGTCAATCGCAGACCTACCAGTCCGTAATCGATCATATAGACCGCAGTCAGGAAAGGGTACCTCGCTTCATGGCAGGAGTTACACGGCTGGGCCCGAGTCGTCGAAGCCCCACAGCCCCTTTGAATCGCTCATATGATGTAGAGAATCCCTCACCCTCGCTACTGAGACCACATGTGACCCCTGAGTCCGTTCAGGTCAAACTGAGAGTGGAGCCTGATAGTCCTCAAGTGCCGTATACAGCAAATGTCCTCAGAAATGCAGCTGAGGCGCATGCAAGCAAAACAGGTAGGTCTCTACATCTGGATACACCATATTGAAGCAGCTCAGGATCTTAAGGAACATGACAACTTTTTGGAAATCCGCTGATTTACTGTCCTCCCCAGAACCAGGAGCGAGATGCCTTCTGTTCTCGTACATAAGGGAGCAGGGGCCCACAGAGACCATAAGGCTCTTCATTTTGTTTAGTGTTATGAATGGTAGAGGGGGAGCAGGTTCCTCTGTCCACTCAGCTTCCAAAACCTGGAGTTTCCTCTCTGATATGGTAATAGTTAAAGTTCGGGATATTGGTTTGGTTTCATTCGCTCTTACAAAGTCGGCCATGTTTAGGAGCAAGTCTCCTTGCTCCCCTGCTGCGCGCAGAGGAGAGAAGGTCATCTTTCTTCTTGTCTGGCTCTGGAGAACACAGACGTGAATAAACGTACAAAACAGAACATTAGTGTGTTCATGTACAAATATGTTATTATTAGCACTTCAATTACCATCACTCCCATTTATATTTCATCATCTCAATGAAATATAAAGGAAAGTGAGATGAAATGCTAGAACGTTTTGCAGGCATAAGATAAATGTTTTTGTGCGTGTGTTTACACCAACAGAGGAGTCGCAGAGGCGAGCACAGGCCCTGGAAGACATGCAGCGGTGTCTGGAGGAGGAGCACGCCTTGCAGATGTCACTGCTCCTGGCTGAGCAGGAGAAAGAGCAACACTGCCTCCGCCTGGTCAGTGAATGGAATCCCAAAATATCTACTATGAATAGAATTAAATACTAAAAAAGATTTGTTTTTCAATGTAGAATCTTATGAGTTATAGGAAAAAAAGCTAAAGAAAAGCAGTTCTTTGGTTGCAACGCAGCATTGATTCTCTGGTACAGTTGATTGATTGCTGTATCTCTCTTCACCAATTGATGGCTGCGTGTGGTTGTTTAATTGTAGACACGACTGATATGAAAAAATACTGAAGTTTGTGTGTGTGTGTGTGTGTGTGTGTGTGTGTGTGTGTGTGTGTGTGTGTGTGTTTAGAAGCTTGAGGAGACAGAGAGAAGACTGAAGGAGCAGGAGTGTGTGCGGCCGCTGAGCGGAGATACTAGCAGGTGGAACCGCCAGCTTGTGGGTGACAGCAGTCACGTTGGGAGCCCCTCCTGCCCGGGACTGAGCCCCGCCCACACACCGGCTGAACGATCACCAGGACACAGCATAGGTATCCAATCTATACCTATTGACAAAAAGCTGCATGGACCGTTAGATGAGTCTGAACGATGTATGTCTGCCACATACTTCTCTTGTAAATTGAGGTATTTCTGTATAAAGTATCCCTACATCTTTATTGTCAATATCTCAAACATAGTAAAAACAAAATTGTTTTTACGGGTACCCACTACAGTAATGTTCAGTTATATTATTCTAAAATACTTGCACATCTTCAAACGTTTGCAATCAAAATCCTTTTTCTAAAAAAACGTTTTTATTACAGACAATGACGGCTAGAGAGTAACTTGTTCTCAATGAACAAGCAGCTTCTGCGATGTTAGTGCAGGTTAGATTTACTGTAAGTGACCAAATATATCTCTTTACATCTCTCCAGGTTTTCCCAGTCCTGCCAATTCTAGTGTGTCTGCTCCTCCCGTCTATCTGTGGGGGTCCACTTGGGCAGCTAACAGACCACGCGCCAGGCTAAGTCTGGTGAGGATGTCCTAGAAGACCGGACGGAGTCAATGGCCTGTATTCCTTGACCTTCTATGTTCCTATCTTCACATTTTGTTGTGTTCCCAGGTTCTGACAGCGGAACAACAAAGAGCGCTGTGCCGGATCGGTGCTATTATTCGCGGTTTCCTCACACGCAGGTTGCTCAAAACAGAAAAAGTCAAACAGCTGTGTCAGACCATTGTGGTGAGATTAAAAATCTCCCATTCACAAATATAAACAAAAATATGTGAACGGTCAAAAACAATGACATTTTCTCATGTGACAATCTTGGACATCAGTGTGTTTTTACCAATATGTTCTGAATGGGTGTGTACTCAGGATACACAGGAGGTCATCCGCTCATTCCAGACTGAAGCTCCGCAGAAGAGAAGCATCTTTTCAGCACAAGATCTCTCCCTGCAGGAGAGAGTTCGAGCTCAGGTACAAATGTGCAGTAACTGTTGACAGACAGCAGAGGGCCATCTCTCTTTAGTTTTTGTTAAAATGTTCCCTCTGACTGTAAGAAAGACTGTGTGTATGTCTCCTGTCCTGCAGTTACGTGCAGCCCTTTATGACATCCATGAAATCTTCTTCAAAATGCCTCTGGCGGATCGATTAGCATTGCTTCAGCAGGATAGAGAGCTCCGTGCAGAGAGGAGGCTACGAGACATGGTAACCTGAAATGATGGACCAGGGTCTTTCTTTAGAGAGGGGTCCAAAAAGAGATCTTTTTTGAGTATTAACAGATTATAAATAAATGCGGGGCCTCATGGTGTAAATATCGGTACTGCTATTTTAAACCTAAACTGTGTGTCTGTACCGATGGCGTTAAATCTGCAGGAGAAGGCCAAGTTCCCCAAGGAGAGAGGGGGTCTCTCTGCTGCCACGCAGAGATCTCTGGATAGGAAAAAGAGGTAACTTGTGGTTTCAAAGCATTATTTAGTGAATGGGATCATTTTCTCAGTTGAGTTGTATTTTTATGGAATTGTCCTTTTCCAGGGTGGGCGAATCCCCCGCGCAGGCTAGAAAGATGCAGCAGAAGCCAAAAAGTCCTACTACCAACAGGTGGTACTTTGCACAGACAGGAAAAAAAAGAAGAAGAAAGAAACACAGCTTTCCTGTGTTGTGTTATATTTCTCCATGTGGTCACGTGTTATAAAAGCTGTTCTCTTTATTTTTCAGGGCCCTGAAGTCAAGCCAAGGCCCAAAAACTTCCCTTGCAGGCCAACTGAACCGCCAGGGGTGAGTTGTACCGCCTCATGCAACACAGATCAGTACCAGTTGCGCTTTAGCAACTTACACAACAGTGAACTATGATTCCAACACAGTTTCAGCAAAGTCTCACTCAAAGCAGTGGTCTAAAGAAACAAATGTATTCAGCTTTTAAGCATTGCTTCCCCCCAAAAAGTGAAATTTGCCTTTCTAGAACTCACATTTAGGTGTATTAATCTCACGGACATTCTTCTCCCCTCAGTGTGACTTGTTGTTGACTCCAAAGTCAGACAAAAACACTACTTCAGGCACGATGCTCATGAAGAACTGAGTTGAGCCTAAATGTTCTCATTCAGTGTTTGTGGACTAGTGGGGAGCATAGTACTGCATAAATAACACTTATTAGTAGTCAGTCGCCATTGCCTTCAAAATAAAACTTTTTTGGTGGTGTTTTGTGAATTCTGGATACGCCAAATCATGCTTTTTGAGAGAAGTATGGCTTTAACTGCTAATTTTTCAAAAGCCATAAGAGAATGACTTTTGGCTGTTTCCTCTCAGGAGCTGGTACAGAAAAACCCCCGAGGAGAGAGTGAGGCGCTTAGACAACCTGAGGAAGCAACACTCTCTGGGTTAACAGGTGACTCGACCGGTCAACTTGAGTTGGAATCTTTTGAAGAGAAACCTTCGACCTCTGAAACACCCATATCAGCGCTGCTAACAAGATTGTTGTCTTTAAGGTGTCCTCTGATATTCAGATGATTGTAATCACTAGCACACTTTAGCTCACTGCTGTGTTCTCTTCACAGTGCCGTCGGTTTCAACTGTCCTACCTTACTAATTGATTGTTCTTCACATGTAGCTGGAGTATTTGATGAGCAGGCAGCTTTTATGCTCTCGCTCTCTCTCTTTTTTTTTTTAGTGAGCAAGTAACTGTACATTATTGCAAGCTACTAGTTGACCGGCGCTAAAAAGAAAATTTCAACTGTGCCTACAAACTATGCCTTTACCATCTGTACTCACTTCCTGTGTTCATCAACATGTGGTTCTTGTTGCTGTAAGTGACTCGACAACATTATAACTGAGTAGTACAAATCATTTAACTGAATATGACTACTTTTAAGAGTATTGTTTTAATGTTATGTTTGAAGGGCTTTGAGTACCAATACTGTTTTTACTTTTATTTATTTAGTGGTGCCGTATTTCGTTTTTGTACATACAAGACGTTTCTGCGTGTCTGAATATTTAATTGAAAACGTGACTTGTGTTTTATATCACGGAAATAAAACCTGAAATTATAATCTGAAGCGATTCATGATTATATATTTAGTTTGGAGCTCAGTCTCTAAACAAGTTTTACTGTTGAATTTGCCAGAAGCTGCACCCTGTGTCTCATAGATGAGCGTGAAATGAAACTTATGAAAGGATGACGGTGAAATGGAGAAATGAAACAGAAAGGAGACATGTTTTTCTTGCCAGTAAGCTGGGTGTGGTTTTCTTTCTTGGAATTCTCCAGATGGGGGTCCGTTTTGATTAATCTGCTGTTGATACCAAAGACCAGGATGTGTGCACACAACAAGATTACAGTTTAGTGGCTCCTCTAAAATTCTCAAAAGAGGAACAGAAAAAAGAAGAGGGATCTATGTTTCTGTCTTTGTGTTATTTAATTCTTGGGGTTTTTTTTTGTGTTGCAATGACAAGCTCTATAAGTGAGACTCTGAAATTGTTTATTGATATTACACCTGGGAGTGTCTTGTGGGATCGTGAGGACATAAAGATAATTCCAGAAATGGACTGGAATGACAGACAGTTGTTACCTGACTCTGAACTCCAAACATTCAGTCACATCAGGAAGTTCCAGCCACTCTGTGGGCTGCCCATAAGTATGATGTTGGCTTGATCCAAAACTGTGTACCAGTAAAATCTCATCACAGGCCAAGACAAAGCAAATATCCACTCAAATGTGAAGCTATTAAAAGAATAACACCTATTTTCAATTCTCTTCCTGAAGCAGGAATCATTGTGCCTTGTTAAAGTTCTCCTGTGTGCACGCCAATATTTCCCGTGAAGAAGGTCAGAGAAGCGGTTCTGTGTTGAACATTTCACTGTGGTACTCCGCTATGATTCTAAAAAATGACGCCTCACAAGACACACACAATGCTGGCTAAATCATCAAGTGGGCCACGAAATTGGGTGGATCTGTGAATTTATGACAGTAAGACAACGCACTTCCGTGGAAGAGCGTGGAAATGTCGACCACGCCATGCTTCCCATCAGCACAGCCAACTGAGACAAAGGTCTTCGGCTGGGATTAGTTCACCCTTCAGTCACGATGCTGACTTTCCTCAGTGGCTCTCACTGTTGAAGGCAGTTGGAAACCCCAGACAAACATAAATACACAAACAAAAATGACATCTACTTCCACAAAAAAAGAAAATTTAATCAGGTTTATTGTACCATTGAAGTACCATCAAATACATACAAATCAGAAGAGACAGGCTTTTCTGTATCTGTAAACTCGTACAGAGCAAACCCCCCCCCCCCTTTATATAACAGCAGAGAAACTCATCTATGACCTGAAACTCAGCGTTGCAAATGATTGGAATTTCAGTACAGCCACCAAGTTTTAAATGGATCAGATTTACATCAAGAAAAGTGAACAACACACAAAGACATTTCCCATTTTAGAGAGAATATGTGTTCATGTCGACGAGTAAGAAGCCACTTGATTATGAAAGTAAGTTTATAGATTTCAACACACATGGAAAACACTGAATCTGCAGGAAGCAACAATCAGTAATTTAGCAACACCCTTAGAAAACCACACACACACTCTCACTCTTTTCCCCAAACACCAGAGAAAACACGTTCTTCAACAAGCAAGTTATTTAAACTACGATGCAAAATATGGAATAGTAAAAAAAAAACAAAACAAAAGAAACTCAAACTGGTTGAGATCAAATCCTGCAGCCTCAAGTCCATCATCTTCAGCCCACGAGATGGTTATCAGGCTTGTGCTGTTTTCTCCACTGAAGGAACCTGCACAGCTGACCAGAGATAAATGGCAGGATTGCAGTTGAGCTCTCTCACCATTCGTGACTGAACTTTTGTCTCAGTAAGAAAAGATCGTGAGTAGAGAGGTGAACATCAGTTATGGTGCTTGATTGTGGATATTTGATTTGTCTGAACTCTACCTGTTATATCAAGGCGGCAGGTGTGGCCTAGCTGTTGGGGTGGATCGGTGTTGATGAGAAACATCGAGATTATTCACAACATCAGAGCACTTTTGGGAAAATTTTGAGGGCATTTGAGTAAAACACTTACGTTCCTAGATTTGGGTTTTCAATCAGGGCCTCGTAGTGCACTTTCAGCACCTCAAACTCTTGTTTAACATCTACAAAAACCAAAAGAACAAACACATTTTAAAAATCAAGTAAACTGTTAATTCAAACATTCAAATTTCACAATAAAAGCAGCAGTGAGCCTGAAAATGGTTTCCAAGTCAGAACTATCCTCTCTTTCTTCTGAGTACGACTCCTTTTTCCTTCCTCTGATGCTGTTTCCACTTCGACACCAATGCAGCTACACATGGTGGTTTCACGTGTGTGTGTGTGTGTGTGTGTGTGTGTGTGTGTGTGTGTGTGTGTGTGTGTGTGAACCATGGACAGCACAAAGAAAAGAGGCACACCTGTAAATTCAAGTTGTTTAAGGATGACTTCAACTTTTTAATGGGAGTTATAAAGGAATGGGGTATGCTTTTGGAAGTCTGCGGGGTCAATTTTCCACTGAGGTGGGGGTCCCACCAACAACGAACTAATAAACATAAAAAAACGATATGCCAAGACAAAGATGGCTATGCTGGTGGCTGACAATAACATCCTTTAACCAATTACATCAACAAGGAAGTGAGGACATGTTTCTGAACTCTGATATTGTGTAGCACTTCTTGTGGGAGAACACAGGTAACTCTTGAAGTGAAAGGTAAGCTTAAAGGTGCAATGGACGACACTTATGCCTTGTTTTCAATACATTGTGGTCTATTGCACCTTTAACATTGTACATTTTCTAAGTCTCTGAAACGCTTTGGTTTGAAAATCTCCCCTAATTTTGGGGTCACGAGGATGGCAAGCACATAGTCCACAGATCCAGCAGCACATGCAATGCAACATATCGCACGAAACCAAATGCCGTTGTCTACTACTGGACCAACCCTGATCCAGAGCCAAACGTGGGTTTCTACACACACACACACACACACACACACACACACACACACACACACACACACACACACACACACACACACACACCTCTCCAAGTATGAGACTGTCTTGAGGGATCAGCACATACTGCTGTAGCATCCCACTTTCTCATCTCACCACCAGCACAAAACAAAAAACAACATCTGGGTGTTTCCAGTCATTTCCGTACGTTGATGTTAGACGCTCTCCTTACCTGGAAATGAGTCATTAGTTTTCAGTGACAGTTCAATTGATTCCTCCATGGTATCCTTTATTTCCCTCAGGATTTCCTCCTATTTCAAAATCATAATTCATCAGACAGACTAACATTGGGTTTGTTAGAAAAAAAAAATATTTATACATCAATTAGAAATAAATAAAAATAATGACGACTACTACTACGACTGTCAATCCTGTTTTGTATCTTGAAGTGGACCAGACCTTCAAGTGCATCATCATCTTCAACATGTCTTTCTTGGCCTTCTCAAACATGGTGTTCTTTGACCTCCTCACATGGTCCTTGAGAATGTCCCTCATTTTTTCCAGGGTACCAGGTCCTTGTACTTTTTCTGCTTCTACAAAAAAAAAATTGGAAAACTTTTTATGCATAATCCTGATGAATGTAAATTATTACAGTGTCAGATTACATTTGGGTTCTATAATAGAAAAAAATATTGATGTGATTATAAATCTTGTGCAAATAAACAAATTAACCGACCAGGCAGACGGGTTAACCAAGCACAGATCTGTAGCTCTGTGGTTATGAGACTGAGTTGATCTAATGAGTCTAGCTCACAGCACCGCAGCTGGCATTCACTGGCATTCTCTCAGCAGTTTAAGAGCCTGTGACTGCAGTTCAAAATATTTCTGAGTCACAACTCAAATGTTCTACTTTTTCCACTATTTGATGCATTCAAACTACGCACAAGTGAACAGAGACAGTTTTGGGAGCCTGACAATAGGAGACTGTGAGGGCCCTGTTTCAGAAATCCATGGAACCAGGCGGTTGAAATACCTGGGAAAAATGAAAAACTGTGGAGGAATTGACATACGTGACCAAAGTCATTTGCACCGGCTTGTGCCATGTGTAAGATAGGACCCTCTGTTCTGAATAACAAACACGCAGGGTTAGCCAATCCATGTGCTCAGTTTGTTAATCTGTTACATTGTTGTATCAATAATATTTATTATCTGTTAGCACTGATGTCATTTTTTTTTACCAAGAGTTTTATCATGAGTTTTTTCTTACCTTCATAGCATTCAGCCATGGTTTCTGCAATTGTCTTCAGCAGAACTCTGTAGATCTCTTTCTTACGCTCCTTGATTAATTTGTTCATTTTGGACTTGATTTTGGCTTCCTTAGAGAGATAATGGAACATATTACTCACCACATTCCTAGACAGGGTAGAGATAATTCTAGTAAGCCTCCTCATTTGTTGTGGCTGTATATGGAAGATATTGTATTTAATATGCTAACATTTGTTCCATAGTGTCAATATGTGGAAGTGTACATATCAGTGTGTTAAGAGCTTCACAAATGGGATCAAATTCTTGTTTTGTGGAATCTTCTTAAAATGACAAATTGTATTTGGAACAAGTTGGCACTCAACCAGCTCTATTTAAGAGGAGATCTGTGCAAAGACCTCATGTTTTTACCCCATTTTCCTTCCCTGGCCTTTACTTTGCAGGAAATTGAAATGATGTGAAAATGGTGCTAAGGATCACAACAGCCCACTTTCACCCTTAAACCCTAAATATTAAAAGGTTTCCAGGCAAAATCTTTGCATGATAGATTTGGTTTTGTTGCACTGAAAAGCGCTATATAAAATTGAGTCCATTTACCATTGAAAGCAGTGGCCACTGTGGTTCTTGTATTTGTAATCTCATTCTTTCAATCCCTGCCCAAAGCTTGTTCACATAGCTGAGTGATGTGACACCCATCAACTCTCACAGTGCAGCTCATATTCAGGAGCATTTCCTTGGTTCTTGAGCATTTATGATGACAATTAGGTCATGTTACATAACACATCTATACTGATAAGCTTCTTGCATGTTTACAGAAATTCTGGAGGTTTTTTAGTGGGTATAGGGGGTCACATTAAGTAGACCACTGATCCAGCCCTACACAGGTGTGGATCGGTTGTGTTTCACAAAGTGATGTTTCGAGAAAAGTTAACGGGCGTAAACTAGCTCAGGTACCTGTACTGTCCCTTTAAATGTCCCTAACATGGGCTAACATTTCAATAATACCCCTTTCACACTGAAAAACGTGTGTCAAAGCGGGTTTTTGTGCCATGTTTGCTCGGCGTTGGGGCGCATTCAGGCTTCCAGCAGATGCAAGTCTGAGCTCCCGCTATGAAGGCTGCACGGCTGTGTTTTTCTTTCTCGTACTTCATCGCGCTGACAACGTCGTCATTACACAAAAAATGCCGCTCAACATCCGGGTCACTTGGCAAGTTGGTCAATGCAAGGTGAAATGCAGAGTGGACCCTTTCAGAGTGCCCAAACACCTGCGGTCACCCACGTTTTTGGTGCAGTGTGAAAGGGGCTTAATTGAATGCTGAATAAGATGGTACAAATATTTTACCTCTGTTTTTAGAAACAACAGTTTCAGTTCAAATCTGTTGTCCTGATGAATCATTTCATCAATGTCAAGTGAGAATGTATTGAGGTCCCTGTTGAACAGTCCGCTTTCTGCGTTGTTTCTGAAAAAAAAAAAAAAAAAGACAGTTAAGCCAGATAATAGTGACAAATTGGTATTGATGGAGTATTTAAATGTCATACGGGAAAATCTTCTTGAATATCCTATCAATGCTCTCAGTCAGGTGGATTGCTAATTTCCCATTGAGGTCAATGTTTCTGGGTTTGTAGATGCCACGGTTCTTAAATGTACACTTTAATATCCTGTAGAAACCACGTTCTTCTCTATGTGTCTGAAATATGAAACAGAAGTACTTTAAATGGGCCCACACACACATATATGTATATGAAGTACATTTACTTTTTGATATATTTAATATTCAAATACTTACAGGAGATAAGACGGCCTCCAAATCCTGTTCACATGACTCCTTTGATTTTTCAACCCCCTCACTGAGACCTCTTCCTAGCTCCTCACGTGCCTCATCCATGGGTTTACTGACTCTGGCAAGCTCACGACACAGTCTCTCTTCAAGGTCTTTGCACACTTCATCATTTCTCTCAGCCTGAAAAAAAACAGCACAATACATTATTTAGGTTCTGCCCACTCGGTGACACATCTGATGTGAAAACAACTCTGGCAATTGGAAGTTCCATTTTGAGTAACATGAAATTACTGGTGACCATAGTCAAGTGTATTCTAGGGGCCAGAGTGGGCGACGTCCAGTCAAATTTAAAACTAATGGCTAAATGTAAACGTAAATTCGATAAAATCGTTATTCACATTGACGATAATGGCATCCGACTATGACAGTCGGAGGTCCCAAAAATTAATATTGAGTTGGTGTGTACATTTGTGAAGATGATGTCAGACTCCGTAGTGTTCTCTGGACCCCTGCCTAATCGGACCAGCGAACACGTTAAGCCGCACGTCATTGTTCAACCGCTGGCTATCGAGGTGGTGTCCAGAAACACAAGTGGGCTTCATAGATAATTGGAAAACTTTCTGGGGGAGACCTCTGATTAGGAGAGACAGCATTCATCCCACATTGGACGGAGCTGCTCTCATCTCTAGAAATATGGCCCAGTTTATTAAAGAACCAAAACCCTGACAACCCAGGGTTCAGACCAGGAAGCAGAGCTGCCTTCTTACACGCTTCTTTGCATGTCCACCAGGGCAGTTACCCACCCAAAACTACATAGAGACTGTGTCTGCCCCCCCTCCACGTCAGTTTATTCACTCAAATTCTACTTGGAGTGGAAGAGTCAATCAGAAAAAACGAATCAAAATTAACATAACCACTGGGCGGCATGGCTCAGGGGTAGAGTGGCCGTCTAGCAACAAAAGGGTCGCTGGTTCGATCCCCGACCCCAGTGACCATGTCAAAACAGATAGTCATCGTTATAGGGGACTTCAATATTCATGTGGATGTTGATAATAAAAGTATGGGGACTGCATTTATCTCTCTTCTAGTTCTCAAAACAAATAGCCATTGTTAAGGCGTGTTCACACCAAACGCAACGCAAATTTTCACGTCGCTGTGTTCACGCAAATTTGATCACTGAATAATTTGATTTTATTCACGTCATTCGCGCAAACTTTTTTCCCCCGCAAGGAGAATTTATTTCTGCCATGTATTTCTATCAACAACCATGGATGACCTAACAGCCGTTGTGGGCTTGTATCTGTTGTGGAAGTCCCAGATATGGCAGAAAACCCAACGCCGCTGTATCTGGATCCATGACACAATCTGGAGGCGCACCCAGCTGGGTGAATTTCACCGCATTCTCCGGGAACTGCGCTTGGACGACGGCTGTTTCCAGCAGTACTTCAGGTTGAAAAGGGCCCAGTTCAATGACCTGTTGGCAAGGATCGGTGCCAGGATATCACGGATGGACACCAACTACAGGCGCCAGGACCGTTGAAATGACTTCACTGACGCCAGGGGAACCTCAGCGCTTGTAGCCTCTCTTGACACAACGTCACGCAAATTTTTCGTGCAAGTTGAGCCGCGAATACATGAACTTTGAGGCGTGAAGTTCAGCTGCAGGTTGGGGTGGTGGGCATTGCACGGAATACAACGCTTGACTTTGCAGCAAGAGGTGGTGTTCAGGTCCATTTGGAACCACTTTACACATTTCAAAACTTTTACAAAAATGAACACTGTTTTTTTACCTTGAGCTTAGCTTTTTTTGTGTTTATACCAATAGACCTTAACTGTTCCAGCAAAAGGGTAATGTATGTATGTTATATAATACATGAATATAGCAATGTATCTTTATGTTGATTACCTGAAATATTTGTATCGCATCATGAATTAATGGCAAAAAGGAGAGCGGAAGAGGAAGGAAGGAAAAAAGTTTTAATTTAATTTATTGTCTGAAAGAGTGAAGAGGGAAAAAAATGGAATGGCCTTTTTCTATTCGTTGATATCTTTATATCCTTTAATGTGGCATCTTCACTACCTACATTTGCTATTATTATTATTATTATTTTATGATTATTAAATTCATGATTTGCTCTCATTAAAACTGTGCACACTCACAAAGATATTACTCACAGCACTGCAGAAATTACTCACATAAACCAAGTAACTGTCCTGTTCTCAAAAACAAACGGAAATCTTGGCTTTAATAACTACATCTTACCACTTCCGCACAGCCAGCTCCTTGAATCAGAGAGAGGATCCCGTAAGCCCCAGAGATGTAGTTTGTTGTCTCTGAATGACGATCATGAAGATTTTGCAGAATTTCCTGAAGCTTGGGTATTTCTGGAAAACATAGAATAAAAAAAATTGCATCTTTGATTAAAAAAAAATGATCTGAACAAACAAGTATCTCTTCTTGTTTCAATTCAGTAAAAAAATGAATGTGTTCCATTTATTTGAGCCATGACATTTTATGCAAGGAATAGGTAGGTAGGTTCCTCCTACCATTGTCGGGCATAGCTTGACCTTGTGCTTTTAGAAAGGCTGTTGAGCTCACTATGAACACTTGGAGGTCATCAAAGTATCCCTGGAAAGAAGGTTTGATAAAAAAAACAACAACAACAACAACAAAAAACACTTACATTTGCAGTTGTAGTGGTTGTTGAAGTCCATATTGTGTGTAAATAGTGATGTAAAATTCACCTGAGTGGCGTTTCTTCTTTGGAATTCTTTTTTGACTGCTTCCTTGACCTCCATGTTTCTCTCAGACATGAAATCAGGAGCCTGCTCCATGGAACTATCAGAACATATTTGGTACCCTTGAACTCTTCAGCAATGACTGAAACCTCACATTTTAATATTTCATTCAATGTATATATGTACACGTACGCAAGTGAATGTAGATTTTAGGTGAAGTATTGCTTCGACATGGATCTCTAAATTTGGGAACATTCTTTGTGTGAAAGTCACCTTTTGTCAGCACATAAAAAGTCACAACTCTTTAACTCTTAAAAAATGGAAGCAAAAGATAAGTGTTGTGTTTATATACACCTGTCAGAGTCCTACGACCTGGATGTTATACTTATATATATACTGTGTGTCTTTAATTGCTTACCGTTCTTCTGGATCTCCAGTCACATCTGACTTAGTGCAGATGAAGTCGATCTGCTGACACTGTCCCCCATTTCCCATGAAGCGACAGGCAGTTTCTAAAATCTCCCAGGGTTCTTTTGCTATCACTGCTCCATTCATTTCAGCCGTAATCCACACTGAAGAACAACATGCAACAAACTGAGGGAAAAATTACAAAGATTATCAGGATTTTAAAGTTGGTGCTTTTATAATGTGGTTTTCCATTTAATTAAGTAAAATAGAGAAATCTATATAAAATGATACATGATGTACCTTTTTCCACATTTTATCTCTGCTCTTGTTGCTATCCCCATTGCCAGGGAGATCCACAAGAGTGACATACTTTAGAAGATTATTATTCGGGACCCTGATGGTAACACATTTCACTAGTGGCCAATACCACCTCTCCACCGCGCGATTGGCTCCCTCATCTGACTCACTTCTTGTGAATCTCAATAATTTTTCAGACAGGTCTTCAGCCTGAAAAAAACAAAAAACAAAACATACAACTGCTTTTATTATCTGCATTTACAGAGCAATCATTAAACTATAGTGTTACTTTAAATTCAAAAATACTCCACTGTGTGACAAATAAAAGGCTGTCTATGAGGCGATATTTAACATACTGTTTCACAGTCTTTTATACACTTCTTCTGTGACCGAGAAAATTCAGGAATTTCTTTCTGGAAGTGTTTGTTGTTCACGAGTTCTTCAGCAGATTTTTTTCCCCAATCTTCACCATGAAGTGCTTTCAGCTTAGTCTCAATGTCACAGTTCTCCAGACTTTCTGGATCATTCATTTCCCTCAAAAAGAGCCACTCGTCCAACTCTTCTTTCCACTCCTACAAAAAGATTTACAGCAAACTTTACATAATTCAGTGAAATCAGTTTCAATTCTAGATGAAACTATTTCCTCAGTCATCCTGAAGTGTACCTGCAGTTATTCTTAAAATAGCTTAATGTCAACAATCTGTTTATTTTACCTTTTCAGTAATGAACTCAATGTCTGCTTCATACTTTGGGTTGTCAATGTTAGACTCCACCTTGATCACAGTTGAGGTACACCCACTGACCTTCCCAGTGGGTAAAAGATTTTTTTCTCCAATGATGGCATTGATCAGTGAGCTCTTTCCAGATCCTGTTTTGCCAAAAAGACCAACCACTTCCCGCTTGTCTGTATTCAAATCACAGATTTTTTTCCTGTTGTTGGAATTCAAAGAACAGATACTTAGAAATCAAGGAAAAAACATTGAATACAACAACCACACATTAAATCAGGATTTCATTCCAGGGCAAATACAAATTTCACATATCACTATTTACTATGGACTGGTGACCCGTCCAGGGTGTACCCCGCATATCCAGTGTCAGCTGGGATAGGCTGTAGCCCCCCTTTGACCCGAAACAGGATAAGCGGTCAAGAAAATAGATGGATGGATGGATATATCATTAGATATCATCAGATGAGAGAGCGAGAGAGAGAGAGGGGGGGGGGATGTCTTTTATAGTCGCACCATTTAACAGCTGTATCAAAGTGAGCTCTGAAAATCATGAGTCAGATACGGTCACACAACAAGAGAGTAGTTCCACAGCTCCACTATTTTACAGGAGAGTCCAATTAGATGAGCTATTTTTTTTAAACACAACTGAGGGTCAAAGGGAAGCAAAAACCCCACTGGGTAAGCAACAGGCAGGGGAAAAGTAGAAATGGTTCTGGTCTGAAATACTCACTTCAGAAAGTTGTTGACCTTTGTGATGTTTTGTTGGTTTATTTTTTTTGGGACATTTTTCATGATTGCTTTCACCTCAGACAGTACATCTGCTTCTGTCAATATAAACAACAAACAGGAGTTGTGCACAAGTGTATTCAAGAGGAGGCCCGTAAATGCATGTAAAGATGGACAATGAAATGATTCCTCAAAATGAAGGTAACAGATCTCGATCGTGCTGTGATGGCAGGCAGCAATGAAGTTGAAAATAGTTGTCAGACACGCATCAAATAAATCCCTCCCAATTCCTTCCTGGTGAATGTTCATGAGTTAAGGATTTATTTTCATCTTATCCTGTAATTATCTATCTATCTATCTATCTATCTTATATACACATTATGAATATACACATATACACACATACAGTATATACGTACACACACACACATACATATCTATATCTCTATATATATCTTTGTCTGTCTGTCTATCTATACACACACAATATGTGCTCCAGTTAATAGAGGAATATGGTGTTCATTGACATGGATTCAATAAGAGAAAATTCATTATTGTGTCATTGTGCTCAGCAGGCACAATAATATAATCCCTCAAGCACTGTTGACTACATCAGCACGAGATTTATTTTGACGCACTTGTTGTTCCCTGTAAGAACATACAGGTAGCAGGTGGGATGGTATTGACAGTGGCTGACGTATATTAGCTGATCGATCCCTGGGAGTATGGGCCGAGACTTTTATTGACTGATCAGTTTGATGGCTGAGACACTGCAGACCACAGGTTCAGGCATAAAGATTATGAGGTGATAGATTTATTGCCATTTTCATTAATTAGATAAAACCTTTCACCATAGATAAATTGGTATAAATACCTGACTGCCTTCGAAGTTGTCCTTTTGCTGCTGGTGGCATCATGTTGGGCTCCTCCTTAGGATCTGGCCTTCTCTGTCCTTTCGATTTTTGAAAGTCAATAGAGAATGTTATTCACATCTCACACAATAAAAAAAAGAAATATTACCACCTTGAAAACATCAATGAACACATCTTGTAATTCAAAATGCCTTGCAACTCACTGTGACAGCAGGTGGCACTGGTGGATGGCCCAACCTGAGAATCAACAGGTTTCTCAGATAGTTTAAAGAATAAACAAAATTCTTTTGGTGATTATGTTTTACAACAATTTAATGCCTTAAATAGAGTGGCAGTTTTTATTAAGTGCTCTGAATTTCAGCATTTCCACCTGATCAGAGTCAACTGCATTTCCCTGATGATATTACAGATAAAAAATATAAAACTTCAACTACAATGTAATGTGACATGTAACGTTTAAGAGACAAAAACTGTCAGAAGGCATGAAGTTCCCAGTCATAATGAATCTAATTAACTTACTTGAACAGCTGATTCTGGAGAGTTTTCCTCTCTCTGAAAACAGAAATTAGTTGTCAGTGGAGAACAATAGCAATCAGTAAATCAGAATTTATTTATTCATAAAGCACTTTTTATGCAATGCAAACTCATTTTCTTTCCGACAGCAGTGATATTTATAAGATAAAATCAAATGTGTAAAGAACTTCACATTGCACCTTTAACTGGGTGAGATACTTTTTGAATTTTGTCCTTGGTCCAGCTTTAGGAATCAATTCATCTATGTCTCCATCTTCAAGATCCAAAAAACTCTCTTTGTCAATTTCCTGATCTGTAATAAAAAATATTCAGTTGAATTGTAATGCAATGTAAAATATGTCTCAATAATATAAAAGCACAACTTTTAGTATGAGTACGTGTCCACCCCTAATGGCTGCTGGGCTGCCATCCAGTTTTGTTTAGTGTTGCAGGTGCCATGCAGCTGTGGTGGGGTGGTTATTATTGAGACACCTGGGCCAGTTTTCTCATGGACTTAACTCTCTTTGAGTTTCAGTCATCCAGGTGCCACTGATTGTCAGCTTTCTCCAGGTAGTCTGTGTGATATTACCAGCCACTGACTGTTTAAAAAAAAGTAATTTGTAATTTCTTTCCACCTCTTTTCTTTGGTTGGGCTTCAGCCAGCCATGACAGTTGTTGATCGTATTTCCTCTTTCTGCGATTGTATTTATCAGTATTATATCACATCCATGTTGCCTGATAACTGTGAACAGCACAACACAACAATTCAAACACAATTTACCTTCAAATGTTGGTATCAAATTCGTGAGACCCCACTCTTTTAATTTATTGAGAACAAAATCATCCATGGTCACGTTGAGCAACTGAAAGATAAACAATAATTTGAATGTTTAATTCTTGGTTGCTGCTTGACATTTTTCGAGCATAAGGGTCAGTCACATGTGGATGAAGACAAGATTGAAATTATAATGACAGAAAACAAACTCAGTACAAGCCTCACACCTTAGCTAGGAATGTTGTTACCTGTGGGGAGGTGGTAAGTCAAAAACAGATTGAACAAAGCAAAGTATTCCATCAGAGCTGCAGCTATCGATTCTTTTAGTAATCTTAATGTTATTCTGGTGATAAATCGATTAATTGGATCAGAAGTATCGTCGTCGTCTTCCTCCTCTGCTTTATCCAGTGGGTCTGGGTCGCGGGGGCAGCAGTCTCAGCAAGGAAGCCCAGACTGTGCTCTCCTCAGCTACTTCCACCAGCTCTTCCGGGGGAATCCCGAGGCGTTCCCAGGCCAGCTGAGAGATATAATCCCTCCAGCGTGTCCTGGGTCGGCCTCGGAGCATCCTCCCAGTTAGGCATGCCTGGAACACCTCCCGAGGGAGGTGTTCCAGGCATGCCGAACCACCTCAACTGACTCCTCTCAACATGGAGGAGCAGCGGCTCTACTCTGAGCCCCTCCCTAATGACTGAGCTTCTCACCCTGTCTCTAAGGGAGAGCCCAGCCACCCTGCGGAGGAAACTCATTTCAGCAGCTTGTATTCGCAATCTCGTTCTTTCGGTCATTACCCAGAGCTCATGACCATAGGTGAGGGTTGGAACATAGATTGACCGGTAAATCGAGAGCCTCGCCTTCTGGCTAAGCTCCCTCTTCACCACAACGGACTTGTTTAGCACCCCCATCACTGCGGACGCCGCCGCAATCTGCCTGTCAATCTCCCGCTCCATCCTACCCTCACTCGTAAACAAGACCCCGAGATACTTAAACTCCTCCACCTGAGGTAGGACCTCCCCCGACCTGGAGTGTGCAAAATTTGTCCTCGAGGAATTTTAGTCATTGAAATATTTGAATTGCTTGAGGAATTATTTCAGCCCTGATTGGAATAAACCTGCCCTTTTGTCTCCACCCAATCTGTGTATGTACATTTGTGTCCACCTCTTCTGTTCCTGACAAAAGCTCCTAAATAAAATGCAGCCGCCAGAATACTCACCAGGTCTAAGAAATCTTGTCATATCACACCAATACTTGCTGTCCTACATTGGTTACCTGTTACTTTCAGGATCCAGTACAAGTTATTTCTGTTCACTTACAAGGTTATCCACGGCTCTGCTCCCAGCTACATCTGTGACCTCATCCACCATCATCTGCGGTCAGCTAGCCTTCTTAACGTAGGCCTGAGGTTACACCCTCTCCGGGGCTCTATTATTTTCCATTTGTTCAGCTAGATGGTCTTCTTATTTATTGCTGGTGAAAATGCACTTGCACCCTATGTCGGACAGCCTCTGTCACAAAGCTATGGCTTTGACAAATGATGTTGTTTTTGTGTTGTGTCGGTGATATCAGTCACCTGACTGTTCTGTTTTATCTGTTTTTATTGTAAAGCGCTCTGTATATTAGTACTGTGAAGAGTGCTATACAAATAAAATTGTACTTACTTTACTTACTTATTAAATATGTTTCTCAGCTTTCTCTTGTTTTCATTGTGGTATGTTTCACTTAACAAATCAAGATCAACATAACTGATCAGGTTATTAATACAAAATAGCACAGAAGGCTTCTGTGACGTATGTTACTGTTCAACTACAGCTTAGTAGTTGTTAATCTAAAGCGTTCACAGAAGTAAGAAGCCTACTTACCTTTTGTTGGTTCCTCTCAATGCTACGACTCATCTGGTGTGTAAACTGAGCTGAGTTTCTCAGTCATATAAACCTTTTTGGTTGTCTCCTCCTCTGACCCGCCTACTCTGCTCCGCCTTTCAAGGAGGTTTGGCACCCGAAAATCCAGGAAAAAAAAATTATCAGGCCATTGAGTTTGAAATTCACATTCCCCACAAGGGATAATAAAGTAGTCTGAATATTGAATTTTTTTTTTTATAAAAGTGTAGTTCGTGACGCTTTGCACCATGAAAGGTTGTGCTACACCACCTAAAATCCCTCACACGTCATTGTACTGAAGAGTCAGACTGGACAGAGGTTATTGTGCTGCTTCAGTGACTCCTACTGGTTGTTTGGACATCCAGATTCCTGCTTGTCACAGATGAGAAGACAAACTGTCTTTTATGCCACCCATTCAAGGTTTTGAGAAGACCAACCCGCAAAATATAGTAGTCACTCACTCCTTGTGCTCATCTCCAGCAGCTTTTCACATGTTTGACCACTGAGCAACAAACACAGTTGTACTGAAGAATAAGACTGGATCGAGGTTTTTGTGCTGGTTCCATGACTCATACCAGTTTAGACATCTTCACTGAAGTACAGTCATGGAACAGCAACATTCCTGTTTATCCCAGGGGAGAAGAGGAACTGTGTTTCATCCTGCCCGTTCAAGTTGAGAAGACCCCCCCCCCCCCCCCCAAAAAAAACAAAACATCATGTAGGCGTTAAATACAAGAGGTGCAAGGGACTTCTGTTGCTTCTCAAGTTTCAGATGCCATCTAGTGGTCATATAAGCACAGGACAGCTGTTTGGGTTGCATGACATGTAGTAGAGACTGGACCATGAGCTGATGCAGTCGGTCATATTATTTTATTTGCATGCTTGACTTGTGCACTGATATGAATGTGGAAGAATCATTTCAATTCAGGAGGAGAATATTTTTTTTAGAAAGTACAGGTTTGATACAGACGATGCTGTGGAGGATCGAATGATGCCACAGTGCTTCTGTGAGAATAGAAGAACCATGTATTGTACTGAATTTTTACAACACAGAACCAATGACAGTTGACAGTTATATAGTGTGTGAATTACAAGCTTTACAAGATTTGGTCTTATATTTATGTTAAAAATCAATTTTGTGCTCCATTGACCAGTCAGCCAGTCAACACGTTCAAAAACAGCATGCGCAATGTCTTATTATGTGAGTGCTTCTTGTAATGAACACCAGAGAGCAGCAGAAGTCCATTCAATTATTTATCCCCACATTATGCATGCAAAAATTGAACAGAAAATAATAACAGCTTGAAAAAATGACTGACATTGTATCACTGTGGTCAGATACTGTGAAATAATTGACCATGCACTCATCATGTAAACAGTAAGATGACTCAATACCTCCCATAAGAAGGAGGATTATAACCAGTAACTTTGATTAATCCTCGTTTTCTTACATGGTTTTACCTTTCTTTTTAAATCTTTATCTATGTATTCTGTATGAACTTGGGCCGTTCATAGAGTTGATATGTCATACATATATATACACACACTCACACATATACATATATATATATACACACATATATATATATACACATATATATACACACATATATATATATACACACATATATATATATACACACACACACACACATATATATATATATATATACATATATATATATATATATATATATATATATGTTACAGGTCTCAGATTGAGACTCTGTATGCAGATAATGTTTCCTGTAAAACAGGAAAATTAAGAATCATATATATATATATATATATATATATATATATATATATATATATATATATATATATATATATATATATGCAAATAATGACACAGCAAGAAATCTATCTCTCTCTCTCACCCTCTCTTACCTGGATCTTGTTCCAATCTCAGCTGACCAAACCTCTCCATGACCCTGGCCAGTAGTGACAGCTTATCCCAGCCTCTGGAACACCACAACATCCCAGAGCCTGCCAAACAAGAGCTCCTTCAAAACCAGGTTGTTACAAAGACAGTAGCAGGCAGACATACCAGGTCTCAGCGGGACACGACTCTGCTCCCAACCACCCATGTGTGCCCTGCTCACCTCAGGATAACAACTTCTCTATTCTCCGCTTGTTTACTTCACTTTACATCTTTTCTATTGAGTTAAAGTCATGCCAAAACCTCACAAACACCCAAAACATGTTTTACTCACACCCATGATTCACAAACAAACTCAATGTGATTTGCAAATACAAAACATCATTCACAATCTAATGCATTTTGTTTTGCAAATAAGAAACCTACCTAACTTACAAAGACATCATACTTCAGAAACAAATACAGCATGTTTTACACATACAAAGAAACATATTTCTTCAATTACAGAAAAATATCCTTCAAGTACAAACTCAAATCTTTCAAGAACAAAAAAAAAAATCCTTCAAGTACAAAAGATTTTAATGCATGTTGTATTTGTTGGATAGGTACGGTTCTTCTTTGCAAAACAAAATGTATTTGTTTGTGAATGTTTTGTAGTTGCCAAACACACTGTTTGTCTGTGAATCATTGGGCGTGAGTAAAACATGTTCTGTGTGCTTGTGAGGTTTTGGCATGATTTTAATTCCATACATTTCCCCTCATTCCCCTCATCTATTTTAGAGTAATATTGAGCTGTAGGTTTGTGGTCTGGATGTGACAATTAACGCACAATAAAATGTCATTGGGGAGTCGAATAAGTGAGAGCCATGTTATGACGTGCTTCTGTTCATGTATATTAAATCACACTCTACAAGATCTGCACCATTATGATTAATGCTGCATTGTTAATCATCACCTATATCATAAGTCAATCAAAGCAATAATCCACACACAGACATGAAGACGCACATCTGCACTCAAGCACAGCTAACTTTAGCAGCTGGAGTGCAAGTCTGTCTTCAGTGTCCTTGTCAATTTTAGATAATGAGTGGGTATATCTTCAAAATGGGCACAAATGTGTGCTTTGAACCAATGATAAACTGAAAATATTTTGGTGGCCAACGTTCAAGGTCATCATGCTTAGGTGTGTTGGGCATTTAAAAAAAAATCCCTTGTTGAAAAGACAAATTCAAAGCTCATATGGGAAACTAGTAAATAGGTTAAAGCCTGTGATGCTGCATTTCTAGCTGATATCAAAATATGAAGTCTTTGTGGAAACAGTTTTAAGTAAAACATCCTTTCTATCTTGCACCTCTGTGTTTTCACCTTTAGATATTTTGCTTTAAGTACACTGCTGATATTTACCAATAGAAATAATGCCCTCCTTGCTCTTTTCTTTATAGTTTTGTTTTCATTTTGGCTTTTCTTTCAGGGTTATTTGTACATGAATCCCTCATGCAAGATCTACCTTGCAGAAATCATCACTCTTTCCTCAGAAATTCAAGCCCTTCTCTTCCAGCCGTGTTGTCAGTCATATCTGCAGCCACTGTGTGTGCGCACATGCGTTCTGGCATATGGAGTTTATCAGTGCTCTAGCAGTGGGGAAACACTTCCTTTGGCAAAAAAAGCAGTGGTGCTAGTGATACTGTTCATGATAATAGGAGGGAAGACAGGCCTCTGCCCAATGTAAAGCGGTTGGATTAACTTTGTAGACATAAATCCAAAAAAGATCCAAGTGGACTGGCAGTGTCTCAGAGGATTGGGAAACACTGTGGAGGATGCCAAAGTTAGACATGGATAGGATAATACTTGAAGAAACAGGCCATCTTTCTGGGAAATACTCTTACTGCCCTCCATTTTTTTAGAGCCAGGGCAAGCGGTTCATGACTCAGCTCATGGTGAACACGTTGAAACCATGCTAACTATTGAATACGCCACAGAGGTTGTGACACAGCTGATCTGGCCGAATCTGTGATTCAGTGTGCAGTGGATTAGGCTAGAGGAGGTCCCTGCTGGTGGTCCACGCTGACTGTGCTGAGTATAATTTGGCTTCCCATTCACAGCATTTACATCAGGTGCCATTATGTTCTTAATGGGTCCCTTTAATAAGTTTCTCTCTGGTAGGTATCCAGATAAGTATTCATATACTATATATTAAGTATGTGTTTAAGTATTTAGCACAGATTTACTTTCTCCAGGAAGACTACCTACAGCACAGTCCTTCGAAAACGCGTCGTCAAATGTGACAATAAGACTATAAAAAGGCAAAAAGGTCAAACTACAGAATGTATTTTGCAACCGATGGCTCGTTTCCCTCATGTGTATGGTACATTTGGACCTTAACTGAGCCATTTATAAACAAATTATCAAGGAACAAAAGAATAACCAGAAGTAAATAAAGTTTAGCTAGCCACCTATGGCCGTTAGCAACATGATCCTTGCTACTCCAGACACATTATCATGATGAGCACGAATGATGAAGCTGAGTTAGTTTCCCAATAATGTCTAGAGTATGAGTGGGGGTTTTGACCGTTACCAACCTGTTTCAATGAGGAAAAATGGAGGGCTTGGAGTTTTCACTGTCCTCCCCTCTCAGACTCTCATAAACTGAGGAAGCAAGTGTGCACGAGACGATTAACGCACTCCCACGGTCCACTGCTCCCCCTTGTGGCAGGCCTCCTAAAAGACACTAATAAAGGAAAGAGCTCACACTGACAAGAAGTAAAAGCGACAGTATACTTTTGGATGTCACACATTTCCAAAAAAGTTCCTTCAAAAGAACGGAGGGATGATAGAGGAGGCTGAGATCTTGATAATCAAGGTCGCACAGAGTATTTCCTCCTGCTAGAGGAAGGACTGTTACCTGGTAACCAAACATAATCACACATCCATGATACATTTGAGAGAAAAAAATGAGAGACCCTGCCTTCTTTCTCTCTCGTCTCACTCTTTATTTCAGACCATAAAAGGCAGGGATGTTGTGTGATGGATGGCAGCAGAGCTTGAGAGCTGTGGTGCCACTCGACGAGGTCCCTGCAGCTTCTCCTTTCAGCCCCATTCACAGATGACAGCAAGGGGGAACCCCCTCTCCTAGTGAGCAAAAACACCACATCCTGCCTGCTAGCCCACCTCCCTGGTCCTCAGATCCAGACCTAGTAACGCCACTGTATTTTTATGGTGTTCCACAAACCGCTCCTTAGCAACCGGACCAAAGGCTCCTCCAGGAGGCCCGTGTCCCTCATAGCGCATCTAAAAATCAACTCCAATCTTCAAGGGAGAGATTCGAATCTTTGGTGGACCTTAGTGCTCAGTGCATGGTGCTTTAAATATACTTTAATTAATGCTCGCATGCTCTGATACGACCCCCGTTAGAGGCATGCTATGGGTTTTCCCCCAAGCACCAATAGCAGGAAGGGAGTTTTTCATCTCATTTCTTACTCTGCAGTTAAAATACCTTTTCCACTTCTACAGGTCCAGCCCACTGTATATCATAAAGTATAATTAGGTGGGATAAATGGACTTTATAACACTTTATACTTGAGAGAAAACATGCAGTCTTATAGATTTCAATATGGATTCAACACCTCTTCACACCAATAAATCTCAGTGGGTGTGATGTGTACACTGTTGACAGCCTGGGTTTCAGTGAGTGGAAAACAAAGTACTAAACACACAGGCAAGGATAGGCACACACACTTTTACGAATGTTGATGGCGCCAAGGCAGTCTCATGAGTCTCTGGGATCCTAGGAAAGTTACTAAAGGTTCTCTTTCCTTCCACGCTCTTCTTCCATCCCCTCCCTCCTACCCACATCTCTCTCCACTTGTAGCCCTGAGATGATCCCCATGAATACAGACCAATTCTTTCTCTCTCCCATGCATGTCATGTTTGGTCCCTTTTGACATAATCTCTACAAAGATAGTCTTTATTTCTAGAGTGCAATCAGAATCCAAACACATCACCATGCTACCACCACAACGTCATGTGTGGCTCGAATTCAGTCTTTCAGCATGTGTCCGCAGCATGAGAGTTCAGAGGACGGACTCATCTGCCGTCAGGCGTGGTGAGACGACTTCCACGTCGCTTTCTGCCGCCTGTAATCTCCTCTCTCACCCCAACCAACATGGCTTCATATGTGGCTTAGTGCAACACCGCACAGTTACAGTCATTCAAGAGTACACTTTTAATGTTCTCTCGCAATGGCTGCTTTTAGATTTTGTTATCTGCTGTGGAGTTGATACTGTGGAGTCTGTGCTGCACTAAAACAAAATTGCTTGGCTGCTGAGGAAAGAAACAGAGTGGATTAATGTGGCTTGATTATTGCAGAGACAAGGTTCTGACTTCCTGTGGTTGGCAGGGCATTAGCTCTCATATTGCATTGCACGGTTGTAACTTATCTGGTCTATATACTCCTTTATTATGACGAACTTCAAGTCTGATTCACTGATCTTAGAAACGCTTTCATTGCAATAGACAACATATCTTTTCATGGCTTTATGGCATGTACGTTAAAGCCTGAAATGATCTGGCCTCTCTTGCAGTCAATCCCTATTGTCTTGCCTCCCATTCTTTATTCCATCTCTCCTTCGTCACTCTGGGTTGGGGTTTTTGATTTCCTTAAATCTGCTGAGGAGGAATTTTAATTTGTACTGGGCTCAAGAGAGTGTGACGGTGATCAGGGGGAAAGAAACAGGTGCTGAGGAGTAGAGTTCCCTCCTCCACGCTTTGGAAACAGAGACGATTGACCGTGCAGCTTAGTCCTGAGACATGTTTTAGTTAACCCTTTACATCCATAAATGCATGCACACAGTTGGAGCTGTTCACCTTGGATGAACTTTGGCGCATGGTTATATCAAATTCAACAAATACAAATTACATACAAGGTGGCGACTCCGAGGTAGAGAGGCTGTCTAGCAACTGAGGGGTCCCTAGTTCGACCCTTAATGGATAAGTGGCATCGAAAATGGATGGATGGATGGATAAATTACATATATATAACTGACAATATCTTTTTAAACCACTGATTATTTTCAGGCTGCAACTCTCTTATTCCCTTTATCGATTAGTCCGTTGAATATTTTCATACTCAGTCAATGAATTTCATTTTCCCAGACTGTGACACGTATCAAGTCATTGCTTTTTGCCTTCAAACAGTCCAAGTAAAAATCCAAAGACTTTTCTTTTTCTGTCATAAATGACAAGCATGATATATTTATGAGTCTGGAAGCTGTAAATGTGTGACTAAGATGGAAACTATTCATCAGTTATTGAAAAAAAAAAAAGCGGATTACCGTTCTTTTAATTGATTAATTTTTCCGGCCCGGCATTATTTAAAAAAAAAAATTATTTATTTTTTACTGTGCACAACTCTGATGACAAGGACACATAGTTTATGGTCCCCACCGTGCAGCTCATCCACCAGGCTCTCCTCCTCACAATGAAATACTTCCCTGGATTTATGTAGCTGCCTCAATGAGTTTTCATGAGTGATGGTTTTATTAAGCTTCTCTTTTGGCACATAGATAGGTGGAAGAAGGGATTAGAGTGAAGGGAGGAGTGAAAGAGAGAGAGAGAGAGAGACCCCAATTTTCCTCTTGCACATCTTTTTATGTGACACATTATTGAATGTTATTAAAAGAGTTAGTCAAAACATTCTTTAATGGCAATGGAACAAGTTTTTTAATATTAGCAGTGGTAGCGAAGCAAAGTATTTAAGAAGACCATTCATGCCATGACCTTTTCTCCTCCCTCTCTCTTGTCATTCCCTCCCTCCTGTCGTTAACACAGAAAACAAATCCAAATTCATTCGGGGTGGGAAAACATAAACGTAGACATGTGGAACTTTACTGCTGAATGAGCACACAAAAGACAAAGTGTTAGATTTTTGAGCTCTCAGAGAAATCCTTGTTTAATAGACAAGACCATGTTTGTGTTCATGTTGGGTTTATTTTCAACTTTCCAATCTTCCTGGTAAATGTTGTAGGAACTATTACATCTTGCTGTGAAGCTGCTAACTATTGAGGTCACACACAATATTGACAGACAAATAGAAACGCAGACACACAAATGTCTGTGTGTATGTGTGTGCGTTTGCGTGTGTGTGTGTGTGTGTGTGTGTGTGTATGTGTGTGCAGGCTCATATCTTATTTAACATTCTATCCTGTGCTTGTGTGGCTGTGTTAACAGTGATTTAATTTAAAAAAATCAAGTGCTGTTTGTCATGAGAGCAAAAGAAATGAAATGTAAAGTGACTTGGAAAATATTCAGCAGCTGATACACGCCATGACCTACAGATGGCGTAAGATTACAAGTCATGACAAAAAAAAAATCTCTCCCTTAGAGTGTTTGTACCAAGTGTGTGTGTATTTGTACCAAACGCAGACACACAAATGTGTGTGTGTGTGTGTGTGGGGGGGGGGGGGGGGGGGGCTGACTCGCAGTCTGAAAAGCATTGACTTGATAATCGTACAAATCTTCATTGTTTTGAAGAAATTATTGGCAACCACTTTGTTAACCAAATATATCTTCTTGTGTCTTAGTTTTCTGCAGTAGAAATACACTAAATGTGTTCTGTTTTATTTTCTGTAAAACACAGGTCAGACAAATCAAAACACATCAAGAAAATCAACTATTGATTGATCAATATTGTATATAATCGTTTCTGCCCTCAGAGGCAAAAAATGAAGCACAAGTGTTTGTGCATGTATATATCATACACACTGGCTCCTTATGGTGGACTAGACTGCACACATCTATCTATTCTCTATATTTACAGCAACTTCAGTGACTGGCAGCTGATTTTTTTTCTACATGTGTAAACATATTAAAGCTATATCTGACTGTGGGAGCTCCTCTCCGTCAGTTTGACTATACAGCAGCAGTGTTAGTGCCGGTCTGACTGGCCTCACTGGCATCCTCCCTCTGGTTTCTTCACAAACAGAAAAAGACTTTGAGGAAGAGCAGCTGATTGATTCAGTTTCCACGCTTCCCTTTTGCTGAAGGGAGGCTGGGGAAGTCCGGAGGTGCACGGGGACCTGACTGGAAAACTAAACATGACAGCGCCAGAGGAAGGTATGGTACCGTTAAAGGGTGGAGGGTCTGGGCTGCATCCATGTACAAGTTCCTTTCCCAAATTCTAATTTTAAAAAATGACTCCAGAACAACTAGAGGTTAGTGTCAATATTTACTGGGCCAGCTTATCTGTTATCATGCAGGGAACCTGTTTGAGCACATTTGAAGCACAAGAGGACGCAAGTGATAATGCAACACACACATACTGATGCACACTGAGGGAAACCTAGATGTTTCCACCCACCTGCCCCCCCCAACATGTTTTACAGCTTTGAATGTTTCTGGTGCATCATGAGAGTATCAGGTGTTATCGCATCAAACCAGGATTTAAGCCCAATATCTCAAACTATTTCATTTCACTGCTATGCATCTATTTCCACGAGGTTTCCATCAAATTTCTGGCCCATGTAGGTTTGACTTTTCTGATTTTCTGCCTTGACGGGAAGATTTGAGTTTAACCAGAAACATGAAAAGGTTGACACACAAGAGAAGGTACTTGGGTGTCTAGATTACATATTTCCTCGATTGCTGACTTGTCATGACATGAAAAACTCTCATAAGGGCAGCGAAGCTGTAAGCTCTTGTCAGGTGTTTGCAGGTGGGGTACACCTGAGTCATAAATTGCAGCAGATGACCCCGCTGCACCAGCCAGGGGATCCAAAATAAAAGCTAAATGGAGGTATTGCAGATAAAGAGATAGCGGGAGGGCACACACATGCTGTCATGTCCGTCAAGTTTCTGTTGATTTCTGCACATTTTATGTTTTATGTCTTGTCCTTCTTGTTTTATTTTGTAATTACTAATCCTTTGTCACCATTCCAGAGTCACTTCCTGCACACCTTCCCACCGTCTTGTCACACCTGCTTCCTGATTGTTCTCCCCACCTGTTTCCCATCTTCCCTGATTATCTCTTGAATTTAACCTTGTGCATCCACAAGTTTTTAGGGGCCGAAGAAGACGTCCGCGGTGCATTGTGGGCCATAGGCTGCTCCGTAGGATGCACCTGAACCGACCTACAAAGTGGGCGTGTTTAGGCTGGAATTTAGATTGCGAATTTGGTCGGTACTCGCGCCAGTTGTGGTTTCGGACAGCCTATGACCTACTCTGCGACCTACGATCCGACCTACTTGGCAATTCGGACGCAGTCTCTTAGGTTAGTAGTGACCAACTTGGCAACTTGCAATTGCCAAGTAGGTCGGATCGTAGGTCGCAGAGTACATCGTAGGCTTTCCAAAACCACAACTGGCCCGAGTAGCGACCTACTTCGCAACGTAAATTCCAGCCTAAACACGCCCACATTGTAGGTCGGTTCAGGTGCATCCTACGGAGCTACCTTCGGACGCAGCCTAAGAGACACAAGTGCTACGTCCGACTTGCCAAGTAGGTCGGATCGTAGGTCGTAGGCTGTCCGAAACCACAACTGGCACGAGTACCGACCAAATTCCAGACTAAACACGGCAACATTGTAGGTCGGTTCAGGTGCATCCTACGGAGCAACCCATGGCCCACAATGCACCGCGGACTTCTTCTTCGGCCCCTAAAAACTTGTGGATGCGCAAGCCAAGTTTGCGCCACCAACAGTCTTCCATTCGTATGCAACATGAACATTTATAGTCATTGTTGATGACTAAAGGTGTGTTCACACCAAACGCAAAACGGTGTGAACACACCTTTACAGGTGTGTTACTGTGCTTAATAATAGAGAATGAGTGAAAGATGTGTTCAGAGTGGAGTGCAGTACAACAGCCAGGCCAGCAGGTGGGGCTTTCGTTGGTGCTGTCTACCTATTTGCGGTATCTGTGCTCTGCCAGCAGAGGTCGTGCTTCACCACCAATTTTCTAGGGTGTCTGAATGGTGCCGCCGTATTTAGGTTAATAGGAGTAGGCTGTAGCGGTAGGTCGTAGCAGTAGGACGTAGGTTGCCACTTGGCAATTCAGACGCAGCCTTACTGTCTCGTCACCAGTTCGTTGTACTTCATGGTCCTTGTCCCCGCAGTCCCTCATAGTATTTGTCATAGTCACAGACACAGTCTGCTTGTGTTCGATCTTGCTTGTTTTGGTTTTTTTCCAAACATGCTGCTTTTGCCCCTCGACCCTTGGTTACCTTTACCTGCACCCCTGGACTGACTACCTGTGTACCAAGCCCTGACTGGAATAAACTCACCCTTTTGTCTCTACCTGGTTTGTGTATGTGCATTTGTGTCCTCCTGTTCTGTGTGTGGTGTTCTTGACCAGTGCATACACACACAGTGGGGCCTGTTTCAAAGTATTTTTTTCAGTATACTCAATCTTGCCCCTAAGGATGCTGCATATCATAAATTATGACATTGAAAATAACAAAAAGAAAATCTTGGGCCAGAAAATTGCTCCTAACAAAGTGTTTCTTCGTTTGACTCAAACACAATGTGCCTGTTGGACAGACAACATTTGAATGACAGGCTTGAATAGTTTTGCCGGCCTGTAGAGGGGGTTATTTGGCAACGATGGATAAGCCTGGTGGCTCCAAGCCAAATGTATGAACCTATTGAAGTATATTCAAGCTTTAATTTAGCCCTGCCAAGAAATATTTTTTGAAAAAAAAAAAAAAAAAAAACTTAAGAGGAAAAACAGAAAAAGACACAGAGGGAAAGACTTGCCAATGGAGAGGTTTTATGCACACAGAAGCAGCCAGTGAGAGCAGAAGCCTCCGCAGGCCTCAACGTTGGACAGTTCCCAAGAGAGAAATGCACACAGTTATCATGTTTCTTCTTGTAGTTTGTTACACAACTACCTGAACTTGTCAGTAGCTTTTTCCCTCATCTGGATGACAGGTTCAAAGAGGTCACATATCTTAAGTATAAGCCTGAATGATTATAAAAATGTGTGCAAGATCACGCCACCTATCTCTTTGTCAGTTGCTGAAACAATTTTTTAGGTGTTTTTAGAATTGAACCAACACAGCAAAACGTTTAACTGAGCTGTAGTTTTCCATCTCCCTGTAAATGTTCTTTTCTGTGCCTCATCTTCTATGTCAAGAGTGTCACTGGCGTCCCGCAGGGTCGAGTGTAGGGTCACGTCAGTGTGGTGCCAAGTGTCCTGGTGTCTCCATTGCTGTGAAGCCATACCAACATGTGTTTACATGGAATTTATACACACACACACACACACACACACACACACACAAACACGCACACACACACACACACACACACACACACACGCACACACACACACACACACACACACACACACACACACACTGTTATGTGGCATGCCTTTCAGGGATTGTGGACTTTAATCATCACTCAAGTGGGGATTAAGATATGTGTAGAAAAATGTCATGATTGATACTAATACAGAGGAAAGGGGATCTTTTCTCTTTCAAAATAAAACTTAACACAGTTTTTCTGTTTGTTTGTTTGTGTTTTTGCTTGCTTGAATTTGACTTTGAGAGAAATCCTGTATCACTTCTCTCAGATGAGGGAAGCATTGCTGCAAAATGAGAGATAAAAACAACTGAAATGCTGAGCAGAGTGTACAAAAAGTTACCTCTTGCTGATCATGTTGATGCATGTTTCGCATCACACTAGAGAAAAAGTGGTAGATGAGGAGTGAGGAGCAAAGCCTCGGTGGATAAGGGGCATTATCTCTCCTGCTGTCTATATCTTTCACTCTGTCCTGCCCTCTCCTCGCCTTTCTGCTCTTTGATTTTCCTTTTCCTCTGTTTGCTGAAAGAGTTGACTGTGCTACGCTCAGCAAGTGCTTCAAATGAGCATGTGTGCCGTGTATTGTTCCCCTTCTCCCTCAATATGATGAGAAAAGCTTGAAATAACAATGTCTGGGGGCAGAGCGAGACCCCTCAGATCTCTGTTTCATCTCTTGTCTCTGTTCTCGTCTCTCCAGATGTTGAAGATGCTCTCTGCAGATCTGCTGCAGGTGTGGGCCCTTTTGACCCTGTCCGGGACAAACTGTACACTTATCCCTGTACATGCACACACACACACACACACACACACACACACACACACACACACACACACACACACACACACACACACACACACACAAAGATGGGAACCTCAATGTGTGAACACCCACACAAAAAAAAATCCTGCACAAGCATGGAAATGAAGTAGGAAGCCATCTGCAAAACAAAGTATGCAGTGTGCTCAGTTCCTGCTGTCAAGACCTGAAAACTCACATCACATTCAGATTATTTCAATGCAGATGGCATAGGAAGAAACAGAACAGAAACAAAAACACTCAATATGGTGAACAAACACGCAGGCGCATAAGGAGAGGACAAATCTATGAACACCGTGCAGCTCTGTGGACAGGATTATCACAGGATCTAACCTTCTGACCTTTAGGAGGTCATGTGTGAGGCGCAGGCTGCAGCCGCTAGCCCCACTAACACCAGAATGTCTGACGTGTCTGGAATCTTCGCAGCACCGCTCAGCCTGTCTATGCAGCAAAAAGCTTGATGACCTTCCTTGAGGAAGAGCCTATGGGGACAAATTTTTAAAAATGATGGTGAGATGGGAAAGTTAACATACTACGATCAAGACATAACCTCTATCCAACAATCGTTAGTGCATCCTCAAATAATTTATTTGCGAAGACTGTGAAATGCAATGATTTAGAATGATTTTTCACAAAAAGAAAATCCCCAAAAAGTCATGATCAGCAGTTTTACTATCATATCAAGCTCTTCAGATCCTTCGCAGAACAACTCACCTTGTGTTCTCTCGTGTTCCACATAATTTGGGTACTAGTGTAATGTGTGTAGCATATGTATGCAATATATAACAGCCATATGTGAGACCTGATGGGGTGGAATGAGGAATAAGCACACAAAAAGTGGAAGATTCACTCGGGGATGGTGTGTGTGTGTGTGTGTGTGTGTGTGTGGGGGGGGGGGGCTGTTCTCCTGACTCCCATCCTTCACCTTGGTCTGATGTGAATATCTCTATGTTTATTAAATATCAAAATGCTTATTTAGGCAGGAGCTGATTGGAGAGAGCTCTCTGGGTTAGATTATATCACCAGTAATTTATCTGATCCGTTCCATCTATTTTCTCCTGCTGTGCATGTCACACAGGTGGCTGCCCCATTAGTGTCTCATAGATACTATTAAATAGTTGGAGAATGATTTGGGCTTGAGTCATTGTTTATATTGTCAGTTGACCTCACAAGTTAAACTGGCTGGTGGGGAGTCACCGTCTCTGCGGACTACACTGCTTGATATCCCTCCTCTGCTTTACCATCAGTGCCACAAAAATCTCTGCTCTTTGTGTGTGTGGTTGCATGCATTTGTATGCGTTTAGCATGTGTTTCTATGTGCGCGAGGAAGCACTTGCTTGTGTGTATTTGGACATAATTGTGTGTGTATATATCTAACTGTGTTTTTGCAGGAGCTTGTGCCGGCCGCAATCACTTTTGATGGATATCTACTCTGGCTTGGGAGAGCTGAACGTTTTCCAGTGGGTGACTCATGGGGCTTCTGACGGATGCCTGTACCAATTTACTGCTACTGCCACTGCATGTTCCCCACCCCGTGAGTGTGTGTGTGTGTGTGTGTGTGTGTGTGTGTGTGTGTGAGTGTGTGTGTGTGTGTGTGTGTGTGTTTGAGTCTATGAATAAGTGTCCTGTGCATTTGCTGGTTGTGGTTGTAGTTTCCAACTCCTGCTTTTGGACTTTCCACTCTACTCTTGGACAGCAGAAGAGTAGTGTAAAGGGAAAGTGGGGCGACTAAAGTTCTGTAATAGCACTGTACACACACACACACACACACACACACACACACACACACACACACACTACATTAACTGAAATGTATAAAAAAAACGGGGTTTTCCAGGTGACTGATCACATTATCCTTTTGTCAGATTAAAAAGAGGGGATTGAAATTCCTAATCTTCTCAAAGATAAATGTGCTTTATAAAGGTTACATAACCTCACTATAGATACCCATGCATGGCGATAACAATAATGATGAATCACCAGATGAAGCCGTGGGTCTATAGGTCCCCCACGTCAAGTGTCGTGTATTGAACTTTTGAACTTCTGTTACCTGCAGTGCATTACCTGGAAATGCTTGCTCGGGTTGCATTCATTCATTAGCTCGGCAAATAGTGCACTTCAGAAGCTGTTCCCACTTTTCAGTATCTCCTGCCAAGACTTCAAAGGATCAGACGCTCAGCACTAATCTCTGTTATGTATATCCAGAACAAATATGATTGATTAAAGGTAAGTTGCGCTGTGATATAAAGTGTTTTTCTACACAGGAAATGGATACCTTATCAGAGCTATAATGTGATATCAATTCATCAAATTCAGCTAAAGGTAACATGAGATGATTTGTCTGTTTCAGGAGGTGAAAGCTGAGTTGTCTAAACTTTTAGGCCTGTGCAAAATCCTGACTAATTGCAGTCAGTCTGTGTGTGTGTGTGTGTGTGTGTGTGTGCGTGCTTGTGTGTGTGTGTGTGTGTGTGTGTGTGTGTGTGTGTGTGTGTGAGGGAGAGAGAGACAGACAGACAGACAGACAGACAGACAGACAGACAAAGAGATGGACTTAAAACCAGATAATATGGACCTGCATGTGCAATCGGGGTCAAAAGCTGTGTCCACAATTGGTAAAACCTCAAATCAAAACATTAATGAACCAGAATTATTTCATATTTTTGACTCGAGAGTCCTGGCCTGAAGACTTCTACAAACTGAATTAAAAGTCATAGTCATGCACCACCCAGTGGTCACCCAGCAACATATATTAGTGAGTTTACTCAGGCGTATCCTGTAAATGCAGGAAGTGAATTTGCACCTGTGTTCCCACTCATCTGCTCTTTCTTTCAGAAAGCAAATATGATCAGGTTTGACCTTCTAGCTCTATGGAACAACCACACTGTGAGATGCATAGGGGTGCGAGGGTCCACTCATTATTGTTTGCAGCTTCAGTTAGGGCCCCAAGCATGAAAGTGCTATCTAAATACAACCTGAGGTACTTCTCTGTATAAAGGTAGTTATTTTTGCCTTAATCACTTTTGTAGACTCTAATCCAATTGAATCTAATTAAGTCTGAATGAAAGAATGCAAATAGTATCATCAGTCAAGTGAAAATGAGAACACGTAATTCAGATTCCCACAGACAACATAGCGATCCATCAAACACATTCCAAAAAACCCAAGATCTGAGTAATTTCTTCCTGCTTCAAAGAAAAGTCTAGCGCGAGCCTGTGCTGCCAGGAGGACATGACAATGACAATCATTCAGAGATCGTAGATACGCAGCTCACATCCAGATGCAGCATATTCTACATCTGCAAACCCTGTTTAAATAGCACTAAGAGAAAGAGTAACATTTCAATAATTTGACATATGTGACCACCGGTCAGCATCTAGTTTCCCTGTTCATTCCCTCCGTCTAGATGTTGCTAACCCTGATGTGAGCTTTTTGTCTTTTATCAAATATCATCCCTCAGCAGAGATCTAACTTCTGGCTACTCTCTCTCTCTGTTTTCATCCCTTCCTCATCAGTAAGCAAAGAGGCCACTGTGACTTCTGTCTTCATCACATGCTATTCTGGGCTGAGGTTACCCAGGACATCATGTGGCTTTACCCAAATTTAGCAGCCCACAGCATGCCTGAGTTAAATCATCTGTGTTTGTTATGCAAATAATAAATATTCATTAATGGTTCTTCCACAGTTCCTCAGATTCTTCCTCATTATTTTGTGTCAGCTCTGTAATCTCTTAAGGGATTTCATCCTTCTGGATTTCTAGAAATAATCCTAAACTAATATTGACATGTGCTAAAGAAGTGCGCCTGCGGTGGTAGACTTGGACCAGAGGGCTGTGAAGAGGGTCTTGGAGCCAAGGCCAAACCGCGCGGCTACACAGAGAAGAGAGGGCGGCCAGCGGAACAACGGCGCATCAAAGACACCAAACTGAACCACCATCCTTGTCTCCACTGCTCTCCACTTCTCACACTCATACTCTATTTTCAGAAAGACCAACATGAGGGCAAACAGCAAAGCACCCATTATTGTTGTTATCATTTCACAAACAGCAATTTTCCTGGCCAAAACAAATTCTACAGACACTGGTATATGATGGGTATGCATGGAAATGCACGGGCACTTAAGCGTGTGTTTACAGCTACATTTTTAAGCTGCACACACTTGTTTATAGTCTCGGTGTGTTTACCCATGCTGGTTTAACTCACGGAGAGTCATAATCTATCACTTTTACTGTAGCCAGTGGGTCCAGAGCCCCTAGCTGCTCTGCCCAGTGCTGTGCCTCAGCCAGGGATGGACTTGGCTGGGCATGGTGGCTCTGGGCTCTGGTCCCATCCTCACATTGAGGTGATGAAGGAGGTCTCTGTTCCGCCCTCCACCCATAGCCACAGAAGTGAGGAGGCACCCAGGGGACATCCTGACTGGCGTCTGACGCCGCATTCACACAGCTGACAAGACCCATGTTGGCTTCTCTCAAAGTGATGGTGCCAGCGTGTCTTGCCCGCTACTGCCCACGGCAACCCTGTCTTCATGTGAAGTGTTCCACAACCACGACAACATCGGCAGGTTAGCATTTCCCATTTCTATCACTTCACTCTGGGAGTGAGCATGTTTCTGAAAAAAATATCTGTGCCGCTGGAGGAAAAAGGATGCAAGAGATGGTCTTGTTGGTTTTCATGACGGCCTGAATGATTGTTTACTCTTGAAGATTTTTTAGCCCCTGTACTACATTTCACCACCCCCTTTTATTAAGAGAAGAAGAAGGCACCTCTGATCACTTTACCTCTCTTTTAAACAGTCAGTCCCATCAGCCCAAATCTCAATCCTCAGAATAGGGTCATGCATGTTTTGATAACAAAGCAGAAAGGTTTAATTTTGCCAGCCTGCCCAGGTGCTGGTGAATAGGGAGCTATGACAATAGGCCATTAAATGAATAGAGCATCAAAGCTTCCCCCGGTGAGCGGTGATGGTTGAGGGTCCCAGGCATGAGGGTAGGGCCTCCTGCTTCAGAGAGCAATTTGTGAGTGAAAAGCACCATCATACAGGTTCACCCTGCTTTGATTTAAGCCTTTCATTAAGTGCAGAAGTGGCGCTGATGTCAGCTGCATGTCACCGATCATTGGCCAGCAGACACAAAGCATATGGGTAACCAGGTATTTTCTAAGTGCTGATTTGGGATTTTGGTTGAAATTTTACCGAACAACTAAAGAGCTGCAGCGAAAGAGGGGGGTAAAAAAGGTTTCTTTTTCCCTTTTCAGACGTTAAAAGAAACATCCAATACATCCACATGGCTACGGCAGCCTGCCACCTGTTTCATGGGAAAGCAATGTTCAAGACAAGGCTTCTCAAATCTGAGGGGGTTTAAAGAGCGAAAAGAAATACAGAAGAATGGAAAAGCATTTAGGTTGAGCACGCCAGGCGCATACCGAAGCTTGGCTCAGAGATTCCAAAGAGAAGCTGATGGAAGGGAGCCAGGCTGCCTCACATGGGAGGGGAGGAGATGTGAAAGAGAGGACAGAGGAAGATGGAGTAAGACGGGAAGAGAGTATGAGAGGGGGCCGATGGTTGCAGGTGGCATTAAAGAGATATTCACTTAAATCAGGAATCTGCAGGACGCTGATGGACAAGGGACAGTGAGTGATGGAGAAAGGAAGGAGGAAAGGAGTGACAAAGATAAAGGGAATTGCTTAGGGAGCGTTACAGCTGGAGTATATCAACATCCCCCAACCCTGCTAACCCCTGCCTGCCTTTGGCTTGCCCGTGTGCCCCTGGGAACAAGTGTCACTGTGCTAGCACCCCAAAATATGAGAGAAAGGCATGAAAGCATGAAACGGATTGTTGACCTTGGCTGTTCACGGAGACTTTGAGAGCAGACAGTAGCAAAGCACCGCCTTACAAGGATTGATAGCTCAGGGAGATGCAAAGAGACAACCATGCCACAAGTGGTTTGTCATGTTTGTCTCAGCGCACTCACCATACTTTTATCCCACACACACGTTACCATCCTGACTCCAGGGTCCCAGACTCTCAGACCAGACTCACTGCACGTGTTGAGAACAAGTGAGCCTCTTTGTTCACTGATAAATCCATCCTTCAGTTCAGAGAGTCTCTGGAAGAGAGATGGATGAAGACACTTTGTACCTTGAAGAGAGATGGAGGGGAAATGAACTGATGTGACCAGGAGATAGCAGATCGGAGGGGATACACTATTATCAGAGGGGGGGGCAGAGATAAGCAATGAAGTCCACAACAGAGGAGAAAAAAGGAGCAGAAACACTCAAGATTAATTTAGGATTAATTTAGTCCAGGCCAGAGAAATAGCAGCTGCATTTTCCGGAGAGAGACACATCGGCATCACAGGCCAGATTACTGTCTCCACTGCCTCTCAGCTGGACCCTTCTTACAACCAACAACCGAGATGCCTGGTAACCCAGGCTGTGAGGAGGGTGGGGCAGGGTCAAAGGTTGGGAGTTATAGGGCTGACAGACAAGAGAGATTGATGCCCATTGACAAAACCTGAGCCCTACTCAGTCTCAGCAGTAGCCCTGCCTGCTCCTCAGGGGCTCCGGGGTGGATAAGGGGGATACAGATACGACCCCAACCCCTTCTCATCCCCAGAGACTCACACATTGACGGCCCCCTACTCACCTAAATATGCCACTTTCCTGTACTGTCGTGTTTGATCATGTCCTAAACTGTAAGAAGCAGCAGAGAAAGGCCTCAGTAAAAGGAGAACTCTGACATATATTTTGTTACATCCAGCCATGAATTCCTGCGGGGTGGCATGCTGAGTTACTTACATCAGTATCTTCTTTTTAAAAAGCTATTTTTATTGAAAGGCTTTCTCCTTATCTTAATGTTTACTTTCAATCTTCACATTTTTTAAAAATGTTCCTTATCCAATTAGTTTTTTTTAATCATCAACTTTCAATTCTACAACTCTTTTATCCCTAATGCCTTTTTATTCATACTTGCATTTTTTATTACTTGAAATTGTAAAGCACTTTTTGACAGCATTTCCAATAAATGCAAACGGATGCACTGTAACAGATGATGTTACCAAGGACAAAATTTCTTTGAGCAGAACAGGCCAGAAAAAAAGAAAGTAGATTTTCAATTGTTTGTTTTGATGTTAGTTTATTGTAGCACTTCCTGTTATAGAAAAGAGTCAACGAGAAGTGCAGGACTTGTAACATTGACCGCCGCTGTGAGTGCAGATCATTTACTCTCTCCTCTCTCCTTACATGAAGTCATTCATTTGGAACGTGACAGCGTTGCTGAACCCGCCGGAGAGAGCATGAATGCCTGCTATACTGTCTGCAGATATGTACAAAGTTGTCAAGTTTCATTTGCTGGATCCGTCAAATGAAAAAGTGTGTTTCTATGTGTTTGTGCAGAGTTGAAGATGTGAATTAAAGCCATTGAAGAGTCTTCACATCTGAACATGCAGTCATTGAGGAAACATTGTTTGTTACGTAATGAACATTTTTCATATTTAAACTGACAGTCAGCTGTCTTTAAAAATCTATTTTGCTTGTTTTCTTCATATTTGACAACGAAATGAATCAGGTCATTTCACTGTGTGCCATCAAATCAACATGCTTGCTTTCTTAACATTTAAAAAACATGTTTTTGAAAAAGGCAGTTAGCATATACATTATACATGATGAGTAAAATATTAAACATCCATCCATCCATTTTCTATCTCTCATCCTGTTAAGGGCCGTGGGGGGGGGGGGGGGGGGGTCACTAGTCCATCTCAGGGCCAACACATAGAGACAGACAACCATGCACTCTCACAGTCACACCTACAGTCAATTTAGAGTATCAATCAGCCTCGTCCCCTCTTGATGTCTTTGGACTGTGGGAGGAAGCTGGAGTACCAGAGAGAACCCACACAGGAACAGAAAGAACATGGAGACTCACACAGAAAGATCCTGTGCTGGAGCCGGGGCTCGAACTCGGAACCTTCTTGCTGTGAGGCGACGGTGCTGACCGCTGCACCACCGTGCCGCCAATATATTAAACAGATTTGATAAATATATAACATATGTTTCAGGACATTACTGTATATGAATAAATACAATCCCACAATTTGACTTATGTTGCCTCTGATTTCTTGTTAGAGATAAAAACAAATTCAGTCATTCAAAAATGATCTGAATGAAAGTGACCATAATAATGAATGAAACACTACATAAATGTTTAGTTACAATTGTACTTTTATTGAACATAAAACATGACTTATGCATGCAAATTCAGTCCCTTTTAATGAATTGTAAAAACTTATTTTTCAGCTTCCAGGGTTAATCAACATACAAATGTATGTAACAAACAAAATTGGCAGTTTACAAAAAAAGAAAAAGCTTGACATTGCATGACCTTGTACACAACATTATTTCTGAGAGAACAACAACAGTAACAAAAACAGGAACATCATAAAGGATCAAATTTAGGCCTAAAGGCAGCAACAAGAATATACAACAGAGAATATCTGAAAATTTGATATGAAAAAGGTGAAATCAAACATGGAGGAAATATATATACAAAACAGACCAAATCGTTGATAATGACAGTGTAGGGGATAAGATAGAAGAAGTAGGAAGAGGTTTGTATTCTGTATGTGATTATAGGCGAGTTGATTTATAGCTGAATGAAAGACTTCCCTGGAGCATCTGTGGTTGAGTTTAACTGATCAGAACAAGGTGAGGATGAGGTGTTAACAGAGAATCAGTGGCTGTTTGAAGCCACACCAGGAGGTCATGTTCACATCCCTGGACACTTCCACTCTGTTTCCTCCATTGATTGTGGATGTTTATCACATTAGGGAGAGGTCAAGGAGGGGGTCGAGTCAGGGAAGGACTAGTGGGCTGCCACCCTGCACCCTGACTGTTGATCCTATCCAGAGCCTGAGCAGTTGCACAAAAACCTGTTTAACAGGTACAGAGGGAGTACTGTACATGCCTGTGATTGAAGAATGATTGAGAATAAGGAAAGACAAGGCTTCAAATTTCCCAACTAGAAATGTTCTGTTCCCAGACTGTCCAGGGGATATCTCCACTGGTGTAAAGAACGTAATTCCTGGATGATCACTGTGTTCTTTAAAAGTTGGGGGGGCTATTTGGCAGAACAGTCAGGATGTTCTGGGAATTGGTTTAAAGATTATTGGAGGGGAACAACTGTCAAGTATTCTCTTCAGGTCCTGGGGCCTGGAGGGAACATCCTATATATAAATACTGTAATAAAATGGAACGCCTTCTTCAAGTCTTAAACTGAACTTCATGAGTATTTTGTTTAGAAAAGTCACGTTCAAAGTGCTCTATAGGTTTGGAACATTTGTCACCTTCAGAGAACCTCTGGAGAACTTTAGGCCCCCAGAATGTCCCCTCTTTTGTGGGTTACACCTATCTTTTAACTTCTTCAGTGACCTGCCCATGCTTCACTCCTCCTCTATAATTTGCTGCATCAGCCTGGTCTCAGAACAGCAAGACTCTCATGAGGAGCTTTCATCTCCAGACAGAGGCCTAGTTCAGGACCTTTGTCTATGAGCTGGGCCTTGGCTTTGCCTCGCCTGGGGCACAGAGACATCCCTCTCATGAATGACAGGGCTGGGACCTCCCCTGCCTCCCCATTTGACCTCTTGGTTGGCCTAATTGTATGTAATGCCAGTGTCATGCCCCACCCAACTCCAGCAGGCCCCCGGGCTGTCTTGGCGAGGCCCAGCGGCTACAGAGACCAATTATTCCCTTATTGTTGACACAGACAACCTGACAGTCTCCCTCCCACATAACTCCTGTCCTCCCATGTACTCCTGTGTCTCTCTGTCTCCATCCCATCTTTTTTCAGGACCACCAAGGTGTCTGCAGGACCTAATGCACACATGCCTTTTTTTTAATGCTGTGCTGGCAGGATCCTTTCTGTTCTCCTCACGCTTACTGCATACCAGCAAAGAGAGCCATTAACAATGCTGCCTCAAGGCACGACCGTGATGGAAGGGTGCAAAGAGGTCGAAGGTCACCCACGGTGGAGGCAAAGCCATTTGTTTACTTCTTGACCCATAACAACTTATACAATCATAACAATAAGAAGAAGGAGAAGCTATGTTACACAATAACTCCCAATAAGCCAATACAACCAATGATTATCAAGCACCAAAAACATTAAGCATAATGATTTATTTCACTAAAACAGTTGATAGGAAGAAACAGTGTCGAGTGAAGGTCACTGTAAATTGCTTTTGATCCTGAGCCCCAGATGGATACCAAGTTGTCAGTTTTGGCATTGGCAGAGACAGTGGTGAAAGAGAACTTCATGATCACACACTGATGAGAACGGGAGCGTTGCCAAGTGCTGAGGGCGCCTCTGCGAGTGTGTGCGTACACAGTATACATGTTGACGGGAGTGTCAAGGTCTTTAAATTAATGAAATAAATACAAATTCCCCCCAGGTAAGTAGCAGTGCAGTCCAACAACAGCTGTGTGAGCACAGCCTCTTCTTCCTCCTACTGTCTTTACTCCCTTGAAAGGACTTTTGGACAGTATCTGGAGCCCAGGGAGTTTTAACAAACCTACCTCTGTGTGGACCCACTCAGTGTGGTCTTGACTACCTCTGCTGTCAAACCAAGATGGAGTGTGAGAGTTTTGGTCAACTGATTTTCTCCCTGTTCAGTTGCCCAAAATGTTCACTGCTCGTATGATATGCTCTGTGACAGTTATTGTTCTGCCGGGATACAAGTCCCACCAGGTGTGTAGGATGTGTGTGACAGAGATGATTTAGAACCGTAGATCTGTGCTTTTTAATGAGTTAGAGAGGCCTGCCCCAATGGATGGATAAGTTGGACCCATGGGAGCCATACAGTCTCCTCTAGAGAGGTCCCCGGACTGCCTGACTCTGCCCCAGAGACAGAGCTGCGACTGAGGTGTCGGTTTGGGCTGAGACCAGTCTGTGGTGTGACGAATGGGACACCTGAGCCAAACTGTAACACCGCCAGTGCGGTGGGTCCCCCTAATCACTCTGGCTGCCCAACTACCAGAATCAGATTTCAGATTCCTGGGGGTGTGACGGTAGAGCTCTTGCCCAGTGGAGCTGGGGTGTCTAGTTTGCTTTAACAACAAAAAATGCAGAGACACTCATTCACTTTGCACCCTATAATACTATATACAGCTTGAAAAAAGACAGATGAGCAAATTAACACATGCTAGCACACACACACGAGCACCTTACACTCGAGGCACCTGGGTCCTGTAACTGTGATGAGATTACAGAAACAGTGACAGTCAACCTGGGTCTCAGAATGGATCAGGATCACACTTTACAAGACTAGGCCTCAGCAGATGGTAGACAACTGGAATTTTCTGAAACACGATCACTTACACGCTCGTTGATGCTTTTCCAATAAAGTGAAATATATAGAGAAAATACCAGCTGTTACCCTCCATTCAAACACCAAGCCAGCACTCTTTAAAGCCACCATGCATTGGCATGTTTTAGGAAATAGTATTATTAGTCTCTTACATACACAAAATCCTCATGATCAAATAAACCTCATAAGAAATTGAAATGGACAGTGAATAAACATTGCTCTAAATTTGTCTTTGACAGTTAAAGTTGGCCTACTTTGTGGTTTAAAGAGGGGGATAGGGGAGGGATCGGATATAAGGGGACAGAAGTTAATGCTTGGTGATACAGCAGACTGTTGACACAGCAAACTGTCCATTTACAGTGTTAATTGAACATCTAATATCTTACAGATGGCCAGAGGTGAATCATGTCCTCCTGCACCCTCTTTTTTATTTCGGGAACCATGGTGTTGAGAAAGGAGCAGATGACGGACTGAAGCTTCCCTGTGGCACACGAGACCCACTCCTCCCCTCATCTTTGCCGACATCCACCAACAGCCAAATTTAGGTGAGGGGGGAAAACTACGCAGGGAGATATTTCAGTAAACTCTGTGTCAATAGTTATTCATGCCAAATCAAACTCCATTTGCACTTGTTTCTGTCCTTAATCGCTCATCTAAACAAGCTTGAGGGTTGGTGGGAAAGGAGAAAGAAGGGCAAAGGGGGAGGTGGAAAGGTGAGGAGGCAAGAAAGGGGGAGTGACAGGGTTTTGCCAAAATAAATGCATGAATGCCGTCTTTGACTGACTGGCATCTTTGAAGTGAGCTATAATTGCAGGCCTCTTGTCCAGCAGTGGAGCCTGTGGCAAGCCAGACCCTTGCCACGCTGCGATGTCTGGCTAGAGCTATGAGGAAACGTCATAGCTTAACAATAAACAAAGCCAAGAGGCTGCTATTCACTGTGATGCAGCGTCATGCTTGGCAACAGTGGAGTAGAACCGCACAAAAGAAAATCAGTATTTTACTTATCCATGTGTAGAAATGATCTATTTATAATTTTTCTTTGCAGAATCCTTGCACTCAAATGAAAGCAGCGCAGTACAACACCTAGAAACCCCTCTCGACTGTGAGATGACGGCATGTATAAAGAGGTGAGTACCGAAGCACTAAAAGACCTAAAGAGGATCCTCACAAAGCTCCTTTCACAGCAGCACCTATCCAGCTATTAGGTAACACTCGGCCTTCTCAGAACAGCACTACCTGTGTGTACGGTATCCTGCTGCTATCTGAGAAAGCCCTAAATGTAGAAGCTTATGTTTATGTGTTCATGCATGGAAGGGTACATGGGCACATGTGCTTGGGGGGTGTGTGTGTGTGTGGGGGGGGGGGGGTGTAAAGGGGGGGTCCTAAGACATGAGAGTGGGATGTGGTGAGGAAAAACGCTTTCTAACCACAGTGATGTTTTTCCATTTGGGGGGAAGTGTGACAGAGTTACATGGCCTGTGATTAATACACAGCCCCTTGATGTCTTATTTAGAAAATAAACCCACCCGGCCGCCCGTGATTATTAGCCTGAATTCCCTGAAGAATACCTTACACAATGCACCTTTCAGCTGCTCCTTTTAAACTCACTTTTTAACCAAGGGTGTGTTGTCTGGATTTTTTTTAATGTTCCACTGCCGCACTTGTGAAAAGGGGAAAACCCAGCTTGGTATTGCCTTACAGTACCCCTCGTGTATGTATATGTCACTTCTACAACTTTTTTAAAAAGTGGAAAAGTCAACGGATGAGGGATCATTGAGGTGTTGTGGGGTGCAGACTTGTCAGGGCAGTGGTTAAAATGCCTGCTAGGGGTTTCTTGTCCTTTGTTTCATTGATGAGAAAATGGAGAGGCGGATCTCCTTTAAGGGGCTATTTGATGTTTTCCTGAATTCAGGCACTGTGCCAGACACACATTCCAGGTCATGCAGTTGAAGTGTCTCTTTTTAACCAGTGTTGAGAAATCAGTTCCTATTGTGATTACAATTGCGAGCACTCAGATATCTGCACAGAAACCAAGAAAAAGGTATTTAAGTCCCTAAACTTTACTTTAATATCCCCCTCTATCCTATAATTCCCAACCACCCACATTCACATCCTTGTGTTTAGCTCTAGTAAAGCTGCTCTCCTCTGGACCCCACGTCCACTTAAGTTATCTGCAGCCGGCAGGTTACCTTTTCGCATGCAAACCTGCTGCTCACTGGAGTAATCCAGGCCCAGGTGGCGGGTTGAAACTGGCAACCATCCAAAGGCGAAAATCCAACCGCGTCTCACTCACGCAGACGCAGATGTAGCATGGGCGCACTCACGCACGTATGCATGCGCACGCACACACACACACACACACACACACACACACACACACACACACACACACACACACAAACACACACACACACACACACACACACACACACACATACAGACCCTGCCCTCAGAGTATACACACCTGTGCCTGGGCCCCTCTCCGCTGCCAGTCTGAACCCCAGGAACCCGAGTGCTGTTCTGTTTGATCTGAATTTTCTTTTTTTTTTTTAAATGGAGGTATTCTCAACATTCAGGTGTTTCACACAAAGCATACACCTGCACTAAAGGTTAAACACAAATGCCCCCATTAAATGAATATAATGAACTCACTGTGAGCTACACACATTTTTCCTTTACAGTCGAACTTGACTTTGACAATAGGCTCATGACACATAGATATCTCACAAACTCACCTGGTTTGACGAAGCATCTTATCAGCATCAATCAACAAACAACATCTGGAAGTTCAGATTTTCTGTCAACTCTATCAACAGATTCTGCATGTAAATACAGAATCCTCAAGTAAAGGAGAAAACGTCAAGACAGGGAAGCTTCTGGTTTCCTTTTGACAAGCTTTGACCGATCACGTTCGAGTGGGTCTGGGTTGCGTACATACTGATCCTTGCATTCATCATCTTTCAACTCCATGAATGTCTCAGGCTGCTATACGGATTGTAAACAATGAGCGGCATACGGAACAAGCAAGGCTGCTAGTGGAAGTTCGAGCAATTGACTTGAGTCTTAGCGGTGTGGAAATGACCTTTTGTCAGCAAGTGTTGTTATTGTAATTGTCTTTTTTTTTTGTACTTTGAATGTTACAGCACAACTCAATTAAATGTAAAAAGCACTACAGAAAGCAGAGGCCAATAAAAAAAAAAAAACCTTTACATATTAGTTTAAAAAGTACCAAATTTCATGGATATATCAGCTTTAGTTTGGGCATTTGATGTGATATCAATGACTGAGAGTCAAAAGACCTTAAAAAACATTCAAGGAAGATCAGGCTTATTGCAGTTGGGGCCTGAGAGTTGGTCTGTTAGCAGAACAAAGAGCAACGAATGCCATGTTTCAGCCCCATTCCTCCCCTTATCAAAGCACCGGGCTCACCTTCTCCACTCCCACCAGCCGCCTCAGATGGAAGGGTTGAAATTACAGCGGTACAGGCTTCAAATCTCCCTCCATTCTCCACACATGCCAGACAGGAGGGAGGAAAGAATAACAGGCTTTACTGCCTCTGGCCTGGCTTTCCCTCTACCCGGACATATGGCCCAGCCCTACCAACAGATAATCATTACAGAGCATAAAGACATGGAGGAAAGGAGGGAAATGAAGAGGAGGAGGACAAAGACAGATGCAATGATGCAAGGAAGAAGTGGGAGTCAAAAACCGATTGAACAGTTGCGAGGGGAAATCAGAAGACAATGAGGCATGAAAAAAGATGTACTGGGAGAAAAGAAAGGGAAAAATACCACCTTAAAAACGAGACGAGTCAAAGAACAATGAGACGGTCGCAAAAAACAAGAGGGACCAACAAACGTAAGAGATGACAGACGGCACAGGAAATATGGAATCCAAGAACAGGCTGACTTACATATCAAACACACACCAAAAAAAGAATAAAATGATGAGAGAAGACAGACCTGGATCATATCCAAGGTAAATGAAAAACACACACTGATCCCACACACCTCGCTACATCTCTTTCATCTGCAGCGCTGAGGCAACAGCCAGCACACATGGACATATTTCAGGGAATAAATGTGTGAAGGAGAGGTTCCCCAAGACATCCTCCACCTGCAGACAGATAAAGAGCCTGCTTTTGCAGAGGGAAGATGTCATACCTGGATGGAAAGCGAGTGCAGACAGGATGAGAAGAAAGGGGGGAGGGGTTGATGGAAAAGACTCATGACAGTAGAATATTTTGTGTTAAGAAAAAAAGTTTATTGAGCATTAATAAGCAAATCAATCTGTCTTGTATCAAATCACATCTTTGATTCCTTCAATCAGGGTTTGTCAAGATTCCACACACACCAAGACTGAGAGGCCATTCAGCTTTTTTAAGTTGTATCCCAACCGATCTTCAATCTCATTTTTAAAGTATGATGTACGACCTGAAGTTCTCTATAACGGGCTTATGTCATGTCTATGGCAGCACTTTGTTCTTGTATGACAGAGAGAGAGAGAGAGAGAGAGAGAGAGACAGAGCGAGAGAACCACAAGTCAAGAGGTGGCTCAAGGCTGTAGCGTGAGTCCAGAGATGTGTTTTTCTGATCTTATCTGGACAGCTGTAAACAGATCTTACTCAGAACACACACCACTGAACACACACCACTAAACTCAAATATAAAACTTGTCAAATAAAAAGTAAAAACTGGGAGTTGCACTTACACACCTTGCTGTGTTTCTCTTTTACACATTTGTGTTTGTTTTTGACTGTTTGTGCCCCCTGATGTGTTCTCTCTTCTCAACTTGTTCTGCGCTTGTGGATCTTGTCCCTTACTGTTGATGCTATCACTCCTATCTCATCCCCCTCCTCTTCTCATCTTTCTTCTTTTTTTTTTACTTGTCCTTCTGTGTTTGTCACAGCTCACTGCCGCTCCATCACACGCACTCCCATCATACCGCAGTCATCATCGTCATCTTTTTCATGGGTAAAGAAACCATTTATGATTTGTTACCTCTCAGCATAAACTTCACGCAATGTGCAACATGAGATGTGCAGTATATGAGTTAAGTAAGTGCTTTAAAATATCTCAATGTTTGCAGCTTACCCATAATACAGTACGCTTTTATCATTATGTATGAGTCCTTTGCTAAGGAAATGCAGCAATAACATGTAATGGCTATGTGACTAGCTTAGCTAATGGATTCAGTTAACACTTCCTGACTGTATGAGAGCAGCCACAGACCAGATGATTGGCTGGGCAGTGGTTGCAGACAGGAGCTCTCAGGTTGAAAACTGCAAATGCTTCCCAGCCACAATTAGAAATGTGCAAAAGATTTTTTTTCAATCATTTGCAATGAGACTGTCTGTATGTTATCATAGCATAACTGTGTTCCCTCTCAAAGGCATCGATGCTCTTGGAGGTTATTGAAACTTTAAAACTATTTCGTCCAACCAAGTCTTGACAAACAAGAAACGTTGGTAGCGTTGATGTATGTTAGTATGTCACTACACGGATGTAGAATCTTCTAACTGTGCATCAGGATGCATCTTAGAATTGAGAAATAAGGACAATGTGGGTGGCACGGTGGTGCACGGCACGGCTTGGGCACAGGATCCCTCCCTTGTGAGAACGAGGCTGACTGATACTCTAAATTGACTGTAGGTGTGCCTGTGAGTGTGAATGGTTGTCTGTGGTTTGCCCTGTGATGGACTGGTGACCCGTCCAGGGTGAAGCGCACCTCTCGCCTGAAAGCTGCTCGGATAGGCTCCAGCCCCCCCACGACCCTTATCAGGATTAGTGGAAGAAAAATGGATGGCTGGATGGATGGATGGATGAATAATGTGGATAATATCTGAAAAATACTGCACAAAGGTAAAAGATTTGGGTTCTCCAAAAGGCTAAAGTCCAGTTAAAAAACAAAAGAAAAGAATAGGAAAGCCACTAACACTGATTGAGTTCCTTCAATTCTGCACTCTTGACAGCAAAATACATCCATGCTTACACACAGTTCACTCTGAAACAGTAAAATTCTTCCTCAGGCAGCCAAAAAAACAAAAAAAAATGCGTGAAAAATATATATAGACAGCAAGGGACAACTGAGTATCCTGCTTAAAATCTGTAGAGAAAACTCCTCAGAACAATTCACAGCACAGCCACATCCACGGAATGGGAATGCATCGAAGAAACTCTGCATAAGCGTATCCATATAGGAGGAGTCCTCTCTCCCCATGTTTACATGACAATCCCATGGTCCACATTTCACCATATGGATGATATTAATGCTGTCTTTCCCATTTGTCTTCACAGACACACACAAGGAATGTCACCTTTCCGCTATCGGTTAAGCCCTCGGCATGCAAACCCCATTGTTTATGTCTGTTACTAGAGTTTTCTAACCGACGCCTCTGCACAGGTCTGCCATCTAAAATCAGTCTATTTCAATTTTAACATTTGTTACTCAGTTGTTTTTAAAGTGTACTGTAATTTATTGAAATGTCCTTTTCAACCCAGCATCTGTCCTTGCAATTGATAGGTGTTGACTAACATCTTGGAGCGGATTAGGATACGTATGTTAGCAGGTTTCTGCACAGTAATGACATTCCTCAGCGAGCCTGTTTTCCTTCTGTGTCTTATTGAGAAGGTCAGATGTCACTAAATCCCACCACTTCCATTCACTTCCTGTCCTTTCGAACTTGACGGATTCGCAGTTAAAAAAAAGAAAGTGGACAGAAGAGAAAGAAAATACTGAAAACAATTGCTGTTGTGGGATGGATTTAACTTAAGTAGGTCTGGTTGTTCCTCTGGGACCATTCCCTAGCATCATCTGGACATGTGAAAATAACTAAATGAATATTTTGATTAACAAATAAAGTGTGTGTGTTAGTGTGTGAAGGGGGGGGGGGTTCAAGGGTTGATTATTAGTCCTCTTTTCAAGACATAGATAGAGGGTACATTACTCGTCCGAGATGACACTGGTGCCTTTGTACCTGGTTTCTCTCATTAGTTATGAGCCCATTTTATTATTGGTTTATTTATTACATGCTCATTGGGTCAGCATTGGGAAGATGTTTTCAGTGTTTGAGAGACAGACTGATGGACATGAGGTTGTTTCACAGCGGAAATGCCGTCTGCATAACTTGGATGTGGTTGGGTGGATTGGAAAGAGAGTTCTAGGATGAGAATGAGAAAAACATCCTACCATCAGGACTGTGACTCTCACTAACCCTGACATGACCTCTTAAAAGAACACACCAACATTTTGGGGAAATGCATTTATTATTCATCGTTTTCAGCACCACATGAGCAGATAGATACATTTCTCTGACTGCTGGTTCGCTCACATGCAATGACTGCTTAACGTCAGTCTCTGGACATCACTTCTGCAACTGAAGTTCTGCAAACACTGAAGTTACATGATTTAACGGCAAAACGAAGTACACTTCCAGTTCCCTTTTTGTCGTTCACTTGCTCCCTGATTACTCGTGAATTCCCATCTCCTTTGAACAACTGTCTTTTTTTAATGCTACTTTTTCAGACCAGTCTCGTAAAAATGCGATGTCCATAAATTTGTTCAGCCATAAAGTATGTTGAGATGGTTGAGGAAATGTTTTCAAGTCTTCTTTATCTCTCCGTGTTCAATATGACTTTATTTTGTTATTCTGTGCAAAGGCCCTCTTTAAAAAGCAAGGAATTCTTCTCCTGCTCATTTTCTTCTTTCTTTGAAATGAATTTTGGCCCAAAACTCATGGAACTTTGCACGAACATCAGGCCTGGTGAAAATGTATTTCACAGGTCTGGTGCATAGGTGTGCACAAATAACTCGACGGTGCTACTAAAAAATTCTCACCAGCCATGTGTTTCACCTACTGTACATCTGTACATGCACAGAATACGCGAGGCACAGGTAATGTTGTTTTAATTTTTCTGTTTCTTTTTTGCTATTTTTGGCAATTTCCAGGGGTTGTGAATACATACATTCCGCCTCTGCATTTTTTTTTTTTTGTGACTCCAGAATGCTGAAAGAGCCAGCCACGTCTATTCAGTTTGAAGCGAATGGCGCCCCTTAGCTGACAAACAAACAGCAAAACTGTTCAAAAATATCCATTCGCAAACACACGAGCACAAATCCTGTTATAAACCACATTTGCTTTATCCAGCCGTAACCTTGGTAATCCATAGACACTTTGATTCAGGCTTAAAATAAACTAAAACGTCATGATTTTGCTGGCTTATGCTGGCAGTATTAAAGTGTGTTTGGGTTTTAGCAAAAATTCAACTGTTAGTGGTTTACTGAGCATAAGGCTGGATTAAGAAGATGAGTAATACACCGGCTGATATATTCAAGAGTTTTGCTTTTGTTTGTGGCTATAAAGCCATCAGGCGACCATTAGCCTTAAGGGGAAATACACGTGGCTGGCTCTTTCAGCATTCTAGAGTCAATGAAATGATGCAGCACTGAGAACAAATGTCTTTGTGAGCTTGAAATACCTTTGTGAGTGCTTGAAAGACAGAATACACCTTTGGGGGTAAAATAGCATTTATCCCCCCCCCCCCCCCCCCAAAAAAAACAACAACCAAATACTTTGTTCAGTTTCGTGAAAGATCATTATTTGTTCCAACAACGACTCGTTAAGGAAACAATGCTGGTCATAACTAAAATCAGGCTACAAAGGTATATGAGCTCCGTATCAAAATTAGAGCCTTTTCACGCAAACAAATGCATTTTTCAATATTTGATGATCGATTTGGTGTCTCGGTCAAAGAGCCATCAAAACCAACAACTTGCCTTTCACCTGACATCCACTCCATTTACTGAGCTACGCGACCATCATCCTCACCACCATGTTTTACTTCAGATGTATTGTTATTATGTTTGTCAGTGTTATCGATATTTGTCACGCCAACATAAAAATAAGATGCTCCGTCTACAAGCTAAACATGCAATCACTTTCCTCGTGAAGCTGCATCCCTGTACTTTGTTGATCCAAACAAAAATCCAGCCTTTGTACAAATGCCATTTCTCATATAATTGAAGCTATTTATTTTTGTGTGTTTTTTTTTTTTTGAGGATTAATGGAGTTTTAGGAAGCTCTTCTCTTGGTATTTGATAGCTTTATCATCTCCTCCGCTTTGTGGCACACAAAGACACCTTTTGTGCTCCTCATAGAACTGCAACACCTTGACACCTCCCACAAGCCAGGGGGCTACAATCTGTCTGGCCAGCGTGATATCCCCCCATCTAGAGCTGATAATGTTTTGGACTACACTGCCATCTCTCAGATATGGTTGCTCTCGCCATTGCTTGACGACGTCTCTGTTGTGGTAATGTTTAGTAGATAAACCAGGCAGTATCTTGTTTGTATAGTCTGTGGAATAGGTGATAGAATGTGAGTTCACAGCTTGTTATTTTGGGGTCATGATACAGTGCGCGCAACCATTAAATTTCTACTTTTTTTGAAGGAACTCAGCCAAATTTACAGTATATCGGGTAAATGTCAGGAAGGGTTCAGCCTCAGCTCCCAGTCCTTTCAACTTGGGCTTGTCGGCAATTTTCAAATCATGAATACAAAAGGTCTACCCTCCCGTTTACCTCTCAATTAACCTCCACACTTTCCAGCCTCTTTTTTCCCCTCTTTTCGTGTGACCTTCTCACCCCTTGCTCTGTTTTTATACCCCTGCCCCCCTCTTCCAAACACAGGAAACCTGTGGTGGAAAACCCAGCTTGTGTGTCACTCTGCTTTAAAGTGAGAGTATCAAGCAGGAAAATAAATATGGGACAGAGAAAGTAGCAACAGCAGAACAAAGTGAAACAAAATTGGCATCGCTGTACAGCCAGGTTCTGGCTGATGTCCATGTTGATAGAGAGGCTTAGACTGAGACTGGGAGGATGCTAGCATTTCAAAAAGGCTGCCTTTGATGCTATCACATGCTATCGCAAAGCTATTAGACTGCCAGGGTTGTGATTGTTGCTTTGATTATGCTGCATTGGGTGTAAAGCAGCCCTCCTGAGTTTCCCAACGGAAAGTCCTGACGGATTAGTGTGTGCCCACCAAGGTGACGACTGTGAGTTTGACTCTTTCTTGCTTTCAGTCTCCAGAAATTTTTCATGCTCTTTGATTTGACTCCAACCGTCTGTAATCCTGCAAAGCTGACAGAATCATTTGTCTGACAGTCGCACTTATCCCCTGAGCTCTGTGTCATCATTGCCAGCCAACACGGAAGGCATCAGCGAGTGAAAAAACTTAGAGGCTGAGTAATAATAACGCTTCACAGCTATGATCTTCTCTCACAAGCGTTGCATTGTGGGATACAAGCAGTCAAACGTTAGAGTTGATTACATGAAGATCAACATCACTCCTGTAATCACACATCAAAGATACATCATTGTCATGGTGACGGGCTGGCCCGTCCCATCTTGTATGCTTCAAAGAGGTGGAAAAATACACAAGTACCTCTCACTTTGTCTCACACAGGCAATTTAAGTGTCAATGGTGAAAATATCCATCTGTGGGTAAACTGATATCAGTAAAACGGCGCACATAGGTGAGCGAGATGAAAGTTGTTTTTTTAAATATCTCAAAGGCTTTGTTCTAGAAAGACCCTGAGTGGCGCTTTATCTGCTGGAATGCGGAGGGAAATCACAGCCTGCATATTAAGCAGCCTGGCAAGGGGAAAATTCGATACAGAGGACAGATATGTTTAGGTGGTGGGGGGTGTTAAGCATTCCTATAAAGTTGCTGTGGGGACAGGCGAGGCTGTGTTCCACGACCGTGTCCACATGTTGACAGCTTTACGCCTGTGGTCCTGTACTTTAACTGCAGCCTTGGATAAACCCAAAAGCCATTGCCTCTTACCGCTCACTGTATAAACTGAGACCCAGAGAAAATCTGGCCTGGACTGAAGCTGAACACAGAGTTACGTCCAGTTGAGCTAAAGGATGAATATCATAGATGAGAATCGGAAGATGTGACAGGTCGTTTAGTTTGAACAATATCAAATATCTAAAAGTTCCCTTCAACAGGTGCTCCGTCTAAAATCAAAACAACCTCCATGTCTGATGGTCACGCTGCTGGGGTTCGCCGACCTGTGAACCTCCCTGCTAACCCCTGTTAAAAACACACAGCTTGTCTTTCCTCAGTCCACCTCTCAGGTCTTAATCACAGAGGAGGAAACACTGTTGGTTTGGGGTTCACACAGCAAAATGTCTCCTGCTGTTTATAAGGTTAAAGGGTCACTTCACCCAAATTACAAAGAAACATATTTCCTCACTTGTGGTACGAAGCCATGCAGTTTTGGGTTTGCCCAGATTGTTTAAGCATAGCAATTGTGTTTACTTTGTATCAAAAAACGCACAGCTTGACAGAATGTTTGAGGAGTAGCAGGGACCTCGATCACAGCGCGGCACATGGTAAAGACGACACTCAGTAATACACTTGCATGCAGCCACACATTATACTCCTCTGTCATTGTGGTGAATGCAGGCACCAGCAGTGGAAAACTGTGGTCCCGGACCCTTCAATAGGACCACATATGGTAATGGAAAAAAAAAAATCAAACAAAGCAATAAAAATATTACCAGGAGCTCTGCCACATGGGTGTTCAGCATCCTCCAGTATTCTAACTGGATGATTCTAGAAATCCAGTCACACAAAACTGGCATTGTAACGACATATAAATATAACTGGTAAATCACTATCGTCTGGTGTAAATGAACTGGTATATGCTAATCACATCAGCTATGACATTTTTTTTCCCCCTGGAGTGAAAGTCAAATATCATGAATTGGTGAATTGTTGCAAGCAAGGCTTTCTATCTTTTTTTTTTTTTTTAAACTATTTTCTTGCATGATCATTTTTCTTGGCGGCACGGTGGTGCAGTGGTTAGCACTGTCGCCTCTCAGCAAGAAGGTTCTGGGCTCAAGCACAGGTTCTTTCTGTGTGGAGTTTGAATGTTCTCCAGGCTAATTGAATACTCTAAACTGATCGTAGGCGTGGCTGTGAGTGTGTTGGCCCTGCAATGGACTGGTGACCCGTCCAGGGTGAACCCTGCCTCTCACCTGAAGGCTCCTGGGATAGGCTCCACCTGTCAACATTTGGTAAATACTCCTATTGTCTGTCATTTTTTGGGCCAAGAAGATAGAGACCCTGGTCAAACAGTTGCGACCAACAACCCCACCATAACAAAACACACAAACACACACACACACACACACACACACACACACACCTACAAACACACACACAGTGTCCAGTGTCACAGTGAGACATCCAACCCAGCACTGGCCTGATGACAGTATTAAGGGTAGCTCTCATTTGTGTAGGCCCCTGTTGATGTGTAGCAATAGTGTTGGCCCTCTGCAGCCCAGTTAAATTTACACACATGAAGTCACCACTTTTAACTCTGATCACGGTCATGAGGTATGGATTAAAAGGTAAGCATACATAAACCGAGGGCAAATATACAAGCGCACTGACTGTGCCATTCAAGTGACAGCTGATGAACTAATATACATTTGGTGTATATGAGTGAGCTACTTTTAGGCTGAAACATTTTCTCAGTGTTCTGTGAGGCATGGATGATATTCAGAGGACCAATGACACCGCTGCGTTTGACAAGGCCAAAGCGAGCGCTTCATGTGAGACGTGCACGAATTGGCTAAAAGCAGGCAAACAGCGTCTTTGCTCTTTTCACTGGAGTTTCTCCCGGCAGAGGAGCTGCGCAGTGAGCAGTTACAAGGCAACAGTCTCACTCTGCTCTTTATAAGAAAGAATTCGCTCCCCTAATGTATCCCCTTGATGAATGTTTTGTCCTCACTTCCCAGACAACCCTGCTTTGACTTTCCACTCATCTTCAGGATAATGGTGTATTCGTTCATTCATTATGGCCCACAAACGATTCGTTCCTCCTCTGTGTGATGAATGAAGGAAACGAATATGCATCCGCAACAGTAACCAACAAAAAAGTTGTCAAAGAAAATTCAGCAAAAATCGGTGTTTGTTCCTGAAATATGTACAGCAACAAAGCAGAGTTTGTATCACCGAGAGAGCTCGTCATGCTGCCATGGGAGAAGAGTTACATTTATTTTCACATCAAGCAATGACCTGGTATCAGTGGCAGGGTGCAGATATTTGAGCATAAATAGCGTGAAAAGAGGACCTGTGCCAGACAGGAATGTCCTGCTCAAGGGCATCTGTTGGACGATGCCCAGCAGGACACGATGGGTGTTAAAATTTGCTGGAGAGCAGCCAAAAGCCAAAAAGACCGAAAGACAGGCGAAAAGAGGAGGAAGTTCTTCCATAGGGATCCTTGACAAACATAATACATTTCTCCTGTTTCTCAAAACCGTTAATTTAAAAGAAGAACAGTGAAATGAGAAATGGCAGGTAAGAGAAAGATGAGAGTGTGAGAATGTCAGTGCATCTGAAGGAGGAGATGAAAAGAGAGGATGTCTAATTGGCTGGAGGCAAAGAGGCCCAATGGGACAAAGGATGCGAGAGCACAAGAAGCTATTCCACACTTTTCTTTCACTTTTCTTTCCCTCTGACATGGAGTATACACGATCGCAGGCATTAAACTTCTTTTTTTCTTAATTTAAAAGAAGACTTGTCTTTTCTTGGCTCACTGAGCCGATGATTCCGATTGGGGTACATTCAACCCCAGGGGTACACACAGTTACATGAGAGGATGTGCCAAAAATATTTGTAGCATCCAGTACAAATCCTCCCCCAAAATAAACAAGTACTTTATGTTTTTCCACCTGCATTTTGTGAAGACCTGCCCCTTCTCTTACTTTGATTGGCTCTTACCCTGATCGCTATCACTCAACACAGAAAAAGGCGCCAAGTACTTGCTAATCAGAGGAAGAGCTGGGCCGTGGGCGGGTCATCTGAAGATGGGCGCCACCTCCACTCGATCAAAGACGGCTTCAACTGGCAACTGTTCCATGTGGCCATCACCTGCATATCAGAGACATAAAAACACACCACTCAGGAATGGAATCCAAGTAAATGACCTTATAAAACAACATGCTAGGCGAGCTTTCAACAGCTCCTTCTCTCCTCTCAAAGAGACACTCTGCAATGCCACAGCAGAGTATAAAGCGATTAACCAGGTATGCCAGGTATTTTGGAGTGATGTTGTATATGTGTGTTACCGTGGAAGCTCAGAGTGTCTGAACAGACGTGTGTCCGTATGAATGTTAGTCAGTTGCACGTGGCCTCCGTTTGTTTGTAACTGTAACAACAGAAGCCGCTGTCATTCCCATGGTGGCCCAGCTATTTTACAGGGGTCAGAGGTGAGAGGTCAATGAGGTGACACTGGGATTGTTGGGTGATATGGAGTGAAGCAGTAAGGCCCCGCACATGGAAACAATGGGTTGTGTCCCTGGGAAGTTTTTAGACACAAGCAAAGATGCTGATCAGGATTTTAAATCAACGGTTCAGTAGCAACACATCAGCTATAACTCATCAATCTCCCGGGGGGTTGAGAGACACACTGAAGACGTGAGGTCATTTTGCCACCTCGGTGAAAATGGGAATGAGAGACGACCACAAAGCAGTCATCGGTGCATTCCAGTGTGACAGGATATGAATCACAATGCTGACACTGTAGAGACGCCCTGTAACTTCTGGCACTAATATTACAATGAGGAACAAAGAGATTATGGCCAGTAATTGGGGAAATTTCACATTTTGTGATTATGGCAGACACACCAGAGGTCATCAGCTGGTTGACATGGTGGGAGGGGTGATGGTGGTGGTGCCGCCATTCTTGCTCCCTTGTGCTTGAGACTCAGCAGCAGCGAATTCCTGGGCTCTGGCTTTTCACAGTCTGATTTGTTTCATACGGCAACACAAAAGCGGCGCTAGCTTCTTGCAGGCCCCCAGCACAGAAAAGCCGGTCCTGCTGGAGGGGACATGCACTCGCACAATGGCACCTCTGTAACTCCAGCGAGCCTGCAGACGTTGGCTTTTGATCTTTCATCACGCAAAGTCACACTTAACAATAAAAATAAGAAAAACCTGAAATCTTTTTAGGACTGTCAGGCATCTGCTTCCTCTGTTTTATTTTTGCTCTGATTGTTAAAAAGCTTGGAAGAGCAAGAACTCTTGGTGTGTTGGGTGTGAGAAGCGTCAAAGAAAATGAATAAAACAAATATAAGAACACAGAAGAGAGACTGGATAATAAAGAAAGAGGGAGAAAAGAGATCTTTGCCACGCTCCGCCTTCCCGTGCTATTATTGACAGAGCAGGTCACAGAGGCCATATTTTACAAGGTTGCATTCAGTGGTACCGTGACCTGCAACACAAACAGGTGTTCAGTGGTATTACCTGACTCTGTCTGTCTTTGCGCAAGAAATGATTGACCTTTTCCCCCTCAGGCCTTCCATCTGTTACACTGTTAATCCTCCTGGTTGTTTTCTCCAAAACCCACCCGCACCATTTTGGCATCTCCTGCAAGTGAGACCGTTTAGCTTTGAAAACTCTGGAGCTGCTTTAATATGTGGATGGACATACCATACAGTTGCCGGCATGATAGTCTGGTCTTATCAGTCTTGACATGCATTTCTCTGATTCGTCACACATGCATCACATGTGTGTGTGTGTGGGGGGGGCTTGACTAACAATGGTATGGTTGGGAATCAAGAACCTGGTCCAATTGAGAACCATGCTTGATTTAGTCTGGCCTTGACTCTGAAACCATCCCAGCTTGGTAGAACCAGGGGTATGACCCGGCAGGCAGAGCTTCTGAGCGGCACACAGAGACACGCAAGCCTCTCCATCATGACAAGGTACCAACAAAGAAGGAACAAAATACTTGCTGTACCGGGAGCAATTCTGTGCACAGAAAAGTGTTACTGAGCTGACACGAAATGTGTAGTGAAAAGTTTAAATCCATGAACCGTAGAACAACCAGAATTTTGGCAGGTCTACTCCCCCTCTTACTGCGGTCTTGTCTTATGCCAGTGGACGGATCACAAAATAGAAACTACAGTATTTTTTCCCCAGGTTGTTAACTATCATTTATATGTTTTAAGGATGTGTTACACTGAACTGAGGGTGAAAATGGCATCGAATTGTCAAGCTGCATCATGTTGAGATCCTTTTTTTTTTTTTTTATGGAATCAATTATTGCACGTAAACACGGCAGTTAAGTTGCAGCCATCGCCTACAGTGCAAGAGGCAAGCTCTTCTTCTAACACACAATTCTCATGTCCAGTTGTGTTTTCAGAGTCTGATTTAGACAATGGCCAGGGAGAATGAAAGGAAAACTTGTAACTGTCCGGATCGGTGTTGAACCTCAGCAACATGCTACATCCACAGAACAACAACAAAAACCACACAGATACACAGACCGGGCCATGCTGCTCCCCTGCAACGAGTTTCATGAAAACTGTGTGATTGCTTTGTTTTGTCCTGCTGACAGACAAACAGCACTGAGAGCATGACCTTCTTGGCGTAGGGAAAAAAGAAGGCGCCTGTGGATGTAATGCTACTTAAAAATTGTTTGAGTCATCGCTCGACAAGTCCGTATAGCTGTCATCACCATATTACATCAAAGTGAAGTATCTCGTTTTCATCCTAGGCCAAACATGTGGTAGACCACAATGGATGCCTCAGTGATTTTGTCCCTTTTGTCCACAGTCCAGATAATAGAAAACTTAAAAGCCACTCTGATATGCTCTTACGCACAAAGTATTAACATTCATTTTTATTGCAACACGTATAATTTGGTTCCTTTGGTTCAGTTGAAACCCTCTTAACAATGCAGTATGATGAACAAATGTTGTTTTTAGGGTCATAACAATTGTTTTTTTTACACCATTTGGGATAAACCTTGAAGCATGACTGCTGATTTACAGAAAATTCTTGTACAGCAGCATGAAGTGATCAGTGTCACAACTCCATTGTGGATATGCTGTGAGGTTGACCAGAAGAGTTACGTGACTTTTCTACGCCTCAGACCACACGATGCCACTTTGTAGCACCAACCGCAGATTAACACAGCTGTTCAGGAAGAGCATGCCACCCGTACTTATGCCTGGCACCCGCAACCAGCCGCTTGTACATCACCAGAGCTTGATGAGTCCTCTTGTCAAACTGGGAACAAGAGATGAAAAGAGACAGGAGACAGAAAGACAGAGCAGAATGTTGCCTCTTTGCCAGTAATTCAGGGATTTGATTTCCCTTCTTTGTGCGTTATCGCAGGGCGGAGATAGACATGGAGAGAGGGCGAGAGAAAAATGAAGAGACGGAGAGCAGTGTGGGCATGCCTGCTGTTTGCTTGTATATCTCTCTTCTCCATCAACTCTGTACCCAACAACAGGAGGTCAGCTTTCCATTGAACCCAGGCTTCAAACGCACACATCATACATTTGCACAAGGCACGACACATTCATGGAGGGGGAAATATTGTTGTTATTTTTTAAGCTTCCTGGAACCTGAGAACAAACTCTGTGTGAAGTCCTCGCCTTTGATTGGATGAATCTTATTGAACTGTTTGCCTGTAGAACACTGCATGCTTGTTTTCTGAATCTTCTCACTCCCTACTCTGATGAGAGGAGCCAGCTCCACCTATACGCTCCTCTCTTTCACTTCTATCTCCAGCTGGTTTCCTTTGCATACTCCCTGCCAAGTTCCCTCTAAAAGAAGAACCATTGTCCTTAATTGCCATAGACAAATGCCTCAAGACGTTGATATCATCAAATTATCAAATTAGCATTTTTCTTTTGTGGTATTGGTTTCCCTAATTCAAACGTGGTATCAGTGTCATCCTCCGTTGTGCACAAGCCCCTCAGCATTCAATGTCTCGGATGAACTCCAAGCCGAAATGCACACTTGCGCCAGTGGCAAACCAGCAACAAAGGTCTACACAGGCCTTGTTGTCCTGGGACAGTAAGGTAGTTATCTGTGCCACAGCGGGAACATAAAGCAGTCAATAGATGAATGCTATCTTTATATCTACTGCACCAGAGGTGAATTGAAACACTGCCACTGGACGTCATAGAGCCCCACTCTGAAGCACAGCCTTTGAAGAACCAACAGTGCCGGCAGGATCGGGCCAGCTCACGGGGGTGGCAGGGAAAGAAAAACTTGAGCTTTAAAAGGAAGAATTATTTAGTGACAGCTCCATTAAAAATGTTCCAACTATGAGATGATAGAATTACACAGTAGAGTTTTTACAAATGGACTCAAAGTGGGTTTTTTTTTATGACTTTGGAATTGTGTTGGTTGAGGTTTCATTTCAAACAGAAGACAGAATGAAATTGTAATTGTATACTATAAAATGATACTTATATCCGACTACTGTTCTAGCCATACTCTACATTTACTCACTCAAATGTAAACACATACAGCCTACCAGACAAGCAGAGCATCTGAAGCTGGGAGCTTGTGTTATTCTTTAAATCAAACGGTTCCAGCTATAATGAAGTCCCTTGTTAGATGTCTTTGGGCTTGAGGGACTTAAGCTATTTACCCGAAATTCTGTTTACTTTAATCAAACTTCCTGTTTTCCTATCGCACATTGTCACTTCCTGCCCGCAGGACTGCAGGTAAACCAAAACATTACGTCAGCGAGGAGCTCACGCCTGGCTGCTTTAGGCCCCGGAGGGCTTTTTGAGAGGAATGATAAACACAATGACTGGCAGTGGGAGAGAGAGTTAATTACTAAAGCTGATTCACTGGCTAATGGCCGTTTCACTTCTGTGGGCTGTTTTTAATAGGATTCAGGAGTCAGGCTGAGCAACGGCACAATCTGGTTTTAATGGGACTTTAAGCGGTTAGAGTTGGTACTGTTGTGCACAGAGACAAAGCCGCTGTTTTTATTTGTGGTACAGAGTGACCTCATTTGAGGCACGGTAATAAAACAATAATGGGGTGATTAGATCAGGAGGAACATAACAAAAAAATGACATTATCGGCAGTTTCATTCACAGCCTGAACCACTTGTCTTACAAAGATCAAACCTCGCTAAACTTTCCCGGTCGAGCTGTTTCAGTCTTAGGAGATTGGATTTAAGAAAATATTTAGCTTGAGTTTGAACATACAGCTTACAAGCATCATTTTAAAATTAAGCATATTTCTCAGAAGACGGTTTCTGCCACTGTAGGACTGTTGTTGGGATATAAATAAGTATGTGGAAGCCAGTGAGATGGGGTTACAGGTCCAGGTGAGGCCCTTTGGGATGTGAACAGCAAAAATCTTTGTTGATACACAGCGGACGGTTATGTGTATTTATACCTATATACACTTACTCTTCTTGAATGTGAGCATTTGTAATGTGACCCAACTTAGCCTCAGAATGTCTGAAGTATTTCTAATTCTGTATCTGGTCCTCTTGAAGACTCCATATGTTTGTTTTTGAGCCAGAGGAAACGTGGACAACATTCAAACTCCAGAAAGACCCAAGACCCTCGCAGGTTCACACCCAGAACCTTCTGGCTGTGGGGAGACATTGTGGAGAACCACAAGAATGTTCTCATCCAACCCAAAGTGAGGAAACAGAACCATAGAAACCAGGGCGGCATGGCTCAGGGGTAGAATAGTCATCTAGCAACCAAAGGGTCACTAGTTCAATCCTCACTTCCCCATGTTGAAGTATCCTCGAGCAAGACACTGAGCCCCTAATGGTTCATGATGGCCCTGCAACGGACTGGCGACCTGTCCAGGGTGAACCCCTCTTCTCACCTGATCTCCAGCCCCCTCCTGCGATCCTTAACAGATAAAGCAGTATGGATGGATGGATGGAACCATAGAGACAACAGAGAGCCAGTTAGGAGCCTTGTGCGACCCAGTTACCTACATATGAGCCTGGTCTCCACGGCAACATGATTTCATCATGTTGAGGCTGCATATCTTCATCATGTTGAGGCTGCATATCTTCAACAACATACTCTGTATCTCTCGCTAAGTTAAATATCCAATTAAGGAATCAGTTATTCACATAGCACCTTTGCGACAAATGACTTGCAATAAACATTGCTTTATAATCAATTGAATAAACAGAGGATATTGAAATAAGTAAAATGAAATGTATATGCATTTAGCATGAGTCATGCCCCTGTATATCCTGTGGTGTTTTTTTTTCAATTTGCCTGTACTATATTTCGATGTAGACAGTTGCCATGGCTTCAGGCATAAATTGCAACAGACCCTGTCACAGCGCCACCATCTTAGCCGTTGGTGCAGCAACAGGAAATTCTCAAGGGGATTTCTTCCCCAGTGGCAGTGACTGTAGTGCTGTGATTGAATTTAAAAAATACATTGGGTTGGGCTGGTAACTTAGTGTGAGTCAAGTTACTTGTAGACTTACCATGTTACAGCTAGAAGTCATATTTGAATGTAACTGTGTGACTTTTGTGATGAATTAGTCACACTGGAGTGTCATATCTGATATAGACGTTGGTGGATTTACAGTGAGGGCAGGTTGAGTCGATCCCACACAGAAGCCAAAGGATGTCACGTGCGGTGGTATTCGACAGGTGTTCGTCTCCTTCTCGACGTATGAAATCATCATCATCAATGCTTCCATTATTTCACTTCAAATAAAAGCTCTTCCATCTGACAGCAGAGCATTCATCGTGTTAAGTATACTACCCCTTAGAAGGGAGGCACGGTCAAAGAAAAGTATGAAGGTGATTAGCAGTGTGACAAAAGAGAATGATGACAAAGTGTTGTGTGTTTCAGTGTGGCCCCCGTATCTGAGTGTCCACGGCTACAATGAGAAATCTGCAGAGAAGAGAAGGATTGAGACCCAGGGCTTACCCTGGATTTATCGCCTCAGCCCCCCGCTGCACAGCCAGGGATTACTGAGCTCTTTAGATAGACACCTTCCCTTTAGAGCTATGCAGAACCGCCCCCCCCTCCCCATCACTCCGCACGTGTCCTCCTAAAGTACTTTACAAATATACATACCATAGCTGCCTTAAACACTTGCTTATAGCTCCTTCTGTCATCCACTCCATCTATTAGGTAATGTACTGTAAAGACGGAACACAGACCCAGCAGGAATACCAGAGGAAGGAGGCTGGCCAAATGGAGAATTAAGCAGTTTGCTTTCAGTCCAGGTACTAAGGACCTAAGGGAAGGAGATTTGGGGAAAATGTCTCCATTATCTTTTTTGCCAGTGAAATTAGATAAAAGTGGGAAGATTAGACATTTTTGGTAGCTTCATAGCTACAATAACCATCATGATAGGACATTGTTTGGGTCCATTACTGTTGCCAGCAACTGAGTATCTCAATAACCCGAGCATCAAATAATAATTTGGGGCTTTCAAAAGGTTGATTCATTATGACTTTGGGAACCACCAGCTTAACCTGTAGTCCAACCAACAATCAACTTTATCCAGCTCAAAATCCTCTTGAAGGATCAAATTCTCCAAACTCACTCAATCATGTCCCCCAGAGGATTAATTCAAATTATTCTGATGATTTCCAGATGTCTCCTGTGGCACCACTACCAGATCAAAAAGAGAAATTTATCACCTAATGCATCCAAAACTACTTCAGGTGAGTTGATTTAGACGTTTTGTAAGGATGCCACCTGAGTGCTTCCCTTGGGAGGGCCAAAGGATTGATTAGAAAATTATCACTGTGCTGTGCTGCACCGGATGTACAATTTATTGACACTGCAAATCAGTTGAAGAAAATCTCTGGTGTGGCAATCCTCAAACGTGATTGTCCAGGATGGTTGATCTTACACCAGGCACTGTGACTGCACTATAATCAGCAACCGATGTGACTGGAAATCAGGAATTCAAAAATTTGTCAGACTTAATGGAATAGGGGCTAAAACTGTGCCAAAACCAACCCAATCTCATAAAAATATGTAAAATTACCACAAGAAATTGTCATGCCACCACCACAGAAACCATGCCAGCAGAGAGGGAATAGGAACCTTTTTCCTTGCTTCAACAACAAAGTGCCATGGATGTAAGTTAATGTTATTTTGTAATTTAGGAAACTGTATTTTAATGTTATTCACTGACATCAGCGACTATAAATAACATTCACGGTTGGAAAATTAGGTTTTATGATGTTTGAATACAATCACAGTCTTATTAAAGCAACACATCACCCAAAAAGTGTATTTTGCCTTTCAAGTACTCACAAAGAGCCAGCCATGTATATGTAGCTTGAAGCTAATTGTGACTGACAGCTAACAACAGCAAAACTGCCCAAAAATATTTGTTTACAAACTCTCAGGCACATCATCTGGTATAATTGATGCAACTGTGAATGAATGTGGACGAGGTGGCCCAACTGAACGTGCCGCAAGACAAAAAACATGCTTGAGTGATGTGCTGCAGCGCATGGGACTCAAACACCCGTCTCCTGCTGCAAGGTTTTGTTGGTAAAACTCCAACAGGCCTCCTGTTGTGGACTGTTTTGTGTGTGTTTTTACAGTAACCGCCTGTCATGTGGATGTTGAACCAAGGAATTTGTGTGCACACCACAAAAAAAAAAAAGGACCCTAATTGGCTCTATTGCTGTTTCCGTGGTGCTGCCGCGTAATATGTGTTAAAACCGGGGGGAAATGTCACCACCATTTAATGCAGTGGAGTTCTGTGAAATCAATGTTTAATCTTGTCAACAAACCTCACAGCCAACGCTGAGCAGCCGCTGAACAATCTCTTTAGTGTCTGTGTACGTCTGTTGTTGGGTCAATACGGAAGGAGGAGTGGAAGAGGAATTCCTGGATGCTGAGCACATGTTCTGTTTTGCCTTCCTTTCAGGGCAGAGGTGTCAATCATGTATGTTCATGTGTACGTGCACAGTTGCCTCGTGCAGTGGCCGACAATGATTTACACTTCCAGCTCTGCCCGACAATAAGTATGTCATTTAAAATAGCAGGTGTTCACATGCTCCTTAGCTCATGGAAAGCAAGTTACAGAGAGAGAGGGAAAGACAGAGGGGTGTGTGTGAGGGAAAGGAGGAGGGGGTAGGCCTGAAACTGAATTAAACTCATAAATGGTGCAGTCAAACTGGCATGCGGGTCACTGAGTTTCCTGACCACTGCTGGGCCTGTTTCTCATCCTACGACAATAACTTTGCCAGGCAGCTTCCAGCAGCACTGGTAGCAGTTATCCAGTTGCTGTTATTAGCTTTGGTGAAAGTCAAGTCATGTCGGAGATATTCAGGTCAGACTGAAAACCACTGAATACAGAATAGTGGGGAACTCTGTGTGTGTGTGTGTGTGTGTGTGTGTGTGTGTGTGTGTGTGTGTGTGTGTGTGTGTGTGTGTGTGTGTCTGTCTGTGTGTGTGTGTGTCTGTGTGTCTGTGAGACTGTGTGTTTCTGCGCAGAGGAATGACATCACCTTCCAAAACAAAGAGAAACATGAACGTATAAAAATAAAAATAAAAATAAAAATGTACGTGCCTGATGGATCTAGAAATGAAACTGGAACATTCCAGGTTTGTTCCAGAAGTTTTATAAGCCTCTCATATTTCTTTTGTCCCACTGGCATTTGTACTAGCGCAAATAGCTAACACAGTTAGCACAGGTTTGGAACTTAGCCATATTTTGTGTGCAGGGACATCGACAGTTAACCGGTTAACATCGCAGAACATTTTTTTGCTTGTTTATGCATGTTTGTGTATTTTGTTTGTGTGCGTACACTCTGCTAAAGGCTTTGCAAATTAGCTGCCTGAGGTAAAAAAAAATGACCTATGCTCAATGAAGCTCAGTCAGGAACCATTTCACACAGTAAACTGTGTGATGCTTCCCTTCATTTCTTTAGTAGTTCAGCAAGGCACAGACGAGGCAAAAAAAAAAAAAAAAAAGGCCAAGGGATTTGTCCTTAGCAGTCCATCCTGGTCTGGGTCTTTAGAGACCGCTGAAGAATTCATGCAAGCACAGCACATGACGAAAAGAGCCATTAAAACACATTTTCACAAACACTCCAATCCATGCTCCAGTGAAGGAAATCACCTCACCTGAGCTTTTGAGTTCATTAAATAATTAATCCAAGCCCGGTGACTGTACAGATGCTGAGATTTAAATGTTAATAAATCACCGATGCAAATGTAGACCATCCGATACGCTGAAGCCAAGCTAGGTAGAATAGAATGATACTGCAACTAAAAAAGCGCAACAATTCAACCCAAATCCATGTTGAAAAGACATAGACCATTTCTACCTGCATCACATAACAGGTCAAACACACACAAGCTTGTTTATCAATGCAGAAACTCCCCATTCTGATGTTCTCATTTTGTGCAACTATGAAATCTCATGTTGCATTGAGCTCATCAGTATCTAAGTGTTTATGTAGACATCTAAGAATTCTCTGGCTGAGGATCTGAACACATCTGGCCCTGGCGAAGAATTGCTCCCACAGTGTTTGAAAATGAGACCTTCCCCGAGTTCCTTCGCAGCAGCACTTTCTGATTCAAACAGCAGAGCAATACGATTAAAATGTTGCAAATATAGCTCTTCTTTTGCTCTGATCAGTAGCGGCACGATCTCAGTCTACTGAAGGTACAACCTGCGCCATGGATGATGAATACAACCCCTCGTCGATAAATACAAAACTATATATTGAACTGTAAGAACAGAAAAAAAAAAACTGAGCAACTAGAAAACACATTTAAAAAGAAGCCAGAGGCTGAGTACTATGAATTGTTAGACATAGATATGATCGACTAAAAAAAAGAGACATGAAGAGAGGAGCAGAAATGTTGCGTATGAAGAAGGATGAAAGCAAAAGTAGACAAATGAGAAGATTAAAAGTGAAACATGAAGGGATTTGCTCTTTTGCAAGAGGTGACAAAGAGAACAATCGCGGTGTTGTGAAGAGCTGGCAATGTTAACAGACTGTCAGAGATCCTTCCCCACTCCATCCTCCCCCATTGTCGTGACCTCCCTGAGAAGCCACTCCGTCAAACTGACTTCCACTAAAACTCTCGCCCCTCAGCCTCACCTCACATCAAAGATGCTTGTGCGTAAGTGTGTGTGTGTGTGTGGGGGGGGGGGGGGGGGGGCTCTTACAGAAAACATCTTATCAGAAACACACACACAGCCTTTAAACGGATGTAAAAGGAAGCACACAGCCAGTAGCCGACAATCCAGGAAGGTGTTTCACGCTTGAGTAGATACTGAAGTTGTCACTACATGAGAAAGATCTGCTCAGGAGCCTTCCTGACACACCACTAACAGGGAAACCCTTTACATGAACCCTGGCAATGCCTCAAAAGCCGTCATTCTCCACTGTACTTTAACGGCTTGACATTGTTGGGGGCAGTTTAATATCATCTTTTATAGATTTTTCATGTGATTGTGAAGAATGTATGTAGCACATGGGTGCTCAAATACTGGTAGTGGCAGTGACATGGTTAATTAGAAAAGCTGTCCAATACAGTGGCCATGGATCAGAAGATACCAGACTCAGACAAGAGGGGAAAAAAAGGCTATTTGCAAAATCCAATGATCACATGAGGTGGGGAATTGATTTTCATCAGTACCATGAACGGAATTAAAAGAAATGAATGAAAAGTTTCAAGATGACATTTATAATCTCTTTTAGTCACTCAAGTTTTTGAACCACTGAATTTCTTTTTAACGTGGCTGCACCCTCATATGAATAGATAATCAAATTAATGATACAAACTTTAATGTTTAGACCTGAAATTTGTTGATTTTTATCACGCCCTGCAGACCGTGAGTAATTCACTATACTGCGCAACATCCATAACCAAAACACAATTTCTAAGGCACAATAAACTCAAAATAATATGAATATTTACTCAGTGTGCTCACTTTCCCCGGTGATGTTACTCAGTTCTTCCACAGGGAATGTGTTTGCAAAGATAAAAGGTTAAATATCTTCTCTAACTCAGAAAGAAAAGGGGTTTAAGTCAACATTTGGGATTTAGGAATGTGTAAATGTCGCTGGAGAATATGAAAGGGAATGTCGGCTTTTCTACAAATCTGATGGGCACCTCACCGTGGCGGCAGGAGAGGAGTAATTGGCAGTTTCTGGCTCTGACTCCTCGATTCAAGGATCTTTGTTGCAGGGGTCTTGAGGTCTCATCTGGCTTGGCTCACCTTCAGCCCAGATGACCTGTCGTCATTGGCTACATGGCCAAAATGACAAATTACAAGTTTGTAAACAAGAATAGCAAATAAAAATGGAGTCAAATGAAACTGGATCTCCCTTTACTTACCAATATTACAAGAATTAAACTGTACAGTGCTACTTGGCACTTGCGAGCATAGTGTTTGGGATGTTATCATTTATGCTCTCAATTTTGCTCTGTTTTATCTCAGCTATTTTTGCCATTCGGCTGCAGGTGTTGTCTCCTAGCATCAGGGAAGTGTAAGATGCATAGCATGAACGCAGAAGTGCACACCTGTGCTCTGATCGGTTAAGGCCCTTCATACAGTTAACCCTTTGTTTCCCGTGTCACATGTAGCTCTTTTAATTATGTCTTGAAAGATGAGTATCTGAAGAAAGTTATTATGTAAAGGGTCCTTACTCCAAGTAAAGAAGTTTAAATATCTCAAGGTCCTGTTGTCTCTGAGGTGGTTAAGGCTTCTAGAATAGACCTGGATCCCTCCCTGGGGAGATATTTCAGGCATGTCCAGCAAGGCGGAATGCCAGGTGGGGGACTACAGCTCCATTCTGGCTTGGGAAATCAAGCTGCTCCAGGCAGCCATGGAAAGAAAAGTTTGGGGTGCTGGAACTGCTCCTCTGCAATCCAAGCCCAGATAAGTGGTGGAAGACAGATGGACGGAGGGATGGATCATTGAGGTGATGTATTTTTATTTAGAGGGATCAGTATTAAGTTCCCAGTGATGGTATAGATCATATTCTGGATTAATGAAATACTTATTTTGGCAGTTGGTAAGAGAATTTATGATTGGATTTCCATGTTATTCTTACATTTAACATAGAACATCTATTTTTCTGTCAGTACAAGACAAGTCATTGTGTGTGTTTGCACTTTCTATAATGGTCTTGCTCAAAAGATAACAGGGTGTGTGTGTGTGTGTGTGTGTGTGTGTGTGTGTGTGTGTGTGTGTGTGTGTGTGTGTGTGTGGAGCCTTCATCAGAAGCATTGGAAAACTAGGTGGTCTTATCTCACTGTTGAATTATGAGACATATGAGACCACTGACTTCACAAACAGTTCAGCTTTTATCCGGTGAATTGGGGGTTATGATCACACATGCGCATGCACACACGCACATGCACACACACGCGTGTGTATACACACACACACACACACACTCACACACGATCCCCTTTTAGGTAGCAAGCCTTCTTGTTTGAAAAAAGAAGATACAATCACGTCATCATTGTTTCTCTTTCAAGAGAAGAATCGCTGAAGGAGAAAAAGGAAGAGATAGAGAGAGAAAGATTGAGAGAAAGAAAGAGAGAGAGAGAGTTCAGTTGAGTCCATTACTCCTCTGATGGTGGTTGGATCAAAGTAAACACTGATACTGGTTCCACCACAGTTAATAATACTGCTACCCAAGAATGTTGGCTGGGCCGGCTACTCCCGACCTCACACGTATAATTGTACACACAAACATGCATGTGTACTCACCACACACACACACACACACACACACACACACACACACACACACACACACACACACACACGTGTGCACACACTCCTCATTCCTCAATGGCAGTGACACATTCCAAGCTTTCTTCCTCTCTTCCCACAAACCAAACACTGCTCACTCCTTCTTTCTAATTGTAGACTTCTGATTTATTTGATGTGCAAAGGGAAACTGGCTTCACTAGCTGTGCTCCCATCGGAAAGCATGCATGCTCACACACTCGCCCACGCTCTCGCTCACTCACTCACACACACACACACACACACACACACACACACACACACACACACACACCAACAGACTGGTAATGACTCCATGAATCTGCCTTTGTAATTACAACACACACAGGCTTCAGGCCACATTGGAACCTCACTTATCTCCCTTCAGAGAGTTCCACACTCTCAGCAGTTCCACTGCCACGCCCTCTCTGCTTCTTCTTCCTTCCTTCCATTTAATGGACATTTGACGAAGCCGCGAGATGGATAAATCCCTGTGAATGTCCAGTTTGCCTTCTCTCTGTCTCCACACATATACACTGTCAGTTAAAAGAGATGTGGTCAAATACATGAGAAAGTGATGGGTTAAGCCTCTGTTATAATTTATGCGTCCATATGATGTAATTTTCATCATCACAGGGTGCTGTGGAGGGCCTGTGTGAATGTCAGCCTACCATGCAATTTCATGTAATCATCCAACAACAGCAACCACACGTGCGAGTAAACCAAAAGCAGTGGTGGCTTCGAGAAGCCAGCTAGTAACTGGAGGGTCATAATTTCGATCCCCAGACTGACAGGATGAATCTGGGTGAAGAAAGTGAGAAAGCAGCGTTTGCTCCTCCATCATTAGCACCTTGAGCACAGCTGGTAATTCTTTCTACTCCAGCGGAGCTGCTCAATCACAACAGATCAGACTGTGGTTGAACTGAGCAGCTTCCAGGTGAGAAATGTGATGAGGGCATTCTTGTAGAAGTGAAGCCTACCCTGACTGAATAAAGGTTTTCTTGAAGCAAAAAAAATGTTTTTGTAAATAAACCCTCCCCTTCTCCTTGTAAATGTGTCTCCATTGTGAATCAGTCTTTACTGAGCATGTGGATAAAATGTGGAACACTTGAATTATTTGAAATATCCCAGGTCTGTAGTGAACAGGGACCCCTGCAACAAACTGGCGACCCATCCAAGGTGTACCCTGCCTCTCGCCCAATGTCAGGTGGGATAGGCTCCAGCCCCCCAAATAGGAGATGAAGTGAAAAGAATTTATTGGGAAGACAATAAGGTGCGATTGTGTGAGGGGTCCTCTGTTGGCCAGTTGACCCACTGAGGGTCAGAGCAGTAAACCTGCTCCCCAGGGGAATACAAGGTGCTGCAATCCAGTTTCAGATGCATGCATGCTCCCATCATCCTTTGCTCAGCCTTAAAGGTGATGGGGTTGTAACATAGTATTAAAACCAGGGAGGAGGAGGAGGGCGGCGAATTTAAAATAGAGCTAACGTGAGCCAAGGCATTTTTTAGCGAGAAAAAGTATCCGTCTGTGTGTGTGTGTGTGTGTGTATGTGCAAGTGTGTGAGAGAGAAGTTTCTAAGGGACTACCACCCACGGGTGAAACCAGAATCTTGAAGCGCAAGCGACCCTCTTCCCTACCGCTTTGCCAAACCCACCACCATCACCACCACCCCTCCCCTCAATCAACCCTCGCTGCCCTAATCCTGTGTTTACATAAAACACTGGGCAGTAATGATAACCATGAGACCGTGGACCACCCCACGTCCCTGCACACCCTCCTCTCCCTGACCGCCCCCCACCACCTTCCACCACTAACCCAAAGCTGTTTTCACAGGAGCCAAATACCTTAAATACATAATTAGCAGGGTCATTTGTGTGATGGGGGGCCCCAGCAAGAGCAAGAGTGAGTTGGTGGTAGTGGTGTTGGTGGTGTTGGTGGTGGTGGTGGGCAGAGTGAGGATGAGGAGTGTAGTGGGGGCCAGGATATGAAGACGTGAGAGAAATGGACAAAGACCTGCATTCATGGCTGTGGCCCCGGACAAACTTGGCTGTCACTGTCTTCAAAGGCCAACTCTGCCTTTCCTCAAAACCCAGCAGAGGCCACAGGTTGGGGCAGAGAAGAGAAACATAACAGAGAGAGAAAAGGGGGAGGACAGAGGAAGGAGGAGAGGGGTGTAAGTAATGAAGCAAAGGTTACAAGATCTGTAATCTGGGAAGGAAGTAGTCAGAGTCAGGGGAGTTGAGGCTGGATGGAAATTGCAGATCAATTTTAGAGGCAATCTTGTCAAACTTTCTGCACGAGATATTAAAATAGATCGTGTTTACAGTAAACAAGGAATCTGGAGTTATTTAAAGCTTTACAATGCACTCAACATCTGCCACTTTACACCACTTGCAACATCCCCCATAAGTCCCCTGAGCCCTGAACTCTGACCCTGTGCATTGTGGGTAGTCAAATCAGTTCAGTCAAGTCACAGTTTGCCCTCTGCAAGGGCCCAGAATTCCAGCGGTCCATGTTTCACACCAGGAGACCTCCTTTGTGTTATTAAAGTGCGCACGCAGGCATGCACGAACACACACACACACACACACACACACACACACACACACATTTGCACACTTGCACACACACACACACACACACACACATTTGCACACTTGCACACACATAGAGCCCATTCAGCTCTTTACACCTTGTCTGCCCCTCCGTCCCCCCTCCGGCATTGTTTATGAAAGCATGTCCACTTAGCGTTGCCCCGTCTGCCCCCTCTTGCTGTGGTGCCGATTACCCACATCCTGAGTCCACTTCAGTCTCACTTTCTTCCCCCTTTGCTCCTCATTTCCCCCCCCATCTCCATCCTTTTAGACTCCTGCACTCTCTCGCGCTCCGTCCTCCCTCTCTCAGGCTTATTTTGCTGCACAGTTCTTCTCACTCCTCATGAATGAAGTCAGACAAAAACAATAAAGTCTACTCTTCCTTTTATCTTCACTTTATTCGCTATATCCCCCTGTCTCGCTGACTTGCTGAGCTGCTGTTTCTCTGATCCTTTCTCTTTCTCATGTTTTGCCTTTCTTTATCTGACTCCCTACTGAGGTAATAAGCAGGGTGTATAGCCGGGAAGTGTGGAGGAGAGGGACTTTCATGTCCCTTAGCCGTGGGATTAGTATGAGCAGCTCGGGGGAAAAGTAATAAAGCCCCCTAGCTCCTACCGTCTGCTGCTGGTGGATCCTGGAATAAAGCCCAGCTCCTGTTCAGCCTGCAAGCCTGGAAAAGCTCACATTTCCTATATACACCACCACCCTCATATCCAGCTTCTACACTGCCTCATGCAACACACACACACACACACACACACACACACACACACACCATTTGCACACAATCATAATGTATTAAAAGTGTTTATGTAACCACAAAATGTCAGTTGAAGTTTAGTGATTCTGTCAACCTAATTTAAATCACAGTTGTCCATCCTGGGACAAGCGTCTCACCTCTGTAGCTCCTCCTGGTTTCTGTCCCTCCCATCCCAGTTGAAAAAGTTTTTTGAAAGTGTTTCTCTTCACCCTGATTGAGGATGCTGCACCATGTCGTGGCTTTGTGAATAAAATATGATTGATAATCTGCTTTACTTCTGTCTATTATTTCCAGTATATTCTTTAGCTTTTCTTTTGCAGGACATCTCAAGTATAAAACCCAACAAATTATGGAACTCAACACTCAGTGAACAAATTCATAAGCAGAAATATATTTATTGTTGAAACATAAATATATAAATTATGATTATTGCTGTCTTTAGCCAATGGAGGAAACGTGATAAAGGCTTAGTGATAGCGTACTGGCATTTGTTCGAATCAAACAGCTCCAAGCATGGTCCCTGGTTTACTGACAACAATTGAGGTGAAGGAAATTGCAGAACAGTGATGACAAGGCAGCTTTATAAATATAGCACCAATTAACTGATGGGTTGGAAATTCACAGGTGGGCTGGGCTCCTCTCTAAGAGCTGATGTTCACAAACCAGCAGCAGTAAATACTGCAGTGCAAACCTCCTCATTCTGACTCACGGAAGACAGTTGTTTTGACACCGTTGCCCCGGTTACACATTCATCACTCTTACAGGACCTGGAAGTAAGTGTTTACTCCAGTGGGGAACAGGTTCAGGCCACCTCCGAGTACATCGGTCCACTTGGCATGTGGCTTTCCACAAAAAAATAAGGTGTGAGTCCCCTTTCAAAGGGTGGAAAGATTTGTTCTCCCATCAATAGAAGAGTAAAGCTCAGCTTAACAAGGAGCCCATTCATGCGCTCGTCGATTTGCTTTGCTTACTCATTCACTCTTTAAGCGAGTCAAGGTGAACTTTGATTTCTGCACAACAAGCGTGCTGGTAAAGCAGACTGGGCGGGCATCGTTCTTATCAGCATTAGAGCGAAATGGTTGAAAAATAACTCCATAGGCTCTGTCCGGCCCACCGTGCACACTAGAGTTGCTGTGACATTAAGTTTGAGAGCGTTTACCGGATTGGCAGAAGTAAAATCCCTTGTTACAGTAAAGGAAGTGCTTATTATGACTGTTAAAGTGAAGCCACTGTATCTCCTAGGTATGCTAACAGCCTTTTTTTTTTTTTGCCCCACCCCTACCTACCCCATCCTTTTTCTTGTCCAATGGATTAAATACAGACATTCAACAACAAAAGAAACAAACATAATTCCTGCTTGGATAAAGGTAAGCATATTATATTTCATAACAAAAATAAAGCATCTTCCTGTACTGACTCCCGCATCTCCTCCTTGCACACATATATCCAAACCATATACAAGACTTGATACCATTTTGATATACTGTAATATAATAAGAAACATGGATGACAAGAATAAACACAACTAAAGAAATGACACTGAGATTGTGACCACACAGAGCTCTTTCATGTCTCCAAAAATCATAAAAGCATCCTTTCTTTTGAACTGGGAGTCAGAGAGCAAACGTCCACACGTATAAATAGTTTGCAAGTAGCGACAGTCTTCTTTTTCTGTACATAGCACGAGGGCACAGTCCCACGCCGCCTTCCTCTTGACTCAGAACAAGCATTCAAAAACGAGCTTCTTGGAAAAACCCTCTCCCATGTGTCTGTTTCTTTTTCTCTGTCCATTGTTTTTTTTTTGTTCTCCTATATCGCTCTGTCTTTCTTCTTGTGTATGCAAGAGTCATTTAAGGGCAGGGCACTTTTATTCTGCCCAGCTGGAGGTCGTCCACTGCTGTTTCGCAGTCTGAGCAACAGATTCCCATGAAAACTCCATCCAATTCTTTCATGGCCGTTTCTGTCGTGTGTCTTGTTCAAACAAAGTCTGTCAAAATTCAACAGAAATCCCTTTCATCATCTCCCTTTGGACTCTTTCAGTTCTGCCTGAGTTCCACAGCATCATTCGCTTTCCTTTCTAATCGGTGGCAGTTGACTCAGCAGAGACGGTGTACCAACTTGCAGAAGTCTTCACGGTTGTTGTTGTTGCTGTTGTTTTAAAGAACCTTTGGCATCGGTTTTTCTTTGTCTGTTGCTTCTTTTTCAAGTCTCTCATTTTTACCGAAAAGTTTTTTTGTTTTTGTGGGTTTATTTTTTTTTAAGGTGGCGTGGTGGGCGAGGAAGAGGATAGAGGGGGTCTCCTGTTAGCGGCATCCTCTGTTTAGGTCCCTCCCACACTGAAGTCCCTTGCTCTAATTGGTCTCACCTCACGTCCACTGAAAGAGAGAGAGAGAGAGAGAGAGAGCGAGAGAGAGAGAGAGAGAGAGAGAGAAAAAACATAAAAATTAGAATTTTAAAAACAAAAATTTTTAGGAATCTTTGCCCAATTGCCTAAATTTGTGCATGCATTTATAACCAAGCTGACAGAACACGCTCAAGACTCGCAGTGACCTGACCAGACATCAACATCATGTCTGGTCGAAACACTTGTGTGTGTGTGATTTTTATTTTTGTGCTGGACAAGAAAACATTTGTGGGTTCCTCTCTGTTTCTGTTAGAGAGGATGAGCTGGTGATGACAAGATGATGGGTATGTTTTGTCTTACAACACGACAATTAACAGTGCACACAATCACAAGCAAGCACAACACAGTGACACAAAGCATGTGTGCGTTCCCGGCAGGCCAAAAAGTCAGCATGCACCGGTGAAGAACAGAGCACTCTTCTCAGACTGATTGGCTGTGATGTGATCTGTGATTTGCAGGCCATTTTTTTCTTTTTCGCCCTGATTGGACCAGTGGAGTGGCATAAGGTGAGAGGACGCTATGGTGCCAAAGTCCTACCTGTTCCCTTCACAGCTCTCCAGTGGACTTTGGGTAATGAATGCAACTTTATTATGTTGCCAATAAATCCTTGCTGGGCCTTAGCTTTTTAGGTTTCCTTTTTTTACCTTTAGCCCTACGGTGGCCTGAAAACACAAAGTCAGGGAGGGTGGATAGGGAGGAGGGTTAAAAGCAAGAAGCAGGGTTTATTATACAGAAAGAGGTACAACAGCCCTGGGACAGAAGCAGAGAGTGCAAAGTTATGACACACAATAAATTCTTCAGATGCCTTATCAGCTCACATCATAGGGCTTTATCTGCTCCCCAGGAGAGAAAGGCTTTAGATCAAGGCATTGTGGGATTTACCTGCTGTCATGCCAAGCAGCCTTTGGACACCCTCCCTTAACACACAGACTCACATGAACTCACACACAAATAGTCATCTAGCATCAAGCTTTACAGTTTTGCAATAGCTGGCCACCTGACAGGTGTGTCTGTTTGAGAGCAGTCGCAGTGAAAAAGGTCAATCAGTGCAAAGCCAAAGAGTCAGACAGGGGAGAAGACTGTCAGACAGACATGACAAGGAGGAGGAGGAGGACAGGAAAGGGCTGGACCGCTGCACTACACTCAGCATGGGAGGGTTTGTTCTGCAAAAAAGGTGTCAGGTGTGTATTGAGACTTTAGGTTTAACAACGAAATTTACCTGCTTCTGCTTCTGAGAGCTCTACCATGTGATGGTGTGATGTGCACACACACTCCAGGTGGTCTTCTAACCGTACAAAGACCTCTTTCAGCTTGGGTCTCCTTCTCACGTACTCCACCTTTGCCACCTGTTGAGAAGAAGAGAGGAAAAAGGTTAGCAACTCCACCGCCATCATTCCTCTTCACTGTGTTGTCAAGGAAAGCTCAACATCAAGAGGCATAGCACTGTGACTGATGACTCTTTCATAAACCGATTCATAAAAATGCCAGCCGTCGCTTTGCATCGCTGTTTGAAGTGTTACGGCAGCATTCCACACAGGCTGATGCATTGGGTTCCGCTCATTGTGTGTGCTTGTGTGTGTGTGTGTGTGTGTGTGTGTGTGTGTGAGAGTGTGTGTGTGTGTGTGTGTGTGTGTGTGTGTGTGTGTGTGCGCTCTGTCGGCTGTTGATCAGGTGTGTAAATACTGAATGGAGCGTATGACCCTGTCCAAGCAAGCTCAAACAATGGGAGATGTAGAGTAGGTGGGGGAGCAGTGTACGCCCTAAGGCCCAGGGAAGGTTTACCCTGGCAGGAGAAGAGAGGCTGTGAGTTCACCCCCTCCTCTGCTTCAGGCCTGGAGCATCCACATCCAGACAGACACACACCTAAACTCACTCGCCCTGTCCTGACATGTAGGCTGTTTTTAAACCACATTAATATTTCTTCATGGTTTAGGGAAAGTGTTGCTTAACTGGACAAGTTTATACAGTCTAATCCATTCAGTAGAACCTCAGAAAGAAAACCCGCTTCTGAATTCTTATCCTTAGGTCCTGCTAACACCCTCTCAGTTTAACACAACAGCACTGACCTCCACTTCCCACCCAATAGCTGCTAGTGAAGAGGACCGATCCACGCAAGGGTTATGTTGATTAGAGCTTAGATGAAAGCAGTATGGACAAGGTTGTGCTGAGGTTATGATGATCTTGTTGTGTAACTCAGGGGAGGTGGCTACATGTTTTCTGTCTCTGATCTGAGTGCCAAGGGCAGGTAATGTCCCACATGGAAATAATATCACCTACTTCACCTATCTTCCTGTTCATTGCATGAGAGAGGATATTGGCCAACAATCTCCCAGCGCTCTCTGGTGTTATGAGTGAAATGGTTTTGCAGTCGGCATGAAGCTCAAACACACACACACACACACACACACACACACACATAGATAGAGGGCCCTCGATCCTGGATGGCAAACTGCCAAGGCTTGCTCCCTCTGCTGAATTAGTCATGCAGACAAATGGATATACCAATCCCTGTCCGATAAAACAAAGCATTACCAACAGCGAATCCCAGTCGAAGCTGTAGCAGTGGCTGGAGGGTCGCTCGGTGGGTATAAATCGGTAAAAACAGGGACCATTTGCCACAGCAATGCAGCAAGGAAACAGAGGAAAGAAGAGATGGAGTGAAAAGAGGGTAAAGCAAGCAGAGGAGGTATGTGGTGTGCAAACAGAGGACAATAGTGTCTGGCAGAACTGTGGGGAGAGAAGGTGAAAGTATCAGAATAGATAGAGGATGGACTATCACTCTCATTAGGAAATAGGAAGACGTGTGTTTGCATGTGTGTTTGCAAACAGAGGAGGTTATTTAAGGAAGGCGGGGGGGGGGGGGCTGACTTGCAATCACGAATAGCATCAGATGACATTCATGTGTGACCTATTAGTGTTTCTAGGTTACCCGCTGAGGAAATGTCTGACAGGAAAGAGAGTTCAAAGACTGATCAAAGATGTATTGTCTTCTGTGAGAAGTGAAGACAGTCTAGCAGCGTGACACCAATTTACCAGAAAGCGTTGCTAATATTTAATCATCTATCAGAGGGGAGATGCAGCTGTCTCTGCGGATGACTCCACAGTTACAGGAACCTCTGAGATGAAGGAGACTTGTATAACGCACACCCATGGAAACACAACTCTTCTGGATAAACAAATAGCTATTGACAGATAAATAAAGCCGCGGACCCGCATGATGAGAGGCCCAGCGGTGGGCTTGTCTTCTTCTTCCTTCTACATCTACAGCCAAGTTACACACACACACACACACACACACACACACACCCTCCCTGCAGGGCTAACTCCACCCACATGATTCATATTCGTGTATGAATGTGCAAATGTGTGCCACCATCAAACGGTCTCAGCCCACTTTATTCTGTGTGATACGGGGAAGTTTCAATGCCACGGAGAGGAAGGAATGCTCTTCTCTCTTTTCCCACTTTACATTTTTAATTCCCACATCTTTAACCACTTCTTCACTTTTGTACAAAGGACACTGGGTTGCTATCCGGTGCAGAGTCAATGACTTCCCACATAAAACATACATCAGAAAGAGACCCCCATCGTACAGCGAGGGGCCCCCACACTCTTTGTATAAATCAAACTTGCTCTAAACTCCCAAGAAAGCTGGGCCCTGAGAAAGAGTCCCCTGAGTGGCTGTGGAATGATATCCGATCCAGAGGGTTGGGGTGAGGCAAAGGGGCTCTGGGAAGCGAACCCCCTTGGTTTGTCCTGAGTTTTCCATGGAGTCTCTGTGGTCCTTCGTTTGCAGCCGATTGTCTTAGTTGGGGTAATTGGGAATTCCCTGAGCGTGAAGCACTGATGAGAGCGTGATAGAGGGGAAAGTTTTGCTCAAGCCTTCCAAGCAAAACATGGCAGATATGTGGATGTGCACTGCAGGCCATGATGAGCTGGAACAGTGACAGAATCGAGCGCAAATAAATCTGCAATGTAAGGAGAGGGAGTGGGGTGGCAATTTATCCGTCGATGGGGGGGCGATTAAGCACTCAGACTTCGTGCACTAAGAAAACAGAGCTCTCCAGTGGAGGTAGACTGAGTCTGTCTCCTGAATCTTGAAAGGCAAGGAGATCTGCAGAGGAGGAGGAGTGAAGCACAGATGACCCAGACTGACAACCTGCTGCTGCTCTCCTCTTCATCCCCGCCATAACATACACACACCTGGGGCGGCGGTGTGTAAAGAGGAGGGAAAGAAAGAGTATTTTGTCTCTACCAGGCCTGAAGTGCAAATAAAAAAAGAAAAAAGGCCCAGAACGGCACAGTCCTCCCAAAAAGACACACAATAATGTATAACCAGATGCGAATATCTGACTGCCCCTGACCACAGCGTGTGCTGCTCTTCCCCTCCCCTGAGAGACTGAAAGAACCATCACGCAATATCAAATATCAAAGAATCTCAAGATGTGTCATTTTTCCATTTGCCTCTTCCCTCCTTTTTTTTGCATGAATTCACAGGAAAATGCAGATGAGAAAGTTAAAGGAGAGAATAAAAAAAGATGGGAGCGACCAATTAGATATTGCAGAGACGGACAGAAGTGGGAGACAAAGTGAAGAGGGAGTCAACAACTATTTCATGTAACAGACAATCAGACTCCAGGACTGAGGAGGGTGTAGGAGAAGGTGGAGGGGGAGGATGAAGTCAGAGGGGAAGAGTGAAAGGGAGGACGGGAGAGGAGGAGGAGGAGGAGTGAGGGAAAATACAGATGAAATGAAGCAAAATATGATTAAAATACGACTGCTACTTTTCCTGCTCAAGCTGATGCATTCCAGCCGGTGCGGCAGTAGCCAAACTCTCCGGCTTCTGGCTTGGTCGGGATGCTCCCATGGTCTCTGACCTGCTCCACAACCCCCGTCGTGCACAACACACTCACACATATATACACACAAACTCCCTCACCCTTCTTCATCTACTACAAGAGCTGAGTGAATCAAAGGGAAAATAATTCACAGCTGCAAAAGGGGACTTCAAACAGGGAGGCCCCTCATTGCCACCCCACCCCACCCCACCGCCCCTCACTTAATCCAGCGGAGGACCCTTCAGCTATTCATAAATCACGCTCACTGTATCACCGTCACACTGTCTTTTATTTATGAAACACCCCGTAAGTCAGGGTCCCACACAACCACATGACTACAGCTACTGCTTCCCCCAACACCCGGATCTGACCCACAGAGGTAACTGTCCATGTGTTTGAACACGCAGTAATGTGTGAGTGTGTGTGTGTGAATCCAAGGGTCTGGGCTAAGGCCGAGATGTGTGGACCCCCACACTCAGCACCGTGGCTATATCCGCCTGGCCTCTGTCAACCTCCACTTTGATCTAGCAGCCATCAACACTTCATTACTCTGCGGCCCGTCTTCCTCTCGCTGCCGCTTCACACAAATGGCCTTGTCCCTGCGCTGCGGTGGGGGAGTTTATGTGGCGTTGCACTCTGTCTCGCACACAAGCATACAAACACACACAGACGCAAACAATCTCCTTCTTGGGTGTATACAGATGTGCACTCTGACCTCTGCAAAATACTTGGTCATTAATATGTACTTTTGTGGCCAGAATGTTTTCTCAACTGTTAAACATAGCATTGATTATTCTTAGTTGAATTTGTGTTAAAAATGAAACTTGAAGAAAGTAGATTCCACCTGCTGCGCAGCACAAGAACTGATTTTCTTTAACTTTTCAAATAAAAAGTTAGCAGCATTTTTGTATCTATTGTTTTTTTTTTATTATCAAATACTTCTATTATTAACATTTTCTGAATTGACCGCATTTAAGTCCTTAAATGTCCTGGGGCCCATAAACTATTTCAGTTTTGTTCTTATCTTCTTTTCAAAACATCTCTGTAAGTTTTTCTGAAGTATGTCAAAAGGAGGAGGATAAAGTTGCTGAAATATCTATTTATATAAATACATATATGATGGGATTCTTGTCTACTTTGAACTTGTTCCTGTATCTGGAGTCATGAATGAGGACGGCTAACAAAATGAACTTACAGACCAAAGAACTGCAGAAGTCGTGAGAGTTAATGAGTACAAGGTTGAGCGACGGCTCTTTTCTTTGCCTTTGTCACGGCCTGTTTACTCTGCCCCACTGGAAGGACAAACAGAGAGGAATTTACATGCACGCTACATGCACATAAGGATACAGTGTGGAAAAGAATGCAAGAAGCATGCATGCATGTCCCGATCTCTACCTAACTGTCCCCTTCTTTTGCGTACGCCGTGTTTCCCATCGGTCCAAAGTCACCGGTTATTTTATGTGCACGTTTGTTTAGCAAAACCATTAGCAGTGCTGGACGCAGCTGTGGCACACACACACACACACACACACACACACACACACACACACACACACGCACAGAAAGATGTGAGGGAGAAGAACAGAGGGAACGGAGGAGAATCGAGCCTCCACGATGAAAGAGGAAGGGTGAAGAAATGTGAGAGATGAAAGATTGCACAGTGCAGATGCTACGATGAAGGGGACTTGAGGGAACTATGCTAAACTATGCCAATTGTACATGAATACCAACACTGATTTTCATTACTTTCAATTCATGCCGTATTTAGACTATAAAACATTTAAGAGCACAATGACACATTGGCCGTTTGTGATAAGGGAAAGAGAAAAGAGAAAAAAATGAGAAGAAATGTGGAAGAATCAGTGGAAAAGAAAGGAGAGAGCCAAAATGCTGGGATGTGGGGGATGGAGGGTGCAAAGTGCAAAAGGAGGTGGAGTTGGGGTGAAGAGGGACCTCGAGGAATTCTGGAATTATAGTATGAACACATAAAATCCTTCGCTCATGAGGATCCGTGTTTGATCCGCATGCTCTATCTATTTTTTCATCTCGATCTCTCTAATTAAATCAACCCTTTGATGAACATCCCTGAACGGCTCCCGAGGTGCTGATCTTTACACTTTCGCTATGACCTTCCCATGCACACGACACAAAAACAATCCCGTAACCACATATTAAGTTTTACAGCTTCTTATAGTGATGGATCAAAGTGCAACATTTAAGAGAAATGAAAGGGAATGACAGGAGTGTTTAGAAGAAACCGAGAAAAAGTGACTTCTCCCACAGGCTGGTCCTATTTAAAGTTGCCCCTTTTTTTTTAATTACTGCAGAACAGGACAAGCTTGTACAGAACAGGGCCTGCACAGACCCGTGATGATTCTTGGGTCCATAGTGTGAAAAAGGAAAGAAGGAGAAAGAGAAGAGAGGGAATAAATAAATAAAGGTGCATGTGGACAAATGCAAAGTGGCATGTGATGGAAAAAAACACAGCAAATGTGTTCTTTTCCCATCCTTGGCTAACAGAAGGAAAACAAGTCAGGCTCGGGGTGGACAGACAACATTTTTAGCTGTCTAATAAATGGACAAACTGAACCCCTATTCAGCCTAACTACTGAGAGGACAGACAGGCGGGAAAAAAAAAACTTGGCATGAGACAATGTTTCTCACACACAATGTGGTGAATGTCTCCTGACCGGAAAGAGCCCTGACAGATGACCTTTCCAGGGTCTACAGCGCCACAGCAAGAACCACATGGAAAGACCGGGCTGCTGCCTACTGCTCCTGAAGGTCCCACTCCAGTCTGTCGGGCCATTATTCCAGCAAGGGTTTAACAGTGTCATGCGGGGGACAACAAGGACGCATGGATCATGACATTCCGGGAATAGCTGAACCAAGCTGTCGTTGGGAGTCTCTCGATCTGTGCCATCACAGACAGAGCTGCAATTGATGACGGCGGACATGACTGTCTGGCAGAAAGAGAGACAGACAGGCTCGCACGCAGACATACAGTTGTATCAGAGCTCCTACCACACTGTGAGTCAGCATTTCTGACCATAAACCCTGCGCCCTGAATGCAATCCTGTGCCAGTGGGTCGTCTCTACTCTCGGATAAAAGGGGAGGTTTCTAGAACATCTTACTATCCATATTAAAATCTTTCTGCCGGTGAACCAAGGGGCAGGTGGGCTCAGCGTTATAAATCTCTGGCAATGTCTCAGAGCTTGAAGCCAGGTAAGATCAGAAAGATTAAAGAGTCCAGACGTCGACTCAGAGGGAAAGACTACACATACACAGAGTTCCAGGTTATCCTGTTTATCCCCGTTGTCTCACACTATTACAAAACAGGGCACATAACTGCCATGCCTCCGGTATAAATACGGCAGGAATATGACTCATCTCCAGCCACGGTGTCTCCTCTGATCCTGAACAGAAGGACGTGTTTTCAAGCTACTGATGCCAAAGAGCCTCTGAGAACAGTGCAACCCCCTTTTCACTCTCTCTCTCTCTCTCTCTCTCTCTGACACATCCCGTCCTCCGGGCTCCCTGCTTCCAGAAAAGACAAAAAAGGCCAGAGAAGGCCAAGCAAACAGAAAGCGGAAAGATGGCCGACCTGTAGCTGGTGACATTCTCAAGACACAGGAAACTGTTTCTCTCACTCTCCCTGGCTGTCTTGTGTCTGACAGGAGTATCCCTTTTGGGCCGACCCTTCAACAGATGTCCTGGCTGAAAGTGCCTACCACCCTCCCTCCTGCTGTACTGGCACGGCCACACTGGCCTCCCGCCAAACATGGGGTTGAGTGATGAGGAGAGAGAGGGTGGTGATCGGCGGTAATGGAAGGAGCGAGGGGAGTGAGCTGGCCACTATTTGGGTACTGGCCAAGGAAGCTCAGAGGAGAGGGGTTGATTGAGATGAACTGTGGTGGTGGTGGTGGTGGTGGAGGTGGGATGGGGGGGTGGATGGAGTGAGGCAGATGAGGAACACAGATTTACCCTATGTGGTCTCCCTTGTCATGCACTTACCTTCGGAGAGGAGAAATGGCTAGTTACTATTAAACGTGTTGAAAAAAGGCACCTTTTTGGAGATGCATGCTTATTTGCCATCCTCCTAAGAGCCAAACAAGAAGATAGATAGCCTAATCTCCTCTGGCCGCTAGTGAGATTGACAACATGAATGGTAGGGGATGGATTAGCATACCTCCGTCTTGCCCCCTCAGATACCAAAACCTGTAGTTCATCCACCTCTGGTTCAAATAGATCAGGTTCAGGTATCTTTCCTGATCCAGCAGTCCCTCTTTTAGCTGTTATCAAATGTTTTAATTGTTGATGAACGGGGCTTTTAAGGTGCTGTGTCAAATCACCGCACCCAGTGGTTTTCAACAGTCTCATCATTATCTAGCAGATGATGTGCACAAGCCTAGTTCCCTTTATGAAGGCTAAGATTGTTTTTGAGAAAAGTATATTTGAATTCTTGGTGCTAAGTCAACTAGCAGTAGCTTCAGGTCTTAGCTCCCTGCTAAAAAAACACACACACACACACACACACACACACACACACACACACACACACACACACACACACACACACACACACAGGATATCTATCTTCTTGTCTGGCTCTGAGGAGGTCAGCAAATAAGTGTATTCCCCCTAAAGGTTGGTTTGTTCCTGTACCCTTGCCATGCAGAAATTACTTTGTATGATGATCGTGTGTGTGTGTGTGTGTGTGTGTGTGTGTGCGTGTGTGTGTGCGTGCGTGCGTGCGTGCGTGCGTGTGTGCGTGTGTGTGTGTGTGTGTGTGTGAGTGTTTACCTTAACGGTGCGGTGGTGCTTGCGGGAAGGGTGACAGCGCATGTTGCTGGTGTTGCAGCAGCCTGTGCAGCGCTTCACCTCCACACAAGGCGGCCATATCAGAAAGTTGGCAGACGTGGGATCCACCTGGCTCCTGGGAATTTCGTAGATCACCGTCCGCGTCTTACACACCGCCGGGACCGCTTCCTCTACTGCAGGACAGAGGCGGAGAGGGAGGAGCTGAGGTACTCAGTCGCACATTTTCCGATGCTGATGTATCATTGTTATCCATTTCACTCACAGCTGCTTCACGCATTCCTTCACTGCTCATTGTTTGATGACTCACTTGATGTGGGAGCTGTTTGCCTTACCTCAAATCACACCCAACCTACTTTAAGGCTGTTAAAGCATGATATAAATTGTTGATCTCATATCAGCTTAGGAGCTTAGGGCTCAAGTAGGTGACACTGAGACTGCTCTTTTGTTCAGAGCCCTCGCTGAGGTTAATGCACCATGACAAGGCCGAACTTTCATGTCCACTTTTGGGAAATCTAATAATGGCCTTTGACCCTTTTGGCCATGGTGAAAGGAGGAAGGCAGAAAGCGCTGAATTTAGGTTTAATGCTGTTACTGGGCTGGTAGAGTAAGATACCCCTCTGTCATAGAGATACAGATAGAATATTTGGACCATTTTTGAGAGGTACATTCTGTCATTTTATCTGTCTTTAAACGCTACGCTGCTAGGAGAGATGCGAAGAACACACAACTAGTCTTAACACACCACATGGCATTCTCCACACCTTCATCAGATATCGTACCGCATGACATTTTATGGAGAAATCTGACTGAGAGCCCAGGCGAGCTGCAACTTGAACCCTGAATGCTTGGAATTTCCACGCTCAAGGATATGTTTCTCTCCTGACGCGTGTCTTAGATCTTCAAACCTTTCGGCCAATTAAAAATCCTCACGTCAGATATCCTCGTTAACCTCACACGTCAGTCTTTGCTTCTCGTGATTGCCATAAATACCATGTAGACATCTTCATTAAGGCCCCTTTTTATCCACAAAAAAGCAGTATAAAAAGCCACTAAATATTATCTTTCTATAATATGAGTGTAAAGCGATCGGCTTCATCTCTTGGAGAGAGACATTCGAGACCTTATTATAAAAGTCTAACATGTTGTGCCAAGTTTTGATGTATGAAGTGTCAAATGTGATCATCGTGATGCAACTGCTGGGCTGCACGGCATAATAGTGCTCACTCCGTCTTACCGATGCTCCTCTTACGCCGGCTGTGGAGCTGGGAGCTCTTCAGGTCGTTGTAGTAACCAGGGTGACGGGAGTAGTTCTTGTGGTGGTTGTGGTGTTTGTGGTGCTTAGGCTCCTCGATAACATCGTTTCCCGTACCTCGTCAAAAACAGAAGGCAATGATATTAATAATAATGCCAACCAGAGATGGTGCACGCACACACGTGCAGTTGAGTCCAGCAGTGCAGCGTCAGCTGCGTTGAATGACTGCGGCGAGTGGCTTGTTAGGTCTCACCAGAAGACTGCGTGTGTGATCCACTATTGATGTTTTATAGACTCCTCCACAACAGACAATGTGTTGGTTAGTCACACGACTCTAATGAGGTGGTTCATCTTATGGCTTCTCATGCTGTATGTGTAACTCATGCCCAGATACCCCGCAGGGGTTTAGGGTTCCCTCTATCACGCTGGCGACTGCGGATGATGTCACACGTTGAGGTAAGAGTATGAAGGATACAGGAAAATTTTGCATGTCACTTGGCTGAACTTTCCCAGCAGGAATAAAGTAGCACGACGATGAGTCAGCACGCTCCTTGAAAAACAACTAGCTTTCACAGACACGAAGGGGACTAAAATGGTCATTTGACAGGTGGTGCTCACTCACCATTATCCCTGTGCCTAATTAGTGGTTTCATGTCTCTCATTAACCTGAAAATGTTTACCTTTTCAATCGCTCAGTGGTTTAGAAAAGTACATGTTTTGTTCTGCTTGCTGTGGTACCTTTTTTTTCCCCCTTTAAATCTCCCTGTAATACAGCCAGCTCAGCTTATTCACAGTCATGGTCATCTGATAAAGCTTACTTGTTTTGGTCCACACCCAGAATATGAGGTGGATGATAGAAGAGTGCCAAAAGCAGCAATAGAATGATAACGCTTGTTCATGGGATACAGCGCAAAGAGCAGAGTCTGAGTGTTTGCTAAGTGGGTGGGTCTACCTGGCGTACGTAGACAGGTATGGCGCACCCGCCCGCATGGCGAACACAATCCTACACCTGTATACTTAGCATAAACACACACTCACTCCTCTCGTCATCATCCGTTACATTTTAAACCTCAATGTACACCAGCACAACACAGCTTAGCCAAACACATCCTCCTGCTCCTTTGTGCTCCAACCAGAGTCGTTTGACGGGATTTCCACCTCTCCAGCTCTGGGATTTGTTGTTTATAGCTTCTGGACCTCTTTTTTTCCCCAGGTCTGTCAGGCCCTCGCCCTAACATCACTCCCTCCTGTAAGCATGGAGAAAATTTCCTTCTAACTTGTCTTGCAGTCAGTCAGACAGGCAGTGACCCAGAATCAAAAGGTCCACAGAAAGGAAGTGTTGACTGCAGCTGAGGACTGCAAGACAGAAAGAAAAAAAAAAGGGCTAAGCCACCGGTCCATCGGGTCCAGAGCAAAACACCGTCTGTAGAGGCAACTGACTGAACCTCCAGGTCTCCCTCTGCCTCGTCTATCCTCTTTATCTCCTCCTGTCAGAGGATGGGGGGCAGTTTGGGTCAGTGCTGACAGGAGAAATGGAGGGAACACATAAAGAAGTCCTTTATAGGCTGCAGAGTCCATTTTCAGCACCATAGAGAGACCTCTCTGTTGATTTTTCTTTTCTTTTTTTTTTTTTAAAGGTGGCTCTGCTATCAGGTGGCATTTGTTTGTCTGTCTGTGCAACTGTCAACTTGCAACTTGGTGGAACCGGAGGAAACCTTTCAATTTCGGGTGGTGGTTTAAACGTGGCTTGAACTAATTTCTCTGGAAATATTAAATTGGCTTTTTATGACCAAATTCAAGCATAGTTTTGGAAATATATCCAGATATGCTCGTTTGTTTTTGTTGTGGATTTGCATGGAATAGAAGCTTGGTGCTCTTAAAAAAAAGCTACAGATGACTTCCAAATAATAACATGCTGGTACTCTGTTACGACACCAGAGAGAAGACGCAAGATTAGAGTCTGTGTTTTGCAGTGAATCAGATTTTTATGACTCGCAAATTACTCCCTCCATTAGCTCCGTCCCTTTACTCCTCCTCCTCCTCCTTCGTTTTCTCCCTCTACCTGTGCAAATAACAAACATGTTGACCTGTTGTAATGAGAGTCTCCATAATTATCTCTGTCTCTCGCCCTCGTTCCTTTATCTTTAAGTTTACAAAGTGTGTTGAGGTCACACGGGCAGCGGGCTCTCCCTGAGGGCGTACGAGCTGGTAGGAGACAAAATAAGTCTTGTCTTTAAAGGAGCTGTAGGGTCATAGGAAGTGCTGCCAACTGTGGAGGAGGTAAGCATGTTGCCAGCTTGTCAGAAACAAAGCAGGTTGCACAACTTTCAGCCTTCCTGAGTGGAATACAACCTCCAGAATCCCAAGACTCCCTCCACCACCTCTGCCCCATGCCAAGAGTCAGGTTCCCTTTTCTGTCAAAGTCCTTCACTGAGAGAGATAAGAGCAGGCAGGCTGGGAGGCCGCCCAAGGAGGGAGACGGGGGATAGAGAGGAGAGGAGCACCTCAGGGGCCAGACAGCCATCTGCAGACTTCAACAAGGTCATTTCACCTGTCAGTCAGAGCTGAAGACGCCATCCTCGCGGGACGAAGGAGGGACGAGTGCAAGACAGTCGTTAGATAAACCCTGAAGGCATCCACAATAACCCTAACACATCCATCCCTCCGGCGCTGGATGATGAAGTTATGCTAGAGAGGTGCTACAGTATGAAGGCACCCGCAGGACGAAAAAAAAAAAAATCACAAAAACAATTGCAGCCTTCATCAACAGCTGAGCTGCATCTCCTCACAGACATGCAATTTTAGCCTCGCTGGACACAATATTCTGTGTGCACATCAACCTATACTGGAAGCTTTACTGTCCCGACCGTTTGCAACAAAAGCTCTGAAAATACCCCTCTGGCTGGCGTCGACAGTCTTTTAATGGGCTGACCAGGGCGGGCGAGCTGGCTCTCAGACAGATTTATGTCCTCGTAATAATAATCAGCCTACTACTGTTACCCTGCAAAACATTCCTCTGTTTGAAGAAAGACATGTTAATTCGATTATAAACACCTCTTCTCATGCTAGGGGCGCTTGTGGGATCTATTCTGGGCTCGGCATATAACGGCCGGGTCACTGTTGTGTTAGCGCAGGTGACTGTGAATCAAGAAAACCAATCAAACGCGAATGACGCCGGCTTATTAGAGCTAATTGATACATCTCTGATTATAAAGAGGAGCGATGATGTCACCTTTGCTGGCCACAATTTTTTTTTCTTGAATATTCGGACATCATTTTATGGTCAGCTCATCTATTTCCATCAACAAATCTATCGAGGAGCCATGAATGTGATATATGACCACAGCCTGAGTAAATAGAGGCTCATGTGAAGCCAAACAGCTTCATCCAGCGCATCCTTGTAACTTAATCTATGACAGTCTGAGACCCCCCCCCCCCGCACCATCACCACCAAAGAAAAAGCTGCACCTCTAAGAACCCGAAGCTGCAAAAACCTGCCCGACCCGCTGTCTCTGCTTACAGGCTGATATACTGTACGGGAGGTTACCGTGGCAACAGCTGCTGGCAGAATATTCAGGTAAAAGCCTGCCAGTGGAAGTCCTCATCGCCTTATCGTGTGTCATATACTTTTTGTGTGCTTGACCTCTGGAGCCTCAAATCCTGCAATCTTACTGACTCAAACATCTGAATCCTTCCATTCTTCCATTTCAGATTTCCTTTTTATCGTAACACTAAAGTCATTAAACTTGTAGTACAGTTATAATTTCAAAAACCTCAATCAAGGAGGAAAAACAAAACCCTTCATTTAGATTTTAAAGCTCCAACCAGTACCTCAAATGTATTACGCTGTGAATTTTTTTGTACAATGGACTTTTCCTTTACTGTACTGTTGCATATACCACACCTTCAAAATGTCCCTAAGATGTGCGTGTAGAAGCGTCAAGAGGCTGAATTTACCTACGGAGTCAATCTCCAGTAGCCGCTGGAGGTCGCTGATGCTGTGGATTTCACTGTGGGACAGTCTGTCTATCAGCTCCTGGGGGAACTCCACTTCCTTCAGGAGGGAGGGCGACGAGGGGAGGTGTGTTGGGGGGGGGGGGGGGTTAAAGAAATCAAACAAGACAGAGAAAAGTTAGAGATGTGTCAGGCCGGCGGTAAAGAGGTGTGTGCAATTGTTGTCAGGATGAATACTTCTGTTTCTATGTGAGAAGATGTTAACAATTTTACAACAACGTGCCAAGTGCCGCTCCGCGCCGCTGACATGGTTCAACTCCTGCGTGAGGAGGAAGGCTTGACGGATTCCCCTCGGAAAATGTGCAAATTTAACTTTGCGAATGCGCAAAAGTTGCCAGCATGAGGAATAATACAGCCACACATTGATATTAGTGTCATGTGGTTGATTCGGTGCCCTCTTCTTCTTCATTCAGGCTGATTCTACTGCAGCGACTTGCATTATTTTTGATAGTAGCGGAGGAGCTAATTACCATTTCTGTTTATTCATCTGGTTTAAACAGCGGTGTAACCACTCTCCGAGTCCGGACCCCCTGCACCTCTTAGAACCGCCTGCCTGAGTGCACAGCAGCTCGCCTCACTTTGCACTTGCTGCGGTCCTTGCAAGCCCCTCGGCTGCAGTAAACCCTGCAGCCTCGCAGGAACAGGAGCTATTTATACCGTACCCGGAGCGGTTCCCATGAAAGCGCTTCGCCCTACCAAAACGTTTGACCAGTTGGCTCGGGCTACAAACAGATTTGGCACAAAAGCCAAAAATAACTGCAATATGCGTCCAAGTGCAGGACGCGATGTTGGCTCTGAAAAGCGCGCAGTCACTCGCCGCCCCCCGTGGCAACTATAGACCGCGAGTTCATGCTCGAAATCTACTGCAGTCACACTTCTTAAAATAGCATTTTGGATTGTATTGGTTTATTTCTTATTAGAGGCGGTTTGTGCTGGTTCATGGAAATGCAGCTGTGATGAGGGCCATCTATCATTCAGCCTAATTACAGGCGTTACATCCAAAACGTGGAGCTAATAGTCTACTTGTTACAGGGCGAATGCACCCCGCGCCCCCGTGTATGTCACGGTGCCAGAGGCTACCGGGCCCTCTCTCTCTCTCTCTCTCTCTCTCTCTCTCTCAGCTTGAGTTCTTGTAACTTTACCTCAGCGGCGGCCAGCAGCAGCAGGTACGTCGTCCACAGCAGGAAGTAACAAATTGCGGCTCTCATCTCCCTTTACTTCTGATTTAACCCAAAACAAAACAAAAGTGCTACTTTGGAGGAGCCGCGGAGTCGCTCCTGGCCCCCGAGGATCCACAACCATCCCCTCAGGGGGAAGAAAGCGGGGATGTCAGAGCTGCTCGGCGGGTTCGGTGGCTGCACTTGCTCGTGAGAAGCTGAGGAGGTTTTGAAGTTGTTATTCACATTGGAGCGCGTCCTCTTCAACAAGCTGTGTGCGGCAGATCGACATAGCTCCTCAGGCGCAAGCGGGACAATCCCAGGAGACAAGTCTGACGCGCATTGCACTTGTCCTTCACCCTCGAACACTTCAACTTCGGTAAAGTTGACTGGAATAATACAAGAACGCAGCTGTCTTCTTTTTTTGTGAGTGGGCGGGTGGGGGTAGACTTTTTCTGTGTTAGAATTTAATAACCCCTAAAAGAATATAATCCAATGAGAAGATCCAAAGGCAGCCGAGGCAGGGAGAGAAAGTCCGTGGTGTGTTTGTCCGGCCAGACTTGCAGCGGTCTGCAGGGCTCCTGGGCTGTGCGGGACTCTGGAGTGAATGGAGGCGCAGCGCGTCTGATCCGATGGATATACAGAGCCAGCAGCTCCGCGCCCGTTTGCGCCTCCCCTCGCGCTTTGGTGACGGTGCGTCTCTCCCGCGAGGCGAGCTGGTTGGCTGATTGGATGACTTAAGACTTATGTCCCCCCCCATCCCCACCCACCCCTCACTTACCCCCTCACCCCAACTCTCTCTCTCTCCATCTCTCTCTCTCTCTCTCTCTCTCTCTCTCTCTCTCTCTCACACACACACACACACTTGCTGTGTGTGTGTGTGTGTGTGTGTGTGTACTGCCCATTCAAAGATTCAGCCATTGATAGCGATTATCGATGACTTGAAAGATTGTAAAAGAAATACTAAAAAGACAAATACTGACTTTAAAGAGCGGATAAAGATCATGGGAGTGTGAGGATGATGATGATGATGATGATGATGATGAGTGCTCCTTGCGGGGAGGGGGGGGTGTTTTTGTACAAACACATGTCTGATCAAATATGACAGGGCGGTGATGATGATGATGATGATGATGATGACGGTGATGAGTCTCGCGATGCCTCATGATGATGAGACAGTAACAATGTGTCTTTGTGCAATCCGTGGATTTGTTACAAAAGCATCAAATCAATTAAATAAAAATGTCCTTAGATGTAGCAAAAATACACGATATGATGACGGTAATACACGATAACCACCATCCCGTTCTTGCTTCTCACCACGTGTGAGCATGGCATCGCAACTAGTTAACAGCAGGTTAACTGTCAACTAGTTCGAACCTGTTCCGAGGACTCCACGGTGATGGGAGGTCTGGGAGAAGAGCCCGGGGGCCTGGTAAAACTCCTGCAGGAGCTGAGACGCAGACAGCGCGCACATGAATTATCAGCCAGAGGTGACAATCAGCGGCGATCCACAGGTCACCAAGCCTGGTGGTCCGCCCTTCGCCTCGACCATTCAACTGGGTCGCATAGCACAAACCTGGCCTGAGGGGCTCTGTGGCCGCATGGAGAGGCTGCTGCAGCTGGTGGAGTAATTATTCATGTTAACTGTTTTTATAGGTCCGTGAAGATCATTTTAAGATGGTACCGGAGCTGAAAAAAAATATTATAAATGTCCCAGTGCTAAAAGTATTTATTTAAAGCTGCTTCTTTTTTTTTCTTCTTTTTTTTTAATGACTGACTTGTCGGTGTCGTCATGGTTCTAATCACAGGTCAGCCTCCCCGCCTGCGCGTGAATCATGTTTCTTGTAGGTTTACTCTTCACATCGTGGCGGGAAACTGGGAGTCAGAGGAAGGGGTGAGAGCAGGCGTCCCAGTAGGAGAGAGTGATGGTGGAAGGTGAAGAGGTGAGTCAAGGGAAAAACTGCCCAGTTGAGGATGATGCGTTTAAATATTTCTCTAAATGATCATTCTCGATTGTTTCGGGGACTGTGATATTAAAAGATGCATTTTAGCCAGATCATTGGGGAGGGGGGGGGGGGGGGGGGGGCTATGTTCACTTGCAACTCTGTTTGTTTTTTTTTTAGAAAGTTTCTTTCTCGAGGACTGAAGTCTGCCTCGTAAGTATGTCTGTTCAGGTGGTCTCTCCCCACAGTGAGGGGGCGTGATCATTTGAGGAGTTTTGACCCTTGAAAGGCCACATGTATGGAGCGGGGCCTTACGTTTAGCTGTCAGGCAAAGTTTTGGATTTGTGTCACAGTCAGAGGAAATGACACATCGCTCTATAAAATGTAACATTTTTATAAATATTAGCATGATTATGGAAAGTATTGTCCCATTTTATGTACAGTTGGCTATCTGAATGGGACTTAATAGGTAAATTTTCCTCTAATTCTCACAGTATATTGTATGTTTATGGACAAAATTCCCATATAAGCAAAACAAGTAGCTGCACTGGAAAAGCGTGGAATTTCTTGTAAAAAAAAAAAAAAAAAAAGCTCATTGTGCATGAAACAAGACAGAATCACTTAGCAGCGAGCTGCTCAGTGGGCTAAAGCGTCTTCTTTCAAAGTAACACACCAACTATTTAGGAAATGCACTTATTTTATCATTTCTACTGCCAGAGAAGCAGATAGGTACCGTTCTATCCTCTGTGTGTGTGTGCGTGTGTGTGTGTACAATATAATATATACAATTAATAATAATACACAGCTCTGGACCCCCTCACCGCACAGCTAGGGGTCTGTTAGCTTAGCTACATGAGTGCTAGCGGTGGGGCAATAGAGACAGACATCTCAAAAGTCATCAAACGCACTTTTATCCACAACATGAAAAGACAGAATTGTGGTAAAAAAAAAAAAAAAAATTCCTTGATGCAGAAATGTGTATTTGATGACTTTCAAGCCCCACTGCTAGCGTCCATTGCAGCTACGCTAGCAGTCACACACCAGAGAAGGGTGGAGAGCCATAAAAAGATAGCAGAGCTGTCAATAGAAACTCTCCATATTGATAGCATCTTGTATTCACACCCGTCCGATACTTGCAACTGTTATATTTCCCCTCACAATGAAACCAATTAAAGATTTTCCATGTTCTATTACACCTCATAATGTCAAAGAGCAAGTGGTGGACAGAGTGATTGCCCTGCAACGGAGAAACAAACACGTGCCACGCAGCCACATCGTGAGTCACCAACGCAAGGAGCAGGTCACCCGTAGCTGAGTGTTCCTCCTCGGGGAAGAACGTTCTAAAGGCCTCAGCGGCTCATCAGCACCTGCGATGATGACAAATTAGTTATTAGTGGGTTGTGTCTTCGTGTTTTAAGTGTTAAACCATGAGTTATTTTACACCCCTGTCTTGTAATAGGCCCATTAGAAAGAGCGGTTGCATTTATGGTTGGGTTAGTCATACACACACACACACACACACACACACACACACACACACACACACACACACGGGTAAGTAATTCAGGTGAAATTTCCCAGGAGCAAAGGTACATTCCAGAGGCTGGTAGCGATATAGATTGGAACTGGAAATTGTCCAGAGCAGAGTGCATATCCAGGGCAACCTCCACACATAAACAAGCAGCGCATATACACACAGTCACACTGACTTAAACACACCTTCATGCTGCTCGTTCACCTAAATATTAAGCAGTGGAGGGAGGCCAAGCACAGCAGCTATACTTCCAACTTCTCCGCGCAGCTGCTTTTTTTTTTTTTTTTTTTTTATAAAGATGATTACTGGCAGCCATCTTACATGCATAGCAACCATGTAGTGCTCTGCAGGGGCCTCCCAGCACCCTCTGTGGACCCTTTTTTTTTTCAACTTTTAAAGGTGTGCGCTCATTTAAGGGGCACAATGCCCAGGCTATCTCTCTCTCTGTCTCTCTGTCTCTCTCTCATAAGTCACTCTCTGTGCTGTCAAATCCACCTCTGGGATCAAGAAAAATGTCCCCACATGCGCATATAAATGTAAAAAGCTGCACGTAAAAGGTACACGCGGCAAACGTCCAGCTGCAACACATTATGAGTTACAAGAACACACTTGACTTGTTAAGGGACTGCGGCATCCTCTTCGTGTGATCTCCAGATCTGTCAAACTGTGGTCTGTTCTTGTCATAACTTGGTCTTGACTTTTTCAATCTGTACTCATTGCATGAAAGTGATCCCAAGAGAGTCAGAACCAGGCATACGGTGTGAAGGAGAAATGACACCGAAGGGTGAAAATACTCAGAACACGTTTGAACAAATCCGAGAGTGTGTTTGTATGTGTGCTTGTGTGTTTGATCCGTTCCTTGCAGGCTCAGGATCTAGTTCCTGTGGTTTGACCCCATCATTAAGGTCAGTTATAGACTCCTGACCGCTGGCTGCAAACACAACAGTAAAAAAGAAGCATCCGACAGCGAGTCTTAGCTCCAGATGTGAGGGAAGGAAACGCCATCGAAGCAAAATCAGACATGTCGCTGAGGTATGAACAGGCATTCTCTCATATATTATGTGGGAGTCCCAACACTTACACATATACACCTGCAATCACTCACGCACGTTCTCCGATTTCCACAAATGGACAGACAGACAGACGTGAAGCAATCTGGGCACAAGTCCTTACATGCAGTTCCCCATTCCCTCAGTCTCAGCTTCTTTTCCCCTTAAAACACTGCCTCTTTATTCTTTATGAATGAAAAAAACTCTCCTTTTCTACACACACACACACACACACACACACACACACACAAAGCAGGGGACTTCCAGCCACTGAGAAATAGCAGTGTAATTGCCGGTGCTCTGTTGTCTATCAAGACCTGACCTTTTCAACATGTGTGTGCCATGTTGGGAGCGGTGGGAACCAGTGAGGAGGAAGACAGGGGTCTCCCTGGCTCTATGGTGGTCTCGCCCCCCTCCTCCCCTTCTTCTCTCCTTCCTTCCAAACTGCAGGAACTCCCACTGCGTCCCAATGCTCTGCAGGTATGGAGACAAGAACCTGCGGTGGCACAAGTTTTCTGATGAGAGATGAAGTGAGAAAATGGCTGTGGAGAAACATGGGGACTTCATAGAATCGTGAAAGAATCAGCGCTGATTTACAAAAAAACCCAACCCACACACACACAAGAAAACAAAAACAGGCTGGCGTTACAAGCCAATGAGAGGCCGTCTTTATGTTGCACGTGCACAAAGCCGTCCTCAGAAGTATAAGGGTCCTATAAGCCCATAATTACTCCAATTGGCATGTCAGATGGAGCTTTCACTTCATTATCTACCCTTCCTCCTCCTGTCTTTCACTAGAGCTGCCCCTGCGATGGCAAGAGGACAGGGAACCACTGGTGGTCATGATGATGATGGCGTGTACCGGCGAGGGGGGCAGGGGTTCTGTATCGGGGGGGGGGGGGGTTAAAGGAGAGGTTTCTCTTCTTGACTTGAGTGACATTAGTTATCAGTGAAGTGAAGAGGAATGAAGGAGGAGGAGGAGAGGATGAATATGAATTCACAGGAGAAACCAAACCAGCGAGACAAACCCGCTGGATCAAAGAGTGAATAAGTGGTTGTACAGTTCACTTTGGCGCAGTCGCTCTGCCGTGTTCATGTGGCGCCGGAGTTCAATGTGCCCCGAAGTGTAGAGAGCAGGACCCTGAACTGAGCTTTTCCTGATTACCATGGTAACCGCAGCTAACCGAGCCGTGAAAGCACTTTACCTCCAGGAGAGAGGCCCGACCCGGTTTATGAGCTACGCTGTGATGCTGTTTCACATGTATCCTGGTGGTGATTAACAGTAGTTCATAGGAGTACCCCCCCCCCCCCCCCCCTCCTTGGGAGGTATGTAACTTTTAACAGAAATAATTACTGCAGGTTTTGGGCTTTTTTATTGTTGTTGTTGTTGTTATTATTGGAGGTCATAAAAGCAGCAGCAGATTCGGCTCTAGCCTAAGGATGTAAGGAGGAACATTTAGAGGATGGATAAACTTCACCCTCTCACCCCACCCAACCAGACCTGTGGCCCTCGAGGGCCCCCCCCCCCCCCAAAACCCTGGGACCTTCAGCCTTGTCACACAATCTATACTGTTAATGTGCAAACAAAGGTTTGTTGTAAGATTTGAGACTGGAATTACAAAACTAATGTTTTTTTGGCATCCAAGTCTTTGATGCCAGCCCATACTGTCATTATGGTACACAGACCAGAACCATAATAACCCTGCTCCTCCTCCTCTTCCTCCCTCTCTCACAGGATTTAAAATGAAGTGTCAAAATCCCAAGGCAGAGGGAGATCACAACACACTGATTATCAACAGGAAGTGCCTCCATTATGGGCTTAAAGATAGGAGAGAGTGCTCTCTGGTTACAGCACTCACTCAAATCCACACATTCCTGCAGGGTTTAGGTAGAGCCAGGTCAGCCCTGCTCCCCCAGCCACTGCCTCAGCCCAGGGGCATAGCTCAGGGTACAGCTGGGACCTTCCAAGTGGGGCTTCAAGAAAGGGGCTGCAGGGTTGCGGATGCCTGAGGCGGTCTGACACATCAGGAGACACTCAAAAAGCCTCGTGATTTTGCACACCTGCACTGAGTGAAGGATGATGGGGGGGGGGGGGGGGGGCATTGAGCATTCTTCCATCAAGTGAGAATCTGATGATTCAGAGAGAGAGTTAGTGAGTGCAGTCAAAGATCTATTAAAAGTATCTAACTGGTCATCTGAGTCTATTTCCTGATCCGTCTAACAGGGACTTTTTACTCAGCACATTCCTCCATCTTCCTAATGTGATTACAGCAGATTTCGACTACTTTTATGATCTGCGCTCACAGCCGTTAACGAGTCCTCAGAGAGGGTGGGAGGCACGAACAAAAAGAAACAATTGAGAGAATAGCTGAGCTGCCTCCCCGGGGAGTGAAGTCAGAGGCGACATGAAGAGATGGATTGTATTCGGACCGGGATCAATGTGGGTAGGAGACTGCAGAGTCATGTCCACGATGGAATATCTCACTCAGATTCGTGTAGAATGTCGGGGGGGGGGGGCCATTGTGGCCTTTTGTTTGTTTTTTCTACACATAGCTTTGAAATGGAGGCCAAATTAGAGTCAAGTTAGGGAGGCCTGGTCTCAGTGTCGGTACATGTACACATATGAATTATTTACTTGTCGTCCAGCAGGAAATGAGCAACAATAACAAGCTTGGGAAAGAAAAGCAGAAAAACAAACAGATGGTATCTCATCTCCTTCTTCATTTTTTTCTTCTTTTTTAAGCGTTCTCTCCTTCCTTTCCAAGTCAGCCGTGTCTCATCCCTGACACTTTCTCACTTTGAGCATCAACAAGAGGGATGACGCCCGCTTGGAGACAAAAAAGGCTTGTGACAGAATGCTGGTCACTATGTTGAGGGGTGAACTGAGCCGGACCTTGTGATGATCTCCTGACCCAATTTTGGACCCCATTAACCCCCCCCCCCCCATCCCTACCCTTTCAATCCCATCAGCCTCACCATTGCTCGATCACCTGTGACCAAGCCTGGCTAGTGACCTCTGACCTGATAAGGTCACGATTAGATCTGAGAATCAGAGCTCTGGAAGTGAGATGTCCCTGGCCGATTTCAAGTCGCGCCATCTTAAGTATGGAGCGCTGCTCCTATCAAAGGCTCCGGTTATTAGTTCAGACCATGGGGGGGTTGATTTTTCCTCCAGGGTGTGGAGATCCTGCAACAGGGAGAGGGCTGGGAGACTCAATGGAGGTGGTAGCCTGGCGTTGGCAGGCATTTTAATTAGCCTGGATCTTCCCAGACTGGGGGGGGTGGGGGGGTTCGATGGCAGTTATGGGAACACAGGGAGAAGGAGTTGAGGAGTGGAAACAAAAGGGAGAGACTCAGAATAAAGAGAGAGTGAGCGAGGGGCAAGGGCTACACTCACTGTGCCAAATCTAAATATGTTGCACCAAATAAAACATCCTCTCATGAGACCGTCTGTTTGAGTGATGCAACAGTGCTAGTTAAACACACACACACACACACACACACACACACACACACAAAACCAAAACACTCCCTCCCAGCCATCTTATCTTGTACATTTTTTGGCATCTGTAACATAAAACTTTCAATGAATGTAAAGTGGGAGGTTAAATATTCCCATGCTTGGCTAAACTGTAAAATGAGTGAACCACTTATTAGTGGTACTCTTCCTCATGCACCTCCTCCTTTTAACCTCCAATCTCCTGGAGGAGAGGAGGATGGATGAGGTCAAAGGGACGGATGTCCCTCGTCTCATGTGAGGGGAGTAAAACAAGGCACAGAAGTAAAAGTGGACAGATGGGAAGATTTGGTCTGAAATTATTTCGAAAGAAGAAAACCGTCAGCTAGCAAGAACATTTTAAACTAGAAAACCCACAACCAGTGAGTGCAGATATAAACACATCAGAAGTCGTGCACACCTTGATGGCAACTTTTAGTGCATAGCAGGCATGTTTTTTTTTGGGGGGGGGGGGAAGAACTTAGGTTTAAAACTGAAAAAATAAGAAAGGGTTGTGATGCATCCCACCCTCTACAGAGAGGTAGACAGTTGCAACAGGGGACCCAGCGTCTGTGGCTGTAACATGTTTGCAACATGACCTTATTACACATGTATGATGTTTGCTGACACAGGGATGAAGGACCTGGGATGGCTGGGATTCAAACCCTTGCCGTAAGCTAACAGTGCTAATTGTCTGCAACACAAAGTCACAGTTGCCTGAACTCTGCTGGAGAAATGTCGCTCTGAATATTAGATTACAAAAAGATGCAAGCGTAAAGACCTGAAACTCAGACTCACGTAATACCAAGTGAATAGTTGGCTCAGGAGTGTGTATGAAAATGTGTGTTTGGTTGTGCTCCCTAACTGTAAAACTGGCAACGAGCCACAGTGTCAAGGCTTTGTCTTCCTGCTCGTGTGAGTGCCGAGTTCTATAGTGTGTGCGCGCGCACACACGCACACACACAAGCCATTTGAAACGTTATTTCTCAAACTGCACATTTAGAACGATGTGCAACTGAAACATCGGCTACATCTACATCCAAAAATGTTAAACAGCTCCACGAGAGAGGCTTCCTTACGGAGTCAGCAGCACTGTTAATAGATGGAGCCAAACCGCCTAAATATCAGCGTTGCCTGGAAACAGAGCCACTGAGCATGGAAGGAGAGAGAGACTTATCCAAGTCTGTGTATCACTGAGCTACAATACCAAAAGTGTGTTCATGTGTGCGTTTTGTCAAATTGATCTGTATGTGCAAGGAAGGATGGGATGTGTGTGTGTGTGTGTGTGTGTGTGTGTGTGTGTGTGTGTGTGTGTGTGTGTGTGTGTGTGGAGTGGGGGGGGGCCTACTAAACTGAATGTTGGTGAGTTGGGGGTGCATTCCTGAGTTGATTTAGTGGGCATTAAGATGAGGAGGAATGTATCAAAGCTGGGGCTGCTTTAGTCCATGGTGCTGTAAACTGGCTGGGAGGAGCTCTGCCACTGACAGCCAAGCCTGACTGAGGACTGACACTTGAATTCATGTGAGAAGACGGGAGACCACGGGGGAGTGGAGGGAGGGGGGGAGGAGAGCAGGCACCTGTAGGAAGAATTGTTAAAAAAGAAGTCAAAGTAAAAAGAGGAATGGCTTGAGCTGGTACATAGCTGAGAATGAATGAAGTCTGAGCAGGTGACAGAGGCATAAATATGGGTTGGAATAAATGAAAGAATGTGAAAAATGGGATATTCAAGGAAAAAGGAAAGTTAGAGAAGTTCACAAGCTTTTATACGTTCTGGTCTCCCAAGTAAGAACTCTGAATCTAGAGGTACTTCTGCTGACTTTAAGATGCCATTGAAATGTATCATACCAGGAAATATGAACCAACATCACTTCATCATTTAAAAAATATATTTGCCGTAGGTTCTTAAGTATTTCTTTGCAAATTGTGGTTTTTTTTTTTGTGAGCAAATTTTCTGATCGAAGTTACTCTTTAGCCATTTAGAGTAATAAATAATCACACATGCACAATAGTTGTAACATTTTTTTTAGTACTGTTAATGCTTGGTAAAAACTATCACTGATTGCTCATTAGTTAAATCGCCCGCTGGGTCATTTTTGAAAACATCAGTAATTTTGCATGACATTTAGAGACATTGGGTAAACAAAAACAAAACAAAACAAAATCACCTGAGAAGGAATAATTATCAGAAAATTGGAACAAATTTACAAAACGATTATATTTCAAAGTCATCAAACCATTCAGTGACCGCATCGTGCCCTCACTCAGTGTGGGTGATTAATAACGACTCGGACCAAGAGGACTTCAGAAGCAGATCTTTATTTGCTTAAGACGGTTTGGTCGTTCAAAGGAGATACAGAGAATGCAGAAAGATTCTTCTCCTAAGCTCCCACGTCACACAACATCGGTCACGGTTGTGCAACGTGGAGAGATTATAATAGATCATATAGGAAAGCAAGTTTATTCTTTTACTTCTTTCATTTATATATTCAGAACATGGAATTATTTGTGTCTTAAAAACAGCTAAATCAACTTGCTGTATCGATCTGTAACGTACTGCAAAAACGGTGCAAAAAGCTCTCATCTAGCAACAAATGACCGACTAAAATTGGTTTGTAAAGCATCAGGTACATTGTGTTTGTGAGTGTGTGTTGAAAATCCATGTAGTCCTGAGACGGTGTACGTATATACAGAATGTTTGTGTCATGTCTGTGTGTTTCAGGTTCTGTTTGTGTGCGTGTGGGTTGGACTGATACACTACTGTGCCTCTGGAGTACCGCAGGCCACTGACCGAACAGAACCATTTCAAGAAATATTGAGACAGAGCAGAGCTGGGGGGGTTCAATTGTCCAGCACACACACCACACAGCAGTAAGACTGTAACGTGACACATCGACGTCTAAAACAACTGACAACAGCAGTAAAAAGCACACAAAAGCAAAGAAAACGAAGAAAGCAGCCTGGGTGGGTTTTTTTTAATTCCTTTTACCTCTATGTCTACTTTTTCGGGAATATCAGTGTGTGTGTGTGTGTGTGTGTATGTCATTTGACCTAGAGATGGCACCACGCACACTCATAAGTGAAAGGAAACACAAACAAAACCTTATCCGTGAGCAAAGAAATGTACACTCACCTCCTCCCGCTGCACGTAAACCAGACAGCGTTCTTGTTATTTCCTGAATGAATCCACAACCTTCATAAATGCACTCTGTCGTTTGAGAAGCATCAGCGCACGCTGGACTTATGACTCGTTACAAGATAGATAAGAGTTTAATGATCTAACTCTGATCTTTAAAATGCTGCGTGTTGGGGGTTTTGACATAAAGCTACAACACAGGTCAAGTAAAAGTGCACAAGATCAAAAGGAAGAAATGCACAAAAACGAGGGAAGAAAAAAAAGGCAGGAAATGAGCACCCGTCATTATAAATGGAAAACCCGCCTCCTTTCCCCCCAATCCTCACCCTTTCCCACCCGCCAACCAAAAGGATGCTGATGTCGCCCACCCCTGCTGGTGGTGGAGCCCAGAGGGTAAGGATGTGTCACACAGTGAGGGAGATGAAACTGTTGTATCTCTGGATGTTCCTCTTGAGGATCTCTGAGCAGGGCCCCAGCACGCGCTCAAAACGAGGCCGGTCCAGCTTCACGCACTTCAAGGGCCCACGGGCGACGACGGTGGCAGCCCTGGGACGGTTCAGCAGCAGGGCGATCTCACCTGGAGGAGGATGAGGGCACGCGTTCAGCAACGGTGTCACCACAAGACCAACAACCTGAAAAAAACTCTCCTCCTGATCACGATACTTGGATTGTTTAGAGTTGCAATTCTACAGGAATTGTAAATCAATATTAAGGTTTCTGGTGACTTTTGTTGGCTTTTTAGATACAAGACCATTTGCACATAAGCTGAATCAAACACTGAATCATTTGAGATGATTTCTAAATGAAAACTGCACTGGCACAAATTTGAGCTTTAAGTTGATTCATGTCAACTTGAACAAGGGAACAATCCGTACCAAGCCCAGGGATTAAAACCTAAATGAGATGAAAAATGTAGAGTTACCTTCTGAAGTAAAGTGAACTGGCAACTGAAGCTTTTAGCTGCCGGGACTCAAAGCGCAACCAACAACTTTTATAACAACCAGAGACAACGATGAGGAAACTGAATAATAGCTATATTTTGCAGATATCTGTTGATGGAGATCAGTGCTGTCTGTCTTGAATATTGATTCAGGAATAAAAAACTGGGATTACTTTTCAGGAATTTTTTTTTTTAACGTTCTACCCCTTTGTTTTTCCCATTCATAGACTAGGAATTCTACCCTCTGTCGAAGTCTCCAGCTTCATCTTTTCACCCGATGACAAGGAGTTTCTCCAGTGGGACGTAGCGCGTTGTTTGATTGTGTCTGTTTGGGTGCTCAACCAAGCTGGAGGCAGCACGGGTGCCCCGCGGGTTGATAGGCTGCCAGACTTCCTGGTTACCTTCTGAAATTGCATTTTTGTTATCATAGAGAAAAGAAATAAACAAAGTTACCAAAGCCAAAGTAGGCTAGCAGTCAGAAGCTGGTTCAAACATGAGCCCAACCCCGGATAATGAGGATGTGGTCGGAGCACTGTCGACCTCTATTAACAGATATCTGCAAATAAATGCAGAGCCTGTGAACGAGGGATAAGGTTCTGGAGCAGGAAGAGTTTGCGTTTGTGTTGTAGTATTGACCAGGTATGCTGCAGATGGGTTTGGTTCCACGCGCGCACACGATCTGTACGCACAGCAAAAAGCTGGAACGCATCAGCTTCACAACTGCCATCATCTGTTCGAGCTTTAGCTTTGAATTTCATCTGCATTCATTGTAGTTGTGAAAACTCTTGCCTGTCAGACTGAAATCTTCCCCTTCCACTTCCTGGAAGGGGAAGCCTTGGCCCAGATATCTGCTGGCTACAGTGGAAGCCCCGAAATTTCTGAGGCCGAGGTTTTGGTCCAATACTGTTATTAAAGGTTTCAGGGGCTGCTCACTTGTGAACGAGGTGCCAGTGAAGTAGTGAAGTAGAGATACTGGGAGCATAGAAACTGCTTTTCCACGGCGGCTGACGAGACCTTACCAGCCATTTTTGAATCTCTATGTTTGATCCATCTGGGAAAAACATCAGGATGGGCCTCTCGGAGCATTTGGACCGGAAAAGTCTCATGAAGCTCATAAAAGTGATGATTACCAAATTTTAAAGCATGACACAAGATTTTACGTTTCCAAACTTATTTACTGCAGCTATTAGGATCAAGTTAAATATTTCTGTGACTTTTCTGTGTTCTCACTGGAATACTCGCTCATGCTACATGTGCAATTCAATAATCCTCGACTTCTTCTAACTTTTGTCTCTCTTCTTGCATACTTTACATTTTTTAAACTAATTCTAATTAGAATAGTATTTTAACAACTATTTAAGATCAAACACCCACCGAAGTAGTCCGAGGGTCCGAGGCGGCCCACCTCCACATACTCTTCGTTGTCAGACCTGCGCTGAAGAACCGAGGCTATTCCCTGGAGACACAACAGACAAAAAGGAGAGTTGGTTGAAGGAAAGGAGAGACAAGAGAAAGAACGGGGTGAGAGAGGAATAACAAGGGGGTAGGGGGTGAAGACAGAGGAGGGAAGAGGGGGGGGAAAGGAGGAGTTACTTTGAATGGGGCTGAAAATCATCAGGAGGATTAGGCTGAGGAGAAATTCCTTTGCTTCATAAGACACAGGTGCACAGGATTTGGACCGTTTTTCTGTGGGAGTGAGGGACACCTGCTCTTTGAGTCGAAACACAACATGACGCTCGCTCAGATATTCCAGCAGAACACATTCTGACTGGTCTGTTATCGGTCCGGCTGCATTTCCTCAGGAGAGTAATAAATACAAACAAGCAGGCCAGTTAAAGGCTAAACTGACTCATATCATCCCTGGTTCACCATTCACCTACAAACTGGAAACTGCTGCACTGTCCAAGACTGAGGGAGTGGAGCCAAAAACGCACACACACGAGCGCAGGCACACACGGGTGGAAGCAGAAGCAAGCGACAAACCTACAAACTCATTCAAACGTGAACATACCAGTTCATATATGAGTGTGTGTGTGTATATATTTACACACACATCTCAATCATATTCAAGTTAACTAGCAAACGCAATCAAAACATGCTGATATATTCTCTGCTGCCTTTGCTTGCTAGGTCGCTGTGTTCATCCGTTCTTGTGGCCAATTTCAATTCATTTAGTTTGTCTACATCAGCTTCAAGTTTCCAGGTTATAACATTTCCATTTATTCCCATGGAAATATTCCAATTTTTAATATTTATGCAATTCTGCAATGCTAGTACACACACACACACACACACACACACACACACTAGTATGTGTTGCTCCAGTCACTGGGTCTAGCAAACATCAGCTGTTGATTTTCTCACTCTGTGTGTGTGTGTGTGTGTGTGTGTGTGTGTGTGTGTGTGTGTGTGTGTGTGTGTGTCCTGACAAGTAAAACTGAGGAAATCTGATTTCCGTTCTCTGTGCCCAGCAGATGATGATTTCAGTTGGTATCTTGCAGCTGTTGTGTGTGTAAGCGAGAATCACGTTTGAATTTCTCCTCTTGCCATAAGAGCTACTACTCAGCTACGCTTTAGCTCTCGCATGGCCGTTTGTGTGTGATAGAGCAGACGCTTGGCATGCATTTGTTTAGACAGAGGTACAATATGTGTTTTGGCAAATATCTCGACATTTCTACACACACACACACACACACACACACACACACACACACACACACACACACACACACAAATCCCTGTGTAATTGGTAGCAGGTAAAACATCAGATGGGGAACTCCCCAGCTTGTCTTGGGCCGTGCCATAAAACGGACTTGACTGTTCCAGCACTCTCTAATCGCCTCTCTCTGTTCCTTCTGCTGACCAGGCTTATAATGTTTAATATGAATATAATGGATCTTAATGAGGACCAAAAAAAAAAGCCCTGCCAACTCCTTTTCTCAAGCACACAAAGATGTGACTGTGTGACTTACAGTAGCGTGTTTGAGCCTGAAATTAACTGTGAGGTGGGAAATACTTGGTGTTACACCTGGCCAGGCTATGTTCCTGTGTGGCACGTTATTGTGATAGTGAAAAGGTATCACACCTCCCCGCCCTCAAAGAGGATACTGCACATTTGTAGTACTGGTGCTCAGGAATGGCTGTGTATTTCCAGTGGGGCTATTTGTTCGCCGTGCTACCAGCTCCTCAGCTCAGGTGTCTGGCATGTGTACGTTGTTGCTGCAATGATTTGCTGTCAGGGAGAGAACGAAGTCCATCCGGCTCAAACTGAATGGATTGACAAAAAAAAAGAACAATGCTATGTGGGTGCCATGTGGTTAATTTAGCTGAAAGCTTAATGTTGTTGTTCCTAACCACGATATATCAACAGGATGTGGAGAACTGCAAGTTCCAGCTGAATGTGTTCGGCTTGGGGGCCTACAAAGCCCGAGGCCCCGGTGGAGCTTGGTCTGAATCATGGAGCTGCAGCCAGATGTTCCCACACTTTCTGTTGATAAATCTGTTATACTCTTATCACGGGCAGCACTCTGGTTCCTAAGTACTAAGAACAAGTATGAGAGGCATGGCTGCAAATATAATTGGACTCACAAAGCAAAATATGACATTTCTCTTACAAAGCTGGCAGCTGAGACAGAACCCACGCAAGCCCCAGAACAGCTCTGTGAAGCCCCAGTCTGACCTGCCAAAAAACCCACGAGCACCAGTTCATACCCATTTTGTTCTTTTTGTTTTTTTTTTAAAACAGGTAACTTGGTATTGTGCAGTAGGCTTCCAGTCCATCCCACTGTACTGAGGAAATGAAAGCTTGTTGTAACTTTGGAGACTTTTTGCTCTCTCAGCTCATTTGCGTTCACATGGTGATGCTCTAACTGGTTCAGTCTGTGCCAAAATTGGAAAAAAGACGGGAGCTAAAAGGAGGACATCAGAATCCCCGTTTCCGTCCTTCGTGCTGCCAAAGATACGAGTCCAAGATTCGACATTCTTGGTGCTGTTTTGACATCACCAGTCAATTCTTTCTCGCGTCTTCTTCCCGTTCTGGTATCCCGACAAATCTGCACAGATCAGTTGAGTCAAAACATCCTACTTCCATCTCATAAGCTGACCTTTTCCAGGAGAGACAGGTAAGCCACCTATTTTTTTTTTTAATAAAATCAATTTTTAATCATTTACTCTTCAAATGTAAGTTACATCGCAGGTGTTTGGATCAGGTTTTTATTCGGGTAAAGATATCTTTATCTTAAAATCGGACATCTATGCCTCTAAGCCTAAAACCATCCATCAGTAATACATTCACTCTCGTCTCTTCCAGTCATCGACCTAATGAGCAGCTCAAGACGTTGTCTCGTATCTGGCTATCGACCCCACACTAAAGTAATCACCTGAAGGCTCCCTGTAGGTTAGCCAGGACGTGCAGAAATGCAATTAAGCAAATGGAGCTTAACACTGCTTTTATACACAGAAGATCAATGCAGTTAATGAGGGAAGTTATTTTAGTCTGAGAGTAAGCGTGCAGTCACAAGGGCAAAGGTAAAGATGAACAGGTCTTAAAATGAGTTAAACCATTTTTGAATTTTCGTATCGAGCTGTTATGGGTCGGTGTTGGTGTATGCTGGAGTCAGAGTGAGGAGGTGCAGACACTGTTGGTGTTGGGTGGCCTTGTGGATACTCCACTGCCTTCTTTCATCTCTTCTTGAGTCTTTTTTTTCCCCCTGTCCGGTAAGGATGGAGCGGTCAACACTTCCAACGTGCAAGATTTGTCTTGTCAACATGAGCAGATAAAATACTTCTTACGTGAATGGTGGGACCAGCAACATGTGCTAGCTTCTTCCCGCTGCTTCTTGAGTATGTTCTCCCCGTCTACTCTGTGTGAGGAAGCGTAGTAACTAAGATCTTGCATGTTTATAAAAGAGGTATCTGTGAGACGGAGTGCTGCTTCTGGGGTGGTACAGTATGAGATGGTTATCTGGACCACAGTGGATGAGGCCTGTACACAAATTAACTACTGTACTAGACAGCACTGCACTGTCTCACTCTCTTTGTTTGGACATAAAGGGAAAGGAGAGGACTCAACTGGTTGTAAACAAATGAGATTCAACACGCCGTCCCACTCCCTCCATTCATATCTCTGTTTTACACTGCTCCGCTTCCCGTCCTCTATGCCAGTTACTGCCACGCTGCAGAGTTCTTATTTTACTTTTTTTAATTCAAGTTTTGATATGTTTAAAAAAAAAAAAAAATTCCGAAGTTGCACAATATAATCTTCTCTACCTTAAACTGCCAGCGCCTTAACCTTCCCTCAGTGCCAAAATCCCTCTGAATGTAGGTTTACGTTCCGTTTAGTTGAACTTTTGTTACATAACCTGGCAGATAATCAGCATAGTGTGTGCAGCTATGCTTCAGTACGTGTAGTTGCCCAGGGGAGCGCAGCCCCCTCATCCCTTTGGGAATAATGGCCTTGCTCTCTCTGTACAGTGTCCAACTAGCACGTTTGGTGTTGAAGGGCTGCTCAGAAGTTTATTGGACGCAGTCAACCAAATTATTTCTGAAAATGTTGCAGCTAGACAGGGACTGGGTACCACACAGTCACCAGGTACTAGGTGTATGAGGGAGACGGTCAAGTGAAGAGTAGAGGGGAAGGAGGGACTAGAAGGAGGAGGGTATGTGAGGGAAGGTGAGGCCGAGCCTTCGTGGCTCTGGAGCTCTGTAAAGGCTTGTTTGTACAGTGTCGGAAAAAATGTAAACATGCCACTTTTCATTAGGGCCCCGTTTTTCCCAACAGGCAAAGAAAGTGATGGCTCTATATCTCGCTTTTGTTAATCTTTCCCATCAGCAGCATGCAATTAGTGATTGTGGGGTTTGTCTTTGGCTGATGCACCAAAACCGCAGAAACAACAAAAGCGAGAGGAAGCGGGAGGAGGGGGACAAAAGACAAAGTTGTGTATGAACAAAGCATCAGTCTGATTTAACCAAAAGAAAAAAGGTGCACAAAGGAAGAGATGATTCCAAGAGTGCAGAACGTGAAGGCGATCTTATTCAAACTTGCATACCGTCTCTCCCTCCTTACTTGTGGTCCTTTTCGAATCAACCTCCTCTCTACCCACACATCCCTCCCTGCCCTCTTTGACTCATCCCTCTCTCTTTCGTCTCCCTCCCGGGAGGCTGGGTCTCCTGACCCCGTGTGAAAGTCAGCAGCACACATTCCACCATAGTCCACCCTGCTCTGGGAAAGTCAGGCCCTGCTGTACGAAAGACGAGAGAGATTGAGGAAGGGAGGGACTGAGAGAGAGTGAGAGAGAAAGAGCGAGCGAGCGAGCTTAGAGGAAAATGCAAGATAGACAGGAGAAAGGCGATTAAATAAAGAGACTGTACTGCTGCTGTGTGATGGAGTTAAAAATGGAGCAGCGGCAACGTTCAAAAAGGAATATAGACTTTACTTTGGCTGACGAAGAGAACAGAAATGTTTGGAAGGTGATGCGATCGGAGGAGAGTTAAAAAGAGGTCTGGTCTGATGTGACACACCAAACTAGAGACGCTTGACCGCTACTGCATCCTTGTCCATCTCACTTCAGCTCTGTCTCCTCCATCCTATGATCCCCCAGATTCCTCTGCGTATTTGCCTTTCTCCTCTATGGGATGTGCGAGTCTCAGACTGATGAGTCATGCATTTCTAACAGCTATATTTGTGTCCTCAACCCCAAATGGGTTCATTTTCTGTGTAGACAAACTGGCTTTTAAGGGATTTCAGGAGGATGCTTAAATTGGAGGCTTCATCTTGACCAACACTGGTTAGATAATGTGCTGAGCGGTCTATAAATATTTGGACAGGGATATACAGGTATTTTTGGTAAAGCTAACGCATTAGAGTTGAAAAGTCTATTCTGCTCAAAACTTCAGCTTTAACGTGTGACGGTGCAAGTTTAGAGAGAAGAAATAAAAACACTTCTCTTCTTATAAAAATCTTGAATTCACAATAAGCAATAAACACAATATTTAGTGCGGCACCCCGACTTGGTCTGGCACTGCATGGTCATGAACCTTTAGTGACTAATGTCATCAAACATAAGATTTTTTTTTTACACTGTCAAACATACTCTAGATATTCTAGATAATATAATTTTTTAGTGTTTTTGGTTTGTCTGACATTTTTTTGAGGATTTTGCAAAAAATACCTGTCTAATTTTCACAAAAATGGGTGGAGGGGTGGAGCTTGGGCCAAGGAATAATCCATTAGAGCAGATCTCAATGACAGAGCAACTGCAGAAGGTACGGTTTGCGTTTGTGAACATTGTGAAAAAGGTAATTCAAGTGGCAGAAGGTTCAGCGTGACAAGCATTTTCTTGTTAAATTCACCCGCATGACCACAGTGTTCACTCTTAACACATCTTTTGTTTTTGCCAGAGTGGAGGAAAATTTGTCTTCTTTTAAGCAATTTCATTTCTAATTACAAAAGACTCCATGACTTTCCAAAAGACAGGTGCAAACCTTCATTGTGCTCCATTTTTACCTTAATTTTCATTTTACCAGAAATAATTTAAATGCTTTCATCGGGACTTTCTGTCCCCACATACGCCCCGTGGGCAGCATGGCTCAGGGGTAGAGTGGCCGTCTAGCAACCGAAGGGTCGCTGGTTCGATCCTCGACCCCGGTGACCATGTCGAAGTGTCCTTGAGCAAGATACTGAACCCATAATTGCTCCTGATGAGTAGGTTGGCGCCTTGCATGGTAGCCTCCACCATCAGTGTGTGAGTGTGTGTGTGTGAACAGGTGAATGAGATGACACTGTAAAGCGCTTTGAGTGCCGCTAAGGTAGAAAAGCGCTATATAAAATTGAGTCCATTTACCATTTACATACGTCACGATACTTACGTAGCAGTTGCAGCCTTCGAGTTTGAGGGCTTTTTCTTAGCTGTACTATTGTTTCACCAAGCAATTAGCATCACCATGGCAACACCACTCTCTGAGAGATGTATGTCCATGAGAACAGGCATAACTAATAGAAGTGGAAGAACGTCTGAGGAAAGGATGACCTGACAGAGTGTCATTCTTGATGAAAACAGGTGGAGGGAAAAAGTGTCAAAATAGGTAGAAGGAGTGATGGATCACTCAGCACTGAAATCCCGGCTCTGCTGCTCCTCAACACTCCCATCAACTCTAGCCTGCTCACAACTGCTGCTGACGGACAGAAACAGAGACGTACTAAGGGACACCGTGACTATGTGAGGAAGACAGACCAACCTTTAACTAAGGGGGGGGGGGGGGGCAAGGGAGGTAGCGAGGAAAAAAAAACGACAGCAGACAGCACCCCCGCCCCCCTAACAGCGCCCTCTTTACTTGACCCGGGCAAAGGCTGTGTAAGTATGGAGTTAATCAAAAGTGTGTTAGGAAGACAGGCAGGGGGGCCCTTCACGGAGCTGCATCAGGGGCCCCAGCTCCATAAAGCCTCCAGTATGAGGAGGGCTATTCCTTGCACAGGAATGGTGGTTGAGGGCTGGTGGCCACTGGGTAATCTGTGTGCTAGGGGAAGTACGCTGGGATCAGCTCTGATCTAAGCAAAGAGCCCACCAACGTCTCGGTATGATGGCATGCTGTTCCATGGATTACTCATACACGCTCTGGCCCCTGGGCCTTATGATGGCTTCTTTGACCGCCTGTCTATGCTTCATTCTTTTCAGGTTCTGGCTGATGGGCCATCCCCCCACCACACACACACACACACACACACACACACAAAACGCATTGAGGGTCACCTGCTTGAAATCTTCATAAGCCATGTAATTTAAAAGCCTCCTCTCCATCCCTCATCCTGGCAGGCTCACGTTTGTGTTTTCTTTGTGTTAAGCAGATATCAGCATGTACATCTTACTAGAAACCTACTTAGTTTTTCTGCAAGAACTGTTCAAATACAGATGAAGCATTCCCATAAAATTCAAACCTCTCAAACACACACACACACACACACACACACACACACACACACACACACACACACACACAGGTATGCCCACAGAACCTTACCTCTGTGATAATGAAGAAGTCATCGCCAGGTTCTCCTTGCACTACGATCTTCTCTCCATCCTCAAACTGAACGGGCTCCAGGGCATCAGCCACGGTCAGACGCTCCCATTTATCCAAAGACTCTGTGATTAGAAAACATACGTCTGAATAACGAAAGGCATTAGCTGGCGGTTCTCTCACTTCAAAAAACATGGTTTTTGTGTGAGTTTTCAGTTAAATTCCTGAAACAGTGGTGAACACTAACTTAACATATTATAATCCATGGAATTCTCAGGCATGGCATAATGATAGCTTATTACCCTTAATGATATCTTTCGGTCTTCTGAAATCATAAATGTATTCATGATAAGACTGTTGCGCTGAATAAAACATCAAAGTTTCATAAACTTTTGCTTTGTTGTATGCCATTATTGAAATTCAATGTGAACTCCGCATTAACTTTTGGAAAAGAGAGCCCATGGTGATGCTAACAGGCCTATGGATATAAATCAGTAACACTTTTTAACGCTAAGGCAGTATTATATACGGGTAAAAAAAAAGTGCATAAGCAGTTTGTTGACATTGTTCATGGTCTGAGAGTCTGTCGCTTGCTCTCGTCCAGTGAGGTGGTATAACGATAATTCCCACCTCAGCTTAATCCAGTCATTCATCAGAGACCATTACATCCCAGATCCCTTCTCTCTCCTCTCATGGTGCTTAACACCTTGAAACTAACCCCTTAATCTGTAAGCCCTCCTTTCTCCTCATTCTGGGGTGTGGTGACAGAGAGCTGTCTACTTTAAAGATAATTAAACCCTAACCATTCTATAACAGTGAGAACAAAGACTCTCCAGCTCTCTCCCAGGGAGAGATTGCTGCAGATAAGAGCAACTGCTTGGTACCTGCTCAGGTGTACAGTACAAGTTCAGTCCACAAGTTTGTGGACTGAATAAGAATAATACCTGTTCAGTTGCTGAGGTAACTGGTGAGTCAAGAGGACCAACCAGCGCAGTAATTAAATATAATATTGCCCGAAACACATTGTTCAGTTACACGACAGGTACAGGGAATGAGAATCGTTAACAATAATCAAGTTAAATCATTTCAATGGAACCAAATATTTAACACGAGGTACATTTACTTTCAGGACCACGTAAAGCATTGAGCAGTTGTAAATGAATGCTGCCAAAAAACACACGGATAGAATCTTTTTTATCTTTTTCAGTTTTGTTGATCTTACAGTTCGAGCCAGTGGCGACAGCTGTCTTTCCGACTTTTCGACCACATGTACAGTGACGTGGTTAGCCCGAGATATTTCTAGAAGCTGTCGGTTTTCACACAGAAACCAAAAACATAGACGGTCACACATCTTCACTGGGAAAAATGTTCCAACCAAAGGAGTTTTGAGCAACTCAGAAATACTGTATTTATAGAAAGAGGAGCCACTAGAGGCTGAATACCTACACAAGGGTTGATTTACAAAACAAGATCATCCTTCTTTCATGGTTGAGCAGGTTATTGTTGCCTAATCTTCACAGTTTATGTATCGATGTGTGGAATGCTGCGGTGAAAACGCTTCACAGATGTGAGTTAAAGGCATAAAAGTAGAGCGGAATCTCTTTGTCTCCAACTATTGTCTCTTGATGTGCTTGGTAACTGATCCCCGTGTGTGTCTATTTGTGTGTATGTGTAAAGAGGAATGTACTTAAGATTAACTATGGTGAAGTCTGGGTGTTTGGAGGTGTCCAGTGTCCCCTCCGGTGGGGCCGTGGCGTCTGCCTGCCCCAGATGGATGTTCTCTGTCTGTCTGGCACACTACGGCAGCAGGTCCTATAGAGGTGATCCTTAACAGCCTTGCAGGTAACATGATCCACAAATGTGCTGACTAAAGAACCTACACTTCATGCTTCGCAGAGCCTGCACCCACTTGGATCACCTTGCTATACACATACATGGTACGCACACAGGGAATCGGCCATTGGGATGTTGGAGCCTTTGTGTGGGTGACAAAGCACATGTTGTCCCCCTCCCCTTCACACCACCACATCAAGGGCTTGTGCCCAATTTCGTGGCTATCTTAAAAATCAAAGACAAACAAAAACACTACCGCCTCCTGACCCTCCTCCAATTCACAGAAAGAGGAATGAAGAGAGGAAAAGCACTTCGGAGAGGGAATCGAGCATTTTGAATACAGGCCTCGACAGAGCTGTTGAAAAAAGGAGGCAAAGAAGAAAGGAGGAGAATGAAAAGAGAGTGGATCTTGCAGGGAGGTTCTCTGAAGACTTGAACTGAGTGTATGTGTTTACTCAGCCAGCTAATAACTCTGTACAGGGGGCATGGCCTTACCCTATACACCACACACACAATCAGGTGGAAGGGGATGAGATGTCACTTCCAATTGCAGCTGGTTTTGAAAGTCTGACTGAATTTCATTCGCTGTTCCTTCAAACTCAACGATCTATATAGGCTGGTGTTATCTAAATTCCAGTGGGAAAGAGAGGCTTAGCCCAACTCTCTATTCTTTGATTGTCTACTCAGCGACAGTGCAGAGTGTGACTGGTTTTAGTAAGAACGGTGCGAGAAAGATTAGGACTGCGCACACAGACTTGCTGAGCCTTGTTTGACAAAATGCTTCTGTGTTTATGTGGTAATCTATATAAGTTGCACTCAGCAGATTTAATTGCCTGCACTCTGGACTCCATGACTTGGTGTTTAACATTAATGCATAACACAGTGGACACGTGCAAACGTATTCATGCTTCAGCAAAATAAATGGCACTATACACCCGTCTACACCCTCATTATTTGAAGGTGCAAGGACATATACCTCAACACACTTACCCAGGATGGAGACCTTACTGAGGAACTCTTCATACATCTTCCTCTTCCTCAGGGTGCTTCCCTGTGAAAAAAACAAGGAGACAGATGCACACTCAGACACACAATTTTCCCCCTCTTCCTTCAGCAGAAATAACTTCATGTCTTTATTTCTTAACCATTGTCTTGCATTGTCACACTGAGGTCCTGATCTGGACAAATTCAAACCATTCCTTTACTAGGTTACTACTCCTGAAGACTCACACAGAGTCTGAACATGCTTGTTGTCATACAATTGAATTCCCACTCATGAAACATTATGTTCCCTTCATATTTTATATACTTACCTGGTCATTGTGTTTTACCTTATATGGTCAGTAAAGGATTAGTTTTTCTTTTTTCCCATCTGAACTCATATGTTTCTGTGCCCCCATGTTGTTTTTCAAGTCTAATAAAACTATCATGACTGACAAAATATAAAATAAAATATGGAAAGAAAAACTGAAATACTTTGCAATTTATCATTCGCAGTGTAGAAGTGGTTCCTGGGGTCATACTACTGGAGGTGTGTGTGTGTGTGTGTGTGTGTGTGTGTGTGTGTGTGTGTGTGTGTGTGTGTGGCCCACCCCACCCACCAGGCAGGGGACTTTCCCCTCCCTGCTTCTGTCATGAACATCAGGTGCTTCATAACAAGTCTGGACCCAGAGGACACCCTTCGACCCCACCCCACCACCACCCACCACCAACTGTACAAGACGCACAGTTGCACAGGGCCGCTCAGCTAGAGCAGGAACATCAAGAGAAAACGAGAGTGAGGAGAAATGCTCTTGTCCGCCCAGTGTCTGCCTTTGCATATGGGAATGATATATTGAGGCTTGGGGTGTCTTTAGTGCATAAATGCCTAAGTCCCGCTGCTGCCTCTAATTTCATATAATTTCACATTTTGTCTTAAAAGGGGAGAAAATGTTCCCAAGTGAGCCAATGTCAAACTCAAAATCGTAAACAACTTGATTAAAGGAATTCTAGCCTACATTGCCTCCCTCCTGGATAAATTATTTGAGTGAGTGTGCGCGCGCGCGCGTGTGTGTGTGTGTGTGTGTGTGTAGTGTCGGGGTGTGTGTGCCAATGTGCTGAGCACAAGCAGTCTGTTTTTAGTTCTGCCACTTATGTTTCATTGCTGTCTCTGCAGAGACGAAACTTCACGCTCATTAAGCAAGCAAATACAAACAGGCATGTATACTCTACTGTACCTCTGACACAATCTCACACGCAGCTACTAACACAGACGCACACACACATGCACTCAATCTTGCACTGTGGTGAATTGGACTCCTGATTTCATTGCCTCCCCCTCAGACAGTCTTGCTGAGCTTCAGGGCTTACCATGCATACATAACTGAACATTACACAGCAGGTCTAATTCAGAACGGACGGCTGGGTGGGCCAAACTAATGTCAGCATTGCGGGGGTTTACTGGGGTGGATAAACTGCAAATTTATTCAGCAAATTTCAGATTCTTTAAAAACATAGAGAAAACGTTCCTCTTGCTTCCTATCGACGTGGGAGGGCTCCAGCACACGCTTCACACACAACTCCGTCATGTTTAAGCTCCTCCAGTGGTTAAAGATGAACCGACCTTTGTGTCTGATTGCTGTCTTTGATATAGAATGATCAAAGAGTTGAGGTGTGGCACAAAGCCAGTCTAAACCAACTACACCTTACACCCCAGACCCTATCACCTTCATCTCTGTCCAACACGCCCTGCACATGCATCACTCCTCATTTCTTTGTATCATCACTCCTCTCGTCTTGTGTTCTGTTTGTTGATAGTGGTCTGTCACTTTGATGACGGCTTTGTTTGTGGCAGTGCAAGCTACAATACTAGGAAGACACAACAAAGGGTGTTGTATGACTGGCAGCTACACAATAGAGAGAGTGTATTCACCACAAGGAATGGTATTACATTGTTTACTAAATGCACTCCAAAATGAAGAGAAGACAAAGGGAACGTGAGGTGGCTACAATTTACATGACAAGATCTGTGACATCTTCACCTTGGACATGCAATGTCAGCAGAAGACTTAAGTCGCTTTAAAACTGGACAGCAATCCGCTAATTTGCTGGTCTTTTTTGCAGCTCGGTCCAAGGTTTTAGATAGAGTGCGGCAAATTGGGGGTCAATTTTGGCCCGGTAATGTTCCTCCTGTGAGGGTATACTTATCTGCCTCCATCACTATGTAAATCCAAGCTGTTAATGTGCTGGGTCAGTGTGAGGTGGGAGACGGTGTCAATGATGGTACAAACTGCCGTGAAACCCATGGCCGGGAGTTTTAAAACCAGGAAACAGCTGATCAGAGCTGTCGATCATCTCTTCAGCAAGGTGAGCAACCGGGGAGCCGCTGAGATCAGGGAGCTGCTAACCATCACTGCTGATAACCACCTCACAGGGACTGTGAAGGATGGCTTGTTGTATGAAAAGGTTGCAGAGGAGCTTGGTTGATGTGGTTGTCACCAGATGAAGACACAGTCATGGGGCTAAAAATTCTTCCAACGTATATGTTGTGCGTCACTGTTCATGTGCAACTTCGTGCTGCACATCACGTCACATGTTTACGCCGACACAAGTAGCAGCTTTTGTGAAAAGAGGAAGATTACGCCTCCATTTCACACAGACAAGATGGCAAATTCCCACCTCTACCTGGCTGCAAATTTGGCACATTCTGTGTTTAAGAAGGACTTTAGCGGAAGAAACTGCTAGTGACCAGTGTTGATGGTATTTTTACAAAGGACAACACTTCTCATGACAATGGCGAAGAGACCTTAACACTCACTTGAGCTGATGCTGACAAAGTGCAACAAGTTTTTTGCATGTAAGGGCAGAAACATGACCAGTATTTCAAAACAGCTACTGTGCATCAATTTTGGAAAGCCTCTCATAATTCGTCACTTGCTGTCCCATTACGAGTATCAACCTTGAGCTAGTTCACTGTTCAGCCATAAATATGGGTGATTTCAATTCCTATGATGGCACCCCGTGAACCACCGCCATCACCACTGGTAAGTTCTCCACTGTGTGCAGTGCAGAAGAAAATAAAGTAGAGCTAATTCTTTTCTGAGGTGCTGTAAAGAGCCGAGTAAAGCACTTTGCTGAGTCACCTTATGATGTTACTACTTGTTCCTCCATCATGCCCGACAAAGTAACCTCGGTAAGTGAACTCAGCTGTGTGCTGGTGTGTTCCTTCTACTGGGGTTGGTGAGGGACTTGGAGTGTTCAGCAGCATCAACTCATGTTATTTCCAGGTTGAGCTGCAGGCCTGTTTGTAATGCAACCATTTTGAAAGTCAATTGGGAAGTTAATGGAGTGATGATGCATAATGGAGAAGGGGTAGAATTAAACATGACTTTACTTCCTACTACTTCTCTGGCATGTGTTTGATAATTCACTATGATATTATGCTACTTCATTTTGTACAAATGTTTTCAACAATTGTCATTTATCTTTGTTTGACCTCCTTTCTACGTGTTCTAAAGAAAGATAACAACTGACTGACCGATCAGCTAAATCACATTGATAAGAAAAGGGTGATGCTAAGCCAGGTGCTGCTGTTGCTTTGGCCAGCCTTCTTTACAATACATAGCTGTGTGTCTATTGATAGTTTCCATAATTTGAATTCAGAAATATTAACTTTAAAAAGTGATTTTTCACCTTTTCAAACATCATGAAGCGTTTACTGCTTAAAATAACAGATTCAATTCATAGTAATGGCAGAAGAAACGTGGTGTTTCCTGTTCATTTCTTTCTGGTTTTCAATTTGCACGTGGTTCCAACATTTACTGCATTTATATGGTTGAAAATTGTCTGGCACACATGAATTAAGACTGAGTATCACACAGGATTCATCACTATACACAGGTGGGTTAGAACAGACTTGGTTGTTGATGCCCTTTTTATGATCATAAATCACAGCCTCAGTTTCCTCTCATAACTTTGTGCATAAGAATATGTAAGAGAAAAGTGTTAAAATACTCATGTGTACACACACAGTCACACACTGAATGCTCATTGTGTTGGCCTGCAACACTGCCAGAATACCACACTTAAAAAAACAGCTTTACATGTCACTGACAGCAATAATTAACTGCAGGTTCACATAATTGAATTCTGCGTCACCCGGTCTCCCCTCCTCCTCCTCCTGCTGCTGCTGCAGGAAGGAATGAAGGAATGAGATGGAGAGGGAGACTGAGAGAGACCTCTTGAAGAAATGTTACCGGGGCAAATTGTGCCCTCAGTTAAACTATGTGCTTAAGAGGTGACCCGAGTGCTGGGCAGGCCAATGCCAACTCTACACTGAGCTAAAAGGCCAAAACACACATCGTCATCCACATCTGCACATTTAATCAAGTTGGACACATATTTTGAGAGCTGGTGAAGCCTTCGATGCACTTGGGTGTAGGAAAGGTTAATTGGAGGCAATCACATTTACTTGGAGAAACAGGTGTGAGAAACACTCACTTACAGTATGCACGCACACACGCGCACACACACACACACACACACAAAATAATTAGTCATTATAACAACACCAAAAATGTGCATGTAGGGCAGAGCACCTTGCTTTTCCAGTTTAAACATTTAGACATTCCTCCTAGATAAACGTCTGGACTGGGAAGTGTGTTTTAGAGTAAACCCTCTTTCTCCTCCTCCGCCCTCATAACTGCCTCTCTCTTTTGTATTCTTTCATCAAGAAACAGATCTGAAGAGACATCTGAAAGGCAAAGACACCCGTGTGTGTGTATACATTTAGAACATAATGTTAAAGGACGTATTTTGTTGTGTTTTAAGTAGTCCCAAGTCACGATATATACATTTTCATAAAACAATAAGTCCTGGCTGAACCGTGGCGGAAGTTTGTGGCATTTTTTGTTATTCAAATTCATAAGTGACTGATGCTATTAAATATTGTGGTTAATAGGTAAACAAAGGAAACTCTTTGCTGTAACTCTCACAGTCTGCTGAGGGTAAATAAACAAAACAAAAACCTGACCACAGCAGAAATAACCTGAATTAGAAACAATGGCTGCCCACCCAGGTTGCTATAAGATGCATATGTGACGAGTTAATACCGAGTGCAGTCGTGAAGCGTGAGTCAGTATGTTGCTGTTCATACCATGAGGATGCGGCGGTAGCTGTCTCGGTCAATTCCCCACAGTTTAAGATCAGTCTTGGCCTTCACTGTTGCAGCTCTGGGAGTCCCGTAGATCAGAGCTAGCTCACCGAAACTACCACCCTCTCCGATATTGGTCACCCACTCCCCGTTCACATATACCTATGGAGAGAGGAGAAATGCTGTCAAAGACTGTAGGTCAAATGTTTGTAGAGAATATAGAAGAATGTTCTCTCTGCCTGATAATGTTACACCAGACTTCTCACTGGCAGAATGTTAGCTTCTCTGGTTAACTGTCATTTTTATGAAACAGTAGACACATATTCTACACCTATCTCCATTGACCTCAAGACACCACCACCTCCTCCTCTTCTTCTCTGCCTCCTAAGTTTCCGGGCTATTTGATACACTCACTAGGGCTTGTCCCTAAGTATTTGATCCAAGCTAAGCCCTCAGATGACACCCTCTAAAAGGTCCTCGATCCCTCCTGTCTCCCTATCCATCTCCTTTATTTCCTTTATCTTGTCTTGTTAAAGCCTTCTCTTTGATTTGGTAGTAAAGGAAGATGCAGTGCTAGATCAAAAACACACACATGCACTCAAGTTTGGCCGGCTACTGTAGCTGCACAGACAATACAACCCATTGAAACTCATTCAGGCTATCTCGAAGGCTGTTACGGTTTCACTTGTTGAAACACTATCCACTATCCTGTTGACTTAATAACACAGAAAAGAGGGAGCCAGAGAGAGAGAGGTTTTTATCCCTTTAGCTGCTGTTGTGGATTGCCAGAATAGTTGCAAGCAATTATCCAGGGCTCACAGTTGACCACAGGGGACTCATCCTTCAGTATCAACTGGGGTGGCTTTAAAGAGATCAAGAGTGTTGACTATGGATACACCAGACGTCAAACAACAGGGACATGCAAGTCATGAACACTGCACACCAGCACATACATGTAGTTAATTTCAACCCCCTCTCCTGACGCTGAAGTCTTTGTTTGGTCGTTGGGGTCGCACAGAGAGTTGTATGACAAATATACTTTCAAGCTGCTGTATACTGAACCTGGCCTGATAAGTCTTAACAATTGAAGCCTCACATGCAGTCTTGCAGCAGTGAGGGAAATTTTAAGTATGTGAACAAACTGCGAGGGGCTGGAGATAATTAAGAAGTAACAAATCATCAGACCTGGAAGGTGGAGCAGAAGCCATTAATACTGTCTACTTGTGTTCATAGTAACTTGGAATCCATTCTCTGGTGGGCTTAGTGAGAGAAGGTCTGTCTCTGTGTTTCATTTGAAAGCAATTATTTAATTTAATTTGTAAATGCCAAATCCACAATATAAGTGAAACTAATAAACTGCATCTTATAAAATAAGTGATTGCATGATGGTAAAAGTAATGCAGGGAATTAATATGAAGACAAACAGACAACGTGATGTCACTTGTTGGTCTGTGGAATCCTGTACTCTCTTTTTTTGAGCAAATGGAGGTAATTATTTTCTGGAAGAGAAGATGGAGTAGTGATGCAGGGTCTTAATCCTCAAATCCCCGTAATTTACAAAATGAAAGATGTGTTGTATTAAATCTAGTGGCTGAGGCCATTATCCCACCAGGAACATGTTTACTCAAGCAATAAATCAAGTGAGAATAAGGATAATTCCAATCTTGTCATATTGTCACCATTGGTGTCTCCCTCTGCTGGTGATCTGGAAAAATGCAGGCTTAAGGCTTCACTTTCCAGACCCAGAAGCAACATCCACCTCTTTTATACATTCTATACAGATCTTTGATGAAGAAAAAAAAAAAGCAGATTTGATCACCTTACTTTACAGATAATGAACATTTAATCATGACAAGTCTAAGTCCAACAAGCTCTTCTCACATTTTGTCATTTTTTTTGTCTGTAAGTGAACATCGAGAGGTGTTTACATCAGCAGCAGTGGGTGTCAACTTTCATGCAGTTTATGGGATGCCGGCAGATTTACACCCGTCTAATGAGAGACATCTCCACACTTTAATAACCTCGGCACTGAGTTTGAAGTATTTTAGAGGCTGAGCTGTGGCTGCAGCTGTCTGCAGAGACAGAGGAATGGATGATGGGGTGAAGTGAAGGAGAAACAGAAAATGGGGTTTTGTTGGAGATGAAGCCAGGAATAAGCGTTTTCTAGCAACTTGAGTGATGACTGATAGCGAGGTTATCGCCTCAGAGTGGACTACCTCCAGCTGAACACACTGCTGAAGACAAGTGAGACGAGGAGCGTTGCTGCAAGCGTGGGACTGTGCAACAGACAAACTGCGGGTCTGAAATAAAGTTGGGCAAGAGCCAGGATGACTGAACATTTTAGAGATATAGTGTAGATATCTAGACACTTTTAGATTACATGTGGTTTAATTCGGCTGCCAAGATTAACAAGTGAAAGAAAATTTCGTGGTTTCTGAGACTGAAAGAGACCAAATGTTTTGTGAAGACTGAAAACTTCAGTGCCTGAAAAGATGCAAACCAGCAACAATCTTAATTAGTAAAAAGCAAGGCTTTCCACTAAAAAGCCTCTATGGTGCAAATTTGATTACCATGCTCTAAATATCAGATGTGACTTAAAAAATACACAGGGAGTACAACTACTGCATCCAACCTACTTTACTAAACAGCCAATGTTTAATCGGACAAGATGAATAAACTTTCGCCTGCCAATCTTAAAAAGTTGACCTATATTTGAGAACAGCAATATCTTATTAAATATCCTGCACTGATTTTCTTCTTACATGAAGCCTACATTTAAATTGTATGTGAACTACAACAACAAAAATCCTCTTGACCTACTTGTGTTTCACCAGACTGTAGCAACGAGGCCCATGAGTGATCTAATCATATTTGACAAGGCATATGAAACCACAGAAGTCAATGCAAAGTTGCTGGTAACTGCTCTCATAGATATCAAGGCATCATCTCTCCTCGCAGTGCGGTGTTAATATACTTCCTTCTCTCTATCTCTCAGGTGGGCTGATTATATCATCCTGCACAGGAAACCTTGCCAACCTGCTTCTCTCCCGCTCTGCATCTCACCACTGTAAGCTGATAAGGTCACTTCCTGTTTAACTTTCCATCAGCTCCTGTTTTATCTCTTCACTTAGCTCTATCGCTCTGTGTCAGACTTGCTAAGACAAAAGACATTCTCAGTTTGTCTGCTTCACAGTGCGCAGGAGTCCATAGCACCAAGTTCAGATTGTCATCAGAGTGGAACTGAGCTTTGAAGAGAACAAAACACGTACGCAACCCAATACAACCTGCCCATTGTTAGAGGGAAACATTGTCTCAACTTGAGTGGAGAAGGCTGTATTTTCCCACTGAGGCCCACAACCCGTGGAGACGGGTGAATAAACGACACACTGCATCTTGGAAAAGCCACATGGTCACTTTAAATCCTTTCACTAATAAGTACAGAAGTGAGTGTACAGAGGAAATCAGCGTGTATTTTTGTGTATGTGCTTGCATGTTTTTATCAGCCACTTACATCCACTTCACCTTGATCAATCACATAAAAGTTGTCTCCTTCATCTCCTACAGGGGAGAAAAGAGGAAACAAAATGATCAAACATTCAGCTTCATTCTTAAATGATTGCACATAAACAGAAAACCCTTAGATCAAAATCATTCGTCAAACACTTGCAGCGCACATATGAAGACACAGAGGCCCACCTCATATCAAACTTTCCTCAGGTCTTTGTAAATCCATCCCTTTCTTTTATTCTTACTGAAGTGAGAAACTCTAAAATCATCTCCAGATTGCATATTTCAATGGCCTGCCAATATCACCATCAAACAGGACGGACGCAGGCAAAAAGTTGCATCAACCGCAATGTTCACTGCCGCTGTGTGTGTGTGGCTAAGTCGAGGAATCTTTGAAACAATAATGCTTCAGCGTGAACAGCTACAACTCCTCAGTAAAACGAATACATACATGGATGTGGATGGAGATTCTTGGAATACAGACATAGATGCCTGTTCCTTTCGCTGTGCTAATGAGTCTGCTACTGAGATATATATGGCAGCAGAATAGAAAGAAGAAGTGTGGGAGTAAGAGCGTGTGTTGTTGTTTTTTAAAAAAAAGTCATGTCAATTATTTCTGCTGCAAAAGATTTGCTATATTTCAAAATAATATGAATATAAAGCACTCCTGGGTGGGGAGGGTGTGCCAATTGGCCAAATTGTAAAATACGTATAAAAAAGAAGAATTTAAAAAATGTTTGATTTAAGTGACAAAACAAAATATGTACTCCCTCCATCTCTGACAGGCTACATCAACTTCAAGTAATTACTGGGTAGCTAAGAGATGTGCACGGTGGGTAGCGCTACATGTTGTCTGGTTGGCTGACTGGATTTCTCTTGTGACAGAAGCATTTCAGTGGCTTCAAAGCAACTTGGAGTGACCCATGGGAACTGGCTGGTTGATGTCCCCTAAAAGCATCTTGTCTGGAGATAAGGCTGAAAAATGACAAAGTGTTCCTTTAATTATGCTATCTGTTACATAGGACTCAGGGGAAATTATCATAAAAGACTGACAGCCTCATACATGAGCACAGGGAAGCTCTCTCCCTGCAGCTACTTCCTACAATGAGACATAAATGCTAATACAAGTGGCTAACGATGCATGAGTATACATGACACAAGTATGCATGTGTGTGCATTTCCTGGCACTAAAAGAGGGCGATAATGACCGTGTGTGTGCGTATATATGTTCTAGTGTGTATATTCACCTAAGGAGTTGAAAGGCTCGGTGCACCCTGTGTGTTAAGTTCACAGGAGTTCACACGGCTAATTAATACTGAGTGGAGAGTGCTCGTTAATCATACAGCTCTATTTGTCACACAAAAACACCCCTTGTCCGTCTGATGGTCTGTCCTAGCAGAGACCCTGGTGCCACACACACACACACACAAACACACACACACTTGCTGCACACAACCTGCTGCTACCTGGCCCCACTGCTATCTCCTTCTGCCTCTTTCTCTCTTTCATCTCATCTATCTCTCTTTCAATTCCCTCTCTTTGTCCCTCTTTATTCTACTCTTCCTGTCTTTTATCACTTTGCCTCTCAAGCCTTTCTTTTGCGCCTCAATCCTTCTGTGCCTTAAAGTCAAGGCAAATATTTGCGCGCGCGCACACACACACACACACACACACACACACACACACACACACACACACGATACCTTCTCTGCCTCTACGGTGTCTTGCACCCACAATGCTGATGTTCCAACATGCTGACACTGACTTTTCAATTGCTTCATTTTGACTTTTCAATAACAAATTGCTTATGGATATAGAGATGTTTGTATGTGAGAAAAAACAAGAACAAAAAAGATATATGTACACTACTTTTTAAGTAAATTTTCCCTTTGTTTAAACACCACGCGAGTCTAAATAGGGCGTGATGGGCCAGTAGCAGGGATGTTGTTTTTTTTTCCTTCTTCTCTGAAGCTGTAGTGTAGTCCAGACATTAGCAATGACATCAGTAATGTACATACTATACACCACACTCTATAGTGTATATGACAATGGACTGTATGGGCCCGGAGGTCTGCAAAGTTGGCTAGACTTATCACCAAATTAGGACTGCTATACTCCTGGATGCTGTCATAGAGAAGGTGGGTGGGAGAGACTGAGTGTTTCCAAGCACAGACACTTCACCTTCACATGTGTGAAACCTATGAGTATTTGTGTGGGTGTGAGCAATTTTCTTTGATATTGGGCACTCATTTGAGAGAAGAGAATGTGTTTTAATTGTTTGGAATATGTGGTTAACAGCACTGGGGAAAAAAAACAAAAAACTGTCTGGCCTTGATGGGCTCTGTGTTCCTTCAAATTCCAGGGATGTCTGGAGGGAAGTAGTCTTGTGCAGCCAGACCTTCCTCCACTGTGTTGTGCCAGCACAGGAGAGAGTTCTGACTCAAACCCTTATGGTTCTACTAGAAAAAAAATACTCACTTTTATTTCTTTAAACCAATCCCGATCGTCATGTGACCAGTAATGACAGTGCCCTTGTACTTTATCGGGGGGAGGGGGTTAAATTGGCCATGCTTGGTATATAAAATGTTTCTGGTGTACCAGTGGTGACATTGTAAACAGGAAAAAGTCAGCTTTTGGGTAAAAATGTTTAACATTCATCATTTTTAAAGTCAGACAACACAGATAGTCTTCTCCTCTCTCTGGTTGCATTGAGGAGCTCCAAAACCCCTCCATACAACTGACTGCTAGTTAGCTTAGCTGTGGCTCAGTAGAGAAAACAAGTGATCCACTAAACTTTAATCCAAAACCCCCTTTACCTGTATTAATAGAACTGGGGTTGTATTCAACAATTCCTGTGGGGAAAAAAAAAACCTCTGTTCCAAAAAGAATGCAGAGAAAATAAGGAGCGCATTTATCTGCTTGTCTGGCACTAAAAATGATGAGTAGAAAGCATACTTCCAAAAAGGTGGCATGCAACAATGATTTAAATTGTTCATCAAGCAGCGTTACTTATTTTTCCACGAAACTGCCTGAAAGAATCAAATCTATGCTGGAACCCGCATCATTAAACATTTTCCAAACAAGTCCTTAATTATTCATTTAGCTATTACAATATAATGTACTTTTATGGCCTTTTAGTAGTGAATAAATAATGCAGCACAGTAGTAAATATAAACAAAAATGCTGAACAATTTTGTGTGTAGTGATTTTTATTATTTTGCTATTATCCTGTTAATAAACAGTGTTTTAGTCATGATTGTATTATGTTATAGCATGATCTTACTTCCAACTACAACACCCAATTGTGATATGCAAAGTTATAAGTATTTGTATACATACCTTGCTGGATGACTGTTTCTCCCGCAATATGGGTGACGGGGAACATGGCATCAAAAATGTCACTGAATGAGAAGGAGACAGAAATGCAAAAGAAAGAGAATATATTAAGTATTACATTCCAAGTATTAAAGCACATTGCCCCAGTATTCTTCTTGTACTAACACAAAAATATACCGTAAACACACAAGTGTTTGTTCCGTGGAATGGCGGCATGATGGCAAAGAAAGAACGGCCATAATCACTGTGCTAACTCTGTCATCTGAGGCCATTATTCACTGACAAACAAGCAGCATAGCCAGAGACGGGCCTGAAACTCTGGATGACCCCGACACACAAACCTGCACACCACACGCCCACCTGAATGTGTGCACCACTGATTTCTTCCCCATCAGCTACATTCAACTCAACTCCCACTGCTCTCAGTTAAAGCAATGGCAACAGTTCAGAGTTTTGTTTTTGTTTTTTACAATTGCTGCAGAATAAAGATTATCAATGCATATCCATCCAATTAAAGATAACACATATTCATTTGCTGATTTTTCTCAGAATTTTTGCAATGCCCCGGCACCCTGTGCAATGTCTTTATCTCCCCTCTTTGCTTGCTCAGCCATTTTTGTCTTGGGGGTCAAACAAAAACACAATGTATATTTTACCATAACCAACACTTTTAACTTCAAAGGAAATCTTTGAAAAAAAGTTCTAATTTTTCTGATGCATTTTATGATGTTTTTGTATGTTTACTTAAGATTAATTAAGCTAATAAAAGAACAAAGAATAGAGAGAGAAGAGGAGCGAGAACTCTGACAGCTTCAACAATCGCACCACAGTTTGGCTGATTCATCATCACTTATCCACTAATGCTGATGTTTAAACTCAACTTGGCAAAATGACGGAATAAGATAAATCAACAATACAATGTTTCAACAACTTTCTTCTGCATCTTTACATGGCGCAAAGACTTAGACATGACTGGGTGTTGCTACAGGACACGATGAAAGCTTCTATCTTTGAGGTACTGAAAAGACAAACACAATCATTAAAAATGCTGTGCATTCATTTCTGTTTCAGCCCAGCAGGGAAACCACTTGTTAAACTGTTGCTAATCGGGCAGTTTAAATGCATGAAGCCTCAGCAGATTAGAGTTCCACTGCCGGGATGTGTCGGGGCAGGAGAAAACTTTGTATCCTTCCTCTCCTCCTCTCTCTCACCTTCAGGGTATATTTATCTATCTAATCAGCTGCATACCGCCCGTCGTATAGAGAAATATAGAAAAAACAATAAAAGCGGGTCAGGCATATCAAAGACATACAAGACCTGCTGAGTGAATGTGGGACAAGTTTGAGCCCGTTGTATGTGTGTGTGTGTGTGTGTGTGTGTGTGTGTGTGTGTGTGTGTGAGACCAAGTGTGTATTTTAGGCAGTCTGTCTGTGTCTGAGTGTACTGTATATATTGAGCATGAAAACACACAGGTTTGTACAAATTTTGTGCGGTTGTTGAATATATTACACTCGGCTTCGCAGTGCTCACAAATGGAAAGGCTTTCACAGCCAAACACACCTTACTGCAAACTGCAGACATAAAAAAATGTAGCTTTACATGAGCCTGCCCACTAAAACTGCAGGTTGACAGATGTTGGGAAGAGATCTGAGGATGTTATTGAAGGTTTGGAAGTGAACAGGCTCAGCTGGTATTTGTTTATGTGACACTGAATAAAGACCAGACTTAAGTAGGTGGATTTAGGCCAACTACACCCACAGGTAGGCCCTGTATGTTACGGCAGGCCACTAACTCACCCCTACAGTGGAGGACCCGGAGCATACACACACATAAATAAGTACAGGACAGAAACACACACACAAACACAGGCTTAAGTATGCTTGGTCTACAGCTCAAGCTCCTGTAAATACATGTGTTACTGTGAACACAACCAGTACACACACCGTGTAAGTAAAATACAATATTAAAGCCCAGACATTCCTGATTGAAAACATGCAAACTGGCACTCTCATGTGAAAAACAAATGCTTGGATGGTGATTAGTCAGAGCAACATCTGCAGAAGTGCTGTCAAGCCTCCGTACATCTGTGAGTGTCCACCTGCACTCAGCATGGAGTCTGTTTATTCAGGTCTGGTTCTGGTCTGGACTAATATTCTGTGGGGTTTATCAAAATAACCACACTAGCAAAATAAAGACACTGGGAGACCAAATGAGAAAATGAACAGGAGTCAAGGAAAGCTGCGCTGCTGAGCTTTAAAGAATATGCTCTTTTGGAGAGGTGATGATGGTGGTGATGGTGATGATGGTGATGATGATGATGATGATGATGATGCACCATGCTGCTAACAGGATGCTCAAACCCTACTTACAAAGTCATTACGAGATCAAAGGCAAGCCAGCCTGCGCTTCGGTAATCACCCTTGACCACTTCTCTCTTTCCACACTCGCTCCATCCCCTCACTGAATGCATCACTGAGCACAACATAGACACTTATGCAGGTAATTACTTCCCCTCATCTTTACCTGTCTCAATTTCCCTTTCTTCATCTACAACTTCCTCCCTGTCTGTTCTCAATCACTTTTTCTCTTCCTCTACCCTCTCAATTACCCTTTTCTTCCCTCTAATTCTCCTGCTGCTCCACCTATTTCTCCCATCTCTTGGTCTATCACCCCTTCTATGCTTGTCCCAGATGAAGTGATTAATCTTGTCCTTTCCGCTACCTGTAGCCTCTCTGACCTCACAAAATGCTAGAGCAGCCATCTAACAATGGATGGGCTGTTCTGACAGAGACAGGCAGAAAGACAGCAAGAGACAGAGAGACCCTGCAGACTCTGAGGGGGCTAGGAAGTTCACCTACACCCTAGGGAGTCAGACAAAGCTTCTGTCATGGTTGAGATATGTGGAGGAGATGCTTCCCAGCAACACGTGTACACGTACACACACACACACACACACACACACACACACACGCACACAATACGTGCCTGTGCACACAGAAAAATGCATCCATGTAAGAATCCAGTTGTTTATTTCTTTCATTCTATTCTGATTTGGTTTGAAATTCTTACGATTCCCCTATGCACACACACACTCCCTGTCTAGATGAACATAAGAAGAATCAACTAAGGATAATAGCACTTTTGAAAAAAAATCAAGCTGAGTGCCATTGCAGTAAAGCACTGGATTCAAAAGATGAGGACACAAGATGCACTTATACGTCATTTCAAAGCTATACTGCTCTGTATTTTGACCAAAACAACTGTCCCTTACATTCAAGTCCCCACAAAAAGAGTTCATATGCCGATCTATGAACCCAACACCAGCAGGTAAACCTCTGCCTTGAATGAGGATACATGATTTAATCATACAACTTTTATAACGTTCCAAGTCCTAGCATAACAAATCAATCAAATTGTGGCACTGAAAGGTCCTTTTGCAGAGATTGTGTGACAGTCAACACTATTTACCCACCATTGTTAAAGTTGAAACAGTAAGCAAAGCCGATGATGTGATGTTATGCACAACAACTTTAATATCAAAACTGAAATAAGAAGAGGACACCATTATGTCGCATTCTGCATTGTTTTGTATTTGCCATTAGAGAGCAGAGTTGTTGCAAATAAAAACAGGTATGAAAAACAATACCACTACAAAATTATTTGACAAAGTGGGTGTGTATACATGTACAGTATGTGTTTAACCCTATTGTGTCAGGCTCTTAAAAGTTTACAATGACTATTATTTTTCATTAATACCCATTAAATTGTGGTTAGCTTGGAGGATTCCAGTCACTAATAAAGTTCAAGCAGACCTGCTTCTTGAGGTGGAGTTTTGTGTCTGTCCTGGTTGGTGGCAAACTTTCACTCTCACTTCTTCCCTCGTTCTACTTAACCTCCCTCCCAACACAGATGTTTATTTGTTCAGCAGCAGTCAGCTCATCTCTTACATTGCTGCCTCAACACACACAGTGCTGCCAGTATGCCATTAACACCAAAGGGATCCTTAACAGCGTGGCATGCCGCCACGTCTTTGTGTTTCTTAATGGGCCGCAGGATGTTGAGTTACACAAGCCGTTAATAGACAACCCCTCCAGAATGCTCTCTCTGTCTGGGTAGAGGAGGCTTTGAAATAATCAACACCAATAGGGGAACTTCCCCAGTTGTGTCTTGGTTGGCAGTGTTCTGATGCTTTGGCTACCACAATATTCCTGCCTCAAGGGCTTGACGGATTCATTTCACACACACACGCACAATTGACAGTCATTCAGACTGCTGATTCTAACAATAAGACAATAGTCTTTGTTTAGAAAGTTGACACATTATATAAGTATTGGCCTGAGGAGACCAAATGTAGCCAACACCTGATGTGTGTTTATATGAACATTTTATACCTCCCAGCTGGCATTTCTTGTGCTGGCGTGATAATATTCTGGTGATGAAATAACTATCAGGTAAGCGTTGGAGCTCTGTGGTGATGGGAAACTAGAATTAATACACATAATATGTTGGAAATGAAAGTGAAAACATGGTCTACCTTTCACCTATATGAGGGCTGGAGACATGCACTGTGCACATTTTCATTTTAACTTTAACTTCATATTAACAGGCTGCTATGGATACATGCTACAGTCGTGATTAACATACGTGCAAAGCACATGTAAACTATGAATAAGCAAACAGAAATGGAAAATAATATCACTGCTGATGGTGTTAAAAATAATTGTTTGCTAGCTTGTTATGTAACTCACTCTGGGTACATCACAGTGTTATGGAAAACAGCTTTACTGGGCTTTCATGTCCAGAGTTTAAAATTAAGCACATGCAGTGAACATCACTCAAATGGAACATCCAACTCATCCCACTGAGCTCCGACAATGTGTGTTTTGACCATCTAATTCAGTCTCATCTAGCTACAATCACAACACTCACATCACATAAAGGTGTGTAAAAATAAAAGTGAGCGAGAGAGAACAAGGGCAAATAAAGAATATATAATTATAAAGCACTGAAGCATTCAAAGGGGATATTTATGACATGAAAGCTCTTGGCACGTGTCCTGTCACTCCCAGGAGGCCTGCTGAAAATGGAGGGACCAGGCCATCCCAGCTGTTGCCCATTCAAACTCCAAGGAAAACCCTTGAACCACATGCGGCATTCCCAGCAACCAAATCATAAGCCTTGTCCAACCACCAGTGGTGGTGCTGAACAATAAAGAGCACTTAAATGCAAAACACAGCAGCTACATGTGACTTACAGCTTTTCTTGAAAATGTTTATGCTTTAATCTCTTTCAGAATAATTGTGAATGTTGCTGAGCTACAGTGAACCTTTTCACTTCTTCCTCCTGTTAGGGTTATTACAGAAATTTAAATAAAACTGAAAATAAATGGCCGCACATGCAGAGTTGTTGAGCTATTGTGAAGTGCTATTTACCATACATACAAGACTGCAGCACTGCGGTGGTCCCAGAGCGTTGCACATGGGCATAACAGCTTGCAGCCAGTAGCAATGACCACTTAAAAATGGTCAACAATGCGGGAGGAGGTCAGGACCAGGAAAAGTAGTTTTTCTAAAAGTCAAGTTTCTTTTGCCAAATCTGCCTTTGAATTTGGTTCTAACAAATGAGGTCTGTTAGCCATAATGGTCACCATACACACTTAATGAGTTCTTTTTACCCTTCAATGGTCTTTTGCACAATATTTAATAGAATGGAAGCAAGTTAGACGGATATTTTAGTTTCAGAGGTCTAATGGGGGGGTAATGGTCGCATACTTGGACGTCTATGGAGGTCCAGTTCAAGCAACCCTCTGTGATTACGTGTTGGAAGTTGTGTTTAAACTCAGCAGAGGTGCAGGGAGCACACTGTGTTAAAACTACACACCTGGCCTGAGTGATTTTATAAGTAGTGTAAACCTGGACACATCCTGTTGCCTCAAAGTGTAGACGTGTGACATAAAAGCACCTGAGGCCAGGCCGATGCATTTATACTGCATTGATCTGTGTAACCTCCACACTGCGGCGAAACCAGAAGGAAACCATATCATTTCTATGGACTGCAATGATCAGACCACCTGAGAGAGCAAAATGTCACTTCATAAACGCCCAGACCTTATCAATACCTATTCAGACTATGGTAGCTGTTAAGGTAACCTTAAAAAAAAAAAAAAAATTCTCAGTTGAGAAGCTGAGTTTCACAGCCAAATTCGCCTTTGGTATTTGACAAACCAAAGGCCACAAAGATCTGAGCTGCAGGGTATCAGATGTAGAAAGTTGTGCATTTAGTTAATGTAACACTACATAACAAAAACTAATACTACATTAAAGACCTCTGCTCTACTTTTACACTTCGACTGAACTCTAAACTTAAGGCATTAAGGAGAAACTGTACGTGGAAACACAATTAGTTGGACCAGACATCAAACTGACCTGCAAACACTCAGCGAACGTCAGTTTAATGTCTGACTGAGCCCATGTTTGAACAGAGCAGATCATTGTCCAGAGAATTCAGGGTGAGTGGGTGGGTGTGTTGATGACATTTCTATCATGAAACTGGCAAAAAAACAGAAGAAAGCAAACATCCGAGGGTGATGAAGCAGGGCCCTTTACAAAGGAGGGTGCAAATAAAATTGTCTTACTGAAGAGATGACTTCAAGGACTTCTTTTGTTAAAGGCCAATACTGAAATCAATTCTAGGAAATGCAAAAGTCTGCTGTCTCTGACATAACGAACCAGCTCTGTGAGTTGCCCTGACAACTAGAGGCTCTACTCAGACGGTACCACTCACCTAAACCAAACGCAGACTTTCCAGTAGGAGAGAACATATCAAACAAAGATTGTTGTGTGCTGTATGTGTCAAAGGGAAACTCCTGTCAACGTCCCAACCAGATTCTCTACACAATGTTCAGAGTTCATGAGAAAAGATGAGAAGAGAACTTATGTATTTAAAAGCAGTGCCTGCAACAAAAAACGAGAGAAATCCATCTGGGGGAGAGAATAACAATAGCTGTCCTGAAACCTTTGAGCCTAATTGAAGCAGTTGTCCTCAGATAAAATATCAGGCTGAACTACCACTGAACTGGACCTGGCACCTTGAACCCCACAAGTCTGCCAATGCCAACTTCATGACAGGGCAATCCAGCCTTATCACCTCCTTGCTATGTCCAGCACCTTGCACCTCGCACCTAGAGCTTTCCACACATTGTTGTGTCACTGGCATGGGACATGGGAAGTTCTGGTTTAGATGTCTCATGTAAGAAAGAGGGACAGAGGAGATACTGAGAGCTCACCGGGTTGCTGCAGTGAACATCAGACAAGCTTTGGCCTGCTACGAGACACAGCTAAAAGAACTGTTTGTTCGCACCCGATTGTGCGGAAACACACAATCGTACACATTCGATTACATCTGCCATCAGTTTTAACATTGGCAGTAAAAATCATCTGGAGGTCGGACAATCTAATCCACTGTCTGAGACTACTGCTTGGAACATACCCATCCAACACAAACACGGAGCGCAGGCAAATATTTGACCCCGATTTGCATGCGTGCACACACAGACAGACAGACAGACACACACACACACACACAGTCAAGTTGGCACAAGGGAGGTGAGCCGCATGGCAGTGGAAGAAAGTACCAAACTGAGGAGGAAAAGCATGAGAGAGAGAAGGAGCGGTTGATAGGAGGATGTGAGGAGAAAGGAGGATGTGTTATAGTGAGGTGAACAAACATTAAATACTTTGACACTATCCTGATGGTAAATATATGCTCCACCAAAATCTTTGATGTTTGAAATCATAGGATTACTGTGCAGTACAAGCACAGTCATGACCATATATAATACATGCTAAATATGCAGGTCTACAGGTGTAACAATCCGCTAATGGGTAGCAATACAACAACCATATAGCAGAAAATGTCCCGCATTACATGTTTGCATCTTCTCTGTATTGTACTCTGTTACACTGTAGGTGGCAGTGTGCAGTGTTGTGTGCTGTCTCTACATTTTCCATTGATAATTTGAGAAGGTTACAACTCTTGACTATTATATTTAAAACTGAATCAAATGTTCAAAAGTATATTTTCATTGAATTTATGAATTCATGGATGTGCACTGATTGTTTGAAATGACACTGTACCCTTTCATATAAACATTAGACCCCAGCACTGACCAAAATCATCAGGGCACGGCCGTGTTATGATCAGTTTTTTTGATTTACACCCTTAATTTTCTTTGTGCATTTATTTTGAAAAACTTTGTCTTGAATCACCTGGTTGGAATGGCTGGCCTTCTGGTGATATAAACATGTTTTGCAGGCCTACCTGATGAGCCAACACACCCCAACCTGCTAATGCAGCCATGATATCACCCTAATAACATTACAAATATGCCCAAACCTGCTGCCTCTCCCCGTTTTTCTGATCAAGCGCTCTCCTTTTCCCTCTCCCTCATTTGCTCAGTATCATTATTAGGCTGCTGCGCTTGTGATTAACATAAATAAAACCTTTTTTTTTTTTTTTTGTTTTGCTTACACTGACTCATGATGACAACAACAGACTGCTCTATATGGATGTCAGTGTATTTTCACACTATCTTAATGCCCCTGTTGCTTGTTATTCTTTGCCCTGGGGCAGGAAAAAGGAAGCCCCCTCTTCCACTTAAGAGAGAAAGGGTCAGGCTGAATCAGGTGCTGACAGGACTAAGCCTCTACCTCTCTGATGTGTCTACAGGCGACGTTCACTAGAATGAGGGAAAGACAGAGTCGGAGAGAGATGGAGACATATTCTCTTTTCTTGCTGCCATGCAGAGTCAAAAAAGAGGTGATTCCATCATGCACAAGTATGTTATACAGTATAGCGATGAAATATTCTTGTACATTATGTTCATGTGCCAAGTGTTGGGCCTCCTACTCTCTCTCCCTTCCTCTTATGTACACACATACACACACACACACACACACACACACTAACATGTCACTAAACATCACAAGGCATGCCGCCACCTCTGAGGCACGAATTTTCCTCTCCTCTGACTTTCCCTCCCACCTCCATTCCCATTGTGCAGAAGACAAGCGCTAAATCAAGATGAGCATTTGAGAAGCAGAACGGCAAATAATTCCTTATGTTAAAAGAGACCCCTTGTGTTTTTCCTTGTATTCAGTCATATATACGGATACTGCAACATTTTCGGATGTTTATATCTAACGTGGCCAGTTTCAAATAATGAGTCAAATGTATGTCAAAGTAATCCCTGAGCATAATAGGTCCCCTTCGAACCTGGACAGTGTTTATATAACATAGCAAATACATGCACGCTGTGACACATAGATATACAATACTGAACCTGAGAAAGAGAGAACTACGAAAATGCTGCAGGGCCTGAAGGAGTGGGAGGGATGAGAAGATGAGTACATCAAGAGAGGTGAAGGAGGAGGTGACCACAAATGAACTGCAAAAGGATCAAACTGTATACAATTTGTAAGGATGCATGCGTGTGTGTGTGTGTGTGTGTGTGTGTGTGTGTGTGTGTGTGTGTGTGTGTGTGTGTGTGTAAACTCCATCTACCAGTGCTCTGAGTGGAGAGGTGAACTGTGCATGGAGGGGAGCAAAATATTTGACATTCGATAGACGAAACCTGACTGCCGTAAAGCCTTTACCGCTATAAACAGACATCATCCGACACAGCCTGCAGACCTGGACAGTGTTGAACAACAAGCTAGGGCTGTGTGTATTATCTCTATGAGCATGGAATGTGCTCGTGTTAGCAAATTGCTAACTGGAAATTTCATCTAATAGTAGTGAAACAAGGGAAGATCAAAAGGTCGTTCTGACAGCAAAAGTAAAGCACTCTCATTTTCTCCACGAGCGACACACTGACTTTACACCAGTAACAAGTATGATCTCTTCTGTTACTGAGAGACTCCAGATTCTTCACCACAGTGCTTTTATGATCTCTGGAGAAATCAATCCCTTTAGACTAGCAAATTCTTATATTTTTTTTCTGAAGGCATTGTGGGGTAGTCTGTTAAAAGAAACATTTTCCCTGAGGGAATCATTTCAAATAATATGTGTTCCTGATTCTTAAAAGTGGTTCCTTGGGTTCACAAACAATATTTGAAAAATTTGAAAAATCTAGGACAAGAGGAAAATGATCTTACAGGCCCCCACCAGTCCTTTATACATCTTGAAAGTGAAGAATGAGGTAACAGGCAGCAATCTTTGACTTTCTGGATATCGCAGGATCCCACACACTGGTCTCTGAAATACTGTTGTTGTGCCTACAAACACCTTGGAGTAAGTTGTGCCCTGGGTATGGATGTTTGAGTGGCTTCATTTTTGTTTTTCCTCGAACAGTTACATTTTCATGGTGTCAATCGGTCTCGCTTTCTTTCATCCACACTTGTAGTGTAGTGCATAATTGTATGCAGTCTAGACAATTCAACTAAACTACAGTCTTTTGAACAAAAAATGCAAAATTGCTCCATAATGACTTAAAATCTGATTCAAGCTCCCTGAGACATGACACATACAAGATTATCAAGCATAGAAATGGGCTGAGCGCCTCTAATCTAAATGAAACTCAACCAGCGCGACACCCGCACTCCAAAGAGGAGGTCATGGGAGAATTAACATGCTATAACTGGACTGTTGTCTGTGCTTGAGCACTGGAACCTATCACAGTAGCATAGACAAAGCAGACGGGATGTATACAATAGGAGGCTATGGGCCAACCCCAGCTATTCTGCATGGCGCTGAGCAATTCTGTCCCTGGCTAATGTGTGGTGGTCAGTATGTGGGTTGTATTTTTGGCCTGGCTGCACTATAAAGCCACTGAAGGGTTGCAGGAACACCATGCCCTCACAACAGGAGCAACCACTCATTGAGGTTACAGCACACTTACCCTACTTATTTGATTTATATGAGATGAAACATGGCACTGTCAGTAAATGTGTCAAATGTGTTTTTACTGCAGACTTATTCTGCACACGCTTCTCTTTACTTTCACTCTTTCAGCAGCTGAAGTCAAAAGCCATTTTGTGAGGTGAGACTGAGGCCCTGTTGAGGCCAAGCATTACAATGCGTCCTGGGTGAGCCGATCACAAGTCAACGGTCCCAGTGTGAATGTACAAATTGCGCATTAGGATGCATTAAGAGCCGGATGAACAGGAAAAGTGTCTCGGGCCACACCGAAGAACCATCTAGTGTTCATTGAGTTGTCTTATTAACAAAGCTGTACACAATGTCTGAACATTTCAAAATCTTTCAGCATCTTGGGTCTTGGCTGGAACATGCGGAGGATTAAACCAAATCTCTATGGTTGGGATTTCTACATCTGAAGTTCTGGAAAATTAGGCAAATATATTGCTTCCTTCTGTTAATTAAAAATGCCAATGCATTAAGTTGTTGCAAACACAAGCAATGTAGGTGGGGTTTTTTTGCATTTCGACCAGGGGACTGAGATCCAATCACAAGTGGTCAAGCAAGGTGTGTGGAGAACATTTTACTACCAGTAGAGCTGCCCACTTGTGATTGGACAGAACCATGTTGACGCCAGGCCGGGGCAGTGCCTGAGGGGATTCTCTGTTTCCCCTTCAAGGGCCTTCCTCCCTCTTAGAAGGAGGCATCACAGGTTTAAGAGATGATGCAATGATTTCATGTCAATGTGCAATGTGTCATATAATATTAATACATTTATATGGAAGGGTGCAAGGTAGTTGTCAGTGTTGAGATGCATGTACTGTTATGTATTTAATTCTTGTATTATACCTAAACTTGCAGGTATAAAAGTGTACAGGCGGACGTAGGTACTCTTAAGATATAGATGTCTGTGTCAGCTGTGACCAGAAACAGAAATGACCCCCCCCACACACATCTTTTATCTTTGTAAGGCGAGATAATTATATGAATTAGGATAAATAAATAGCACTATCATTACAATTTGATCCCTTCAGTACCCCCATGATATTTTAATTATGATTGGAGGTTAGGCCAAAGATAAATACTAACTCATGACTATGAAATAATTGCCTGCCTGTCTGTTGCAATGTTTTTGACGGAGGTGAATACAGTTTCTATAGAGATGTAGTCGGTCAGTATTATTTCCCAGTGTATAATATATGTTCTTCATTTGTTCCCAGTTCCTAGGGATAGTTCTATAGTTAGATCCATGGGGAGTAAACAGCTGCTTTTCCTGTCCAAGCTGATTGATGATATGTACCCTAGTATAGAGACCAAGACGGAGCCTACAATTTGAGCACGCTGTCAGTCTAAGTATGGGAGGTGTCTTCTACTGTTAGTTGTAGCATGACACTTTTGATGGGGGAAAAGTTTAAGAGGGTTTGGTTCAAGAAGTCAGTATCATGACTGAAATCCAAGTTGATGTTCCCTTTTCTTGATGTTATGGATAAGTTAATGGCAGACCAAGATAATAAAAAGGCTTAATTTCTCCAAGGAAGCAATGTGAAAATATTTGTTAGATTTTGTTTGAATGGGTGATCTTAGTTGCAGGTATTCTGCGGTGTTATTATGGAAGATATATTTCAATTGTGTGTTACTATGTGTAAAAACAGGGTTTTTGCACATGGGAGTATTTTAAGATGGTGCAAATGTCATAGTTTTGTTGTTGTTGTTGCTTTTATTTCCCCCCAGGCTATTAGAGTTGCAGTCAGATGAATTTATATTGGAGAGGATCTGATATAGTATACGGTTTTTAATGTGATGTAATCAAAACAAACAGAGATTAGCAGGACTTGTTGCCCTACTGAAAACGCAAATCCAAAAGCATGTGCCTTAACAAACATTTGTATAACAGAGAAATATAGAAAGATTCATTTGCATCACATCACTACCATATAACACTAACTGACATTCATGACTTGGAGAAATTATGGTCATTTGGTCAATGGAAACTTATTTGAACTAACATGACCACTTCTTTGTCCCAGGAATACCTGTATCTCTGCGCACGCGCACACGTGCACACACGCACACACACACTGATGGTATTACCAGCTGAAAAGGCAAGGATGACTCATAATTAGCTGGAAAACTGTCTTTTACAGACTCAGGGGTACAGTTTTGGCGGACGACAGCTTGACACTACGACTTCTACATGACTCACTACTTTTTAAAGTATTGGATTGAGAACTGGATGGAGGAAATGATGGAGAAAGTTGCCTGGGGGCCTAAGCGACAGCAGGGGACAGGTTGAAACACAGCAAAGGGTATGTGAGGACAACAGCTTCCAGATCTCTCTGCACTTGTGTTTATCTGTATGTACTTAAGATGTGGGTGATATGAATGTCCTACAATTATCATGTTAGCGTGCATCCTGTGGTCTGCATGGGCGTAAAGGTGAAGCTGCCAGAGCTTTCGCAAAGACACGGTGCTGCTGGGGGAGGTGAGATTGCTGGTTTATTCTGTGTGCTAGATGGAGGTGGTGGGGATGATGGAGGTTCAGTCAGGCCTGCAGCTCTCCTGTGGAGAGTGACCTCATCGCCTGGCCCCTGGCATTGTGGCAGCAGCACAAAGCCACGCAGGGGACAGAGAGAAAAGACTACACATAAATGTGGGGGGAGGGACTGGGTGTGAGTATGGATGTAGATGTGAATAAGCCTGCATGAGTGAGAGAGGGAGAACGACAGGAAGGCAGTGACAGAAAAGAGAGTAGTGAATTCTGAAAAGGGGGAAAAGAGGACCACCAGGCTCTCAGGAAGAACGAGGATGAGAAAACACACAAAGACAGGAAATACAAACACACACACACAAACAGACTAAACACAAAACAGAAACCTGCTAATTTGTACATGCTTCAAACTGGTGTTATTGCTGAGCCTGCCATAAAATACAAATCATAGATGCAGTCAAACATCCTGGGTACTCTTCCACCTGAAAACACAGAGAAATCTGTCCTCTCAATGACAGGCAAAGCTGACAAATAACTGTAAAGACACACCCGCACCCACACCCACACACTCCCACACACACTACTCATTGTATAAAAACTACAAGAAACCTTGTCAATTATAATCCTGAATTGACCATTTAGTCCCACTACATCCTGTTTACTATAGGATGCGAGGGAAGACAGTGTCTGGAGGGCAAATGTCGACAGACAATAACCTTGAATAAACAAACTTTTGTGTGTGTCCGTTACATGGAAAAGCGTGTCTCTCTAGCAAATAGGATGGCTGGAGTGATGATTAATATCTGTATTATCTGTGTGTAACATAAACACCCCCTAGGGGTTACTATATGGAAGCCACACACTGAACGTCACTCTGTGTATGGATGTCAGTGGATATGTAATTATGAGTGTGTGTCTGTAACTGTGAATTCTCATATTAAATAAAACCAGCTTTGGTTGTGTTGATTTAATAAACAAAAGAGAAGAAAGACTGTCTGTGTTTCAAAAACCAGACCACGAACAGGACTTCTGAGCTTAAGTTCCACATCTCAGCTGAAGATACGGAGCCTGACGCAGCGAGGGAGCTATCAGATATGATAATGGGAAAAGTGTTCATCTGATAGGGCTCCACACAACACTATCGAGCATTTCCTCCTCTTTGTTGTTTTCTCACACTGGCCTTGAATAAACTTCCGCTGGAACACAAGACAAGATTGTTCACTCTCAGCCAGTTGAAATGTCTTTCCCTTTGCAACTGTTTGTTTATCCAAGTCCTCTGTCGCTCGCCGATTTATTTATTATTGTTTTTGTACCTTCTTCAAGTATACACACAGTGTGCAAGCAGACTGAAGATGTTCCTCGTCCATCGGCGGGGGCTATTAGGGAAGGTGCAGAGGTCACAGTTTAGGGGTTAGAGGTCAACTAATCGGTCACTTCATCATCTCATTACTCTGGTTGTTAATTAGAGGATTAAAAAAGACAGGATGAGGTAAGAACCAAACCTTTGCAATCCTTTTTCCTTGAGCTGAAGCAATTACACTGCACAATTTACTTGTTTATAGTAGCAATTATTGCAAAAAATGTCCTGAAAATAAAAGCTCCTGTCACCAGATGGTAACTTTTAATTTCAGGTTTTCTGCCAGCTCTGCCAAGACAACTCAAGTAATGGAATGGACAGGGTTTCCCTGAGCCTGCCAGAGCATTTATGTGGTTATAAAGGGAGCAGGGCTTCTATGTCTGTTCCATCCGCAGGAGACTGTTTAGTGGTGGGACCTCCTGGAGGCAGACCAGCCAAGAAAGCTTATACACATGTAGGTATATATGTGTTAAAACGTCAATGAAAAGCCCGAGTACCTGAGGCAATATGCAGCAGTGCAATGTTGTTTTTCCCCCCATTACACAATAACAATTAATGAATCTCTATGCATGTAGTAAGGCTGATAATGTCCGTGAAGAAATACTGTAAATGTTGAGAACAGTATAATGAGCAATATGTTGAATTTTCTGCTTCAAAATAGTAGATAAACAGAAGTAAAACTTGCTTTGTGTTGCAGGTGTAATGTGCCATAAACAAGGAAAGTGGACTTCTTCCTCTTTCTCTGATTGATACTGGATTTTTTTAATTTTATACAACCGATATGTGTACTGGTTTGAATCAACAGTTTGACAGTATTCCCTATTTCTGCTGAGTAAGAAATTAGATGTCCGTCACACATGTGTGCCTGTTTAGTTCAGTGGCTGAAGCAAATGAAAGCCCATGCTATTATTGAAGCTTTACATGAAATCGATGTGTGTTTTGTGTACGTAAAAGGCAAAAGTAAATGCAAAGAAGCAGTGAGGCGCCATGGCAGATTTTCCAGAGGCATCTTCTTATGTAGTGAATCTCTCTCTGAATGTGACCACAAAGATTTTCTTCAGTGTGTGTCCTGTCCAGCCACCTCTCCCACAGAGAGTGAGATATCAACAAGGTCATTTGTCCAGGTGTGGGGGGAAAAAAAAAATCCAAACAGAGAAAGCAACATCACATGAAAAAGCTGCACAGCTCAACGCTATCTGACGTTTCATTCCGTAGCAATGCATTAGGAAGTTAGATAACAAACACTTTTCGCTATCTATCTATCAGCTTTCGGCAGGAACCAAACTAATGTGTGTTTAAAAAGGTGATAATGCTTCTGTTGCCCACAATTACAGACCAACTCTTACTTGGCGATAGGGGGAAGTGGTAAGATAAGTGTCATTATAGGCTGAGCATGAACAAACATGGCAGTATGTGTATGGACGCAATGCACAGGTGCGCACACACGCGTGCGCACACACGCGTGCGCACACAGTGAACAAATCTGTTGACAATTTAGCAGTTTATCCAAATTGGTGCACAAGAAAATCACAGCCTTCTTTTCTGTTATTAATCCTGACAACTTTCATCTGAAAACCTTGAATCTGAGAATGATTAAGTGCTTTTTGTCGGCTGAAACCAAAAAGGACTAATCAGACAAGCCAGATGGTAGGATGAGATAATAGTTATAGTCAATATGATAAGAACAACTGCACAGTTACACTATTGAGACAGGTGGGTGCATGCTGGTTTGGGTGTTACCAGAGCAGGTTTAACACAATGGGAAATCAAACACCTGCTCCCTGTTTATCTGGTGTGCTTTTGAGTGTTTGTCTGGCCATATCATAATGAGGTCATTTTGGCAGCTAATAGAGAGTGAAAAGGGAGGCACACCAAGTGGCTCTCAGAGAGCAACAGCATGGTAGAGACTCAGAGACCAGCCAAGGTCAAAGAGATGGACATGTCACTCCTTATTAGTTTGCATCTCGAACAGAACATGGCCATTTCAATCAGCAATAATGAATACTCTCAATAGCACTTTATTAACATTGCTTTTATGAATGAGCAATCTGTGTCGGCATGTCTAGAAGTCCTGTACAAATAGAAATGTGACCGTTTTGCTCCAAAGGGGACCTTTCATGTCCAATTTTGTAAATTTTGATCATTTTGGCTGTATTAAAATGTCATACATTATGGCATGTGTGGATCCTAAATGTTGAATGTATGAATATGCATTTACAATAATTGTTGCTGCTAATTAATGGAGTGTCCCATATGTTGCATCAATCAAAAATAATACCCCACCCTTGTATTTAGTATTAAATTAGAAAGTAGCTTCTTATTGAAAGGGCCCTCGGCGTGTCATGGGTGTCATTTTCTGTACAGCACAAGGGTTCATGAAAAAGTGTTTTGATTAAACTCAAAAAGTGTGAAGCTTTCACGTCGAAGCTGCTGAGGAAAAATGCACGCACTGCTGGTGGAGCTCAGAACTGTGAGCCATGAAGTTTGACATACGGAATCATGTGTTAATCAAAGACTCCACGCTCCCAGCTGGAGCAGAATCACTGAGAAAACTCTGACATGCATTCTTGAACTTGTGCTGTGCCCAGTTATGGGTGTCTGCATGTCTGTGCATACTCTTCATATCATGTTTGTAGTAAAGATTCATGTTTTTAAAAAAAATGGCACTATAAATTTTCTATCAACTAATTCGAACAGAGAAAGATGAGTGTGTGTTGTTCCTTCTCTGTCCCTCTCAGTATTCAGCCATACTGAAATTAATATTTAGCTTGCTATGAAAAAATGGTCTTTGGTATTTGTTATCCATCTAGAACTTGCACCCAAAAACATAGCACACTGTCGATGCCATTACAACATCACCATGAAAGCTGAGAAATCCCATTTTTGAAACACCGGACCAAAAACAGGCCCTGCTTTAGTTAAAGCAAAGCCCTGCTCATCCTCTGAAGCCCGCTCAGATCATTTTGTTCCCCTCCTCTAAACCACTCTTGTAATTATGCATTGGCTCTAACACTGCACACAATCATGTGTGTTCATTCTCTATATTTTTGTGTGTGTTCAGCAGAGTGGACTCAACACCACAATTACATCACAAGCGTACTCAACTTTATACGTGTCAAGCAGGCACCATTCTTGCTTGTAAATTAAACGAACTAGTAAATCACAGGAAACTCTCAATCCAACATTGTCAGCTGAGTGCATCGTTTGGCCAAGTAAAATAGTAATTTGAAATTTCTACATGTGAATCCTTGGTGGTCCGAGTGTTTCCAGACTGACAGACACAAATCATTCTCCATAAAGTAATTATGCACTATGATATGTCTGAGTCAAAAAACATAAACCCTCACAAGAAGTGGAGCAGCAATTCCTGAGAATGAGAAAGTAGAGGAAAAAGCCACTCTTTCAACTAATGTCTGTTATTATGCTCATTAAAATGCACCAATTACAGAGCTAGCATAGCCGCCCCGAATTCCTAGAAAGACAGATAAGCAATTTAAGAAGATGAGGTAGATTATGTGCAGGAGACAGAGTGAGAGAAGACAGTAAAATATGGAAAACTGGGTACAAAAGATGAAGGGGGGAAAAAAGAGCAGTGGAGAAAATAGAAAAAAACAAAGAGAGCTTCATTGTTTTCAATCTTGCTCATTACTGAAAGGGATGATAGCGTAATATAGTGCAAATGGGGGAACAAATCTTGTGGTGTTCGGCTTACATAACTGTTGAGTGACTAATCAGACAAGATGTTTTCACCGATGCACAAACACGCACTGCTTCCAACCTGAAGGCTTTCCTCTCTCTTACTCATTCACAATCTCACTCACACGCACACAAAACTCACGGATCAGTTTTATCGCTGTTTCAAGACAATTATTGGAAAAAAGACCAAATAAGGCCGAGCAAAAGTCGATACAAACTCCACAGCAGAAATGTTGTGTGTCACTGTCTGTCATTTAAAGTCTCATGCATTGATCCATTCCCCTGATGTCATGTAAGCAAAGGCCCTGCAATGCTGATCTAATTCCAGGTGCAGTAGTCAACTGTCACTATCTTCGTAGCCCGTGAGACCCCATGTGCAATGGTGCCTGATAACCCAAAGGGCCAGCTGTTTGCAGAACAAGAATAGTGAGAACTAGAGGAGGAGTGAGAGGCAGCAAGATACACCCATACACTCCATCTGCCTATGTGCGTCAGTCCTTGACAGTTCTGGAACATCTTAAGAAGGCGATGTACTTCACAGCTTTACATCATCAACACCAACAACAGACGGAATAGATAAGCAAAGATTATTACTCTGAAGCTGAACTTGGCTTCATTCTCTATTCTAGTAATTTCTTCTTGTTGTACACAGTCAAGTTTGAGCCCAGATGCACATTTTCTGACTTTTCATGTTTTGTCTCAACCCTTACCAGCGAACATGCCATGCACTCCTCGGCCATGTGCACAGACCTGGTTGCTGTGTGCCATTTTACAGTAATGCTGGAGAACCACATTGGCCATACATCAATACACTTCTTTCTGTAGGGGCTCAAGGCACGACTACCGCAACATAACCGCAATGCGACCAAACCATTGGCCAGCTAACCAGCATCATCAGCTAGGAGGGAAGTCTGAGGAAGCACAGAAGGGAGGGAAGAGACTGTGAGAGCAACAGAGAGAGGAATAAGTCATAACCAACTTGCTGCCATGTCCCTGCATGATCTAGCCAATCAGACAAGTTTACTCTCACCCAAGCTGCGTGGTCACCCGCAAATCCCACAACAATGAATTATTGTGTGCGCAGCATTAATGGCCGATGAAAACTGTTTGTAGTGAGACAGCAAACATGACAGCCAGTCGAATAAATTCTGCATCATGCATGGGTTCATGGGCCCATGATGACATTATTACATAGCTCGACATGCCAAGAGGCCTTGAGTACATTAAAACCTGATGCTGATGGCTTATGGTCCACTGCTACATCAATTTTTTCTGGTGTAACTCTAATCTGCCACATCAGCCACCCAAGAACATAGTTTTTCAGACTGTCCAGATCTATCACATGTTTAACTCCACTAAGGACCGCTTCAGAGGCACTGACATGCAATCAGAGGTCCTGCGTGCATGTGCCAAAGGAGCACTGTAAATTGTCAGCTGACGAAAGACTGGAAAGAGTGTGTTTTGGGTTTTGTCCGTGGAGGCTTTGGCCAACAGGAAAGCTCAGACGTTATCCTCTCCATGGGACATAATGGATTCTCCCCGCCAATGAAACACTATTCCAGCTTGTGGTCCCTCCTGGCCACCTGAAAGTCTTTCCCACAACACCCCCTTTTCTTGTCAAAGCCAAATGCAGCTATCACTTGAGATCTGGGAAGATGGAGGGATGGGGAGAGGATGGCTGAAAAGAGGAGGCATGTAAAGGAAAAATGAATAGGAGAGCAGATGGTATGAAAAACTGGAGGAATAGAGGGAAATTGGCACCCCCAACTATAGTAGGCTGTTGATATGTGATACTGACATAGAAACAAGTTACCATAACAACTTACACAACAATGTAACATAAAAACACATGCAGTGGCCCCCTTACCCACCCTTCATTGCATCCCCTCCTCTGCCACATCTGTCTATGTTCAATCCCTTTTCTCCCGTTGTGTGTGCCTGCAGACCTGAGCAGGCAACACTGGCACACAGTGGTCACCGCGGCATTGCACTCAACAGCAATAAGGGCCAGGTCATGAGTTTGTCAGAGTGTGCACACACGCACACAGACACAGATACACACACAGACACAGACACAGACACACACACACACACACACACACACACACACACACACACACACACACACACACACACACCACAGTAGATGTGGAAAACCATTTGAGTTTGCAGTGGTCTCAAATGGTTTTCTACCTTCTCTCGTTGTCATCTAGGTGAGCAAACAGCACATTCTTGGAGATGGCCTTGGCCAAGGCCGTCATGGTTTTGTAGTCTTTTGGGATCACCTGTGTAGACAAAGTAGAAATATCTATTACAGTAAAGGGCAACAACACTATGCAGGTGAATACATGAAACACACCAATGCAAACACATAATAAGCCTGACTTCAAAGAGGACTAAATTGAGTAATTAGAGAGCAGAGTATTGGCAAATGCTGAAAGGAATATTCCACACGTGTCAGCGTATTTTTGGGAAAGCCCATCTGTTCAGGAATTACACTCAAAATGTCACAGAGCCCTTAAAAATTCATGAGGGGCCAGAACTCATTCATAAAACATGCGTTCTCATGTCCCAGATTCAGTGGTGAGTGTGTGTGTCCATGGGAAGGGGATGGCAAAGTCTGTAGCCACAACAAAGCCACAGATGTTTGTATTTCTTAAGAGGCATCCAAGAACAACATATGCTCTTTTATGAGTGGTTGAGCAAGGCAAAAAGCAAGTAAATAGTCCTGCTTACAACAGAATGACTACGAGGGGTCAGGAACGTGTGTGTCTATGCACTTGTGTGTGTGTGTGTGTGTGTGTGTGTGTGTGTGTGTGTGTGTGTGTGTGTGTGTGAGGAGGGTGAAGGCTGTAATAATGTTAAGGCAACAGATGTAACCACTTGAAGACGACCACACAGCACTGTGCACAACATGCACACAAAATACACACACAACCTCATCACATATAAAACAAATGGATCTAAAGTACTAAAATTGTATCTTTTTGCAGTAGTTTGACATGAAAGGCTGCCTGATTTACCAACTGAGTTGGTTGAGGACACAGACACTCAGAGGGCTCAGAAGTAGAAGTCACTGACAGATTTAGAATTGAGGTCCGACTCATGATCTCTCAAAACATCAAATTATTAGAAATGACAAAAATACTTACATGGCCACAAATGAAAAGATCTAACTGAATTACTTTACAACGTAACCTACAAGCAGGTATACGTTTGGCTTTATTATTTCTGCATAAATAGAATGAGTTGACTTTGAAAGTTGGGTAAAGTAAGATAAGTGTCTAAGGACGTCTCAAGAATTACTGTAGCTTTTCCTGAACAGAAGCATTAAATTAGCTGTTTGAAAATCCCAATGTTCTCCAAATACGCCAAAAGAACGACTGAAATTTGGAAGATTTATGAATCAATTTCCACAGCTGTTCACAACTCCTCAGGCAGGTGACTAGAACAGTTGAGCCTCCCTGTTATCAATCTTGCTCTTAGACAGTGAGTGTGAGGGCATTTTGGCTGGCTCTTCAAAATGCTGTTTTAGATTGTGTAGGTTAAGTTTTGGGTATTTAGTTGTGGTATTCTGGTTAATGTGTGGGTAAGGGGATAGGAAGCATCTTACATGTGGGTGTGATCACATTGTGACACACAAGCACACATGGCATGCTAGAGTGGCCATGTCACTCCAGCGTGATGACGGGGGTTCACACCATGATGTCATTACCCAGCAATTAATGCTGTGTCCAGCTAATTACAACTTCACAAGCATGCAAATGACATAACAATTACAGTGTGTGTGCATGCAAAAGAGAACTTCTTCCTATAGCTTCAGTCACATTTGGACTGCAGAAGTGACAGTTTGCAGGATGAAGGATAATAACTTTGCTTCCCATGATAATAAAACAGAAAGTCACTTTACAAAAGGGAGCTGCTTACAAATAAAGTTAAATTTGCATTTTAGTATGATAAGGCAGAGATATAGTATGCATTCAAACAAAAAAGACAAGTATTAAATATCTCAGACTTTGAGTCAAGCTTTGAGTTAATACGTAATGTAAAAATGTTGAGAGTCAGTTTTCAACTGTAAATTGGCGCAAAAAAATGTCTGTTTCCACAGTAGGTGAAAAAAAATAAAAGCCTGACTGGCTAATTTCTAGGTCCTCGATGTACCCAGACAGATGTCTGATCTATGGTTGAGTCAAGAAAAACTGGAGATCCTCCAGAGTCATGACCTGGACGATCATCCTCCTCATTAAAGAAGTGAAATTTCAAGTTAGATTTAAAGTGAAACATAACATGTTAAAATACTTGTTTGGCAAGTCTTCAAATTTCATGAGAAATATGTGTAAACCATTAGGATGACGCCGCCACAGCAGGTCTTAACATCAGTTAGGCTACTGACTCATAAATTATGTATTTTTCAAAAACATCTGTTCATCACAGGCTGTTATAAATGTACACAGTTAATATCTCTTCACACTGTCATGTTGTTTCAGTAAGTGTGTTTACATTTATGTTTTAAGTGGATGTTAAGAGAGTGACAGCTGTCTGCCCAGCTAATAAACAACCAGCAACCTCAGCATCACAGGTCGATGGTTAGGAGTTCCATTTTTATTGCATTGCATTTTTTTTCTGCTTTTCTAGATGGAAGCTTTGAACTAGAACAGAACTCGAATGGGGTGGCTTCCTGGTGATGTTTGTGCATGCCTCCATCTTCTCAGACTGACCTTGCGTACGTAGCTGACAGCATCCTCCTCCGTATAGACCTCAGCGCTGACCCCTCCCCTGCGGCGTCGGGCCTTGACAACTGGGTTGGGCGGTGGGGGAGAAACTTCATCATCATGTGAGTCTGACTGGCTGTTAGATTTCTGACGTGCCATGATCTGCTTGCATTCTTCCTGTAAATAGAAGAGGAGGGAGACAATTGGTTGAGGAGCATGAACAGGAAGAAGGACACTGACAGACAGAGATAATACATAGTTTTATCAAAAGCGAGGAATTCATAAGAGATTTATGTTTAATAAAACAGCTGCAACAAGTACTAAAGCTTTAGGGAAAAAAACGCTGAACAAGGGCTGACCAACATCTCCAAATACCCTCCTCAACAGCAAGCGTCATGTGGACGTATCAGATCAGACCATGAAATATAGAGGCTCATCCAGGTACCCTCCTCCTCCTCCTCCCAGATGATGAAGAGCAAGGAAGAAAGACAGAGACAGGGTGCCTCTGGCTGAAGGTTGTTTTAACTACAGAACACTCTGCAGATGATGAATTATTGATTGCCAATAAATAGATTAGCATAACTGCACAACTCACAATAACCAAGCTTGTGTGTAAGTGAGATATCCGGCTGATGGGCTAAGATGGTGCACAGACGTAGCTGGTATCCAACGCCTGCTTTTTATTTTCTTTATTTTAATACTTCAGTGCCCAATAGCTGACTGGTATGACAGCAGTAATATGAAACCACCTCGTGTTTTGGTGAGAGTGGCAATGTTTGAAATATATTTTAATGTTTTCCGGGGGAACTGATGCAGTGCAAACAGAACTAAGCTGGGGTGTCACAAGGAGATAAGAGTCCCAAACTGTAAAATGGCAGGAGTTTGAACTCTCAACCTGTAGCACACCTGACCACACAGACAGATACTGTGCAAACATGGAGGTCATCTTTCATGTTTCATTTCCAGGACCAAAGGAAATTCTTTAGGTGAAGTTTACAATGATAAACAAAGACTTTCTGTTCACTGAATAAATACGCAAAGAATTAGATCAATCAAAACATCCTAGAACATAACAAGAGTCAGCACACGCATCCAGACCTCTCCAACTCTTTCTTGTCTTTTCTTTGTCGTGTCTTTTTGTCATAATATTTCAGTGTCATATCTTTTTTTGAACAAATATTGGCCAGAGCTTCTTTCTCTGTGCATGTATTGCTGGCACTCTTCCTCGTATGGTTTGAAATTGTTGTAGAGATAGATGTTTATAGAACACGTGGGAGAGTTTGGCTGAATTTGAGCTTACATGTTAATGAACTTCCTGTTTCCCCTGTATGTCACGTCTTTTCACCTTACAAAGGTAATGATAATACTCAAATGCAAGCATTAGAGGACACAAAATGGTGCATTTTCATATTTTGTAGTAGTATTGTCATAGTATTCCTTCTGTTATTTGAGTAGTTGACCTAAAGGCTACTTCTCCTGGGGCTGTTTAAGTCGAATAAGTATAAAAAGTAATTTATTAATCATGTACATTTGAAAGTGAATCATTTATCATCATTTACTACATTTAATTACCTTATGATCAAGTAACAAACTGATCATGAGAAAAGCTTGCATTTTGCTTTTTCTACGGTTTTAATAGGCTATATAATAGATTATTGATCATTTACAGCTTAAATCTGAACACCTGGTGTACTGCACATCACCAGTAGATACTGAGATGCAAGGCTCAGCGCCACCACAGCATTTCCAGTTGAGTAGATTCAAATACCACCATCATCCTCTATTAGATGTAGTAAACTAAGGCAACTTTTCAGGGGGGGGAATAAAAAAACCTGAGGCACCTGATATTGCTGCTGCATCATTCTGCTTTTACATTGTCAGGGAGGGAAAGAGACAGAAGCCGAGAAGACCATAGACGCACGGAGAGGAGTGAAGGTGACAGTGAGGGGATTAAATAGTTTTAGCAATCAATTCTCAAACTGCTCAATTACCTGACAATTGAGGCAAACAAAAGGATCCAACCTATAGTTCACAACTCAGCGCTTCTATGCACATTTCTGCTGAGTTTCAATCATCCCCACAACCTAATGTAAGAGGACAGAAACAATAGTGCTCGCTATAATTACACAAAACAGCAGCAAGTTACACAGTTTAGCCCAAGTATTCATCATCTTGACAAAGAATGCACTTACATGCTTTCCTGGAGTTGGTAGCTTTCCATCTAACAATTGTTTTGTCACAGCCTCTCTGATTCACCCCCTCCCCTCCCTCTCACTGTACCTCCGTTGCTACAATCACCAAAATATTTCATTCCCCGTCTTTGTATAACAACATGATAATGCAGATCCCTCACACACAGACACACACACACACACACACACACAAACATAAGTTGCTTACGCAAAGTCACTGCCTGAGGGACCACAGCCAGCAGGAGGAGAAGAGGGGAGCCAGAGAGTAGCATTGACGCACACGCAAACACACCAACATGAGCAGACTGCAGATGGAGAAATGAGCTGCCATACTACATACCAGGTATGCAACTAGATCATAAACTGTATCCTCATACAACCTCAGCAGTAAAAATAAACAACACAAACATAACACTTCCCATGCTATCAAAGGACTGCTATAATTCTCTCATCACACAAATAAACTAGGAACTTAACACTTCATTGAGGGGGCTGCTGTCAAAACTATCATTGAAATTCTCACACTCACTTGCTTTAGCAAACCCAGCATCATCACTTTGCAACAAAACAAGTCCAGAATCTCATGCTTGTACCCTCCTTCCTCCTGTCTCTATGAGATTAAATGCACACATAAACACTACGTTTGTTTATAAAGGTATTTACCATGTCATGGAGGGCCCCTGGCCAGGCTTGTTGTGTGTCCCTCAGCCTGTCAAAGGCACCAGGCATCAAGTCAGTCACATCAACACGTCAGCATGAGTGCAAGTATGCATGAGAATCAACACACAAGAATTCCCATCTCATACACACCTGACACGCATAGTACACTGTAGCAGCATCTCGCCATGAACAGTGACCACTGTGTGGGTGTGTGTACACTCAGCGTTGTGTGTGTGTGTGTGTGTGTGAGAGAGAGAGAGAGAGTAAGCAGAGAATCCAAGTTTGTTTGTGAGAGAATGGTAAAAATCAGAAATCTGTGTCTGCAATCCCTGCGACACAGCAGCTAAAGAATAAGACCACAGATGAAAACACTGATCACAGCAAAAAGCCAGTCTCTGAGTTGCTCCTGCGCAACTCTGTCTGCTTTGCCCTCGCTCTCGCTCGCTCTCTCTCGCTCTCTCTCTTTCTCTCTCACTCACACACACATACACAATCAGGTGGCGCAATCAGTGGGCTCTTCGTTCCCCCCCTGTCACTATGACAACTGGGTACTGTGAGCATCCTGAATAGTTGGTGGTGACTCTGAGCAGGAAGCAACAGTCGTTCACACACCTACATTCACACACACACCAATTTTGACGCCTGTTGACAGACTGTCGTTCTCCCGCTCGCTCTCTCACTCTCACATCCACAGCGATTCAGTTCACAGAAAGAAGAATCCCTGAATACAGACTTCTGTCCTGTCCAAATTGCATGCCTGTGTTTTGATCCAGTAAATGGCTGTGAACACTGGGGATACAGGGTTGGGTGTGGGGGGGGGGGGGGGGGGGTCTGCATCATCCCATACATTCCTTCTGTGTGCCAGACTCTGCTCTGTGCCACAGTGTGTCTCTCAGTTCCTGTTGATCTCCAGTCCCACCCACACTAAAGTCAGAGGCATCAAGTGAGGACATTGTGTCTGGGTCATCATGTCCTCATATTGTTCCGGTCCCAGTACGTATGGGGGTCTGCACAGAGGACTTCAAAGAACACCTATACTGTGTCTTTACCGGCAGCATAGAAGAAGCTTGTTCCTGCTTCAGTTTTACAGTAACACCACATCAGCTACGATTCATATTTTGCAGCCAGGATTTATCCAGCTTTCTTCCCTGCAATTTATCAAATATTTTTACCAGTGTAGCATCACTGCTGTTACACTATGTCAGAGGGCCCCCCTAACACACACACACACACACACACACACACACACACACACACACCTCTCCTCATCTCCTCTTCCTGCGTCATCATCAGCGGCTGGGTGCCAGTGAGAGAGAATATGAGAGAGGAGATGGAGGCTGAAGGCGTAAGCAGGACGTAAAAGCACTAAAATAAGTTTTCGGTTGTAGAGAGAGCGACTGCAGGTAAGAATGAGGACACAGAAAAGATGGCACACTGAAGTCACTGTTATTAAAGCATTATTTAGCTTTAATTTCATTTATGTGTGATGAAACATTCTAAAATGGGTTTCTGCAGCTTAGTTCATCCCCTGAATCAATCTGAAGCAAGAAACAGAACAAAAACTATGACTTACTCTTCCAAATAGCCATGACAAACCAATATTAATTAGTAGAAGCCGCTATCATACTTATTGGAAAAACATTCAACTCAATCAAGTGGATGAGGGAGCTTTTAGCAAGAAACAACATGAAAATATTTCATTCTTCCATCGTTAATTTCTATCATTATCTTACGAGAACAGGAAAATGTTGTTACCTTAGCGTGTCCCTGTCCAGTGATGGAGATTTCACTCTCCACTGAAAAGCGTGTGAGTGAAACAAAAACAACAAAGTGCCACACAAACATACAGAGGTAATGAAGCACGCAGAGCTGATCCACCAGTGGAGCTAACAGTCCACTCATCACTCTGTTCCACACCATTACAGCATCACAATGGACAGAAGGTTCGCTGCTGTATTAGCGTCTGCGTGTGGAGCGTGGAGTGCTGACCTCCAGGCTATGTCGGGCTCAACACAGACACACAGATTGTACCCACATAATAACTTTCTGTGGGTGATTCGGTTCTCTAATCTTATCCTATCTACCTGCGACAGACAGTACACAGCAGAGAGATGGACGACCACTGAAGAACCACTTGATTACTGAACCAAGTTTTCTCAAGATTTCAGTATATTGGTGTTTTTTTCCCCCTTTTTTTCCCACTGTTAATTTAATATTTTTCAATTGCACAGCCACCAAGACTGTACCATATTGCTTGTGAATCAATCTGAAAGGAGAAATTGAAATAATGTGTTGCTCTGCCGAGCAAACATAATAGGGTCTTCGCCAGAAGTACCTTCTGGCTCAGGCCCTAATTACTGGTTGGGCAGTTGACAGAAAAAAAAATCTGGAGTTTTGATAATTATCTTATTGTTAAACCAATACTTTACCCAAAAAAGTGTATTTTGCCTTTCAAGTATTCACAAGTAAGTGTCATGTGATCGTTAAGAAGATTTCTGCCTCCTGCCTTGCTTCTGCGTTAATCCAGGACACAGAGATTGCAAGTCCCATATATTGTACTTGAGGCTAACAATGACTGACTACAGCAAAACTGCCCCAAACATCAGTTTACAAACTCTCAAGCTCTCAATTCATGGTGGCGATGCACCAGAAGGATCATGGGTTGTTTTTGCCCAAACCAAAGTCTTTGTGGATTACTGAGTATACAGAAGATGTGGATTATACCAACAATGCGTTTGTCAGGTTGCAAACTGACATTTTTGGGCCGTTTTGCTGTTTTTAAGGGGACAATCATCATTAGCTTCAGGCTAAATATACATGGCTGTCTCTTTCTGCATTCTGGAGTCACAAAGAAGTGATTAAGGAGGGAAAAAACATTCTTGAGCATAAGAAAATTTCTGAGAACTTAAACGTCAAAATACACAATTTGGTAGAAGTGTCACTTCCAAGAAATTTTAAACAACAATGCATGTATGAATTATGGATTTGACAGTTGATCAAATGAAGAACTTTGACTTGAGGGTGTAATTCACTATTTTCTGACATTTTTTTCACGCCACAACTATTCACAAATTTATCAAGAAATAATCACAGGTGATGTGCTTTACCAGCTCTGTGTTTGGAAATGACATTGATAGACTGCTTAGGCGACCATCCTAGCCTTACATTTGTCCCATATTTTGTACAACTGGCTCTCTGTTTCTGTCCTGATGAGTTATATCTCAGTGCATGTTTCCCTGACAATCCTTCTGTTTTGCACACATCAAGCAGATTAGTAGAGAAAGGATGCAATGGACAAATGATGAAGGACAAAAGAGGACCACCGGGGAGACAGGGTGTGATTTACCTGAAGTGGCCCAGGGTGGGCCGGACTGATAGAAGTTTAGGCCTGGATCACTGCCTGCACCCCGGGCTGATTTGACAGAATGCCCTGCTCCCAACATGGTTGTGATGAGTGAACAAACATAGAACGGAATCTAATTACACTCGTGCTGCAAATCTGTGCAAATGTGAAAAAAAAAGATGATAATCTAAAACTCAATCCACTTCTCTTTTAAATGCTCTCAGCCGACTCAACAATGAACCTCCCAACACAATGTCAACTAAAGGACTGGTGGGTTTGTTATAGGTCCTGGTGACAGCTGAATGGCTGGCAGCACACTCAGGCTTCTCATCTTACAGGGGAAGAGGAGACAGTGACTGATAGCCTGACAGACATAATGCAATGTGATGGGATTGTTCACAAACACGGTTGATGGAGCGAGTTTACATTTGTTCTACTTGACAGCCAGAGACAAAGACAAGCATCCAGCTTCTGTATCCCGATCATGTTGCTGTTTCTATTGAATGCATTGAATGCAGTTATGCTCGCTGAATAATTCTACCACCAGATCAGTATTTCCACCAAGGCTCTACAAGCTGTTTTTTGCGAAGGTCCACCATTTTTTCATTCAAGCCAGGCACAAAAAAATGATCTCACGTTGGCAGCACACATTCACATAAATCAACCATTCTCAGAGAATACAGGGATAAAATCTTCCTGCTCTTTAACGACTGAGCTTATATGAAAATATATTTCTAAAAATTGTTCTTTTTTTTATTATTTTTGTCGATGTGACAGGCCTAAAATGTAGATCTGTTTGTGGACTGTAAAAAAAAAAAAAAGATCCAGTCATGTATGCAGACAGCAGGGTTCCCACCAGTGTTGCAGCATTAACGAGTGTGTGTGCTCGAGAGACAGCCTGATGATAAGTAAGAAGTTAGAACACTAACGTTAGTCTTGAACACAGAAATGCACCATTGATCATAGGTTTGGTTTGAGTATGCAGAATACTGCCAAAACATACAGTACATTCATGTACTTGGCATGTGCTCAACTCAAAGCAAGTTACCCACACGTCAAGTTGATGCCCGAGTACCACACACACACACACACACACACACACAGATGGAGTGATGGCTGTCATGTGCTGAACATTTGGGATGTGCTCTGCGGATTTCTACGTGCGGTTGCCAGTGCAGGTGGTGTGTTATGTACAAGCCCAAGTGTTGATTCCTGCATAGCTGAAGCAAAATTTGCAGGAGGGGGAGGGGGACACATCAGATATGTTCTGGCAAATACTAAAAATAAAAAAAAGATGAGGGGAGAGACATGTACAGTATCTTGTTGATCTGGAGAAATATTGCTTTTCTGTGCCGAGGAGGAACCATAAATCTAAAGGAGGTTTGAGTCTCTACAAGTTGATAATGATATATGTGGCTAGATAAATCAAACATCAACAGTAAAATGATGCCAGAATACAGTGTTGAGCCTTGTGAAGATGAAATGTGATTAATTCAACAAAACACCCACTGTAGCAGCTGCAAATCTGATATACTACGTGACATTTCCAAACTCACAAATTCAGTTCTGGCACATTTAACTGTTAAGTGGTACTGCCTGCTGGACAGATCTGGGCAGACGGAGGAGATCTAGTCACAGTTTGTGTCATAGTAACATTATTTTTTCATTCTCTATGCCAAAATTTCGTAATAATTATACACCAATAGGCTGAGCAGCTAATGAGACAGAGAATGTCCATCTGAAGCGTCTGTTGTGGCGATCAAAGGAGTCATTACCACGCTTAAATCGGCAAGATGAAAGGAGCCAGACGCCTGTGATCTTCTCATTCATGACCGCAGTGTGTTGTAATGTAAAAAAAAAAATAATAATTGGTTGAAAACAAATTAGTCTGACAGTTACAGTGCGTTCTCAAGTGCAGTGTAAGGTGTGTGAAGATATGGGTAGAGACGAGGAAAACAAAGAAAAACCGAGATAGAAAAGAGTAAATGTGGTGGTGATTTCTGTTTGACATGAATCACAGATATGAAACGAGACCCAGGTTTAAGAGGAGAGAGAATACCTGCTGATCTAGTCAAAGCTGCAGACACAAAGGGGAGAAGAAATAAACTTTGAGAATAGAACGGTTCACTGAACACAGGATAGACTCCCATCACTCCTCTACAGTTGCCTAGGTTACCGCCTTTAGTGGGCCACAGTTGGTGAGGAAAAAGGCTGGAGAAAAATAAAGAGAAATATGGAGGGTGAGTAAATAAAAAATGTGACAACAAAGGTGCATTTCTTTACGTTTTCTGATATCTCTTTGTGAGCAGAGACAAAACATGTTATTCTCACTAAAAAAGGAAAACAAAATGTTGGGGCAGGGCACCTACATTCTGAGGCACTTAACTAACATTTCAAGCCATAGAATACTGAAAAACCTTAAGAATAAGAATACGCATTTTAAAAAACATTCCGGAATATAGCAACTGCACTTCTAAATTCAGACATGGTTTGTTGAAGCAAATGCTGTCCCTAAAGTAATCTCAGGGGAGAAGTGAGTAAGATGGTAAGTAACGGAAGTAACTGTGACAATCACTCTTTCATAAATTAAGATGTGTGAAGATTGTGTAAAAACTGATAATCCTTTGTGGCTGACCCAGGAAGTTATCAAAAGCGACCGAAAAACATTGAATATACTGTAGTTTACACCATACTGAAGACATCTGAAGATGGAAAGGAGTTTGAGAAAACAGTTTGGTCACATGGAGAAAAACATATGTGATTAAGAATTATCAGTCATTATCGATATCGACTAAAATGATGTATTTAATCGTGGCCTTTTTGTCCAGCTGACTGCCCAGTTCTAACAGGACAACTGAATAAGATCACCTCATTGGAAAATATGTGAATGCGTATGTAGGCTACTGCAGAGACTCACAACACATGCAATATTAACTTCCTCTGATAGTCTTCATCCTGCCTCAGCTATTGATGTAAACTGTCTCATGGCGGCTAAACTGCAAGACTCCTTTGGTTAACGTGGATTTTACAATAGTTTACTTGTATGTATTATGATGTAATATATCCTCCGGTGTACATTCACTCCACATAATGGATTATCAATGCTGTGCTGATGCTCATTTGTTAAGCAGAGGATAGGTGCGCATTGTGTAATTTTACAGCAATGCTCACACGCAGCATTTTACTGTGCACTTCTGCTGCAGCCATTAGTATTCAAGCAGCTTCTCCGACTATGCAGCATTCAAGGCCACGCTAACAGCAGCAGCCCTGCTATCAGTGTTGGACCTGCTGTGCTTACGAGCAGAAACAGAACAGCTTCACCTCAGCCTGAAAACCTCACTCACATTCTGCCCTAAAACCTGGGCTTATCATAATGGAGGGGCAGACTGTGAATGGGATTTCGATTGGTGTGCTTGCTAAACACATCGTGAGCTCAATAAATGAATTAAGGAAATCAACTTGAACCAGTGCAGGTAATATGATAATAATGCAATAGTGATTTGAATCCTACACATTTCTCTGCTATCCTGAACATCATACTGTTCTGTTTTGAGGACTTCATACAGATACACAACTTAAACAGAGAGCAAAAGTAGGTGAGGAGTTGGGACAGACTGAGACAGTTGCACTTCCTGGAGACTATTACACTCATTCTGGAAAAAGAAGCATCATTTTGATCAGCAGCAGGATCACATATTTTCACTGTTAAGGAGACAGAGGAGAGGCAGGAATTCAGTAACATCTCCACATGACCTGTCGAGTTGACTGCACAATGTCCATGGAACATTCAGAAGCACTGATCTTCAGACTCAAATCCCGAAATGAGCAGCCTGGCCACCTGATGCTTCAAGCACAGAGGGTAATACTAGCATCTAAATATTCCTTCACGCCCCACTTCTTCTGCATCAGTGTGATATGACAAGCTAAACCACAGCCCTCTTGATATTATCATATCACCTTACTAATAAAACACATCATAACTAGTTTTTAAGTATTGTTTACAGATTCTCATTTGCAGTATAACATTTAGCTACAAATGTGGCTCTTGATAAAATGTTAACATCACTGGAATGTCCCCTTCTCGCGTCTCTAAGGATTTCTTTTATATGTGTTGGCCCTGCGATGGACTGGCGACCCGTCCAAGGTAAACCTAAAGGCTGCTGGGATAGGCTCCAGCCCCCCTCCCGCCCAAATATTAACACTTGAAAAATATGCATTTAAGCAATTTGTTTACAAATGATCACTTGCTGCACAAGAAACTAGTGAAGTCAAATGGCTGTCACATGCTGGCACATGCACACACACACACACACACACACACACACTCAGAGACAAAGACATACAAAATGCACTATTGCCGGAAAGGTTGAGTCTCTCCCCCAGGCACAAGCATGATGACAATCAGCCGTACTGTATCTGATGTCTCTTCACAATCACCTCCTGTTGCAAACATCTTCCCAGGGCCTCTCTCTCCCCCCTGAAAGTATTGTGACCTCTTTGTAAGAGTAGAACCTCTTGTTCACACAAATGCATCTTATGATCCACTCCTGAACCAACAACAGACTGATGAAAGTGGAGCCAAAAGCTCAACGTCAAGAACATCCACTGAGGCTAAACAACGTTTTTAGATTTGAACATAAAGCACAATAGACGTGATGTTGTTAGCATCGTCATGGGTTTCCTCGTCTAAAAGCCTATGGGGGTTTTTCACTGGGTCATCACCGAAACGTAAGCTACGTGAGAACCAAAGAGACAAAATGATTTGTTTCGCAAGATCCTCTTCCAAAATGAACAACACTTTTATGATAAGTGTGAGTGCAACTTCTAGAGGCACAAAGTTAACATCCACTGAGGCATGACTTCAACATCAGCTTCTTCTGTTTTCACACGTTTAATGTGTCCTTCAGAAACCTATTTTTAAGACACATGAAATGCTATGAAATTCACAAGTATGGTATTTGCTGACATCTCATATGTTGTAAAACAAATCTTTGAAATATCGTAGGCTCATGTTAACCAAAACTTGATTTCAAGCATATGACTGAAAACCCAACACCGTTAAGGAGAGGGTCAACAATCCAACTATTTTCTGGGTTTGATAACTACTGTAATTCCTGCATCTCTCTCGGGAATTTACTGAGTCATGTCATGTCTTTTGTATTTAAAGAATATAAAGAACTATTTGATTGCAATCATTGGAAAGCAAAGGGGGTAAAAAGGGAAATTTTTCCATAAATAGCCTCTTGCCAACATAGAAGTGCCAGCTGAATCCATCCCATAAGCTACAAAGACACAGGAAGGCACACACACACTGGAGAGGACGCAATGATACAACCTGATCCCTACTTCATATCGTTTCCTCTCTCTCACCATCTCTCTGCACTCCAACTGTTCATGAATGTGACACAGCTTTGCTCTCCTTGCTCACTGACAGACAAACAGATAGAAAGCACTCTGTTCCCTGGCCCAGCAAAAAGGACACTGGCCTTTTATGGGTACTGATCTCATATTCCCTGTTGGATTCGACTATTACAGGATGAAAATGAACTCTCACTTGAAACAGTCTGAGCGCTGATTGGTTTTTTTTTAGCCATGATCCCCAAACTAACTGGAGGATGTCACTTTGAAGATACTGTAAAGTAACAAACTCATAACAATGCTTCCGTGCAGTTCAAAAACACCGGTTACAGAATTCAACGAGCCATGATGAGAAACAATGTCCTTAACACATACAAGCAACCACCATACTACAATAGAAGTCCATCTTATTTATAGACTCTTTTCTTCTTAAAATAATATACGGTCAGAGGAATTAGTCAGACAAGGAGCACTACCTGCCAATTAGCACACTCATGTCATCATATTCAGGATAAAATCACTACATAATAATTTGGACAACACAGATTCCCTCATGACAAACAGAGACACTGAGAAACCAAAACATACAAACACATAACTTTATCACCAACCTTCTCCAGCTTTTCAAAATGCTCCCGCAGGAATTTCATAGGACGCTCAGGCTTAGCGATGCAGAGGTTCACAATGCACTCTTTGAGGATCTGCTGGATGTTGTGCTTCTGCACAAAAATCTCACAGCCCTTCAAACTCTCGTCTTCTTCCAGAGTGGAGGAGGAGGTGGCCATCTTATCTTTTATCTCTGTGGCAATGGGAGAAAACAGGGTGGACCATGAGAGGAGGGGAGAGGAGAGGAGGGGAGGGGAGGCAAGAACATGATAGCAGTAGAAAAGTGGAAAACGGAAAAATAGAGAGGTGATAATGTATATTGGGAACAAGGTGATGGAACATTTTGTACCCATACCTCCTGGGTTAGGGGTTCTCTCTCGCTCTCTCTCTCTCTCTCTCTCTCTTTTGTTTCTGTTTGTCCCATGTTTGTCTGTCTTTCTGTGTGTGATCACTTCTGTGCACCACCATCCTGGTCCCATTACAAGCCATTCCATCAGCACACCTGACTCAGACAATCTCATCAATTCTACAAGTTGCAGCATACAGTTACAATACACCAGTTCATCGCTCCACCCTTCACCAAATCATCCATTCCCCTACATGTTAACGCACTATAACCAAATCCTGAAGTCATAACCAACCAAGACGGCAATACCCTGAACAAGATGGAACAATATGAGCTGAAAAATGTTGCTATACTTGTTCATTATCTTAATAATATCTCATCATTGCAATGAATCACATTGATGTACTTTTTAAAAAGTACAAGGTAAGCCACAACAAACATTTTCTAGTAGGTTTGTCTATCAATATTTACATTTTCCATTTAAAAGAACTATTTTACAGGTTAGGGTTTTTTTTGTTTTTTGTCCCCTTGAAGGTGGGGAGGTTATGTTATACTGAGGAGATCGGTGTGATATCGCTCCAAGTTCCATCCCCAAGCTCTGATGTAAAATGGACACGAAATTAGTCCTTAAAACATGGAAGTAATCTAGCATTTCTGTGTGTCCGTTTCCCACCTTTGGAAGTCAATCAGATTTTTTTTCAATAGGATTTTCAATTAAATACATGAAATAAGGTCAGTGGTAAACACTTGCTCAATACATTTTAACATTTTGTTCTCTGGAATAAAACGCGTCAGTAAATAAAGCCCTTGTGAATTTCAAAACTTTCTTTTGTCTTGAAGGGATGGGTGAATCCTATCTGTTTCTTACCAATGATGATGTTGAATGGCAGAGTTCTTCCTCAGAACAACAGGTGCTGTTCCTTGTAACAGCTCTGGAAAGTTGGGCAAAATAAAAGTGCAGGGAAATTTCCTCCACAATGTGCACAAAAAAGACTGAGTGAGTCTCAGTCAACTTGCACATACAGGAACGTGGCCCCCAGTGACCGTCGCGTGTGCCGTTTTTCTCAACCGTTCCAGAGCTAATATGAGATACAGCTTTGAATGTTCTGAGCAAGAACTCTGCCAGTCGTCATCATCATCGGTTACTAGCAAATAGGACTCAGCTTAAAAAAATGACTCATCTCATTAGCAGCAGCTGATGCTGAAGTTACTTGTCATAGTTATGAACTCATAGTTCATTCACAGTTTAACAATAGCTTTGTACTCCTAAAGATTGCATTTACTCTCTGAACATCATGAAAAACTATGTTAATCTGTGAGGATTATTGTGCTGAAAAAAACAGTTTAAGTCTCATAAACTTGGGTTTACCCAGAGTTTATTTAGCAACAGTATAAAAAAATCCCACTGGCTTCTGGTTGAGGGATGTTGGTACAAAAATATGTCCAAGCTGTATTGAGTGAGTGCATTATGGTTTGCATAATAATTTGTAGGTTTGAGGGTTAAGCTGCATGAGCGTGAACACTTTTTAAATGGTGCTTCATTAGTTGTAGCGTTCTTAGTGAAAGTGAATAACTTCAGGGGGAAGCAGAGCAAAATGACAGACTATGTCAAGTGTTAACAGCAATGATAACGTCAGACGACTCAAATAAAATGGCAGTATATCTCTCAACAAGCCAGGAAGCTGAGCAGGTGAGGCTAACTACTCTACATTACTTCCTCATGGGAAATCACCTATGTCGTATGGTAAATACTGCATATCAAATCACTTGTGTAGTTTCTTGAAGGCGAGTCACAACGTTGCATCCACATGTAGCAACTGTAGCAAGCTAATTAGTGATGTGAGTGAACACCTGTTTCAGTGCATTCAAGCTAGCTAGCCTTGCTAACCTTACAATGACAACCAAACTACAACGCAGGGGAATTACTGCGACTACCAAGACGTAAATGCTACCGGGGGACTTGTCTGCCCCGCTGTTCCGTGTCCATAAAAAGAACGGTGTAGTTTGTGCTCTCGCTGGTGTCCCTACCGTTATTTTATGGAGGATGCTCAGTGAGAAAACACCTCGCTGGTGGTGGGAGGCTGGTGAGGTGCCGCTTGTTAGCTGGGATGCTGCCGTTGCTGCTCTCCGCTACCTCGGCTCGCTCTGCGTCAGTCCCGATGACGTCAATCTGTCATCTTCTCAACCGCAAAGGCGCGCTCACGAGGTCAGCGGCAGCGAGTGCGCGCCAGTCTACTTGGACCTTTCATATTTTTTTTACCTGTCACTGTTTTTTTTTTTAAATTATTATTATTTGTCCATTTGGAGGAAAAACTGTACAATGTCACACAAGAGGAACAATGTAAGTTTTGAATTTGGTGATAAATATTGTAATTTGCTTTGTCGTGTGCAGTCAAACATGGCGGTACATGAGCAGTGGGGGTCTTATTAATATTCCTGTTTTCTCATTAGTGTCCAGTAGTTGACAACATATGCTGCCTTGGTCTTCCAGCTATTTATGTAAGATAGAATCCCTGAACTGTCATACTATCAGGCCCACATAGCGTAAGTACTGGTGTAAGCAAGTGAATTTGTTTCTGTTTGTATCAGGCCTGTGGTTGCCTATTTCTCATGTAATTTCTGCTGATTTCATTATAAATAAATGTAACAATATGTGCATCATTCATCAACTGAATTTCAAAAAAGCCATGCTAAATAAATTTCATTTCGCAGCAACCAAAATCCAGCTGCAACACAACCACAATGTTTTCTTTTCCTTTGGAAAGACTCAGTGCCAAATTAAAGGAAATGAGAGCAGCTTCATAAATGTATGGCAGCCACTGATAAACGACTTGCCCAAAGATCTGAGTGGTTTGACTGCAGGGGGAAGAGGCACAATAGACTGGAAAGCCCCAGGGGCCCTTTCACAACTCTCTTTATTATTAAATATGTAAGCAATGGTGTGTCGGGAATGAACATTAAGGTGAGTAAAGGGTATCCTGCCATGAATGTGGGCGTAAGTTATATACACAAGTCTAAAAGTAGTTTTACAATCTCCCCTCAATGCCCCATCCCATTTTAATTATTTTTCTGTCTTTTTTTAACTTATTATTTATCTGTTTATTTTTTTCTGTTTTGATTTTGGTATTTTATTCTTTAATTATTTTGTTTTTCAAAATCAGGCCAGTAACAAAGGAATGATTAACAATTCATATGACAGACAAAACAATTTCATTATCAAATGCTAGTGCTAACAGCAAACTTTTTTTTTTATCCTTCATACGATAAAAGCAAGTAACCTATGTACAGCATGAACAACCATTCATCCAATCGACATCAAGCTATGTGCATTGCTGGAAGCTCAAGAAAGTGGAGTGCCAGTGTCTTTGGTCTAAGCTGGCAGACAGAATGACAAAGATGACACTCAGGTTGACATGCATAGATGAAAATGGCATCTGGGGTGTGGGCCTGAGATGACATTCAGAATGAATGAGACGGCAGTCAGGATGTATAAAATGGCTCTTGGGGTGACAGACTGAGATGACAAAGGAGTCCAGGGTGTCATGTTTGAGATGACATTCAGAATGATTGAGTTGACCATGAGGATGCCTGAGATGAGACTCTGGATGAGAGACTGAGATGACAAAGCAGTCTGGGGTCTAGGGTCTCAGATGACAGTCAGGGTGCCTGTCACACACTCTGGATGAGAGACTGAGATGACAGTCAAGATGCCTGAGATGAAAGGATTTGGTACACACACATGTATTTCAACCGTTTTTAAATGTTGCAAAATAAAAAAAAACATTAAAATCGCGATAACAGTGAAGAAATCATTGATCGGGGCTCTTGTTCTTCCAGCTAGACATCAAAACTCTGGTGAGTAACTAATATTACATGGGTATTACATGTGTGAATAAAGTTTTACATTTTGAATTGGAAGCTACCGGAAAGCAGTCGTTTGTTTGTCGTGCAGCAGCCAGTTGCCATGACGACATTCAAGATGGAAGCAATGGCGGCTGAGGGCGAGCATGCTGCTTCTGAAACTTTGAGAGGACTTGCTCGACATTTAAACTGTCTAAACGAAGACAACAAAGCGACAAGGAAGAGGGCACTGGAGTTGATCAAGAGAGAGACTGTCGATAAAAAGCTGTCCAGCGCCGTCCTCCAGGAGGTTTTCTCCGCCATCCTCAAGCCTCTTCTCAAATGTCTGTCAGATCCGATGGAAAGATGCAGAGAAACAGCCATTACGACGTTAACAGAATTTATTCGTTGCGTCCCCAAACCGGAAGAGTCCTTGCCTTATCTTATGCCGTGTCTGGCTCAGCGGCTTGGGGAGAAGGAGATCCTGGAGCCGGCGGAGGAGCTTCGGCTGTCAGCCCTGGAGATGTTGACTCTGACGGTGGAGGTGTGCGGGGCGAAGTTAGCGCCGTATCTGGACGAAATGATCAACATATTACAGAGAACCATCGTCGACCCTTTCCCAGATGTCAAAAAGGAAAGTTGCAAATGCACTGTAATCTTTGCCAAGAGTGTGCCAGGTTGGTGTTTAGTTGTCGTTGACGAATTACGTTGCCATGGTTTCCGAGCAAGCCGACATGTTTCCTGACATGATCCTAAATTGAATGGCAAGATTTTGTGACTTTTTAATAAAAGATACAATCAACATGAAAATGTATAAGATGTCACTCTATCCCTCATTACTTTACTTACAGCTTTGCTTTTGATCAGGGCGCAATTAGCATGTTGTTTGATCCCGCAGACGGTCAACTGTGTAGCCAAACGAACCTAGTACTGCTGTTTTAATTCCAGACGACCTCAAATACATCAAAACTGTCTGTCCTGAGTCATTTATTAGTTTCTGACTCTCAGAAAGTACAAAAACTTCAACAAATCTTCCAAAAAACAATTCTGTCTTTTAACCATCTTAAACCAAATTACACATAAAAAATAAAAATGTGAAATGTCTTTCAAAGCCTTCAGACTAGTCAACTAATAACAGAGTTATTTCAGCAGAAGTCCTTTACCCTGACCCCAAATGTGTAGCATCTCCTCCCGTACAGAGTGAATCATTTTAAATTGATGGAACAGGACTTTGTCAAATACTTACTGCAGAAGTGTGATTCATCCTTTGAAGCCACAAAATGACGCTCTCACCCACTTCTCCGGTACCTTGAATCCAGTGTGTTTCTCTTCTTCCTCCAGAGCACTTCCACATGCAGGCTGACAGTCTGGTCAAACCCCTCATGCAGACAATCTCTCACCAGCACTCCCGGGTACGAGCGTCTGTCATCGAGGCCACCGGGGCGGTCGTTCTGCACGGCACCGGGAAAAACTTGGATGATGTCGTCTTTCACTTGGCACAGAGATTATTCGACGACTCGCCACAGGTTTGGCTAAATTGTAAATGTTATGAAGTTATACACCTCTGGGACCCCCCCCCCCCCCCCCCCCCTTAGTGAAAGATGTTGTTCTCTTTTGTTGCAGGTGAGAAGAGCTGTGACTGTAGTTGTTGGTGATTGGCTCTTGCACCTGAGAGACAGGTACTCATATTTCCACAAACTCATCCCTTTATTGCTGAGCAACATTAAAGACGAGATTCCTGAAATCAGGTAAGATACTTTCCCGTTTGCTCCCTGATAAAGAATGTGTGTGAATTAAGATGTACAGTATACTGTCTGCATTCAGAAATCCTGTTTTACACTCACTCACACAACTATTGCAGTATATGAGGACTATAAGATGAGAATCCTCCTGTAATGTGGATTATGTTGATCTGTTAACCTGACAGAGGTGCTGAATTATGTTGGATGAAAGAACAACAGCATATCTGAGATTTATCAAAGTCAAAGTTTCTCAAATAGACACATCACGGTACATTTATTATAGACTTTCCCCATGAATAAGAACAACAGCAAATTTGTGCGTAAACAATCATTCCTAACCATTTGAACTGATGCTTCTCCATATATGATACTGAAATAGTAACCAGCCTTTTTTTAAATATACATATTTGATAAATCACGACTTCTTAAGCGCATGTTTTTGGAAAAAAAACAACACGTATACTGCAGATAAAAACCCTAAAAGAATATGGACGGTGTTTGTAGATTTGACAACACAAATACAATTTTCTTAGATCCAAGTGTGGGCTCTGCCCCGGTCTTTCAGAAAAGGGGAATGTCAATCACTTTATGAAATACATTGTATGTTAATGAGGACAATGGCAGTGTTGTACAGACGTGTATCGCATTCATCTAAAAAAAATACTGTTTTCTGACTGAAAGACTTAACTACCTCATCAATGAAGAAAATAAAAAAAAAATGCGTTTTTTAGAAAAATGTCTAATTAATTCTGACAAACAGGGTTGTGTTTCGAAGTTAGTGAGATGATTTAAACAAAAACGGCTGTTTTTCTCTGATTTAAGGAAATCATTTTATCCTAAAAAGAAAAGAATAAAAACAAGCTGTCACACACGTTAATCTTTTTTTTCTGAAATAATGAGGTCGTGAAGTCAGTAAATAAAAAAGCGTACTTATTTTCTCAAGTGCATGCGAAATACTCCCATAGTGTCGGTATCACCAGTTTGTCTTCTGCAGCCTTCAAGCGGCTGATTTGTGGAGGCAGGTGGGTGCCCAGTGGGAGAAGGAGAATGAGAATGACATCAAGGACAAGTTGGACTTTCTTGTCGCCCCACCGTCCTTCTACCCACCAGGAGGTCAGTTTCTGCTTCCCTGCTACCTTCCGTATTGAAGTCAAACGGGTAAACAGATGCATTAATTACTTAAGGAATAATGAGGAGGCGTGAATATTAGTGTTAGCGCTCCGACATTCATTGACCTTGCTTGACTTAAATTGGCCTTCACCTAGACAGTATGTCTGATGTTGTTCCTGTAGCTGTTTATTTGATGTACTTATCAACTGGGTCAGGGAGAGTTGGAGTGTGTGCTGTCATCAGGGGTTTGTGTGTGTGTGTGTGTGTGTGTGTGGGTGTGGGTGTGGGTGTGTGTTGGGGGGGGGCGGTGCAGGAAAGGCATTGCTATTAAATTTGATCTCCTTCTCAAAAGTCAAGGGCTTACAAGTTGAATTTATGTGCCCTCATTTTCAATTTCATCTTGTTCTTGATGGTCTTAAGAAGATCTGGTGTTAAGTATATTATCTGGATTTATGACCACAGTCCTCAGCATGCTCTGTAGAAGAGGTCATTTGGATACTAGATGGCAAGAGTTTTATTATGCCCCGACACCATGGCAGAGGCATCGTGTTTCTCTGGAATGCCCTGAGGCATTTTCTTCAAATTCGTCTCAAATGTCCACTGGGACTGGAGGATGAACTGAAAAGGTTTTGGCGTGCAGAGATGGAAAGCATAAGGTATCTATCGCATCAGATGTGGAGGAAACAGTTTCTTTGGAGCACTTTGAGGGAATTTCACCCAATTTGCTTGGAATGTCCACTGGGATTCGAGGATGAAATGAAATGCGTTGTATTTATAAGGTGCACACAACAAAATCCAAAGCGTGCGCTCTCCCACAGGATTTGGTATTTGCACCATAGTGCCTTGAAGTAATTTCATCACATTTAGTTGAAATGTCCACTGGGCCTGGAGGATAGACTGAAAAATGTCACAGTCACCTTAAATGAACACCCTAACACCTTTAGGGCACTTCTAAAAATAAAAAATAAAATAAAAATGGATTAACTGAAAATATTTTGTTGTTCAAGGTCGGTGTCACTTCACTTGAACCCAATATCTCTGCAACACTTTGAGGGAACTTCTCCAAATGTACTGTAGTACAAACACACACTGGGACTCATTGATGACTCGACAAAAATGTTAAAGGTCAATGTCGTGTCATGTGATAGGCCCACATCACTGACCATGTGATCGAGATCCGTTATCGTTCGTTTGGAATGAAAGAGGAAAACGTAACCTCACTATTATCACATTCTTAATTTTTGATCATCTGTACACCAGAATACTTGAACTCTCTTAAATCCTCCTAAACTACACGTAGCAAATCATATTTTCATATTTCATCCGACCGGGATACCCCAAGACCTAATTTTTGTTTCAAAAAAAGACAAAAACTCATTCTTCGTAGGGATGAATTCAGGGGAAATCAGAAATTGTAGCGATGTTCTAACTCATTGGTCATGCCCCTTGTGACACAACAGTTAATGTGAAACTAAACTCTACATGTTTCAACACTAAATCATTTCTCTTTATTACAACTGTTCGAGGTCCTAACACACTGTAAAAAGGATCCGAGGTTGACAGTTTCAAATGCAGGCATTGGCTTAGAGATTTAAGAGTTTATGCCCCAGGGCTGGGAAAGAGTGTGAAGGGCCCAGTTAAACTTATGTGCTGGTGTGCATCTCAGTTAAGTCTCCTATACATGTCCCAAAGCTACACCACTCTGCCCGGGGGACAGGAAAGGAAAAGGCTCTCTCCCTCTTTGTCTTTTCTCTTTCTCGCCATCATAAATCTACTGTGCCGCCCAGAGTGAAGAGGTCACCGTCAGACACTGAGAGACGACCAGAAAAGGGCTTGTTTTGTCTTGTCCCAGTGTCTTTTTTTCTGATTTATCCCCGTCTTCCTCCAGTCCTCTCTTCCTCTCTCATTGTGCTGATAAGAGAAGGACGGAGCGAGAGAAGGGAGAAGAGCGGCTTGCTCTGACAACGTCCTGTTTACGGAGGTCTCAATCATAAAAAGGGACATTAAGAATGATTCAAAAGTCAGTTCACAGAAATGTGAAAACCCATGAATCTGATATTCATTGCTGCTTTTATGCTGTTTTGTTAGTGAAGGTATATTTGAATTCCACAAATGTTCATTCCTCCAACAAGACGAGACAAACCCTGAGTGAAAGAAGCAGCAATGTGTGGCCCCTCACACCCCAACGCACACGATATTTGTTAGATCAGGCTTTCTTTCTGTCATTTCCATTTTGTCATTTCCTGTTGCCGCCACCGAGTGCAAGAATTAATCTTCCCCAGGATTTAATGGGTCATCCATCCTTCTGCACTCCTCTCCCATGTAAAATCAACCCCATGTTTCGTACGGGCTGTGAAATTTATAAGAGAATTCATAAAATCGAATGATCTTGATCCTTCCAGTGGAGCGTCCAGGTCTTGGTTGTAGAGAGTTGGTGGTGAGCAACCTGTCCAAGCTTTTGCCCGCCATCACCAATGATGTGACCGACTGGCTGGTTCCCACGCGGGTCAGGACCTCCCAACTGCTCTCAGTGCTGCTCCTCCACGCAGAAGACCACTGCACCCAGCACCTCCAGCCCCTCCTGGCCATCTTCTACCGGGCCTGCACTGACTCTGAGAGAAATGTGGTCAGCAATGTAAGTCCTGAACTGCCTGTCATCAGATTAGCAAGATGCTTTTCGTACATAGTTGTGGATCAGATATGGCATTTAGTAAGTCTCCACCTCTTCACGGGCATTAGCAGAAATGTTTTGTGATATTTCAATTATCGCCACACTGAATGATGTCAGGACACATCTGTTGAGCTTTGAGTCGGTGGTTCTGTTGACATGTGAGTCTTTCCAGTGTCCTTTTTTTAGACCGCGCCACGCAGGGCTCAAGGACTAGGATGCACCTGTTTACATAGGAGAGTTCTCTGGATCTTTGATATGGGGCAGATTAACTTCCTGTTGCTCTCCTTCACACTTCTCTCACCCTCTCTGTACTCACACATAGTGCCTGGCTGCTGCTACGCTGTTGGGAACCTTTGTCCCTCCTGAAGTCTTCCTCAAGCTGCTGCTGGATCACGTGGTAACCCCCTCTTCTTCCTCCCACCCCTGGACCCCCCTCATGGTGCTGTCTGCCGTGTTGGGAGGCTGCCCCAAACCTCTCCTTACGCCACACCTCCAACAGATCGCAGACGCACTGGCCCAGCCTGACGTCTGCCAGGAATATCAACAGGTCAGCAGAAGGAAGCTTGGGTTTGGTTGTGGTTTACCTTGTTTTTAATGTATTCACCCGAGAGCGGCGGCTGTTTGCCAGTAATGCCATCTACCTCTCTCACAATTTTTTTTGTGCTTTTGGTAACTGAATAAGTCCAATTGAGTAGTGACACCCCGGTAGAAGTTCCAGTTGCAAGGGAAAGGAAATGTTACTCTTTGAAATAAAACATTAAAGTCAAACTTGTTTTGATGACAAGTTTGCCAGCTTTTCTGCTCTCACAGATCGCCGTGTCTTCATCCCACCCCCAACTGATCTGTGTGCGCCACCTGTTTCAATTCCAGTCTTGTTAGGTGATTTTGGCAGTGTCATAGAAGGTCATTTTCAACTCACTCTGTGTACATTAGCACTCTTATTTTTGGCAGTGACGGTGTAGCAGTCATGCTGTATATTTCGTGCCTAATTTGTCCCTTATGGAAACATGTTTCATGATAAGACGCCACATCTCTAAAAAGGGCTTTAGTTGAAATTCTCTTTTCAATAGCGCCACTGTACAAGGTGAGTTCAGTGGGTTTGCTGTTGAGTAATTCTCCAAAACGTCGGCCCGACTGAAGTGACAGTCCAGCCATGTGGTGTTTTTTAAATCTTACATTTCAAGCGTGTGATCATAATGTCTCTGCTCACACGCAATGTGTTTCCACAAGGTTGCAAATTTCTTTTCTTTTTTCTTTTTTTTTCTTACTTGATCGAAAAACAGTGATTAAAATGTCTTTGGAGTTCCTCTTAAAATAACAGCCCATCAGTGGAAAAATCCCATCAAATCCGGAGCAGACTCTTCCCCACTTCCTTTCCTCCTGCACCAAATACATTTCCCTTTCAGATTCAAAATAACAGTTGTTTGGCAGCTATTTTCTGATCCCGCCGCGCCACTGTCTCACCTATACACGTGACCCCGCCCCCTGCCCAGTGAGGCCTGCAAGAATTTCCTCCCCTGAAGTAATAATAACAAAAATCTACTAATTTCTTGTGACCCCCTCCCTCTGCCCATCATGGCTGTTCTGACCTCTCTGAGCACACAAGGCAGCACATGGGCTTTGTGGGGTTTTATTTTATAGCCCTGTTTTTGGTCGGTGGTTCCTTCACCTTCATTCTCTTCTTCTCTCTCACACATCCTAAGCCATAAAAAGAATCAGTGAAATTTCAAAGCCTGCCTAGTCAAGGCCAATGATAGATGAGGAGAAAAGCTGACCTGCCTCTGACCAGGTCAAGCAGAGGGAGAACTAACAGGACGGGACGGTCACACGTTGTCGCACAGATGGAGGGGGACCTTTGCTTCCTCTCCGTCAGTTTCTCCATCTGTCTCCCTCTGTCATTCTCTCCGCCTGTGGGACCGAAGGAAAAAGTATAGAGGGTTGTGCTTCAAAAGCTGAAGCAGACAAAGCACCTGCAGCATTGTTCAACAACACCACACAGGGTTCAACGCCGGATCACTGTGTAGCTGTAAATAACACCAGTGGAGACAGGAGCACCTGTGACCAGCTCTCTCTCATTCTGTCTCTGCAGAGATGTTGACCCATAATACTTGGCTGGTTTGCTCCACATCCCTCATATACAGTAGCACCAGATGGCTTATATTTTATATATCAAACTCCAAATACGGCTTATTGGATGGATACTTTCTTGATTTGTTCCTGTCACAGTGACATTGACCTTTGACCACCAAAATCTTTTCCCTTGATCCTTGAGTCCCAGTGGACATTTGTGCAAATTTTAAGAAGCACCTGAATATGGAATATCTGAAATATTGTGTTAATGTGGGGGTATTTCTGACTTTGACTTTCATCTTTTGAACACTTCACACTTGAACTCCAGCAGAAACGAAGTCATTTTCTCAAGGCATTCTTGGGTTATCGCAGATATTGCAGACACACGAGGTCACAGTGACTTTGACCTTTTATCACCAAAATCCTGTAGGATCCTTGAGTTTCAATGGACGTTTGTGCCAAATTTGAAGAAAAAAAGTGGCTCAAGGAGAGATATTGTGTTAAGGAGAATGGAACTGATGGAAGGATATCCCAAAAGCGTAATGCCTGGAGGCCACAGCTGGATCTGACTCACCAGCGCAGGGGACGTCTGTGGAGAATATCCTCCATGGCTTAGTTTCATTTCACGTTTTAAATAAGGCATCTTAAGCTCTTCAAAAGTATATGCGTTTGGATCCAACAAGAGTTATGCACCACTTGAGACATAGTGGAAGAAAACGTTTGACTTTGAAAAAAAAAATTAAGCCTTTTATGAGACGATCTATAAATAAACTTCAAAGTGAACAGATGCAAAGAAAACTAGGAGGCTCTGTGGGGAGTTGAGGGAACAAACCGAATATTCGGGAGCTGATATACGATGCTTCTGCACGACTTAACCTTGCTGACTCTTTCAAGTCCCTGCTTTCGTTTTCTTTATTTCAGAAGCGGAAAAGGCAGCTTTCAAAATAAATGGCGATGCACTGCAAAAAAAGTTAAAAAAACAAAACAAAACAACAGAACTGGTTATAAATTTAAGATGGGTTAATGGTTTGAGGGGAAATAAAAGGCGAGCCAGTGGTTTGAGAAGCCGCTGGGTTCCAAGGTACTGTGTGTGTGTGTGGGGGGGGGGGGGGTGTGGGGGGGGGGGGGGTATCGGGTGTTTGCTTATGAATCACATCTGGGTTTCCTTTTTGAAGAGGTATTCCACAGAGGATTAACAAACCCCCACCATCAACAGAGTGTGTGACCTGCTGTGTTGTGGGTTGCCATGGTGACACAGGCATCACAAAATCTGCGGGTCGGAGTAAATTGGCTAAGACAGTACAAAGAGAGAGGGAAAGTTGTTTTTTCGAGAAGCTGACGGTGAAGTCGTCAGCGTATTTAACAGCCAGGCTTGTTTGGTGAGCTGTGCGCCTGTGGTTCACCGTTGAAGGCGGGGGGTATCGAGGAATGAAGGCTCTGAAACATTCAGTTGTGCTTGCAGAAACAGCAAGAATTTTACAGAATATGCAAGCACACCTCCATAAATCAGCAAGTCTCCTGTGTGCATGCCCCTTTGTTATGAACAGACTACCTGATTGTGGGGGGGGGGCGGGGGTCTACATGTGCACCGCCAATATTTGTTTTCCTGTTGCCATAACAGCATCAGTAGCCACAAGGGGTGGGCTCCATCGAAGGAATCCATCGCCTGTTACGGCTCCTCAGAGAGAAGTTGTGTGTGTGTGTAATTGATGTATCCAGAGGTGGACAGATGCGCACACGCTGTGTAATGACGCCCCTGGAGCGTGCCCAGGCCAATGAAACCAGGTGTATCTCGCCCGGCTCCAGGTGTCCACCTAGTCATTACGCCGCTACACTTTTTCCGCTCTCTCTTCACCAGCCCTAATGGTTGTTTTCTGGTCATGTATAATATGCATGTCTGAATGTGCGTAAGCTAATGTATGTCAGGCATTGAGACGTTCAGCACCGAGTGCAGTGGGTAATGAGGGCGATGATCAGGGCCGGGTGGAAGTTTAGTTAAGCCTCAGATTCCCTCACAAAATTTTTTTAAACATTTAAAATCCCGGATTAAATGTTCGTGCAACAATGCATGAAGGTGAACGTCTGGCACTCACCCTCCACCACCACCGCCACTCTGCTGCAAAATCAAAACATTTGCTCTTATTTTTCTACAGACTTCCCACAGCGCCCTTCTCTAATCACAAGTCCTGGCGTTTTAACTCTCTAAGCATCTCTACTTGGCTCAGCAGCCACACATTTAGGAAAAGATAGTGCGCCCCCCAGTGATGGCTCTTATAATTGCCGGTTGAGCTCGGTGAGTGGGTGTGTTCTGAAAGTCTAAGTTTACTTCTTACTATGCAACTCCTCATCACCAGACGACCACGACCACGATGATGATGATGGTGGAGGGCCGGTGTGTTATTTTGAGGTGTTGGCTGTCCCAGTCTCGTTCACGCAGTATCTTAGGCTGGCCTTCAAATTAGGCTCGTCACCTCACATGGCCATGATATGTCATGAACGCCTTGATGGTACCTCTTCAGATTTGGGACAAATATCCACTGGGACTTACAGATGAATTGGTGGTTTATGATCAATGTCAGTCACCTTATATGAGGACAATATCTCATGGATGCCCAGAGGAATTGTCTTCACAAGGGTCAACTGGGACTCAATGGTGAACCGAAAAGAGATCGTTAGGGAAATTTAATTCACATCAAAGTGGTGTTGTCTTAAAGCTTTTTCTGGATATCTCTGGAATGTCTTCAGGGAAGATGCCTTCATTTCTTCAAATCTGCCTCAAACATTTACTGGAACTCAAGGATGAACGGAAAATATGGTGGTCAAAGGTCAAGGTCACTGTGACAGCGGGAGACGCAACTTCATCGTAGTATTTCATGTTTTGAAGTTTCTGTCTGTGATGATGAGGAGAAACGTCTTTAAAAAATAGCATTGCCTCTAAGAGAAGAAGCTGAAAAGAGAAAAATGTATTTGTGAGGACTGAAATATGGGGGGGGGGTGTAACTGAAATCCCTCTAACACTCTTCTCTCTCTGCCTGTTTTCCAGGTTATGTACTTGGAGCAGTTGCTGGCCTGTGTGGACGTGCTGCTGCGTCAGTGTGAGTCAGACTGCGGCTCAGTCAGCCTGCAGCTGCTACAGGTGCTGGTCACTGTCCAGAGTCTCTCCGCCGAGGCACAGCTCAGCGCCGAGGTGAAGAAATACTCCCATCCTTCCATTTTATATCTCCTTTTTTTTTATTAGAAAGGTAAGCAGGTTTTATGAAGCAAGAAAACTATTTCAGGAATGTGAGCGATTGTACAGGTTCAAAGTGGGCATGACCAACTGTATAATTACCCACTTAGTCAAGGGAGCTGAAAATTGCACCTTTGGAGTGGAACTTTAAATTCTGGGTGAAAGGAAGTGGGTGAAAGGCGGGGAAAGACAGACAGACACTGAGGGGAAAAAAATGATAGGGAGAGATGAGCTGTTTTTCTTAGCAGGTGTGTGTCATCAGTCTGGGCTCATTCGTGGCTCCTTAATGGCTCCTTACATCACAAGGACCAGGCGTTCATGTTGTGGCGAAAAGGGACAGAAACTGTGACAAGTGAGGAAGTAGGATTTGCAGCCAGTGTTTCCTAACTTCTCGTCACTGTAACAGAATAATGACAGGGGACAGGAGCGGGAAGGGACTGGCACCAACGCTTACCAGACACCACATGGGTCACCAGTGTGTGTTTACAACTGTCTAAATCAGTGTGTATGGTCAAATGGAGAGCAGCATGAAGGAAGCGCTTGCGACAATGAGGATGGAATGAATGAAGAACGAGAGCGAGGGTGAGAGTGGCCTTGGGCATTCCTGGACCCAGAGGAAAACTTGCTTTCCCAGAAAAGGGGCATGGCTTTCCCATCAGTGGCCAGCTCAGGGTTGTCTAAGAGGAGGCCGATATGTGACTCAGATGTAGTCTCTGTCCCCGTTCGTCCCTCGGGGACTATGAAGGAATTATGAAGTGGCCTTAAGGTCAGTTCTCCTGCCCTGAAGCGTCAACTCATTATTTACTCTCCTATCTCTCATCCCTGCCTTTTTCCTCTCAGTTCAACTTTTATTGGTGTCTGTGTTTTCCTGTGCCTTTGTGACATCCTGAGTGTCTGTCGGGGTTTTTGTTACTAAGTGGTTTTTATGTGAGCGACCTTGTCATGTCTGCGGCCTCGCTCTTCCCATGGTTCCACATGTGAACATGCTACCAACAATTCCTCAAATTCCGAGGAAGGAGCTGTAATTGTCCGTTTCTTTTGACCTTTTACTCATCATCACCCCCCCCCCCCAGCCTAATGTCTCTCTTTTATTGGACATATTACGCATGATTTCATGGACGCATTCATGTCTGACTCTTCCTTCCCTCCTCCTCCTCTCTCTCTCTCAGGCTGTGGAGAGTATGAGGTGCCTGTGTCAGGTGAAGGGCCTGACCTCAGTGATTGAGCTCTATAGACAACACATGGACCGGCTGCTGGACTGGTTGTCTGCCTCTGTCAAGACGTGGTCCAGTTACTCCCCGCAGAGACTCCAGCTACATATCATAGTCACTCAGTCAGGTGAGAAGTGAAGCAACCATGAGCGCACTGCCTAATGGTAAAAGACGCGTAGAAATCGAGAGAATAATGAGGAGAAAAATCATCTGATTTTCATCCGAAGCATGTTGGGGAAACTATATCATTTTTTTCCAACTCACAGTTGGCTGTGAGAAGCCAGTATTTCCTAAACATGTTCAGACCCAACCGGTTACATCATATTTTAAGCATCTAGCTGTTTGTCCTGTTCACACATGATCCATCATCGGGGCAGCACATCAAACCGAGCAGCTGTCAAAGCAGCCGTAAAGATTCCCATGAAAACGGTGCACTTACCATTTTCATGGTAAATCCTGTTTCCTTCAAACATTCCATATCTATGTTTTCAGCTCATATGATTTTTTTTGATTTTTTTTTTAGCCTCTTGAGGTTGAGTTCACACACATCAAACACTGGACATGTGTCGATGTTGGATGGCAGATGTTAGAGACTGAATCATCGGCTCTGTGAACACACACACGCACATGCAAGACAGACACACAGCAGTGCAGAGTGAGAGCGAGGCCAAGGGATTTTTCTGTTTTGACTCTTAAAACACTGAACGAGCTTATTAAAAATGAGTAGCGAATTAAAGTAAGCGTGTCACTGTTCACACATAATCTGCTGGCTGCCTTTGAATCATCACCAATCCTGTAATCCGTTCTCCCTCGAACACTCTTTTTTTTTGTAATTCTTTCCGTATTTCAGCCTCTTAATAAGTTTTTACCTCAAATCAAAGTGTTTGTGGATTACTGAGCACACGGCTAGATAAAGTGGACCATACAGGTCAATGCGCTTGAGACTCTGACGTTTTTGGAAAGTTTTGCACATTTTTCTTCTTATCGGTGGCCACAAAAACAGCGGTTACAGAAAACGTTTGTAGCTTTTAGCATAGCTTGTAGCTTTTGGGTAGCTTGTAGCATAGCTTGTGATAGTGATAGAATTAGCAGTATCTTATTGATACTCTCAGGGCTGCAACCACAGTTTTGTGGTTGTGAGTAGTTGGTGGTCACAGAGCGCCATTAGCTTCAAGCTAAATACACACAGCCAGCAATTTCTGCATTCTCTCTCTGCAGCTTAGCAGCACATCCTCGTGAGCTCATGACACCTATTTTCAAAAACTTGATAGACATTAATGTTAAGTCTGTCGTGCTTGATGCCTCAGTGGATTTGCTTTCACTGTTCATGAATATGGATGCCTTTCTGTGAGCCAACGAATCATATATTTAATTATTATCAGAGAGTTCTGTGTGTGTGTGTGTGTGTGCGTGTATGTGTATGTGTGTGTTGGGTCTTTCTCCGATGCTGCTTCCCTCTGTACCATCTAATCCTCTACCATCAGCATCTCCATGTGCCACACTTTCATCTTTATCTCGTTCACCCTCCGTTCCCTCTTTTTCTAATTGACTGGGCAGCTGGGTAACCCGTTAATCCCCATTCAAACAAGCACACACATTCACACAGACACACACACACACACACACACACACACACACACTCCCACGACTAACTGACCAGTCCTTTGTGAGCCCCCCCTGTCCTGATCCCCTCATGCAGGTCACCACATCAAACAGCCACACAATCACCTGCTCTTGACCTTCCCCTGGATCAAGACCACTTTGAAGCTCAGTGTGTGTGTATATGTGTGTGTGTGTGTGTGTTTCATTTGTGCATTTTTAACACCTCTCTAGGTTTCTTTTTTGTCTTTTTTTTTTTTGTTAATAGGTCTTTGGCCTATAAAGAAGACCCCATGATTCAGGGAAATCTGCTGAACAATAGACGACATTTATTTTGACATCTGGGAGTCGCCCGTTTTGCTTGCTCTTCAGTACCTCATCCGTGTTTGTCGGACAGCAGGATAATTCTTGCCCTCTCATATCCTTCCCGTTTGTTTTTCAGCTGGTGTGTGAATGACTGATTCTTTATCCAGTCTGAAGCAAGTTCTTTCTTTCTCTCTGGCAGAGACTAAGTGCCTTGCTCAAGGACAGGAACACACGTCAGCAGTGTTTTTAAGTAATTACGAGAAAGGTTGCTTGTCCGTCTGTCTGTGTGTGTGTCTGTCTTCGGGTGTGTTGAAATCTCCTGACCCTGCCATGTCATGTCTGTAGTAAGTGTGAGGTGACCTGCAGACATCTCTGGTTGAGTGACACACCCTTTGATTCACACATTCCCGTCAGATGAAGTAGCTCCCCATGCGTCCCTCCGCTCCCAGTATCTCGTGATGTTGCACCCTCGGACCGTCTCAGGATATCCACCGTCTCCTCTCATGTCTGGACAATTGAGTCCTAACAGGGCATGGACACTTATCTCTAAACACACACACATGCACACACTCACACACACACACACACATGCCTAAATATAACTGCATGAACATGCAATCAGACTCTGTGTGTGTGTGTGTGTGTTTGTGTGTGTGTGTGTGTGTGTGTGTGTGTGTGTGTGTGTGGGCAACTGTGAATATTTGCACTGTGAGATTCTCACTTTTCCTGTAATAGACGCTCTGTCTAACAACAGTCTTTTTATGTCTCATTTCCTCAGAGCTCTGTGTCACTGTCTCTGCAGTCCGTTAATGTCTCAATAACACCAGGCCTCCAGTTAGAACCCAGCCTTGTTTGTTCATGACATTTGGTCCTTACAGGGGAGAGGAATTAAGAAAATGCACAAATGATAGCAGGGAACACGGACCGGAGTGTTTTAGTATTTAATGTCGCTATAAAGCAGTTCTTTTAGGTCCTCCATTTTATTTGTCCTGCACACAAGGACGCATGCAAATATGAACACACTTCTGCCAGTGGTTCCAGAATATTCCACTGATCTCCAAGAAATGTGCCAAGAAAGGCAGTGATGTGCCAGCGGAAGACGGGAAAGACAAATAGTGAACATGCAGGTGTAAAAATATTTGTTTAAAAAAGGTTAAATGAGGAAAGATGCGCATTCAGCAGATTTGTTTGACCTCAAGGATGCAAACAATAACCTGGTTTCTATCCCCATGCGAAGCTTGTCTTTTGAAAGTTTAAAAAAAAAGAAAAAGAAATGCAAACTAGGTGTTTGCATGAAATGGTTAGCGCAGACAAACTAGCACTGGTTTTGTCAGATGATGGCGGTGCAGGCAACGTGCCTTAACATGGCTGCAATAAAATGTGGAAGAAGTAGAAGTTACAATCCGGAAACAAGTCAAGTCGTCGCCATGGCGACATACACATCATAATGCAGATTTTTGTCATTGTCATAAATTTTTCTGTGAATTTTCTGTTCTCCTTTTCCGATGCGATAATTCAAAATGTGCATAGAAAACCAGGATGATGGAAACCAACTACTGACAGGAGGATGGAGTAAGAACGACGAATGTGAATGTAACTTTTGATTGTTTTCAATGAAACCCTACAGTGCACCTTTTGGTCAGTTGAGGTAGCAAGGTTGCCTAGTGAAGGTTGCTGTGTGTTACTGGGAACACATTCAGTTCAGTAAAGACATTAGAAGTATAAGTCTGTGTGTGTGTGTTTGTGTGTTTGACAGGACCAGTAATTGGGGAGTTCGTGAGCAAGTTGATGCCTCTGCTCCACAGCTGCCTCCAAGTGGACCGAGACCCAGAGATGAAGATGAGTATCCTCACAATGCTCGCCAAGTTGCTGCTGGATGCGGGCAACACTTTGGATTCTAAGGGGTGAGACGGAAAGAGAAACACTCTCTGACACACACACACACACACACAAAGTGAGCAAGGGAAACTATGTGGTGAGAGCTTGTACCATATTTGATAGGTTAAAGTACACACACTGCACTCAGCAGACTGGTAACTTTCCAGCACTTCGTCACTGCTGAGCTTTGAACTCGGCCGCTTGTTTTGGTCTGTCAGGAGTTTTTCCAACCCGCCGCTATCAGCTCGGCTCATATTTTTAGACTTCACCTCACATTAACCTGCAAATTAACACTCCACCCACGACACACTATAATCAAACATAAACAGGGCGACTTTTACATGGACGGTAATAATACGACCATTGACCTTATTCTACATCAGCCAATTCTTAAAACATGGCCTTCACTTGAATATCTCCTAGAATATTTTATTCATACTCCTGTTTACACCCTAATGTCTAGCTGAAACCTTTCTGTCATGTTGCAGCCGATAAATTTTGAGTTTTTTCTTGCTATAAATGCAGGAAACTGTGTGAGTAGAGTTTTTAACACTCACTGGAAGCTGGGCAAAGTGTAGTAAAGGAGTTTGACCGCCATACCTGCTCCAAAAATGCTGCAAAAATTCCACTAGGACTCCTCAGTGTGATTAAGATGTATTCAACACACTTCAGTAAGGTGACTGACTCAGAATGCTCCACCTGTCTTACACCGATTATGATGCTATTCAGGTTAAGGTCGTTAAAATGCTGTTTACATGTCAGTGTCTTGTTCATTTTCACAATCACAGCTGATGTAAACGTCTCTGTGAACTGATTCATTCGTCACTCTGATCTCACTCATGTGAACCTCTCATCGGTCATTTAGTAACACTTGAACGTTTATGAACTGACAAAGGTGGAGGATAGCTTCGAGGACACCCAGAGAAGGGCTCCTGTTTGTGGGTTCTTTCCTCTTTGCATTACCCCCTCCAAGGTCCCCTCGGAGCTCAGCTGTGCAGCCCTCATCCCGGGCTCAGAGCTCTAATCTGAGGGAATGCATTAAACCTGAGGCGCTCTGTAGATCACAGCAGCTGCTGCCGTCAATCAGAAAGACAAACCACTTCCCTGGAGTTGTCTCGGAGACATCTGTGCTGTGTGTCAATAACCCTGTAGCCCAAAGGGTTGCGAGGGGTTTCCATTGCATAATATGAGGGTCTCTTTTTTGTTGTTGTTGTTGCTGTGGTGAAATGTTGAAAGGGCTTTCACATCAACCTGGCAGTACTTTAAAAGTACACCAGAGAATATAATATCGGTGAAAATGATATGTCACATCAGCAACAGGAAGTTGCTTAAGCCAAAGAACAACAACAACAATTCTACCAAAATCATGGAAATTTGAACTTTCAGCTTTCATCAGACTATTGTATCCGTAAGTGTTGGTGTTAGACCAGAGAATTCTCACTGCAGCCACCCGCCCGCACCAGCAACTGCTTCTGTCACCGGTGAGGTTATCACAGGACCATCAGCAGACAGAAATCACGTTACACCTTCAAAAAGGTTTTAAAACAAATACTACTTAACTTACAGTATACTGGGGGGGGGGGGGGGGGGCAGTCTGCCATATTATTTTCATTCATACTCATTTCGTCTCTCCATTCATGATTTATGGCCTTAAACTTTGCACCGCAGATTATAGCCCACACACACACACGCACACACACACACACACATGCACACACACACACACACACACACACACACACACCTCATGTAATCAAGAGGACAATGATAGTCATAGAGAAAACCTCTTCTCTTTGTTCTGCAACCAAAATGACATAATGACAGCTCTACTGGAGAACAAGCAGAAAAGGAAAAGAGTTTGTGTACATACAAGTGCCACACACACACAATCACACATAATGTCTTTGTTTCATGTGGATTTGTGTGATGCGATTAAATACAGGGATGTGAAATCTAAGTAGAAGGCGATGTGTGAGAAATGAAAGTTGGTACACTTGATGTGGTGAGCCAAAATCCACTTGTAGGGGAGATAAGAAGGGGCTTTCACGCGTGTGTGAATTGCAATAAGCCTCTACTTGTAGTCTTAAATTCAGATTTAAAGACAAATAAAAAAAAGTAAGCTATTGAGGTGGGAAAATGATTTTTTTTTTCGACAAGGTTTTAAATTAGAAATACAAGAACCTTCAAGATTGTACAACTACATAAAGGCTTTCTGTACTGTCCAGACCTCTGCCAAGGACGGATCTGTCTGAACACGTTTGGCAAAAATCACTCTGTTAATTCTTGCTAACAGATGGACAAACAGGCAGATGTGGGAGAAAACATGAGCCGTTTTGCGGAGATAACGAATCAGTTTTCATTATGCATGAATCAAAAATGACAGTTGTGCAGCACAGACGAGAAAATGTCATAAACAAAGATGTATCCTCAACACACTGTCCTTACACAGTACGAAGACGGTATTATTTTTATGGTTTCTCATGGGAATACTTGATATAAGAGAAGTTCTTACCATATAATATATCTGTTATTCTTCTCAATTAGTCGCTACATTCATTTGTTTCTCTCTGTCGGTCCAAAAGTCAAAGATAGTCAGTTTACTAATATAATAAACAAGGAAATTAACAGGTTTTCACATGAGAAGCTAAAATTTTGAAATGCTTTGAGTTTTTGTTTGAAAATGTAGGTTAAATTTGTTAGCAGTAACTTACTAAAAACTAACTGATGAATCAAGAATGCATAAAGAGCCTTACAGCCACGTATGTTTAGCTTGAAGCTAATGCCACCTCTCACAGGACCGTCCAAAGTATTCACATTATTACAGGGTTGTACAGTTTTGTTTTTACTAGTTGGTCGTGAGGGTCGCCGTCAGCCTCAGACCAAACATATGTAGCTGGCTCTTCCTGCATTCTGGAATCTCAAAGGAGCGGTGCAGCGGTGAGCCTTACGGCCCCTGACTGTGAGTACTTGAAAGATGAAATACACTTTTCAGGATGAAGTGAGGCATTAACCACTCATCTGGCTGGACCCTCACCTGAAGCGAATTCTAAACCCAACCTTAAAACCAGCGACGGTCCAGTGTTTCCAGATCGCTTGTCCAACCCAACAAGTACTATAAAGCAAGGCCACACAAAAACACGTTGTCCCCTTTGTGTGATGATAAGCTTTCAACGCCTGTCAAAATAAAGACACTGAACTAAAACAGCGGCACGATCCTGACTCTCTTAGTGGCTCGCTGTCTCCCCCTACTGGCACTTAAACACTCCAGCAGCCTCTCTGAACAGCTCGAGGGAAAAAGCTGCACACTGCAAACTCTGGAAGTGTTTCAGAGTACATAAGCCAGCATGGAAAAGAGAGGGAGAACGGAAAGGAAGACACCCAGATGTTGTGTTCCTCGCCATGCCCCCCCCCCCCCCCCCATTTTAGAGGGAGTGTGGGAAAATGACTGCATGACTACAGTTACTAATGAACTCAGCAGTCATGTTCGATTCCCAAAAGCCGTCATCATTCACTTGACACCAAAACTGTCTTCACTATGAATAATTCATGACAGACAAAAGGCTACTACTTCACTACCTTAACCCATCTCTTAGCCTGTCAGTGCGATAAACTTTCCACCTCTATCTCTCCATCTCGCTCTCTCTCTCTCTCTCACTCTCTCTTCCTCCCCCGTCATCCAGGCATTTCCGTAATGAGTCTGAGAAGTTCCTGAGTGATGTTCTGCTTCCTAACCTGATCTGGCGCGCGGGCCGCACTGCTGGTGCTGTCCGGACCGCAGCCCTCAGCTGCCTGCTGGCCCTGTTGCATGGAGGCACCATGACACCTGAACGGGTACACACTCACACAGACAGACCGACACACACACACACACTCACACACACACAGACAGACCGACACACACACACACACACACACACACAAACACACAAACACACATACATACACTAAACAACTGCATAATAAACTATCTACTGATCTGCTGAAATGCTATTTGCTGTGAAGAAAAAGGTGTATGTGTGTGTGTGTGTGTGTGTGTGTGTGTGTGTGTGTGTGTGTGTGTGTGTGTGTGTGTGTGTGTGTGTGTGTGTGTTCCTCTGATCCACCAAGAATTTACCTCTCATTCTCTGTTTTGTCCATTTCACATCAAAATAGATGGTCCCTCTCGGCCATTTAGGAAAATCTATCATCCGCCATCTTTCTCTCCTAGGATGGAAGAGTTGGCCCCGGCAGGTAGCAGGTGTGCACGGGGCAACGCGGTTCACATACCTTTTGTCCTTGAGGAACAATACGCCCACTGTTTTGGGTTCAGAATATGTTGGAACTATCAGAGCAACATGCCCTTGCACCTGCCTGTCGGAGTATGTGCCCAGTTACTGTGTGTGTGTGTGTGTGTGTGTGTGTGTGTGTGTGTGTGTGTGCGCGCGCGCGCGCACACGCCCTTCAATGAATAATGCTGAGTGACCAATTTAAACTGGTTCACAGAAACCAAACAGCTAGTGGGTGCTGGTGTGTGATCACAACTTGAATGGTGTCACCAGAATCACCTGACAGATTTAAAAGGTCCAGTTATGTCCAGTGGTGTTCAGAGCTGAGATGGACCAAACAGCTGGTCCTGATTTTGATAACATGAAGAGAGAGAGTGTGTGTGTGTGTGTGTGTGTGTGAGAGAGAGAGAGAGAGAGAGAGAGAGAGAGAGAGGAACATTGTTCCTCTCTCCTCTCAGTCCCTGTGAAAACAATTAGCAGCTCCAGTTACTCTTGGCACCCTGAGCTCGTCACTGATGTAATGCTGGATCACCTCTCTGCCAAAGTCTCTCTCTCTCTCTCTCTCTCTCTCTCTCTCTCTCTCTCTCTCTCTCTCTCTCTCTCTCCCCCTCGTTGTTTTCACTGTTTCGCCGGCATGTTTAGGAAAGCACAAAGACGGAGGTGACAGAGGTTTTCTCCATCACTGCCTCACCTTGTCCGTTTCCTCCGTCCCCCATCTGCTGGTGTCCTCTTGGTGCCAGCGTGTCCGTCCAAATTGATTCAGATTTTATGTGAATCTGTCATGGTTCAGGTGATTTTTGAAGAACATCTTTTAAGAGTGGGAGGTGCTGACAGCCACTTATTTTGTGAACTGGAGACATGATTTCTCCTGTAGTGGGTCTAGAAGTTGTTGGTCTCTGTGTGTTTTGTGTGCAGCTGCTGTGCGTGGAGGTCAACCTAACCCCCCGGGTGTTGTCGGCCCTGGAGGAGGACTCTCAAACAGGGAGGTTGTTGGCCTGTCGATCTCTGTCCACCATACTGAGACTGGTGGGATCTAGCCTGCACCCTGAGGCCCTCAACAAGATCTATCCAGGTACAAAGGAGAAGCGTTGCAGTTCACCATCAGTCGATGGTGAGACTGAAGGGAAGCGGATTGTGAGTCTTTCATCTCTCCACAGAGCTTCTGAAGCGTCTGGACGACAGCAGCGAGGAGGTGAGGGGTGCGGCTCTCAAGGCTCTCGGCCTGTGGCTGTCCAGCCTGACCGAAGACTACAACCCTGAGCACTGCGCCCCTCATCTGCAGTTCCTCTTCCAGCAGCTCCTCCTCTACCTCGACGACCCCGACGACTCGGTGCAGGACCAGGTGTTAGGTGAGGAGGCGGGGCGATATGTTAACAGGGTGTGTGTAATGGCTGCATAAAGGAACAGTTTGTCAAATAACATATATTTCTCAACCCAAACATCCATCCATCCGTCTGTCCATCCATCCATTTTCTACTGCTTATCCTGTTATGGGTCATGGGGCGGCTGGAGCCTATCCTAGCAGTTTTCAGGTGAGAGGCGGGGTTCACCCTGGACAGGTCACCAGTCCATCACAGGACCAACACATAGAGACAGACAACCATTCACACTCACAGTCACACCTACGGTCAATTTAGAGTATCAATCAGCCTCGTCCTCTCTTGATGTCTTTGGACTGTGGGAGGAAGCTGGAGTACCAGAGAGAACCCACACAGGAACAGGGAGAACATGCAGACTCCACACAGAAAGATCCCGTGATGGAGCCGGGGCTGGAACCTGGAACCTTCTTGCTGTGAGGTGACAGTGCTGACCACTGCACCACCGTGCCGCCCAACCCAAACATACAAACTTGCAAGGTGCAAGATAAAATATGCTCTCTCTTCTTTGCGTTTCATTAATAATGAGGAAATAACAATAAGTATGATTTGAGGGCGTTTTCAAATGTGTACAAAGTCATCTTACTTTACTTACTTTAAAATGAAAATGTTTACAAACTGGAAATATTGCAAAATTGCTTTTATAGGGATGGAGACATTGGTAAATATAAAATATTGGTGAAAACTAGTTGTAAAATATAAGATATTGGCAAAATATCTAAAAAAAAAAACTACACAAGCCAATGTTTGTGCAGCACTGTGCAAAATATTGGTTGTTGTTTTGCAGTTATTTAATTGCACTGGCTGATTAATGGAGCAGCACCAGCCCTCACTATCAATATCATCAGCAGTTATGATTTTGAGAGACTGAGTTGGACTTTTTTACACCATGATGCTTACTGTCGTGATATTGATTTGACCCCCCCACCCCAAAAAAAAGGAACCGCGAGGAAATGAACCGAATCCACAATCCATGAGCTGTCCCGAAGCGAAGTATTGTGTAGATCTCTGTTAACCGAGATGACTTCACATCTTGCCAGATGATCAGAACCACCAGTCTGGAAGCGTTCCACACTGTCATGCATGGCTTTGTTTGAAGACTTCTCTTCCCCCTCTCTGTTCTTTTTCTTTGTTCTTTTGATAATTGATCTCATTCTTATGCTCCTTCGATTTCAAACGCATGAAGTGGCTTGATGTGAGCAGCGTGTCTTGACAACACCATGGACAGCGCTGCCAACTGCTCCCTCCCTCCTTTCTCCAGTTCCTGAGTAATCCCACTCTCCTGGCAGCACGGCCGCTATCTGCTCACACACACACACACACACACACACACACACACACACACACACTTGGCACTGGTGTAACTCACTTCTGATAAGTCATCATTGTTCTCATTTAAACCAAAGTCCCACCTTCATCTCCTCACCTCCATGCCAGCTGAGTTCAGTTTGCTCAAAAGCTAAAAAAATCCCCCTCCGATCTCCTTGAAGTACAAAGGCTGCTATCAGATGCTGCGTTTACATGAGATAACTCATCTACAGTGACGGTCCTGGACTATGACTTGTTTGGTGGTTGAAGCAATTTACCCGGTAACAGCAGCTATAATACACCTGAGAGAAGAGCAGGGTTTCAGAGCTACGAGGGGGAACTGAGGAGTTGATGTAGAATGGATCACCATCGCCATCTTCTGACATCTGAGAGAAAAACCTGAAATCGCTGCACAAAAAGTAATAATGGAGCACTCAAACATAAGATGAGTATGTTGAAGTTTTACCAGTGTGAATAATTCGTACCTGGACACCTTCAGTTTAACCCACAGAAGCTCAGTCATGAAGGAAATTAATATCCATTTTATGGTTTTGTTTTGTTTTGTTTTTCTTCAACTGAAGAGATTTTAAGAGCCAAAATCTGGACAAAGTCTGCTGCAGTTATCGCTACCAACTGCCTCTTGACAATAAACAAATGAAATAAAAGAAATTTCTGAAAATTCAATGTGGACAAAACTGAATTTCTGCTGGTCGGCCTCAAAACAAAGATCTGTTTAATAATCTGGGTAAATTAACCCCCCGGAGGTTCTCAGTCTTGGTGGTGGCTGAGCTTCAGTTCCCACTTTAGTCCAGTTTAGCTGCTCTGCATTGGCGTCCTCCCACATTTGGAAGAGTCATTAATGTCCTCACAGAAACACTCGCTTCAACGGACAAGGACCGAGCTGCGTCCTCGACAACCCCGCGATCGTCTGCTGCTGCTGGATTTGTTGGAGGTTTCCAGCAACAGCAGGAAGAAGATCAGCTTTTGTCATTCTGAATCAGAGCTGTGGAACTCAGTACCTCTATAATTCAAGGAAGCCACATCACTAGATGATGTCATTGGATTTGAATTTCTACCTTATGTGCGTTCCGGTTTTATTTTCTTTTAGTGTGTTTCTAGGATTCTCTTGTCGTAAAGCTCTCTGAGCTGTCATTTCTTTATCATCATCATTCCTGCGTGGAAAGAATGTAGTTTTGTACACGACGTGCTGCTTTTACTGTCTCCTAATCTCCGATGCTGACTCCTCGCCTGTGCTCGTCTGCAGAGGTCCTAAAGGAAAGCAGCTCGGTCCTCCCGGCGCTTCTGAAAAAGGAAGTGGAAGCAGTGAGGGACAAACATCGCAGTCCTGACCGCTGCGACCAGCTGCTGCGGCACATCAGCCAGACTACAGCGGGCTTGAGCCGAGACGCAGGCGGACACTAGCGCCTTTGTTCAAACTACGTCACGCAGCGCTGCATCCTGGGATACGTGTGCCATCTTCACAGACTGAGCGTTCTGTTAATGCTGTGTTGTTTTGTTGTAAAACTGTACACTTTTCATATTTGGTTTCAGTGAATTAATTCCTCACTATTCGGAACCTCTTTGTCACTTTTGCTTTTGAAGACGGCGCCTTGTCCCCACATTCCCATCGCAGGTTCATCATTAGGGCCTGAGCCTGAAGGTACTTCAGGGGAAGACCCTATTATGTTTTCTTCTGCTTTCTTTGCGTTGCTTTTCTTGATTGTATTTTTTTAATGAGAATAAATTTTTTGATTCTGCACTGTTGGAAATGCATTTTTTGCAGATTTTTTTGTGATATTGTGTGATATCAGTGTGTAAGGTGTGTATTGTTTGACGCATTGTGTGTTTCGACAAGGTTTTACAAAATAACACTATCAAAACAGATGCTTTTATTCTGTTAAACCTGTGGCAAGTGTGTCCTCATATTTAGTTGACGAATGTAGTCGGTTACTTGGGACATGAGTACAGACATGGATTCAGATGTAAGGACTGCATATTAGTACTACACTGCAAAGTACTACTACACTAGGACAGGTGTTTTTGTCCAATTTTACAGCCTTCTGTAGTTGATATGAATACTTTAATATTCCATTGTGACTTTGGGAATCCAAAACATTGCAAAATACGTGTCAGACTGAAAACACAGGACACACCTCTTATTGTTGTCTCCATCCATCCTTTCATCCATCCATCCATCCTTTCATCCATCCATCCATCCTTTCATCCATCCATTCATTCTCTTCCGCTTATTCCTGTTAAGGGTCGCGGGGGGGCTGGATCCTATCCCAGCAGCTATGGGTGAGAGGTGGGGTTCACCCTGGTCAGGTCACCAGTCCATCACAGGACCAACATAGAGACAGACAACCATTCACACTCACAGTCACACCTACGGTCAATTTAGAGTATCAATCAGCCTCATCCCCTCTTGATGTCTTTGGACTGTGGGAGGAAGCTGGAGTACCAGAGAGAACCCACACAGGAACAGGGAGAACATGGAGACTCACACAGAAAGATCCCGTGCTGGAGCCGGGGCTCAAACCAGGAACCTTCTTGCTGTGAGGCAACAGTGCTGACCACTGCACCACCGTGCCACATATTGTTGCCTCTATTGTATATAAATATTTTAATGCAAAACTTCAGCAACTTTTCTTTTAATAGCTTCCATGTCATGTGACTTTTGAACTCAATCGGTAACACCTCTTTATTGAATTTTATCAGCTGCCATACTGAAATTAAAATTCAAAATGTTATATATATATATATATATATATATATATATATATATATATATATATATATAAATGTAGGGAATGATTATTATTATTGTACATGTACACATATATGTATGTAAAATCATTCACTACATTCTAAATATTGTAGCTCAGAATTCAGTTTTTTTCAACATATTGCAAATGTCTTAATTTTGTTCTCTCAGTTGCCTCCATGTCGTGGGCTCTGTTGAGTCCACAGGAGGACCGCTTATTAGTTCTAGACTGGGAATCTGGGCCACACTTCTTTTTAACTGTTTGTTGTCACACCTTGTATTTTTACTGCATATTTGAATGAGCAACAATAACGACAACAAGCATTGGTTGTTTTCATCAGCTCCCATGTCACTGGACCTCAGGACTCCCAATTTGTTCCAGGTTTTATAACAATGGAAATAAAGGACACACCTTTATTGGCTTTGTCTCCATCTCCTGGTTGAGTGGGGTCAGCTGCTGAAGAACCTGTTCCTGCTCCTCGGGGTCTGCTTGGGCCTCTTGGCGCAGCTCCCAGAGCTCCTCGCTACTCTGCGCAGGCCACCGAGTCCCAGGTGATGTCAGGACAGGAGCCTCCTCTCACCAGCAGGGTTGTTGTTTTGCTGCTGCGGCTCCTTTTCGGCCTCTCAGATCAAATTTGAGCTTGTAGACGACATCCTCGTACCTTGAGTTCATCTCCAGCTCGTCTGAGGGCGTGGGTTTCTCCCTCTCGCGTGGTTTCTTGTAGCTTCAGTTAAATCTACAAGATCTTTCACCTTATCTTCTTCCTGTATCAGTTGGCAGTGACCCAGGTGTGCGAGCAGGAGGACAGGGCAGGAGCTGACCCCGGGACCAGGACTGTGGCTGACCAGGACTGATGAACTGACAGGACACAGGTCAGTCACTCAAGAAAAGGCAGGAAACAAGAAATGACACACAGCTTCACGCGAAGTTAAACATTTATTTTTAGACACTTCCAAGTCATTTGACCTTGGGGGCTTCAAATCCATCCATCCCTCCGTACATTTTCTACCTGGATGGGTTCCAGGTCATGTGACCCCCATGACCTCAAATTAACCCACATATTACAACTACAATGAAAACATAAGACACCTATTTTTTAAATTGCATTTTACATACTCTTTTATTTTATATTAATATATAATCCATGCTTTTTGAGGGGGATTTATTAATACTGGTTCGTGAATTTTGCATCATATAATATTCATAGAGGTATCAGAAAAATATATATAAAAACGAGAAGTTTGACTAACATTCCCAGTCTAGTAATAATAATAGCTAATACTGAGTTTCACTAACTTTGTCGAACGATGTCGAAGCACTGAAATAAAGTTTTTCTTTTTTCAAATATTAATTTAAAATACGGTTCATGAATCACCAAAATAAATCTGATATGGGGAAGTCTGCACGAATTAATTACCAATAATATTGAATTTGTTTCATTCAAACAGCAATTTATTGACAGTCCCTTGTTTCGCCTCAGTCTGAGATGAACGAGTTCGTCTTCAAAATAAAAGTAAGCATTTCTGAAAATATGGAGTCGATCTAATGATTTGGTCACGAGGAATTCATCAATAAATAATTAACGGAAAATAGCTCCGATTTCATCGAACATCAATTTTCAACAAAAGGCAGGAGCCGGTGTGTGTCCCACTGGTCTGACCGGATGTTCTTCTCCTGGAGCTTGACGGTACCGACCGCAGCGACTCTCGCATCCTCTGCGCAATGACGTGGTAGAACTGCTGGTTCTCCGGTCGTCTGTCTTTCATCTGCTCTCTCACATCTCCAACATGTAGTTGGTCACCTGACAGCAGAACTCCGTCCATGGCATCATCACCGTCATCATTCCCATCATCCTCATCCTCAACATCTCTCTGGATCTACCTTTAAACCATTCTCCGGTGCGGTGACAGTCATCTGAACATCCCGTGTCATGATGCTGCAGAGTGGGGATGAAGTGATGGATTTCTCGGCAGCCTTTCTGCTGGTTCTCTTGGGGACGAGGAGCGCCACGGGGGCTTGTCTCCTCACCGCATCCCTTTATGTATTCATGATGATGTTCCGGTTCTCTCCGGTGCCGATGGAGCAGGCTGGACGCGTCCTGCGGCCCAGGGAGCCTTCAAGCGGCGTCCCGGTGGTGGCACACCGCGGAGGGAGTCACGACGCTCCGGAGAACACCTTAGCGGCGATCCGAGAGGTCAGCCTGACATCCCGCAGCTGGAGCAGCGCGCTGTATCTGCTCCACCTTTACAGAGCATTTGGTGTTACCAGGCAAAAATGTGACATGACGTGACGTGTTGGTTGTTTATCTTTCGTGTTTCAAATCCATTCGCACCAATTAGTGAAGCAGGTTCACCTACACAGGAAATGAGCCACGGTGCCATCAGCGTGATGAAATCTATCGTTGCGTAACCGCACACTTCTGGAGTGCTGAGTCAGCTCGACTTGCAGTTTCATAACACTCGCAGTGATTGTGATCATGTCCTTCACTCTTGCAAAAAAACAAAAAATTTCAGCTGTATATATTTTTACCTTTTTGTTATATCATAAATTGCGGGCAGCATGGTGGTGCAGTGGTCAGCACTGTCTCCTCACAGCAAGAAGGTTCAGGGTTTGAGTCCCAGCGCCATCACAGGATCTTTCTGTGTGGAGTCTGCATGTTCTCCCTGTTCCTGTGTGGGTTCTCTCTGGTACTCCAGCTTCCTCCCACAGTCCAAAGACATCAAGAGGGGATGAGGCTGATTGATACTCTAAATTGACTGTAGGTGTGACTGTGAGTGTGAATGGTTGTTTGCCCCCCATTCTAGGCCAGGAGGAATGGAGCTACAGGAGTGGAACTGGATCTGAGCTTCACAGCTGACGGAGTGCCAGTTCTGATGCACGATGAGACTGTGGACCGCACCACCAACGGCTCCGGTCCCATCGGCCAAATGCCGTTTGTTCAGCTCAGGAGACTTGATGCTTCCGCTCGCCACCGGCTCAAGTACTGCGAACACTTCAGCTAGCCTGTGTATCCCCAGAAAAAGAAACCAACTGCAATATCAACAAGTGCCGGTGTACCACTCCAGTTTCACCTCCTGTGGTTTCCCGCCAGGCAGAAGTTCAGCGGTGAGAAGGTTCCAACTCTCCAGGAGGCGGTGGAGGAATGCATCAGACAGCAGCTGACCATCGTCTTCGACGTCAAAGATCACCCAGACAAGGTGAACGTACTCACTCACACCCTCCTATCGTCTGCTCATCCAAGAAAGGTCGCTTCACTTTTTATTAACACATTTCTGAAGAAAGTTGATGTCCTGCTGACTCTGCAGACGATCTCTAAAGTTCTTCTTCCTCTCCAGGCTGCATCACTGCTTCATGACATGTATAAAAAGTTTCCGGTCCTTTATAATTCAAGCATTGTTTGCTCCTGTGAACCTAAAGTCATCTATAAGGTAACAAACAGGACTTCATTTTGAAAGTGATTCTTCTCCCAGAAGTTCTTTGTTGTCTACTCAGTACTCAAACATTTATCTAGAGCTAATAGAGATGGGCTTTTTTCAGTTTTTCACCACATCCTTCTGCCTCTAAAATATAGAAAGAGCCAGCCACACATATTTAGCTTGAAGCTAATGGCGACTGGTGGCTAACAACAGCAAAGCGGTCCAAAAATGTCTGTTTTATTGTATAATCCATGTCTTTTGAATCCAGCTGTACCCTAACTTGAACCAGCTCACCATAGCGCCCCTCCGCAATCATTCATGATTGTGCCGAACGGAAAATGAGGAAGATGAGATGTGGACTGTGATGGAGACCTTTCTGACTAAGCCGGGTTTCCCTAACGCGACTTCTTTCCACCCACAGATGCGTCAGACCGACCCCAGCGTGGTCACAGCGCTCATCCACCGGCCCTGGAGGCTGAGCCGCTTCGGTGACGGTACTCCACGGACCTTGTCAACGTGGCGTCAGCTGTGGACGGGGCTCCTGGACGTCTTGCTGGACTGGGCTCATCACCACATACTGTGGAGGCTCTGTGGAGTCTCTGCCATCCTCATGCAAAAAGACTTCATCTCAGTGTAGGTGGAATTAATTATCATCGCCGTGCAAAAAAATTGTCAGGATGGAGTAAATAATCGGACTGCATTGCTCTTCTGTGTTCATTTCATTGTTTGGTGCAGCAGGAGAGGACCGGCGCGCTCCTTCTTGTACTGAGGAAAGTCCAACGAGGGCTGGAACATTTGCACTTCTGCATATTTTTCAGTGTAAAATGTGCACGTCCCTGTAAAGAGGAAATAACTGAATCAAGGATCTAGTTTTTGAACCAATACTTCATCCGCAAAGTGTTTTGCCTTTCAAGTACTTTTAAATAGTTGTCTTGAGCTCACAGATGTTGTTTCCCTCCTGCATCACTCAAGGCTGCAGAAAGAACCGGCCACGTATGTCTAGCTTGGAGCTAATGGCGCCCCGTGGCCAGCTACGACAAAAAAACAAAACAATAAAACCGTCCAAAATGTATGAACCCTCAGGCACATCCTCCGCTATAATCCACGTCTTGATCCAGCTGCACGCTCACAACCAGCGCCCAGCACCACTAAACATCCTTTCAATAAAAAAAAGAAATTCTTCAGGTAGCGAAAATAGAAATGTTTTGAACCACATAAATATTTCCCGCTCTTATTTCACCGAGGTCTTCCTTTTCTCCTCCTTCCTCCGTCCAGGGACTACGTGCAGTACTGGGCTGAGCGAGGAGTGGCAGTGGTGGGCTGGACTGTCAACACGGCGGTGGAGAAAGACTTCTACCAAAACCGGCTCCAGATCGGCTTCATCACCGACAGTCTTCTGGAAGATTGTGATCCTCACTACTGAACGATGAGGATTGGATTTGAAATTAGTTGTGAAATGTGGCTTATCCTCTCAAAGAACGGGTCATACTAAAACATACAGAGGAAGTTCTTCTCTTTTTTTTTTTTTTAGAGGAAGAAGGAAGCTTGATATTTGGTGCTAACTAGCTTTGCTGAGAGAGTCAATCAAACCGAGCCTGTATGATATCACAGATGAGAACACATTGTTGCCTGTAGCTGGCATGCAGGTAAATTCCCTTTAAATTTACAGTCACATAAAACCAGGATGACTCCGCCTACCAGCAGCAATACCTCCAACCCTCCTGGAGCAGGGATTAGGATTACCTGTAAGATTATTTCTACCTTCTTTCCTAATCTTGCAGAGGCTGGTCCATCTTTAAAAACACATCAGTGTATACGATGTTATTGTGACGTTAGCTGTCTTTGACTCACACAAATGCCTGCATACATGCTTTCTATCCAGAGGACCTGTTACGTGATCGTCCTGTGACTTGACGCGATGAGCTTCACATCGTTGCCGCTGCAGAAATACCTATGAAACTTTGATACGAGTCATTAACAGAAAAACATGTGAAGAGGACAAACTAACTGCACTCGAATGCCTCGATGACTCCATTGAAGCCTTCACTCCGAATGGCTGAGCTGTACAGTAAAATGCTGCCTACTGTTATGACCGTACAGAATAAAAAACTACATACAGCCTGTATTATTTCACATTACACTTCCAAAATATGGACTATTTTTCTCAAACTTTCAAATACCGACACGTGGAGCGGTGTCCTGAGCTCATAAAGACATTTATCTCTCCCTCATCACTTCTTCATCACTCCAGAACGTAGAAAACTGATGGCAAACAGCAGCTACAGAAACACTCTCAGGGGCGCCAACCAGTATAATCCACGTCTTCTTGATCCAGCAGTGTGCTCAGTAGTCCATAAAAAACACTTTTGCTCGAATATATAAAAAAAAAACCCTCACAATTCTTGCGGTTCGTTGCTTGATCACTTTAGACGTTAGCTTGATTATTTTTGAGCAAATCCAAGTGCATATCACTGCACGTGCGGCTGGAGAATGAAGACAGGCAGCAGCTGATGCACTTGGGAGTTCCTAAACAGAATTTTGTCGAAGGTTTTGCAGTTATTTGCTGTCAGTTGCCTTTAGCTTGCAGCTAAATGAACGTGGCTGGCTCTTCCTGCATTCTGGAGTCAGGAAGAAGTGACAGGAGTGAAAAATATCACCTACTTGTAAGTGCTTGAAAGTCAAAATACAATTTATGCTTGCAGTATCTCCTCTCATGTTTTGTAATTATTCAGTTTGTTGGATTCGCGTTCCAGTTGGTTTCATTAGGACTCCCTTTTTAAAAAAAAGAGTCAAGGTTTTTGTGTGTGTGTGTGTGTGTGTGTGTGTGTGTGTGTGTGTGTGTGCGTGCGCGCCCATGCAACTGCCTTGTCTCACCTGTGTGTACTGTAAATACAGACACGTTGGACAGATGGTGGTCTTTCCACCACAAGAAAGCGTGTTTTTGGACTTCTGAGTGGGCTTTATTTCTAAAAAAAAAAAAAAATGTATTGAACAAAAGCAATGAGCCTCATTCATGAAATGAAGTTACGCACAAATGTGTTCTTACACGGTCTGAGACCGAATGAGACACTCGGTTCTGTCTAGCAGCAAGCAAGGACAGGGAGCTAAGAACATTGAATGTCTCTGCAGTCTGAAGGCTGAAATGAAGGTTAAGGTGACGGTTAAATTCCTAAAGAGTGTAAGAACAATTTTATGGCTAGGAAACCTATTATATGTAGTTCGTAACTAATTTGTTTGTTTGTTTGTTTGTTTTTTGCTTTATATTTTTACTCCGTGAATAATAAGGGAAATGTGTTAAAATTGTATATAGGCTTAAACATCTTCAGAGGACAAACTGACCGGTCAGGGAACAGTTTCCAGGGACACTGTCTCTTTAAAGCGCGGGGGGAGGCGTGCTGGAGAAGTGGTGCGCGTTGACGGCGTGCGTCCACTGCCTTCTGAGTGACAACCACTGTAACAGGTTATGTGACATTGTGTGACTGCTGGACACCTTTAGCACAAACGTGACGACGAGTTCTGTGTCTGTGTGGGTCGGGAAAGAAGGTTGGGATGCGCCCCGGCTGCGTTACGCGGAGAGTTTACGCGGAGTGTTTTTTTTGTTTTTTTCCCCCGAGGTTACCAAACTATCGCACGTCACTCTCGTGGGGTGAATGCTTCTGTCACCCTGAGCAGCTGAGAGGACTTCAACGCATCTCATAACAAATACAAGCGTTTTTTTTTAATGATTATTTATTTACTTCGAGGGGAGTTTGAATGCGTTTAAGTTTCAAGTCGAGCTGCTCAAAGTGCTGAAGTTTACAGGTGGCTCCGCCTGCGCAGGATGTACACTATTACCAGAGGTCCCAGCAAACTGGTCACCCAGCGACGCACAGGTGAGTCTCAGCCCTCAAACGCTGGACGACCCCCTGTCGTATCGATGGATGATCACGATAGAGAACTGTTCTCTCTCTCCAGGGCCCACGCAGCCGCTTGACAACAAAATAAACGACTTCAAGCATAAACAAACGTCCTGGAACATGCCAGAGTAAGTGCGTGCGTGCGTGCGTGTGTGTGTGTGTGCGCGTGTTTGGTACTTCCAAGTTTTTCAGGTTCCTGGTGGCTCATTTTCGAACTCTTGGCTTCCCTTAGTCTCTGCGCCTGCATGCCTGCCAACCAGCCAGGCTTGTGCGTGTGTGTGACCTTGTGGGAAGTCAAAGGTGGCACATGGTCCTTCATTCAGCTGTTGTGATCTCTTAACTCCTGCACAACTAAACTCTTTCAGTGAGACGTCATCAAGTGAAAGAACTTGTCTCTCTTCTCATATCCATCAGCCTTCCAGCGCCTAAGATAGTTTTCAACCGTCTTAATACCAAGAAGTACAACAATCCTGCCCCGAGTCTTCCAGAGGACAACCAGCAGGAGGAGAGATTCTCCCCCGCACACGAGGAGAACGTCAAGTTTGTCCATGAGGGTGAGAACCGTCTGATGTTTTAGTGTGAGGCAGGCCTTCCCTTGCTGGCTGTTTTATGAATGGCATTGTTCTACTATCAGTGACTCCCTCCCCCACCATGAACGCCACCACTACAACTCTCACTACCTAACAGAGAACCAGCCACTCAGGGAAAGAACCCTGTTGTCTGCTTTCAGGAAAACAGACAAAGAGCTCTGATGTGATTGATAAACTCCAACCGGTGACTGGGTTTTCAAGCTTCCGAGGAACGTTTCTGTCCTGCTGGTGTGGAAGCTCAGCCACTCAGCCCATAAACAACTTGAGTAACCTTGCCTGAGTGGACAAGGACACAAAGCCCCCCCCCCCCTTCTTCACACACACACACACACACATACAATTGACTTTTCTAAAAGTCAGCTACCACAGATAACAATCAACCATAGTTCACATACACACGTGTGATAAGTCTACATTTGAAATACAAATGTCTGCCAGGAGCAGTTGTCCTTGGGGTGACGGGGGCTCAGGACTTGTGAAGTCTTGAACCTGATCTTTAGGCTTAAGTATGTGTGAGAGACTCAAAGACAACAAATAAAGGACTTTGTATTGTGGTGCAGTGTATACTTTGTCCTCAGATTAATTTTCTTAAAATAATATTGGTGCCGCATCAGCAGGTTTTGTCATTTGATGTGTCAGTCGAGTGAGCAGAACTAAGCCAAGCTGAGAGATTTAAAGAAATACTTCATCCATGAAGTGTTTAAAGCATATTTCAGTACTCACACGTTGGTCTTTTGAGCTCGCAAATCCATGAAATACGTCACGTCTTTGTGACTCCAGACTGCAGAAAGAACTGGCCACAAATGTCAGTTTACAACCTTCCAAGTGCAGCGTTGGTTTAATCCATGTCGTTTCTGTCCATCCGTACGCTCAGTCATCCACAAACGCCATGATTTTAGCTCACAGCTCCAGCGAATGAGAACCAGTGGATTGGTCCAGCTGAATATTCAGCTGTTTGCAGTATATGTACTGCAAAAAGAAGGGTAAAATGACACGGAAATAAATGATCCTGACTCCCTTTCAGATTCGATGAAGGAAGCCAGGCCATGAATCAATCTGTAAATGGATGAACTAGATGGGATCGTTGATATGAGCTTTACTGAATCCAATTATGGACATGCAGTACCTTGGATGTGCTCCTGGTGCTTGCACTGACTGGTTCGTTGTGTTTTCAGTGTGGCAGGAGGTGACACAATCGGAGCCAGGAGCCAACCAGGGGCCCGAGGTGGTCTACTTTAAAGACAACACTCCTAGCCCTCACATGGACAGTGAGTACAGCTGCTCTTCTTCTGTCACTGCTCCATCGCCCCCCCCCCCCCCCCCAGCTGCAGTCTTTCAGGTCATATAGGTTACTTTTGAGAAAACGCACATTTGAGGATGAAGTACTGTTACATGTTTTGTGTTTTTTTGCCTTAGCCGCTGTTTTGGGATCCTCTTTTTGAAACCTTTTCCCATCAACAGTCACACAATGAATCTTGGAAAGGGTTTGGCAGCAAATGTCCTACCCTTTAGGTTCTCCATTGTCTGGACACGTCTGCCATGGTGAGGCACCTTCCAAGTGTGAGTCGTGTCGCACCACGAGCATGCATTTGGTCTTCAAACGCAGTTTTTGAATTCCCCCAGATGTGGGGCGGCTAATGCCAGACAGAGCCTTCGCTTCTTTGCTATTTCGATAAACGTACACGCTCATTAACAAAATGGAGACCATGAAGAAGTAACTCATTTATAGAGCTTTTGTTTTTAATTTTCACTGCAGCGATGAAAAAAATTGCATTTCCTCTCCAGCAGAGCATTCCAGTCTCACAAGCTGCAGATGTCTTATCCCCCTCCATCCCTCTGTTTCTCAGACTTTGAGCCCATCGATCTGGATGAATGGTGGGCCCAGCGCTTCCTGGCCAACATAGACAAGTTATCCTGACATTCCTCTGAAACTTGTGGATCTTGATGGGACGATCTAGAGGTGGAGGCGGGACGGCTCCCTGGGAGGAGCACACGGAGCGGCTCTGATGGCCCCCGTTGTGGTTCAGAGACATTGACAGCACTGGGACGCTGACGGAGAAACCACAACGGATCGCTTTTAACTCCAAAAACCGTCCTGCACCGAGTCTCTGGTAGGGAGATGTCCCACCAAAGGACATCTGGAAGCCTGATTTTCTCCCAACTTGCCACCCTCACCGCAGAGATGTCATGTCACTTTGAAAATGCAGTAAAATTGTGTTTTCAACAGGAATCGGCTGGAATTGTTCATTCACTGCACCACAAACATTTTGAAAAATACAAAAATCAAGATTTGGTTTTGAAACTAGGCAATAGCCCATGTCACCTCTAAATATACAGTGGAAATATTTCATTGAGGAATAGCAGTTTAACAAATTCTTTAAGGATGTTAAACTTGGATGTCACAATAAAACACTAGCATAGTGGACAAGTTAATATCTAACTAGGGCTGCACAATATTGGGACTATTTGGACTGATACTGCAACTACAATGGGATCTGTGTCAAAACAAGTGCAGGGAGGACATCTCTGCAACACCATCATCGTCGTCTTCCTCCTCTGCTTTATCCAGTGGGTCTGGGTCGCGGGGGCAGCAGCCTCAGCAAGGAAGCCCAGACTGTCCTCTCCTCAGCCACTTCCACCAGCTCTTCCGGGGGAATCCCAAGGCGTTCCCAGGCCAGCTGAGAGATATAATCCCTCCAGCGTGTCCTGGGTCGGCCTCCTCCCAGTTGGGCATGCCTGGAACACCTCCCAACTGACTCCTCAACATGGAGGAGCAGCGGCTCTACTCTGAGCCCCTCCCTAATGACTGAGCTTCTCACCCTGTCTCTAAGGGAGAGCCCAGCCACCCTGCGGAGGAAACTCATTTCAGCAGCTTGTATTCGCAATCTCGTTCTTTCGGTCATTACCCAGAGCTCATGACCATAGGTGAGGGTTGGAACATAGATTGACCGGTAAATCGAGAGCCTCGCCTTCTGGCTAAGCTCCCTCTTCACCACAACGGACTGGTTTAGCACCCCCATCACTGCGGACGCTGCCCCAATCCGCCTGTCAATCTCCCGCTCCATCCTACCCTCACTCGTAAACAAGACCCCGAGATACTTAAACTCCTCCACCTGAGGTAGGACCTCCCCCGACCTGGAGTGGGCAAACCACCTTTTTCCGGCTGAGGACCTTGGTGTCAGACTTGGAGGTGCTGATTCTCATCCCAGTCGCTTCACATTCGGCTGCAAACTGTCCCATCAAGAGCTGGACGTCGTGGCCTGATGGAGCTAAGAGGACCACGTCATCTGCAAAAAGCAGCGACGACCCCCTCCACCACCCGGCTGTGCCTAGAAATTCTGTCCATAAAGGTTATGAACAGAACCGGTGACAAAGGGCAGCCTTGGCGGAGTCCAACCCTCACTGGGAAGAAGTCCGACTTACTGCCGGCAAAGCGACCAGACTCTCGCTCCTCCGGTAGAAAGACCGAATGGCCCTTTTCTCTGCAACACCATCATAATTCACTTAAAATGCTATTTTGACACAGTTAACTTTGGTCTTCCTCACAGGTCAAATTGCCGCTTGTGATTCATTTCCACCAGCTCAGTCATTTCTTCTCTCTCAACGTTGTGTCTTGACTCTTTCAAAAATGTGGCCTGGACGTTTATTTTGGCAGCACTTCAAATTGTCAAAATGCAATTTTACCAAGTCAAGCTACGACTGGCGTGTGGACGGAGGCAACCATGACCTGTAGGGGTGGGAATCAGTGGTGTACTTTGCTCATGATCGTACAGCAATACAGTGATTGTGTAATATTTATGCATCAGAATATCTGAGGAGAAGCCCTAAGGGAAGACGCTGGAACTTCCACTTCATAGTTGCACTTTTTAAGAATTTGATGACAAAGATGAAAACTATGTCCAACAAAGTGTCTTTCAGCCTCTGGAACAAACAAAAAAACGACAAAAAGAAGTTACAGCTTGTGAGTTTTTAAAATAAAAATATTGGTATTTGCCAGCAGCATACTGATACTGTATCACAGTAATTTGCTGTATGGATGTTTTGTCCCACCCCGACTGACTGAGCCTGTTTAAGGTGAATTAGATGCGGACATAGAAGGTGGAAAAGCTCTCTACAAAGCTGCTAGCATTCCATCGTCGCTCCGTTCTCATTCTCTCCATCAGTGGGGATGAAATACTTCAGATGGGAAACAGATGTGCTTTTACGGCTTCACGTGAACAACTGCCTGCAGCGCCCTTCAGAAGCAGCATGTCTCCAGCTTCGCGCCGCCCTTCAGCTGCTGGAAACACTGAAGGCAACTGTCACCAAAGCCACAATAGTCTGCAAGCACATTCAGACACACACACACACGCACGCACGCACGCACAGAAACACACACTGTTCTCAGTGCTTCTCCAGAGCTCTCGTCAGCAGGTCGGTGAGGCGGGAGATCATCGGCCGGGGGTCGTCGTTCAGGCCCGCTGCGATCATGGCGTTGTCATAAATCTGAAACAAAACAGACCAAGCAAGACAAGTCAATAAGATTAAAGACACAACACAAAGTTCAATTATTCTGAGTAAAAATCCAACTTAAGTGTAAATATTTGCTGGCTTTCTTGGTCAGTGACGGGGTGAATAATATTTACAGCTACAACTCTGGAACTGGACATCTAGAGACCAAAATTCAATAGGGAGCAATTTTTCCGTCGTCGATAATGAAAACCGCAGTCGCACAACAGAATCTTGTACAAAGGGAGGCGTGTTGACATGTCAGCCAACATAATATCAAATAGTTCCATAATTTACACACACACACTTCTGGTTTCTGTGGTGTTTCTACTGTACCTGTTCCAGCAGCAGTCCAGCCAGTTCTGAGTTTGTGTCCTTCAACAAGTGCAACTTCTTGATCAGCTCATGTCTGCCAGAAGAAAGGAAAAGGTACAGGAGAGTTGAACACAGCTGCCACTGGCAAACACACACCATCTTCATACATCTCACACACAAACACACACACACACACACACACACAAATCTTACCCAGCATTGATCTCCAGTGTGGGCTGCAGGATCTGGGCTCTCTCCTCGGTGCTGCGGGCCAACTGTTGGGTGCGCAGGAAGTGGCGTGCAGCACCCATTTCAAGTACAGTGATCATAGCTGGGTGGGTGTCTAGCCGAGGGGTGAGCTGGTGGGGGGGTGGGGTGGTTAAATGTTGGTTCAAGTGTTTAAACCTCAGTTCATGAACCAACTAGCTATTCTCTACCTTGATGTTGGTCACTCGGGGGCCCAGAGAATTCTTCATCCAGGCCATGAGGTCGTCAGCCTGGTCCTGCGTCAGACGCTCAGACGCTGCAGAGGAGAGTAAGTGGGTGTCAGGACTACAAACATGGCAGCCAGAGAGTTCCAGCTAAATACATTAGTAGAGTGTGAAGACAGAAGCAGACCAGGTTTGCTGTCTTCGAACTTCTCCTCCTTGTAGTGATCCACCACGATGTCTGTCTCCACAGAGATCAGCTTCTTCTTGTCGAACTCCCTGAGGTGGAGCAGCGTCAGCTCGTCGAACTGCTCGTAGCAGAACAGCACCTGCACGTGGATGACAAGAAAACAGGACATTTTCAAAACAGATGCAGATTTTCATTCTTGCATGGCAGGCACACGTCTCTTCATCTGTCAGCTACCTCCATGTCCTTCTGTTTCATCGCCTCAAAGTAGGGCGAGTGTTCGGCTAGATGGCGGTTGGGGGCACACAGGTAGTAGATGTTACGTGTACCAGCCTTCATGCGAGTGCCGTATTCCATGAGATTCGTCTGCTGACCAGCTGGCAGAGCCGAGGACTCGAACCTGAGCAGCTTCGCGATATCCTCCTGCACAGACAGTAGAGAGGAAGACTCCAGCCGTTACAGAACACTTCAACTTCATCGCTTTCTTATGACAACAAAACATAAGGGAGATGTTTTTTTCTAGCAGCTTTCCAAAGCGAAGGCACCTTGACGTCTTGTTCCTGGGTGGTGACGATGCCCTCCCTCATGAAGAGGCCGTAGTCCTCAAAAAACTTGCTGTACTTCTCCGGCTCCTTCTTGCTCTGGTCCAGGAGGAAGCGGATAACCCTCTGCTGCAAAACATCCCGGAGCTTCCTGAAAGAAGGAATGCAGCAAATGCGCAACGTGGTAAGAGGTTTTTCCAAGTATATAGACAGTAAAAAAAAACGTCCTGAAAGAAAAATTAAAAAGTGTCTGTCGTATTAATGGGAATATGTTGAAAACAAAGAATCAAGTGAGTTGTGAGTCTGGTCTTTCACCTGATGAGGGCGCTCTCCTGCAGCAGCTCTCTGCTGAGGTTGAGTGGGATGTCCTCACTGTCCACCACACCTGTGCACACACACAAAGTTCAGGTCAAGACTCCAAACTGTTCTGGAATCCATCGAGTCCCACATGTGGCGCCACCAGGAGCAGGTGGAGCTGCTCGGGCGGATTCGAACCTCGGAGGAAGCGCAGCCACTTGGGCAGGATGTCAGTGGCTTTGGTCTGGATCAGAACCTTCCTGCAGTACAGAGCCACGCTGGAGCCCATCTCCCTGCTCACATCGAACATGGACGGCTTCTGTAGATGAAGGAATTCACACGAATAAAACCTCAAGCCCCCAGTGCTTCTTGAAGAGGTGAACTGCAAACCCCCAGTGCTTCTTGAAGAGGTGAACTGCTGGTGTGAATATCAGATGAGCTAAGTGGTCGATATGTGACGTTCCCTTCCTTCTCATCACGAATTTGTCGACACAAACACTAAAACAAAGAAATTAAATCTCCTCACGGTTTCGGGGACGTAGAAAATGCTGCGTATGTTGAGCGGGGCGTCTGCCCGGTAGTGGAGGGTGTAGCGGGGCTTGTCGTAGGCCTGAGCCACATATCGGTAGAACTCCTCATGCTGCCAGTCACTGATCTCTTTAGGCTCCATCATCCACAATGCCTGATGGGTCACAGGTCAAAGAGTATGTTGGATAAAAAAACAAAAAAAACAATGCACAAATACAAATGTATACGCGCCAGTAATGAAACGCTGATTAAACTAGAGGGCACAGTTGGTCACAAGCTGGTTGTTTAATTCTGTGATAATGTTGCATATTTGACGTGTTATACAACGAACGTGGAGCTGCTAACCTGCAGGGTGTTGAGCCTCCGTCCATTCAAGAAAATAGGGAAACTGACAAAGTTGCTGTACTTAGTTACGACATCTGCAACAGACACGACAGGTTCTTTTCATGTGGAGCAGCAGATTAATGAGCAGCGTGCGTTTCGCCGGCTGGGCTCGTTCGTACCTTTAACTCGGTCCTCAGAACAAAACTCCTTGCAGTCGTCCTTGAGGTGCAGCACGATCTTTGTGCCCTGCTGAACGCCACTGGCTTCGGTGATCTCAAAGACTCCAGAGCTGAAGGACACAATGACAGAGGAGTGCATGGTGAAAATGACTCTCATTCTCCTGATGTCACGCTACAGCGTATTCCTCCCTCTTCCCTCTATCTCACCCATCTGAGGACCACTTGTATCCGGGTACTCCGGGCTCAGCAGACTGGGAGTAGACGTCCACACGGTCGGCCACCATGAAGGCTGAGTAGAATCCTACACCGAACTGACCGATGATGGTGCTGCTGGCCTCCGCCTGGCTCTGCAGAGCATCCAGAAATGCCTGGGAGCAACAAGTGAACAATTAAACAAGGAGAACATCATAGATATGATATCAGATGAAGGGTGATGATGAAAAGTTCCAGAGCGAACCTTGGAACCAGAGCGGGCAATAGTACCCAGGTTTGCGACCAGCTCTTCGTGGTTCATCCCGACTCCTGTGTCCTGTAAGAGTACAGAGAACACCAGTCACTGTGAGAGACATCACTGCCTGCCATATTATGTCCATCCACCAGGTGGCAATATCACTCAAATTGAAGCTCAGGAATCCCAGAGAACTTCTACAATGGATGAGCCCATAACCTGAGGCACCCAGTAATCTGGTTCTTCCCTACGAGTCCCAAAGAACATTCATTTTTGTTGTTCCGCCTACACAGGGAACACTGGGGACTTAAGAGCTGAGGACCTATCAGCAGTGGATGTGGAAGTGACCAACCTGTCGGGATTTTTGATACAGTGCAGCGTTGACTAGAAATAGTGTATTGTGGTTGGATCTCTCTGTGATGAGCACCTGCCACCTTTGAACACCAAAAGTGTGACCAGTTTATTCTTGAGTCTCAGTGAACGTTAAGCTGACGGCCGATGCTAAAGACAGTCACCAAGCCCTCCACCATCGTAACACCAGGATTTGTGTCCCTCAGAGTTGCTGTATTGCACAAGTTTGGTAGTCAACTTGAATTCCTGATGGCTGCACGTTCCCCAGGGACATGCACTGTACCTGGATGGTGAAGGTGCCCTTGGAAGCGTCCGTCTGCAGGTGGATCTCCATGGGAGCTGTTTCGCCACCTGCTGTGATCAGTTTGTGGCGCAGTTTTTCAAGAGCATCGCTGCCATTGGAGATCAGCTCTCTGATAAACACCTGGTGGGATGAGGAAGACTCAGATATTGCAAGCAGCCAGAGGGGAAAGTGCAGTTTTAGTGAGTAATTAAAAAAAAAAAATTTTTTTAATAAAAAAGGTATTAAACCCTTACCTCCTTCTCTGAGTATAGCGACCTGGCAACAATGTCTAGCAGCTTCTTTGTCTCAGCTTGAAATTCATGAGTGGAGGAGCTGCCTGGAAAGGTCAGAGGGGTTAGGACACTGCAAGTCGTCCTCAAACTGAAAAGAAATGCCCAGCTAGTTATGATATCCAACAACGAGCGGCTGTTGCAGCACCTTGCACCGACTCTGTGTCTTTGATGATGATATGCAGGGGCTCCTCCTCGGGCTCTTTCTCAGCCTCCTGGGTGCTGTAGTAGGACTGCCGGCTAAGGCCGAGGCACGGCCGCTGAGAGCTCCACACTCTGGGACGGCTGCTCCACCTCTGCTGCGGTCCAACCTGCGGGTCTGAACACAGATGGCGACAGTAGGAGGAGGAATGCCTTAACAGGAGGTGATCTTAATGTAAACATGGGGGATGATAACAAAAATAACATCTTTTTCGAAGGCCCACCAAGATCGTTAAAAATGACATGTCTGCTATGTGATTTACTCTCAGGGGAAGCATCTTTAAAGTGGCTGCATTATTAGTTTGAGGATGAGCCAATCAAGTATCAGATCTTACCCTGCATCACCAGCGGCATAAACTTGCCAAGCAAATGTCACTGTTCACTTTTACTGTTGTCAACGGCATCAACAAGTTACTGCTCACACAACAGGTGGGAATATCTCATTTCAATATTTTAGACCTAGTAACACTTATAACGAGTGATTTCTTTTTTCTTTTTTTTTTTACATCATTGTTCTCATTACCATTTCAATACTTAAGGTAGGTGGAATTTTTGTCAGACTATCAAAAGAGATGTTATCTGAAGTCTGTAGAAGATGATGGGCAGGACTTCATTATTTCATATAAAGTGGTATTTTGACACCCAATGAGCCTCCTGCAAATTTCAATCTTTTTTTTTTTTAAATTACAGTCGTATGAAAAAGTTTGGGCACCCCTGATCATTTTCAAGATATTCCTTTTTAAATCATTGGTTGTTCGGATCAGCAATTTCAGTGAAATATATCATATAGCAGACAAACACGGTGATATTTGAGAAGTGAAATGAAGTTTGAAGGATTTACAGAAAGTGTGCGATCATTACTTAAACAAAAGTAGGCAGGTGCATAACTTTGGGCACCCTTGTTAATTTTTGGATTTGTATACCTTTAGCACTAATTATTGGAACACTAAATTTGTTTGGTAAGCTCACTGACCCTTGACCTACATACACAGGTGAAGCCAATCATGAGAAAGGGTATTTAAGGTGGCCAGTTGCAAGTTGTTCTCCTCTTTGCATCTTCTCTGATGAGTGGCAACATGGGAGCCTCAAAACAACTGTCAAATGACCTGAAAGCAAAGGTTGTTCAACATCATGGTTTAGGGGAAGGATACAAAAAGCTGGCTCCGAGATTTCAGCTGTCAGTTTCCACTGTGAGGAACATAGTGAGGAAATGGAAGACCACAGGCACAGTTCTAGTGAAGGCCCGGAGTGGCAGGCCAAGAACAATCTCAGATAAACAGAGGCGAAGGATGGTGAGAACAGTCAAACTCAACCCACAGAGCAGCTCCAAAGACCTACAACATGATCATAATTCATCTGTCACTGTGCATCGTTCAACTATTCAGCGCACTTTGCACAAGGAGATGCTGTATGGGAGAGTAATGCGGCAGAAGCCTTTTGTGCGCACACGCCACAAACAGAGTCGCTTGAGGTACGCTAAAGCACATTTGGACAAGCCAGCTTCATTTTGGAATAAGGTGCTGTGGACTGATGAAACTAAAATTGAGTTATTTGGACATAACAAGGGGCGGTACGCATGGCGGAAGAAGAACACAGCATTCCAAGACAAACACTTGCTACCAACAGTAAAATTTGGTGGTGGTTCCATCATGCTGTGGGGCTGTGGCCAGAGCAGGTCCTGGCAATCATGTTAAAGTTGAAGGTCGCATGAATTCCAGTCAGTATCAGCAGATTCTTGCGAACAATGTTCAAAAATCAGTGACAAAGTTGAAGCTGCGCCGGGGCTGGATACTTCAACAAGACAACGACCCTAAACACTGCTCAAGTTCTACCGAGGCATTCATGCAGAGGAACAAGTACAACGTTCTGGAATGGCCATCTCAGTCCACAGACCTGAACATTATTGAAAATCTGTGGTGTGATTTTAAGCGGGCTGTCCATGCTGGGAAACCATCAAACCTGACTGAACTGGAGATGTTTTGTAAAGAAGAATGGTCAAAAATACCTTCAACCAGAATCCAGACCCTGAATGGAAGCTATAGGTGGCGTTTAGAGGCTGTTATTTCTGCAAAAGGAGGATCTACTAAATATTGATGTAATTTTTCTGTTGGGGTGCCCAAATTTATGCAATTTATGCACCTGCCTACTTTCTGTAAATCCTATAAACTTCATTTCACTTCTCAAATATCACCGTGTTTGTCTGCTATATGATATATTTCACTGAAATTGCTGATCCGAACAACCAATGATTTATAAAGGAAAATCTTGAAAATGATCAGCCCAAACTTTTTCATACGACTGTAATTGTGCAGCCCTAAAAATCTCTGACTTTACTTGCATTACTGCTCCGGAAAATGTACTTTAATGGTATCAAATATCTATTATAATCTATTTAACTTTCTATCCTCTAAAATCGATGGTTCACTGCTTCGGTTTTGGTGCCAATGCATATTCATACACATATCCGTTGTGTTTTAATCAAACAATAACTAGAACGAATACAATAAAATCTTGTTAACAGTCAGGAGACGGTACCTTTGCAGGTCCGACCTCCACCTCCGCTGTCAATCAGCGATTTTCTCAGCAAAGGAACGAGACTGCATAATGTAGGAGGATTTTGTTGCTGTCTACTGAGTTAGCACGCTAAGCTAGCACACACTCACGACTTACCCCCTCTCCCGGAGCGCGAGACAACTCCGCTGCTCAGCCCTCGTGTACATAACGGTAACAGGGAACGGGCCCTCGCGGACAAACCGACAGTTAACCGAGCAAGAGAGAAGTAATGGGACATGATGAAGGCTGAAATAAGACGTTAAACAGCTTGGGTCAACTCAACAGGGGACACACGCCGTGTTACGATACCAGCTAGGACCCCGCGTCTGCACGGTACTGACGCAACCAGGGTGTCCACCACGTTGCCTGCTGACAAATTAAAATGACCTAATTCAATTCAATAAAAAGAAATAACACAACAAGGTTTACATTTGTCGATTAGACGAAGGAAATCATGAATCTACATCAACTCATATTGTTCTGTTTTCTTTTTACTGGCCACCATTAGTATTATTGTAACTCCAATTCTTAATTTTCCTTCCCAAGGTCAACTAGTGGTCATCTGAATAGAAAAACTGAACTAAAATTTAAGTTTACAATAACAGCAGAACCAATGTATTGACAAATCTGAAATTCAAATAATTAACAATAGCCATATTTTCTTTGTGAAATTCATTGAAACAGATCTAATAATTGTAAGAATTTGTAACTGAAATAACACTTGAAACAGTTGTTACATTACTATTATGGTTGGGGGACGGGGGTGTATGTAATGTTTTAATCCTGAAAACAATCAGTAACTTCATCAACTTCTTCAAACAGATTTATTCAAACCAAAAAAGTAGAAGCAGAGTCTGTGGCACACAGGTTTATTTAACAATATGGTATATAAGTACGAAATGAGCCATTTTGAACCAGTTTGTACAGTGATTTCATTCTTATTTTCTGCATATTTACAGGTTTGTCTAGCTGCATGATTTCCATTAGAGAACAGTTCATCATCAATTCAAGTTTAATGCAAGAGAGAAAATGATGCACAAAACTCTCTGAACACAAATCAGCAGTTAAACAAGTTCATTTCCCACCACAGGCAAAAGAGGTACAGGACTCGAAGAGAAGTTCTTTAGACTGAAGGAGAGACGAAGCAATTATTCGAACATCTGCAAGACAAATACTGAGCCGAGGCCAGTAAAAAGAACATTCTGGCACCTGTGAACATTAACAAGCTTCAAAGCAGGTTTCTTTAACACCTGCCTGTTGTGTTTGGGTGTGTGCAATAGTTACTAGATCTATACAAATACGTTAATCTCCCATAGACTCTGCAAACAGGAAGGAAATTTAAGGCTTTCCCAAAGGCAGTCCTTTTGAAAAATGGCATATTAGAATAAATTAGCCAGGAACAGAGAAACTGAGCAAGAGGTGAAACCTGGCAAAAAATTTCCAGACAAATAATTTTACAGTCTGCTCAACACAAATACAATATTAATTTGCAAAGATACAAAATAAAAAAAGAAAAATCAAATGAAATATTTTTTTTGTTTTGCAAAGTTTTGTTTAAAAAGTCAATACCAGAGCATAACAAATGAAAACCAAATTTAAACAACACAAAGACCAGGGCAAATTCTGGCATGGCTGGTCTGAACCAAAAATATATCCTTTTGTGTAATTTGCTGTCGTCCCCCCCCCCCCCTCCCCCTCCCCCAACAGCAAATGTGAAATCACTCTGTGGGAATAAAAAGCAATCCCTTGGTTAAGGAAAAGTTCACAGTCTGTAGGCCTCATACACCTCCTTTTAGCTTTTTACATCAGCATTACAAAAATGTCAGCTGAAAAGAGAACAAGGCCTTTCTGTCATGAAATGCTACAATCCTTCAACAAATTTCTCCAGCGTGTCTCCCGTCGTGTCACCGACCATGCCCATGTCATTACTCAACCCTCCTCGGTTCGGTGTGTTAAGCTGCGGCAGCATGGCACTCTGCTCCGGTGTTCCCATGTGTCCCTGGTCCAATGGACCTGACATAGGTCCTCCAAGGCTCGGGTGAGGTGAACCAGAGTGGAGGGCACCGTGCTGGGGTGAAGGCTGAGGCTGTATCCGTGGGGAGGGGCTGGAATGAGGGGGCTGCTGTGAAGGTGGACGAGGCGATTGCACTGGGGCTGGGGAACGTACTTGGTTTCCAAGGGTGTTAGCCATTGTTGGGCCAGTCAAGTGAGCACCTCCCTGCCCTTGGCCTTGGAGCATGTGGGGTTGTGGACTCATCGAATTTGCCTGTGCTGGAGAGCTCATCTGCTGCTTCAACATCTGCTGCTGCTGTTGCTGAAGCATGCGCTGTTGAAGGATGTTCTGAGGTCCATCCATGCCCATGCCAGGTTGGCCCATTTGGGATGCGGGAGGGAGCTGGCTCATGGGCCCCCCACCTCCTTGCATCGCCATTTGCTGCTGCATACGGAGTTGGGAGTAGCTTGCTGGCCCTGGCTGCTGCTGAGGGAACTGACCATGACCCTGAGGCATGCCTCCCTGTTGTTGCTGCGCCTGTTGCTGCTGCTGCATCTGCTGCATCCTGAGCAACTGTTGTCTACGGTACATCTGGGGGCTGCCATTTTGAGCAGCACTGATCATTTGACCTTGGGGGCCCATGGGAGCCATACCTTGGGGACCTGCCTGCTGTTGGGGCTGCTGCTGAGGTGGCATCACTTGTCTCGGCACCTGATTTGCCATTGCTGCCATAGCCTGCATTCCTGCCTGAGACGCCAACATAGCCTGAGGGTTTGGCTGCTGCTGGGGCTGCTGCTGTTGCTGTGGCTGGTTGGCTTGGTACTTGGCAGTTCTCTGTTTAATGAAGGCCGCCATAAGTTGGGGGTTGGACTTGAGGATGTTAAGGACCTGCTGTTGCTGCTGAGGGGAGCTTGGAGATTTGAGAGTGCGCAGTAACTCCTGCAGGGCACTCGGAGCAATGTTACTAGGCATCCCACGGGGCATACTTTGCTGCTGCGGGGTCATACCCTGTTGTGATGGCCCTTGGGGGGGCATGACACCAGGCATTTGGAGACCCTGTTGCTGGGGCATTATGGGTCTTTGCATTAGCTGGCCCTGCTGGGGTATGTTGGTTCCCTGAGCCTGCTGAGGGGCCATAGGGCCTTGTTGAGGAGGGACCTGTGGCTGATGACCCTGGGGATTCTGCATGGGATTCGGCATTCCTGGACCCCATTGGCCCTGCTGCAGAGGCTGCATCACCTGGGGTCCCCGGGGCCCTTGCATCATCTGCATTTGGCCCGTCATGGGACCCATCATGCGTGGGTGGTTCATGGGCATCCCATTCATGGCATAATTCTGCTCCTGCCTTGCCTTGGCTACCATCTCGATCTGTCTGGCCACCTTAAGGGCTGCCAACAGAGGCTGCTGCTGCTGCTGCTGCTGCTGCTGCGGCAGCTGAGGCTGCTGTTGGTGTGACAAGCTAGGCAGAGGTGACTGTTGCTGATGGAGAGGTGATGACTGAGGCCCTGGCTTGCCCTGTGGGATTGGTGTCGGGGGCTGGCTGCTGCGGCCATTGTTGGGAAAGCCTTGGGCAATATTAGCAGGGTTGGTTGGCTGCTGCTGCTGCTGCTGTTGGGGCTGATTGGGCATGGGCTGGGGGGTTTGGGGTGTATGAGGCTGCTGCACAGAGTTGGGAGTGTCAGGGGCAGATGAGGTAGGTGGCGATGGAAGGGGCATAGCCCTTCCAGCCATGGTGGCCATTCTGCGGCGCATCATTTGAGCCTGCTGGAGCCTATGCTGCAGCTGCTGCTGACGGAGTTTTTGCTTGATGTTGAGACAGAAGGGAACGGGACATTTGTTCTCCTGACAGTGCTTGGCATGATAACAACATAGAGCAATGAGCTGCTTGCACACGGGGCAGCCACCATTGGTCTTGCGCTTGCAGCCCTTGGTGTGCTGAACCACCCTCTTCATCTTCTGACATGACGGCAGAGAGCAGTTGGCATTGCGGCACTGGCAGGCGTGGACCAAGGACTGAATGCAACGCTGGATACTGAGACGTCTGCTCTCCTGAGGGCTCTTGGAGGCCTCTCCACTCTGGCTGTTGTTGTCATCATCTATGCCCAAGCCCCACTTCACCATCTGGTGTTCATGGCCCTTAGTGTTGTAGCAGTTAATGCATAGGTCATAGTCCTGGGGACAGGTAACAAGACCACATTAAAGTTAGAATGTAAAATGAAACAGATGCAGATTTCTGTAAAGTAACACTATTCCCTACCTCGCAAACAGTGCAATGCCAGCGTGTTTCCACATGATGCTTGCACTCATTACAGGTGTACACAAAGCGGTCCTGACCCTGGTTGTGCAGCTCCACCAACATACACATTGTGCTCCATTTACACCTTCTCAACGAGCTGAACTCCCAGTGCTTATCCCTGGCCAAAGTCAGAAAGGCATCACGGCCATCCATCAGGTCACATGTCAACAAGGGGTCAGGGTCCATGATGGGTGGGAGGGTGTTAATGACTGGCCCAGAATGAAGATGGATAACAAAGAACACCTAGTAGTAAAAAAACAGTATAAGACATTATACATTAGTTTTAAAGACATTCAATGTGCAATAATACTGATTCCCCTCCTCAGTCTATTCCAAGAAGCAGGCATCTCCTCACCAGGTATTACAAGTATGTAGCTTGCTCTCTAAAGTACAAAGGCCCCTTAAGCCTTCTTGAAAATGTACAACAAAATATACATTTTTGTTCCTCATTTGAACATGCTGTTGATTTGTGTATTAGTGAATGCCTCTTGGGAGAAGGCTTTGACTTGTGCCACTGAAAAACAAACCAGCTTAGTCTTGTGTAGTTACTGTTAATTAGTCATGTCAACCACATGGCTAGCGCTCAAGTAATAGACGAAAATTTATTGACAGTTGATAGGGTTTCCCACCTCCTTATGCTTCTCCATTGTGGCATAGAGCTTCTGGGACAAATCATTGGCTACATTCGGCATCCCAGGTTTTTTCTTATTGGCTCGGCTGACGCTGCTCTTGTTTTTGTTGGTTTTCTTGTTATTCTTCTTTTTGGCATTCTTGCTGTCAGCGTGGGCTCCCTTGAAATAGATGGACATCAACATTTTGAGAGGGAGGCAGAGATTTCACAAAAAGCAAGACGAGATTATGCAATTAAACTGAGTGGTTATACAATGACTGAGTGCCTGCTGAAAGCTTTTACATAATGAGGACTTGAGGATGATAAAAAATTTGGGGTGAGACAAAAGTCTTAGCACCAGTCTGTTGGTTTTGGCATAACAAGAGCATTCCTCTATAAAACCCATTTCAAAATGCTCAATTCACCTATCTATAACTCACTTCAGTTGTCTCAGAGGAGGCTGTGTTCTCCTCCTTCTTCCGCTCCTCCTCCTCCTGCTCCAGCTCCTTGATGCTCTCCTCCAGAACATTAGGCCAAAAGTCACCCTCAAAGTATGGCAGCTCGTACGCACTGGTCAGCCGGTCTTCTGTTGCTTGCTTGAATATGTCCTGAACACGGATGAAAAATTCTCATCAAGCAAAATAGCAATATTGCTTCTTCACAGGGGGACCTTAAGTTTGACTGAGTTACATGTGACTCATTAGATTTTCACTGACATTAACTATGAGTTATTTTCTCCACTGAAACCAAATATAAAAAGTACTTCTATTGTAATATGATGTTGAAAGTAGCCAAAGAGCCTTTAATATTTATTGTTTGACAGTAGTTAGAAGATAAGTTTATGTTCCCATAGATTTTGCAATAACTACAATCAAACACAAGAGGGAGTCATTCCTGTGCAGCATATGGTGGGATACTGTTAAACACACATTAATCTTGAAAGAGTTTAGGCTTTAGAGTGTCAAAAGTTAATTTTAAGTGCATGTGAACTAATAAATCTAAAGCATAAATGTTGGTATAACTTACATTTTACTTAAAAAAAAGCTAGAGCAATAAAGTAGTAGCAATGATGTATTCAGATATTAGGTCCCTATGAGACCAATAACAATACAAAATGGTCTTACTGCAACAGGCATCAAGATTCATTCTCACTACAGGTACAACTCATGATCAAAGAGTAATTGTGTTAGCTTGCTGACCTTGTAATCATGTAGGATTCTCTCAGCTAAAGCCTTGTCCAGCATTTTCCTGTACCACTCTTGGAGCCTCTTGGGCTTGGGAATCTTTTGGTCAGGAGGGTGGCAGTGGAAAATGTAGTCATCTCCTTCACTGGGTGGGCAGGCCCAGATGTGACCCATCACATACCTGAGCAGGACAAGTTATTACCACTATACTTTAGCAAGAATGATACATTCAATGACATCATGTCAAAATAGCATTCCGCTCAGAGCTGCTCTTACTTACCCCAATTTCTTCACATACTCCAGGTAGCCTATCAAGATCTCATGGTACACTGCAGTCCTTAGCATACGAGGTCTGAAGAAGTGAATACTGTCGAGGTATGATATGTAAACCCGTCTGCAAGACAAACGTTTTGTTAATTTAGGATCAAAGAGAAATGGGCACAAAAAAAAACCCAAACAAATATTTTTAATTTGAGTTTACTTTGTTTACCTGGTATTTGGAAAGGGGCAATCTGAGCCATACTCCTGGACATGCATGCCAAAGAAACAAACATCCACCCCGTCTATTTCCTCAAATGCAAAAAGTGCTTTGGTTCTGTAAGGGAAGCTCTCTACCATCTCACCAGAGTCAACAAATCTGTGGAAAAGAAGGCATTAGTCAAGTTTTAGGATTCTTTTTTAAAAAGAGTCCTTAATTTTTTTTTTGTAAAATTTCATGGTTGACAGAAAATTGAATGGGCTAAAGACTGAGGGCTAATTTTGTGATCAGAACTTGTACGCAAAGAGATTTATATCAGAAATGGATGACTGAGGTTACTGAAATTAAGTCAAAGCACAAATTCTGAGCAAGACAGCAATAATGTGGTATATATTTTTTAGAGAATCTAGATTCCCAGTGACTTCCAAGTTTAAAGTCATTTAATATGTAATAACTCATTACATTAAAAAAAGCAATGTCTTATTTTGTATCACAGTGTGTCATGGGAGAGAGGACTGACCACAGGAGGACAAATACTTTTGATTAATCTGTCCAAAAAAGAAAGAAAAAAAGGAAACTTTGCCTTAAAATACAAGCAAATAAACTTTCAGACTGAGAGAAATAAAAACGTCTGTAACTGAGGTCTGCCTCCAATCCAGGCCTGGTACCCTCTGCACTTGAAAGTAAATAAATGTTCCCAGCCACTGCACTTCAGGTTATTCAGTATGTAATCCCCATGTCCCAATTTCTTGAGAAAGGTAAGAATCTTTGTTTAAAGGCACATATGACCCACGACACAATATGGGTGCAGTAGCAGCAGTTCTACAAATGCTTTAGAATTTCTTACTATCATTAATTCAAGTTAAGTGATCTTCATTCATAAAGAGCTTCTCAACAAAACCAGCAGTAATGATGAAAAAAGTCACAAAATGCATTCCTGTATATTGTTGTGGGATTACAGATATATCCAATGAGCCAAACATAAATGGTAAAATGGTAAATGGACTCAGTTTTATATAGCGCTTTTCTACCTTAGCTGTACTCAAAGCACTTTACAGTGTCATCTCATTCACCCATTCACACACTGATGGTGGAGGCTGCCATGCAAGGTGCCAACCTACTCATCAGGATCAATTATGGGTTCAGTATCTTGCTCAAGGACACTTTGACATGGTCACCGGGGTCGGGGATCGAACCAGCGACCCTTTGGTTGCTAGACGGCCACTCTTCCCCTGAGCCATGCCGCCCATGGCGTAAAACACATTCAGCACGTGAGGACCTTACCTAGACTTCATGCCAGGCTTAACCTCCACAGTTTTGTCAGAGCTGGCCACCACTCGCACAAACACCTCACCAGCCTCTGGGTGGTTCTGTCTTTTTAAGTACTTATTCACTCTGTCCTCAATATAGGTCCCCAGTCTCGTGGATTGCAACCCTGTACAAACACAAGCACATGAATGATGACGTAAGCTATTAAGTATGATCACTTTAAAAAATATATAAGGTTAGTGCTGTTTTGGTTTTGTTTTTTTATACGACTTACTTCGAGCTGAAAACTTATTCTCCTTTCTTGCTTTACCAGACTTTTTGAGACAGTTATCACAGATAAAGCTAAAAGGAAAAAAACATCAAACATTATCTACTGACCCACAGTAACTAATCTAAGTAGAAATTCCTTTGAGCAAGTTGAAAATGTACTTCAATAAATAGCTGGACTGAATTCAGTTGAGGGCAAACTTACCCTGATGGCCAAATGACTTCATAGTGGAGCACACAGATCTGATGCATCTTCCGTCCGCAATCTTTACATTCAATAAACCTGCATGGACAATTGTTGACTTTTTATATGTTTTTACGTGTAAAGGATTAAGGAAGTGTAACTGTCATCATATCGAGTCTCATTACAACCAATGCCCAGACAGTACTCACGGTTCAGGGTCCAACATGTCATTTTTCTTCTTCTCAAACTGCTCCTTTGAAATCATGCTGCACCGAAAATAGGAACAAAGAACAACAATTTCAACTCCGCTTCTTTGACTATTACTGCTATCTACATAATGAAGCCCAGAGACAAACAGCCAGGTAGTCTTGACAGATGACTACTAGGTTACTGTTTAGTCTTCCAAGCCTGGTAACTTACGTCTGAGGCTGTGCCGGGTCATCCCCCAGGGTCACACTGTTGCCCTGGATCTCATTGAAGCACTTCTCACAGAAGTGATACCTGTCGGCAATAAGGCCATATTTGGGTGAACTGCAGCCAGCACACACAGTAGCAGCACAGGCAAACCAGCGCACAGGTGGCAGAATGAACAGAGCACATGGCAACAACCAAGGACGGAGAATGAGCAGCGAACAGATGGAAGGACGGACACACACACACACACAGGCAGAGGTAAAGGTTAGTCATAACTAAAATGATCATGATCCAGTGACTCTCATTCAAACTGAAACAGAAATGGGAGAAACATGCTTAAATGCAGTTAATGATGTAATGCACACCTGTCAAACTACTATTTGTTGAAACCACATTACAACTGCATGCTGGAGTACAAGACAGAACACACATTTTCACTTCAATCATTTATAACAAAAGCAAGATGCTGTATGGAAAATAAATCACGCAGGCATGTAAGGGGGTACAGAATGAGAGATGATGGAAATACAAGTAAGGATGTTTTTGCTGAGATCTTATTGAGTGTTTCAGACATATATTGGGAGCCAAAGTGATGATTGCCTTCTATTATTAAATGTCATTTTAAGAATGTTGCTTTGCATTATGACAAATAAATTGATATATCAGACACACTGACTTTTTGTTTAAATTGTTGTATTATTACCCTTTTATCCTCACAGAATTTAGTATGGAGTAAGATTTGAATGGTGCAGTCACATATTCTGAGCAGCAGGGGGAACTTGGGTGCTTGTTGTAGGGCACAATCAATGCAAGATAAAAAGCTTGATCATGGAAGTCATGCCTAGCTAAATTATAGGACCCACTGGTGTCAGTCACAACCTAATAATGGATAGGCTGTGTGAACTAAGTCCTTGCAGTTTGTGGGCAGGTATGGATGTAATGTGAATTGGTGTCTTTAGCCCTGTTCCAGTCATCAGACTAGAGATATACTCCCTCTTTGGAAACAATCCATCTTTTTGCCCATTTAAAAAAAAAAATTTAGTAGATGAGCAGGGTCAGCGTGCAGGTTTACCTGTTCTGGTAGCTGTAGTAGGTGCCATCCCTGGAGATGGTGCACAACTGTTTGCCATAGCAACATAGTGTCTGGGGTGAGAACTCGTACTGTGAACACAATGAAAAAAAAATGGTTCAAACAGAATTTAATGCAGTAACTGAAATACAGGCAAATATTAATGTGAGATGGCATCATAAATGTAGTGAAAAGTGGCTCATAAATAACCACCATTAGTTGTCTCACCTTTCGGCCACAGCAGTAGCCCAGACCCTGCATGACAGGGTCAATCTCCGCCTCAAACACTTCAGCCAGTTTGGTGCAGTACTTGTAAACACGAGATGTTTTACGGTTGTACAGCCAGGCATTGTTGAACATGAGCCACACATCGTCCACATATTGCCATGGCTCCTGGTACTGGCCCGTGTCCAGTTTGCGCTTGATGGTTGACAGGTCGATGGGATTCTTAACTATGTCGAAGTAGTCCTGTAAAGCATGAGATACACATTAAGCTACACAGCTCATACTCTATGGTGGTTCTGTGCATCTGGTAATGATGTAAAAAAGGTGTGGACACTCACAGGGATGCCAAGTAGCATGGGGTCTACAGGTTGTCGGAACGGCAGTGACTCTGGGTCTTGCCTGTAGAGGGCCTCAAGCGTTGGCATTAGGGCTTGTCTTAGTTCTTCTGGCTTGAAAACTGGGCAGATGATAAAAATGTTAATAAACATCAACTGTACAACCGCCAATGTCAAATGACAAAAACAGATGTAATTCCTGTGAAATACATTTTGGGGAAAAGTAAATATTGTAGATTCTCAATTCAATTTAAAAAAAAAATCTGCTTCATGTCACTCAAGATCCATTGAGAAGATTTACTTGCAAATGATATCAAAATTAGTGCAACCATCAACACGAATAAAGTTACATTATAAGATGTTATATATAAATTATATCCTCACTTTTTTTGCGATTCTGTGTATTAGAGGTGGCTGAAGTGCCGTTGGCCCCACCCTCCTCCTCTTCTTTGGGTTCTGCCTTCATCTCCGGCTTCTTCTCCTCAGTTTCCATTGGTTCCTGCTTTGGCTCTGCTGAATCTGGTTCCTCCTTCTTCACCAGTGGGGGTTTGGTTTCATCATCCTGCTACAAGAAGACAGCCATGATTGACCAACAACATTCCGCTGATGACTTAGCAAAAAAGGAACTTTAATGCATTTAAATAAAAGCTGAGGGCAAAAAAGCACAAGTTATATTTACTTTTAGGATGTGGTGTCAATAGTAATCTGGTGTAGGTCTTGAAGATTTACTTCAACTTACCTCCATTTTTACACCTGTCTGCTTCTTCCCAGAATTGTTGTCGTCATCTTCGTCTTTTCCCTCAGGTTTGACTTCAGTACCAGTGACATCTGGTAGGGTCTGCTGAGAGTTCAGCTCAGCCACAGAGGCTGGGGTGGGCACTCTGTTATCAATGCTGGCTGCTCCCTGGGACAGCTTAAAGGAGACAAAAGGCATTTTAACTACCACAATGGTGATCACTTTAAGGTCACTGAGACTTAATGTCAAATGAAGAATGTCAATTCATCATGACACACAATCACCCTTTTACAGACTACAAATAGCTGCTTCAGGTGCTTTGCCTTGGCAAAAGCATAACCAACAACAAGAGCTGTGACAACAATATTAACTATGCAGTGTCTCACCGGTGTGCTGGGATGCTGGGCCTGCACTGAGGTGGGCTGCTGCATCTGGCTCGGGGGTTCAGGCTGGGGTTGCAGGGGTGTGAGTGGTTGGGAAGGGTCAGGTGGCGTACTCATGGCTGAGGGGGGACCGGGGAGGCTACTGGGTATGTGGGTTGGGGTGGAGGAGGGCCCACTTGTAGAGGCAGGAGTGGAGGGCTGGGGAGGCACCTGGGCCTGAGCAGGAGGATGGTGCTGCTGCAGTTGCTGCTGCTGAGGCTGCAGACTGGCAGAGGCACTGGGTGGAGGTGTGGTTACCAAGGTGGGCTGGGCTGGAGGGCCACAAGGCAACTGGGAGCCCAGTGAACCCAGCGCATTCAGAGGGAGGTTAGAGTTCTGTGGCTGCTGTAACAAAGAGGGATCCACCGTTAGTATACAAATGAACAGCATTCACACAGCACCATGCTGACACCCAAAGACTTTGCTTAAACAAACAGGGGAAGATGCACTTAAAAATGGCAATGATCATATTAAACCACAGCACAGTTCTCCTCACCTGTGTAACAGCCGCTTGTGTAATAGGCTGGCCCATGCCTACATTCACATTCATTGCTCCACCTGCAGCTGCAGGGAACTGGCTCTGTGGCAAGAATTGGCCCTGGTTGGATGGCTGAGCAACCATGTTATTTGCATGATTACTCATCATTCCTTGAGTCTGAGGCATTCTTGAAGGAGACATGCCCATCTGAAACAGGAAACAAACAAGTGAGCAGGTACCTAGTATTTAGCACTTGCCAAGTATCTGAATGGAATGCAGTTTATACTGGTACTACTACTACTACTACAATTGCAATCTAAAAAATAAACTGCACTCAATCACAACATTACATAACAAGGCACAATAACATCTACAGTCAAAGAGGAACATAAAATGACTCTAAGGCCTATTTTAGGATCTGCCAGATTGTTTGTTAACATGAACATCTGGGTCAACCACAGAGCAAATATCATATGTATGCTAAACAAGTGTCACAATGGTGACATGGAAAAGGATGAAAATGCAGTCAGAGGGTGAGGGCCATTGAATAGGAAAGGGAAATGGGAGAATTGAATGAAGAACGATTGGAAAAAAAGAGCATGTGAGACTGAGGGCGAAGAAAAAAAATAAATCATACAGCAGGGACGGAGCTCATGTTCATCTGCTGTGGATGGTTCATGGGGGACGGAGCCCTCGGTCCCAGGGGTGCCTGAGACATCTGAGCATTCTGCATTGCCATTGGGTTAAACTGACTGATTCCTGTGAGAAAACACAAACAATGAATTACAGAGCTGATTATCATACGGAGGATTCATCTTAACTTAATATTCTCTGTCCTTCAGGGGTCAGCTTACTTTAACATTAGAGTTTTGAACACTAACTGTCTAAACACCCATGTGTGCACAGGAACACCCATCACTTCAGGTCATCCTTAAGATCTAGGAGAGTTATCCCCATAGGACATATGGATCCCACCCCCCACCCCCCAAAAAAACCACACAAACCACAAACTGTTAAGAAAGCCATATGTATGCAAATACCTTGGGGCCCCTGCATGCGGTTCATGATAGGATTTGGCATGTTAGGCATAGGCACAGGTCCATCTGAAAAAGACAATACACACAATATTCACAAGTTGTTAAAAGTTATAGAACTATGTGCGTTAAGCAGAACCCAGAGAGTGTTTACTAACTGGAAGGTCGGACAGCCTGTCCTGGGCCCATTGCGTTGGGCTGAGCCATACCAGGCTGTTGAGGCCCAGCTGTGCCAACCATGCCAGGCTGGTTTCGGCGCCTGGAGCGCCTCTTCTCCTCAAGTTCCTTCTGGATCTTGTAGATCTTCTCTGCCAGGAAGTGGTAATACTCATCCTAATCAGAGATTGACACAAAAAGAAGTAAGTCTGTTTGGTTAGAGAAGAAAAAAAGGAAAAGGTCAGCAAGAATGACTGCCATCACCTGCGTTGTAATGGTGTAATGAATGAAACAGAACTAGTTACCCTGCTGTTAGCCGACTCATACATGTCACCCTCAACCTTGCGTGCATATGCCACCAGGTTCTCCATTCGCCGGTCCTTCAGTGCTGCAGGGTCTGGGGTAGGGAATATGGCTTGTACTCTAAAAAACAAAATAAAAGGAAAAAAATGCTCAAACAATGCAAAACTCAGTCATAACATCTCTATTGGCATTTATGCGACAGAATTTCTGGATGTGAATCTTATGGCACCTTTACTATTCAATCAATTTTCAGGGGGCTTAATTTTGATGATAAAATAATTATCATTTGTGATTCATCTTGTCAGACTGGGAGTATCTTTAACTACAACAGCAATTTAAAGAGATGTGTCAACTGGATTGTTAAAGTTATCAATTGAAGATTTACTGAATTGTTTCCTCTCAATCAAGAGGACCACCTTAAAATACAATTAACAGCTGTAGTCACTGAAAAAAGTCATTTTGGGGCAAGGTCACAAATTAAAGATGTCCCATTAACACCTCACACAGCTATTTACACACATTTCAAACCTACTTCTTACTTTAGCTAAGCTGCAATTGCTTCTTTCTTTCTCTGTCCTGTTCTTCTGCTTGGTCTATCTCATGTTTAGCTATCCTGCTGTGTCCTTTATTAATAATCGTTCAGGTTTAATGTTTTCTGCTATGTTGGAAGTGAGGCTCAGCAGCTACATGTTAACTGCTGATGGGCACCAACCCAGAAGAGGAGTTTGTTTGCTGTGCTACAATAACTTTAATTGAGGAAGGACTGTAAGAAAAGGTAGAAGAGGGGAAGTTGCATCCATGCAACAGGATATCCACAGCGCTGCCACTTCAGCAGCACCGTGTTTGAGTCCAGTCCATCCTGTCAACTGTCTGACTACATGCTGCTGCTGTGCCACTTCCGTTCCGTCTGTGTCCTATGATTAACATTTCAAAATATCAAAGTTTTTAATTTATGAATCAATGCATACTCATTCAGGTCCGCATTGTGATGCAATATAGTAATGATGTTTTTCCTCCACCCCTAATTTTCTAATAATTGTTTCAATGTTCAACTTACAGTTTGTGCACCAGGTGAGTGCGCAGATCCTGAGTGACATGTTCATGCCAGGCCTTCCTTGTCCCCGATGCTGAGAGGGGAGTAGCAGCGGGCAGATTTCCCATGCCTCCTGTGACAGAACCATCAGGCAACATCTGACTGTAGGGCAGAAAAAGAAGGAAACTTTAACACAAGTTCAGAGTATGGGTGTGCGTGTGTGGACGTAAGGTCAACAGAAGATCCAATGAAAAGTGGTTCATCACAAAATAATCTTTGGACTTGCAGTCCAAATTGATTCTTAAATTTATATTATCAATATCATGTTTTAAGAAATTACTACTCTGTACAACTATTTCTATACCATAAATAGAATGCGTACTTGTTGAGTGTGGAGGGCAATGAGGAGTCGGAGTGCATGCCCGTCTGATCTGAAGAGGGGACACCCATGCCTCCTGCCATCTGGTTCATCTGATTAGTGCCTGATAAAACATTTATTTGCATGAATTGAGAAATTATTGACAAATTATTAGACAAGATATCTGGATACAGCTGGATTTGTAAAATGGTAATAACTGTAGTCACACACCAGTAAAACATGAATGCAAGACATTCAATGCTCTACCTAGTGGGTTCATATTTCGCAGCTGCTGGTGCCCCTGGGGATTTTGTTGAGGAGGACCCTGTCCCTGGTTTTGCCCTGGGACCTGACCAGGGGACTGGTTGCCATAGGGTAGGCCCAAGGCAGCATACGCCCTCTGCATGGAGCTAGGGTCGATGTGTGTGGCAGCACTGTTGATGGCTGTGGAGCTTGGCTGGCCAGCCCCCACTGAGCTGATTGCATTCTGCAGGCCAGCCCCAGGGGAACTGAGCATGGCTAGAGGGGGAAGGAGGAGGAAACAACAAATGACTTGGATTAAATAAAGAGTGCAATAAAGAAAACTTATAATTCTACTGTTACATGTGTGCTTTTCTGTCTGATTGCTAACGAATATTTCCCAAAATATCTGTACATGAATAATAAAAGAAAAACAAAATTTACAATTGTGAACTGCCATTGATCAGAATTTTTATATACAGGTTTTCCTTTAAGAGAAAAACAAATCTTCTTGAGCAGCCTCAGTCTATGATCCCTGCTGTGTTGACTGCTGACAGGGAGCATGCTGCCTCTGTGGGGGATTTAAATCTGTCATAGGATCATTTAACCAATCAGAGAGCATGCTGTCTCAAGGCCCTGCCCCCACTGATAGCAGAGCCACAGAGCCCCTCCCCTGGGTGTCTCATTACAGGCCCAGCCTTTCTTGAGGAATCCTCTCACTGTTCCAGCTTTAGCAATCGGCAAGCCAACACAGAGCTGTGACAGGGAAATACAACCTGCAGGTGGCATCACTTCATACAACACACATTCACTAGAAGCTCAGTGCAAGTAACAGCCTCATTTTGAAAAGATAACACAGCTTTCTGTCCCCCAAAATGAGTAAGATGTTACAGATAACAAAGCATCCAAGTCTGCATAAGGAATTCTTTACTATGATTTTGCAGCTACTCATTACCTCATGAATATACACTGTAAATGGACTTATAGAGGAATAAAGACAGGGAACTGAGGGCTTTACTCACGCTGCTGGTTTCTCTTGTCACTTGCATTCTTCAAAGGAAGGCAGACTGGACAATCGTGCCGCGTGCAGTTTTTCCAATGGGAGATGATCTGTCTGGATGATGCACAGTGGGCCACTGGGGGGGAAAGGGGGTAACAAGAGGCACTGAGTGAGGTGATGTGACAGGTCACTCAACAGAATCTGACCTTTTACAAGATAAAATACAGTGGCCACAAATCTAATTTAGATCATGACAATTAACACAACATAAACTGGGTGTTAATTCAGTGAAGCAGGATTCGGGTAAGCTAAAGTGATCAGCACCTCAAATTTAGGACCGCAGACTCAAAATTAAGTGATAGTACAATATGCAAACAATCAAATAAAAGGTATAAATTTAACTTGAACCTTAAACACTTTCTTGGATTTAAATTGGCCAACAGCAAGCCAAACTGCAAAGGGAAAGAAATTGAGATCCACCTTCATGATATAAAAAAACAAACAAGCTAATCTTGTTGTTAAGAAGCTGTTGCCGTCAGCAGGAAATCATTAGAACTTTCAACAAAACACCACTTTATAGCTCCTACGTATGGATGCTGATATTGTACCCGCATCTCCGGCTCTGATAACAACTCCCAACAACAGGCATAGTGCAGTTGTCCCATTCAGATTGAAATTCAAACACTTGATTACAGATGGGCACAAGTAATTTATTATTGATAATTGATCATTTTGCATTTTCTAAATGATCACTTGAAATTTCATGATCAGAGGAAGCCGTGTTGTGCAGCGCAATTTGACTATGTCACAGTAATGACACATCTTACCATCAATGGGCGATATTTAACAAGTTTTAGGAGAGAGAGGAAGAAACAGTAATACTCCGCTTCCTTCTAGCTGCCGTTGCAAACATAAACATGAGAGGTCAAGGCAAAGTTTGGCATGGGACTATTACAAATGGAAAGGCAATGACATTCATTGTAAACACTTCGAAGCAGGGTATAAGAACAACAAAACCCCATCCCGTGTTGACGTTGATGCATGCTCCTCATCTCAACCCAGCATCACCTCCGTTAGCATGGAGGAGCTATGGTGCTAGAGGGAGAGGAAATTACCCAGGGGATCAGCAAATTTATGGACAGATACGTGGCTGTAAGTATCGTTTTATTTTTTGAAATCTAAAGGATTTATTTGAACCAGCATGTAGCATTCCATCATGGCGCACCTTCACCAGGCTCATGAAACTTACTACAGAGAAAGAGGGCAAGAAGCTGTTCAAAAAGTTAGCCACGACTGAAAGAGTTGTGCTAACCATAGACTGCTGGACAGCTTTAACAGCTGAGAGCTATCTCACAATCACCTGCCAATACAATAATCAATAAATTGATGATTTATTGATTGACCATTAATTTTCCACACGATCAACTGAACAAAATTATTTTTCAAATGTCCATCCCTTCTCTTTATCAAAACCTCGGTCAACTCTCAACACTGAATGTAAAATATTAGTTGGCACAATAATATTTTCATCAGGTTTTATAACAGGTGCATAGGTCAGCACCATCTTCAAAAAGGAGAGCATCACTTCCACTTACCCTGGCAGGACTTCCCAGCCTGGCAGTGGGTCATGTGGTTGAGGACGTTCTTCATGGTGCGGCAATGGGGCAAAGTGCAGGCCCTCACCTCCCCATTGGCCTGCTCCCGTCGCTGGCACTTGTGTGCATGGAGCAGCAGGACCAGCTGCTGCTGAATGAGTTTGCGCTTCTCAGGATCAGCCGTTGGGCCTGCTGACACACCACCAGCCCCAGGGACCATGCCCACCGATGCTATCTGCTGCTGCATCTGGGTCTGCAATGGAGAAGCACACATCAAAACCCAGACGAGAGTTAGGGGTACCCCAATAGCGGACTATGACAAAAGACTTTGAAGGATACATTTTGATTACTCAGTTGGCAGTCGAATTAAAAATTTTAAATCTAACGCCACATGAAGAGTCATTGACAGAGAAACTTTGTGCTCCACTGATAGTTGTATAATAGTTGCTCCTCTCTTTATGTCAAAAAGTGGCGACAGTTTAACAGCCTGACAGCTGACCATTCAGTAAGGATTGACCGATACATCGGCCGTCCGATATGTTAGGCTGATTTTTTGCATTTTTCATTTGTATTGGCATTGGCCGATACGTGCGTGAGTTTGCCAATATCATTTTCCCAGCATGATTTACAGACAGGTATCCATGGGCAGCTCTGTGTTGCTAGGAGACACGACAGTCCACATGCAGACAATGCCTTGCTCCTCCCCTGCTTGCAGAGTGAAGCAACTTCAAAACAACAGTAAGTTTCAAACTTTAAAAGCATTTTTTAATTGTTAAACTTGGCTGAATGTGGCTTGCCTTGTGTATATAACTGTTAACCACTGTATTTAGGGAGCTGTTTACGTAGGTGTAGGCTATATAAACAGCTGTTATGAACATCTGTCACAGAATCAAGTAATCATGACGTCAGTTCCGTGGTGTTTGTAGGAGTTTCATTCAGCCAACACTGGGCTTTGGATGTCTCTCTCTCAATCCCTCTCCCCTAGAGCAGGGCGGAGCAGCGATAACTTTTACAATTAGTGAAATGTTTTAGACGTAGTACGAATTAAAAAAGGGTGGCATGGTGGTGCAGTGGTCAGCACTGTCTCCTCACAGCAAGAAGGTTCCGGGGTTTAAGCCCCAGCTTGGGCACAGGGTCTTTCTGTTCAGTCTGCATGTTCTCCCTGTGCCTATGTGGGTTCTCTCTGGTACTCCAGCTTCCTCCCACAGTCCAAAGACATCAAGAGAGGACGAGGCTGATTGATACTCTAAATTGACTGTAGGTGTGACTGTGAGTGTGAATGGTTGTCTGTCTATTTGTGTTGGCCCTGTGATGGACTGGCGACCCATCCAGGGTGAAGCCCGCCTCTCGCCCAAAGACTGCTTGGACAGGCTCCAGCCCCTCCGCGACAGGATGAGCCATAAATGGATAGATGGACTAATTGAATATGAATTATGTTAATGTTTTGTGATAACAACAGCAAATGGCTCTAAAAACGGTACTTATACAGTGGTGCTTTAGTTCAGTGGTGTGTGGTGTTTTTTTTGTAGTTTTTTTGCAGGGAAGCCAGGCAAGATAAGATAAAAGTTTTGGTTTTTTTTTACTGTTTTTTTTGTTGCATAGTTGCAGTGTGCACACCGTATGCTGTTAGCTCGTTACTGCTGTTCAACATTGTAATTGTTTTATTTATACTTCAATATTTGTTATATATATCTTATCTTATCAAAAAATTACCGTAAATTCAGGACGATAGAGCGCACCTTTATATAAGCCGCAGATGCTTATTTTAGGGAAAAAAATCAACTTTGTACACGTATAAGCCGCACCGGTAAATAAGCCGCGGTGCACGGCGGAAACACCTCGGCTGCCCGTTCTCGCGTTTTGACCCAGTCTTCCAAGATTTCAAGTCCGGGCCATCTGCTATTATGACCTCTGAAAGCTTTTGTCGTCTTTTTGCATTGGGTCAGTTCGTCATGTTGCCGCCTCCAGCATCTCACCATCGATTCGTTTATGCCAAACTTACGTGCTGCAGCTCTATTTCCATCTTTAACCGCCAGATTGATTGCCTTTAAATTGAAAGCTGCATCATAAGCATTCCTTCTTCTGCTCTCCATCTTGAGGGTGAGTACAAATGACTGAAAATATGGTGTGATGCTCTTTTTACACTGCACCACGGCATGGACTGGACACTCCAAGTACAGTACTTAGAGAAATTACCATAACATTTGGCTAGGAATTTCCCTAAGTACGGTACTTGGAGCTACCATCAGGAACAATAGGGAATTACTGCCCGCTGCCGCTGCCCGCCACACCCCAGGATGAAGGTAAAATCCTCGTATAAGACGCACCGGAGTATAAGCCGCGGGGCATGAAGCGTAGAAAAAAAGTCGCGGCTTATAGTCCAGAATTTACGGTACTTGAATTAAAAGCACTGACCTCTTGTTTTCAAGCTTGAAAATGTTTGATAGTTGAAAAAAATAAATCTGTTAAATCCTAGAGTAATTTCCAATTTATGCTTAAATATTTTATTTCATAAAGACATTACTTGAAGAATTAAGAGCACCTACTCTTTTGTTTGGTTGTTTTTATGTGGGTTTGATAAAGTTGAACAAAGATATCGGTCATCGGCTAAGTGTGATGGGGAAAAAACAAAACAAAACAAAAAAACGGTATGGGCATCGGCCCTAAAAAAAATCCATATCGGTCGATCTCTACCATTCAGTCTCCTGACGATCTTATTTTATGTCAATGTTTCTGTCCTACTCTTTGTAGAGGGTGGTTAACAATGTGTTGTACATGAGGGGCATTTAGATCCATTGTCTTGCTTGAACAGAGCTGGATGTTTCGGTGAACTTCTTTAGTATCACATTACATTTTGCTAGTACCTATATTTAAAAAGAACCTGTCTAAGTTGCCTTGTGTTTATTTAAGAATATTTGTTTAATCCTAAATGTCAACCTTCTGAGAGATTTTGGAGAATATCAATGTCAATATTTTGCCTTGCACAAAAGCAAGCACATTTGTCCACTTCCATTTCCATGAGCCTTATTGATACAATTAAATATCCGAATCATTTGATAGCCCTTGATTAAATGAGTATCATACATATAGGATAACAAGTCGACCGATGGCTTTACCTTGTCCAGTAGGAAAATCTTAGATTGGTCACAGCTTTAATCACAACACAACATTTTGGACTGGCATATTAAAGTTAAGTCACAAAGAAATAGCCTTTAAATGAAAAGAATATGACAGACATTTGATGTTTAGCAGGAGCTTAGATACATGGGGAAAGATAGGAAATAAATTATGGCACTAGAGAAGGAGGAGACCAATCGGTCCGTGGAAAGTATTTGTTACCTCAGAGAGAATAAGGGGTAAATGGTGCAAGAGGTACAACTTTTGTAAGACAAAAATAAATACAATTGGAGACTGATATTTTCTGTCTATGAAGTCAATTTCTGGTACCGCACAGAATCACCTCAATACTCAACAACAGAATTGTTCAATAACATTGACGTAGTGGATCAGGTATAGATGTTCATTACCTTAGCTGATACAAATCCGTGTTGGAAATTAACTTTTTCTTCCAGCACCTAAAGTGGCTGTAGTGGTTCCTGATGATAACTTGATAAGATTTATTTACTGAAAGATTAACATACCTATGTAGAAATAAATATATAGGTATTGATATCATTTTGGCAAGAACACAATGGGATTAACGGAAAAATGCTCCTGACACTAAAATAAATTAACAAAGTTTGATGATTGGAATATATTTTTTCTGCCCTGTTCTGAGAAATTTTAATGAAAGAAGGCAGTGACAGATGTATGGATTTCAAAAGAGGAAAACAAAAACATTAGTTTTCCCATTTTCAACAATTTAGTATAGTTTCCGAGGTACAACTACACACAAATTGTGATGTACTTTGTCCTAGTGATGTAGATCTTAGAATTTACGGGGAGTTTTTGATTGCACTATGGAGGTCCCTTGTTTTCAGTCTATGGTCAGTGATTGTACGTACAATCACAGTTAACATTTTATTAAGATTTTATGCGGAAATAGCACAACCACTCTTTAAGTGTAACTAGTGTTGCCAATTTCAAACCCTGACACCAATCCTTTAAAATATGCTCAGATCACCACATTTATAAAAAACAACAACAACAACAACAACAACAAACAACCATCATGTGTACACTCACCATGTTTGGCACACTCCCAGCCCCCTTTAGCTCTGCAGGGAATTGTGGCAGATTGTTGGAAAGGGCTGTCTTGTTCTGGAGTTGTTGACTGTTGACCCCCGTTGCCCCCATCTGCTGGACTCCAGCCTGACCATACTGCTGGCCAAATGGAGCTCCAGACATCCCCATCTACAAACGCCAGACAGGACAAGGGGTGGTCAGCAAACATGCATATCGTACAGCATGATGCTATTTTGTCACCAAGTACCAAGAATAATATGTGCGAAAGTATTTGTAACAGTTTTTTTTCCCTTTGAAAATGCACAAATAGCAAGCTGAGGGGCCATGTGTGCATGGGCCAACGAGGTTCCACTACCTCAGATTCACTAGTAGATGACAAACCATGAGTTTGCTCAAACAAACCTATAAAGCTTGAAATTTATATTTCTTTTGTACAACTACTCTCTGAAAGAGACAGTTAGCAAACTGATTAAGTCCCCAGAGGTAATTTATTACCATATCTCTGATAACCATCAACATCCATCTGTCTGCAGCCTTTGCCTGATTTGCTTCGCTGAGGTTCCCCACTGCCAGCAGCGCTCCAGCAGACCAAGCAATCCCAGCCCAGTGGAGAGTGAGAGAGAAACGGAGAAAAGGACCAGCTTGCTCAACAGCTGAGCAGAACACTGGGCTGCAGCCTGCCCCTCCCCCCACAACTGCACAGAAACGCACAGATGCCTGCCCGATGCCTCTCTGCCTCCCATTCACACATGAGCAAAGCTTTGACATCCCCTCACACAGCTTCTCCCACTTGAGGCTCTGCATTTATTATAAAGTGACATCGAGCTAGTGGGCAGTGCTGTCTGTCACATATGAAGCCACTACTGTTTCCATTCCTCTTTCCATGTCCTCATTTCTCCTCTTCTATTCCCCCCTCACAGCCCCTGCATCCACACATGAACTGACTACTCTAAAGCTGATTTACAGCCCCATTATCTAAGACCAAGAGGGCCAGAAAGAGAAGGCATATACCAGACAGGGGGAGCAAGGGAGAAGTAAAAGTAGTTAGTTCGAAGGGAAGGTAGGACACTCCATTTTACTGATAGAAAATAAAGATAAAAATAGTCAAACTAATCTAATTGTGTCCTGACACCCCAGGAATGGTAGAAAATGTGTCCAGGATGAGAAGAAATGCTCCTCAGGACAGAGATTTAAGGTTATCTTTGTTTATTATTTAAAAATTGACAAACTGAACAGAGAACTCATTCCCGACTACTCAACCAGTGTGAGTGTGACTATAGGTGCTTCCACTCAGTTACTTGAAATGGTCTTGCACAAAACTCAGAACAATGCCGGGCCTCAATCAAAGCACTTGCTGGCAGGACCTTACTAATGTGCTTTTCATATAAATTTACAGGTGTAAACCAGTGCATTAGCTAAAGCCAGGACACTCAAATACAAATCACAAGTTCAACGCATGCTTTCAAATTTCAGCTTTTTGAGTTTGAGCTTGAGCTTGTTTGTTTTGTGACCATATGAGAAACAAGTAACAACTTACAAAATCATTTATTTGTGTTCTTAAATGTTTGGATTTACAACAGTTCACATTCACATTTGGATTGTTAAAATAAATCCTGTGCATACTTTGTATTACGATACTGCCTGATGTGATCTAATTACAAGTGGACAGTTCTTGGCTTAAAAGGTAGCTCCACATTTGTCTTCGGTGATTGGATCTTATTTACCCTCTCAGTATGCAAATAAACACACAAAACTTCCATTTGCAAGGTTTTAAATCATCGTGTTTGCCCACAACAGTTTATATATATTAAAAGCAGCAAGGTGAATATGGCACTCAAATTATACTGAGATGACACCCCTTAAATTTGTTGTTGTAAATTGTGTTGATCAAAATAGCCACTCAATCTATAACTGACATTTTTAATAGTAAAAGAATTCGTCTTCTTTTGGATGATGTCTGGTGTTTGAACGGAGAGCCGCAGCAACCAAAGGCAAGATCAGCTGATGGGCAGGAGACATTACCTTTTAATAAGACAGCGAGTGGCACAGCTGGCAGTACTTTCCTGTGTTTATCAGTTGGAAATTAAAGGCAAAAGAAAAAGAAATCCCAACACCACGTACCAGATTGGTTCTTCAATTTGTTTGGAACAAACTAAACCAGCAAAGATATTTGACATACACTTTATACCTCAAACGTTGCCATCACTATGCACTATGCCTTCATTAGTGCACCCAGTGTGTATTTCTGCTTTAGCTAAGGACATCAGCTGATGAGGTGGTCCTTCAATGTGGCCAAGGGTGCATTTGCATTCACACTACTGAAACAATGTGGTCACATGGCCAAGACCACCTGCGAATGGTGTTTCAGTGATCCAGTCTTAAGATCCATTGACTTTGTGTACACCTGGTATGAAGAGCTATCCAGAGTGTTTCGATCACAAATGGTCAGCCTTACTACCGGGTGTGCACAAGGTCTAATTTTTTAGGACCTGTGATCAAAAGTGGTGAAAAAAATTGTGAGGATTTTCATTTCACTAATTGAAGAGTATGTCTGCTTCTCCTCAAGTCCAAGTGTTCTTGGATAGGAACTGGCAAGTGGGGTTGGACTATATTAAGCATGCGCTTCATTCATTTGTAGAAGTGGGCAATAATTACATGACAAATAAGCCATTTTTGGGGGTGCTGTGCAATCATAAATGTCTCCTCACATCCCTTTGTTGGGAAAACAAAATTTCATGGCTTTTCTTGGAGCTTTACTTGCTGACATTTCTTTCTTTTTTTTTTTTTCTTTTTTTTTTTTTACAAAAGCACATATGCTCCTTGAGACACAGCAGTAAGCCTTGATAGGAATGCTGTAATAAACACATCAGCATTGATCTGCTATGAAGCTCTCTGTTGGGACAAAATAGACCCACAGAGATTGATGCACTTGACTGCGGATTAATCCCCCACAACTGATTGTCTGCTTCCTCTTGTAAAAAGAACAGATCTATTAACTGGTGACAAGCCATTTGTGGAGCTAGAAAAAAGAAATAATGCATTGCACATGTTTATCTGGATAAAAACATGAGGGGAAAATTAACACCATAATATTCTCTATAGGGTTTACTGCTGGACTCATACAGCCCACTGAGTCAAACTCACCACATAGTTTTACATTAGTTAATAAACTGTGCGGTAAAAAAAGAGGTAACGGCAACTTGTCAAAAAATGCAAAGGAAATGAGGTGAAAAACGGAGGGGCCTATACAACACGGATCGGTTGTGATATATATTTTGTTGTCGTCAACCAATAAAGCAAATTAAAAATTAGGATCACCAGCCAAAGTGTGTCAATGTATTGTTGACACCAATTTATGTTGACAGAGCAATGGCAAAGCTCCAACATTTGACCTCTCTGTCATTTTTGTAAAGCAAGAATATAGAGGTTGGGTTAGCCTGACTGTGACAACTGCAAGGAATGCCTTGGTATTTCCCTCTGCTTCTACCTCAACATATATAAGTCACCTTGGAGTCCATATATGCCAGCTCATATTTTACATTTTTTTGAAATGTTTGAACACACACACACACACACACACACACACACACACACACACACACACACACGCACACACAAATGAACAAAGCAGTATTTCTGCACTATTTACCTGCCCATAAAAACTTACACCTGCTTCTGGACTTTGAAGCAAATCTTTAATCACAACCACCAATGGCCAGAACTGTCCAAAAATACCCCATCATACTGAAACTGAATGATGCTTTAACATTCAGTACATTTGCATATTAAAAAAGTTGAATTATTGTTGTCCAAACAAAGAAAGGCAAGCACTATTTGCTACCTTGATTAGTATGTGACACAAAAGAGGAAATGCAACAAACTGATTGGCTCCCTATGTATTGTGGCATGTGGCAAAGTAACTGTGAAAAAAGAAAAAGAAACCATGGAAATATGAAAATATTATATATACATGTAAATAGCTGAAATTTTAACCTCACCTTATTCATGTTTCCAGCTTGCTGAGTATTCAATGCACTGTGTCCACCCAACTGTGGTCCTCCTTGGGTGAGTGTCTCTGCCAACACACTGCCTCCAACCCCAGGTCCAGATCCCACCGGTGCCCCAGGCATGCCTTGACTCTGATACTGCATGCCAGGCCCAGGTCTCCCCCTTCCTGCTGGTCCCAGAGCCCCATTCATCACCTGCCCTGTTGGGCCTAATACCCCGTGACCCTGCCCACTGTTCAACATGCTCTGATTAAAACCCATAGTTGTGCCCCCATTGCCTTGCCCAGTAGCTACACCTCCTTTCTGGGCCTGGGGAGACTGGTGATTTGGAGAACCCTGCCCCAGAGGACTTTTCCCAAGCACAGCACCAAGCTGGCTTCCCACCATGCCTCCCTGCTGCGGACCTGCGTTGAGACCAGCACCCAGGATGGAGCTTCCTGGTCGCAGGAGCTCAGACAGCTGCTTGTGTTTGGCTGCTGCATCAGGGATGATGGAGTTGAGACCTGGACCCACTCCTCCACCAGGGCCACCATTGGAGGACATTCCCATCTGGGAAAGGTCTCCATTCGGAATGAGCTCATCTGGAAGGTCATTTTCCAGGTCAAACAGGGACACGAGATCTAAATAAAGAGGGGAAAATGGAATTAGCCATCATCAGTGACACAGTCTTTAAAGCAATGCTATACTGTCAGAGGAAGCCACCAACCAGTGCTTTGCTTGTCATTACTTCACATGGATAATTATGCTATACTGTGCAAAATGGCTTGCAGTTTGATACCCAAAGGCTGTTTTCACTTGAACTGCCAAAATATTAAGAGTATGATGCAGGTGCCTAAAGGCATTGATCTGGGAGCCTATCATGGTCCAGTAGGGACCTTACAAGTTTGAAGTGGAAACTTAAACCCCTCAGTGCACATACTATAAAGAATTACTGTTCACACAGTATAAAGGAGATGTTATTTAAGAATTTGACAAAAACACACATAAGCCTGAAATTATTATTCAAAGTGGAGCATTTTGCTTGTCTTAAAGCATGTTTTGAGGAGAACTTTCAGTAAAAAAAAACAACTAAAAACAGCTATTATACATATAACACTGAAATGTTACTCATGCAACAGGCCCACAATGCTGGCAGCTTTCAGGGATTCATGAACATTAATAAACATTTTTCTATTTATTAATCTTTGCAAAACTGAGAAACAATGCAACTTCCAAGTCTTTATAGAGGAGAGCAGCACAGCAAGACTCATATGTAGAGATTGACAAAACACAGTGCAAATTCAGTGCTGATTAGAAATGTTTCAGCTAATACTAACCAATACAGCTCAAGACATCCTTTTGTTAGAGTCTGTCTGAACCAAACCACACAGGTCAAGTGTTTGCTTTTCCACCTTAATGGCATTCAAAGCACTATACAATTATGCCCAATTACCTCACACACCGATGATGGAGGTTGTGACGGAGGTTGTGACGGAAGTTGTCAACCTACTCATCAGGAGGGGTCAGTATCTAGCATGGTGAACATGTTCAAACTACCAACATTATATGCAGCCAGAACAGGGATTCAGGGCACAGAACAGATATGTCAAACATGTCATGTTTACATTTTCCATCATTTTTCAACAAAAAATGTCGTAAAAGCTCCTGAAATAGACTAGATGATGATCTCCCTGAGATCATCAGAACAACCACAGTCATTTTATCCTATTGCACAAGTTACAGAGTAAACAGAACCTCTGTCCACAGTAATCATGTGACCATATGTGACCTGTGTTACTGTACAGTAAAAGTATTTTTAGCAAGCCAGGACTTACTGAGACGACATCGGCAACAAGCTTCGCATTGTTTCTTTAAGTGACCACTTCTAACTCCACCTTAAATCCACTTCAAGTCCAGTACATCCAAATGAAGCATCTTGTTTCTCTGTTTGGAGTCTCCAGGTCTGTTAATACACTTAGGGTCCAATCATTTCCGATGGAAACCTCTGATCTCTGCTGTGTTTGCTAAGCTTCTCTTTCCATTTAATTTTGCTTCAGTACATGCCATGAGTAAAATGAAAAAAATCACTTTTGCCAGGGACTGGAGATGACTGTCAACACTGTACGAGCAGAGCTCGACTTTAGCATGCTACATGGAAGCCAGCAGGCTGGGTGAAGCAACAGGGTGTTACTATCTCTGCAGCTTGTCAGAGAAAAATCATTACACTCCTACAGTTTTAAGTGATGCCTTTGGTGCTGGAGTGGTCGAGATATACTCTCTACCTTTATCCAAGAGTGGAGAGGAGGCTGCTGAGGTCTATCTGCTGAGTACATGTCTCTTATTCCCCTTTCACTCTGAAAAACACGTGTCAAAGCGGGTTTTTGTGGCCGCGTTTGCTCGGCATTAGGGCGCATTCAAGCTTCCAGCAGACGCAGGTCTGAGCTCCTGCTGTGAGGGCTGCGTGCCTGTGTTTTTCTCTCTCGTACATCATCGCGCTGACAACGTCATCATTATACATAAAAGTGTGCTGGAACACTGCGAGGTAAACAAACAACAGCATGGACGTCGTCGAGTCGAACACTCCCTCAAAATGCCGGTGATGTTCCCATAAACCACCATGTACTGTACGGTTCCAGAAATCTGCTGCCGGATCTCCTCTCCATCGCGGACGATGTGCAGCTCACGGACTTCACAATCTTGCCAGTGTGCTGCCATGATTGATAAAAAGATGTGCAAGATCGCTATACAAGTTGTTTTTAAACACGATTGCGCTTGGGCAGTTTAAGTTACGATTCCCCAATTGGTGAGAGCTCCCAAGTATCGATTAATTCATCTAAGATCATACACATGTAAATAGTTTGAAAAAAAGGAGTGAAATAGAGTAGGAGACATCAACAGGAAGACTGATCTTATGGTAGAGGGCCAAAACTTTATTGAGAGATGAGTGAGCAGCTCTCGCAGCACAGCCCAGCCCAGTTTTGTTTTTTTCTTCCCCCCGGAGCTTCCACAATGACAGCCTGACAGCCAGCACAGTGACAAAATCAGAATGCGAAAGGAAGGTTGCGGGAATCCTGACACAATGTGGGGTGCCTTTTTCACACTGCAGGCAAGCCTAGGCAAGCCGCTGAAAACCTGGGTTGCTTGGAGGGTTGGTGGACGTGGGTCGAAATGCCCTGTCGACCCTTTAAGAGTGCCCAAACACCCGCGTTCATCCGCATTTTTGGTGCAGTCTGAAAGGGGCTTTCATGTCCTTGTTTGCTGTCAAACAAACTCTGGTTGGAGTGACCAATGCTTAGCAGTCATGCCAAATGAAAAACTGCTCCCCACTGAAATTTTGCTCCCCAACTTTCAGCTCATGCAGCAGTGGATGATGACCTCATCCCGCTATGCAGAGCTACCTTGCATTGAAAATATGGTAATGAGCATTCAGTCAAGAAAATAGAAGCCGGACATTATTTCTATCAGTTTAATTGGCAGATGTCAGCAGTTTTGACAATATCAATAATGAATTACTTAAGTCAACATTAGCCAGTACCAACAACATGCTGATAATATGGGATATCCTTGGTGTCTTAAGTTAATAACTATAAAATCATTTGGGTCACACATAAAAGCTTTTGTAAACAAAATCTACTCTTTTGATGATTTTGTGCTGTCAGATATGACAGCCATGTGATGAATTAATGATACATACATAATGATAACAGCACCATTTTTTCAGAAACAAGTTAGTTACAACTCAATTCCAATTTTGTAACCCATCCCTAGGCACAACCTTTTAATATGGCTTCTATATTGGGAAAATAAATGTATGACATAATATCACATTTTAACAATACAGAGGTGCAGTGCCGTTTTTTTTTCTGCAGACATTTGATTAGCAGTACTTTAGTAAAAGTTTCAATATGGCGCTTTATGAGAAAAGCTGTGATGACTTCAAGATGTACCAAATTAGTGGCACACTACACTTGTAAAGCTGGTGGTGCTCTCATTTGCCATGCTGCCTTTGTGAAAACCTCAAAAGATAGGAAAACAATCTGGGAAAGGCTACTCAAAAATTTGAAAAGAACTAGCATTATGTAGATGAGTGAGATAAGAAATGAAATTAGAGGGAGAAACAGTAGAAGTGGCAAAGGGCTGCAGAATAATGCTTAAGTTTTGGGGAAGTTGGTATCCATTGCTACCAAACCTGTCTTCAAGGCAATCTGTTCCACTTCAGCTGGAACATTATCCCACAGATCTGGAATCTCATCTTTGCCACGTAAGTCAAACCTTCACTGTATTTCAGCTAACATAGTTTAAAAATGCTTAAGGTTGTTAATCATACACACTAGCCAAATGGTGAAGGAGGACAAGCTGCTAGGTGAGCAGCGTATGCCTATTTCTCACCCATGATGCTGACACATCCGCTCAGCCATACAAAAGAAAACAAGCCTGATATTGGCCTGTGGCCAAAGGAGCAGGCACATCCCGACACAAGAATCTAGTACCATTAAAAACTGTTACACATTAACATAAACCTCAAAGACAGGCTGCTAATTTGTGGCTTGGAGCAACAATTCAGTGCACATTGGACTGGATGTGACAAGAGGAGACATCTTTGCCATCTACCAGACTACCAATAACGTGGTCATACTTTTGATCCATTCATGTTCTACACATGGATAATTCACAGAAACCAAAAAAATGTATATGTGCTGAAGGAAAGGGAACAGGGTTGGGGGGAATAGATGATGACCCGCTATTGCCGTTATCCATGTAAATATCTGTTACTTGCATTCTGATTCTTATGTGCGGGAGATAGCACATGGCACCAGTGGTTGACACTTGCACAGTAATGGAGAAGAAAGCTACAGCTGCAGGTAAGGAACAGTCTGTTTTCACTAATTGCTTGCTAGCACTTGTGTCCATAGTAATCTGAATCCATGGCAAAAAAGGTAAACAAGCTTGCATTCACTGTAACAGCACTTAAAAAAAAATACATTTTTACATTTAGTGCTTAGTGCAACATTATTGCAGTCAGATTATCAGATCTCGGGAGATCCAGGCCATGTGCCTCAGATCAGAAAACAACACGATGGCGGAAACTCACCTTAAATCTCTGGCACACTTAAGAGCTGATGTCTGGTGGCACTTTTGCTTTAAGAAGTAAGAAAACTGCGCACATCTTGACAAAAATAAGGCTGTGTGCAAAATGTGCAAAGTAGAGGTAAAGTACAACGGAAATACAACTAATCTCCGGAGCCATTTGACTAGGCATCACCCAGAGTACACTCAACAACCAGGAAACTACAAGTCACTGCAACAACCCTCACTGGAGAAAGCATTTGGGACGAAGTTTCCGTCCACGTCTCCACGTGCAGAGAAAATCACTTCGGCTCTGGCAATTTTTATCTGCAAGGATCTCAGACCATACTGTGTGGTAGAAAATGTAGGCTTCAGACACCTCATCCAGACACTGGAACAGACACTATGTGCTACCGACACGGAAACAACTGAGTCAAGTCACAATCCCAAAGATGTACAGAGATGTTAAAAACAGCGTCGCAACTGCACTGAATTCAGCAGAGAGTTGCCATCGTTGCGACAGCTGGACAATATTACATTGACAGTAACTGGTCCCTCATGTCCCACGTTTTACAAACGCGGGTGATTGAAGCCAGCCACACCGCGAGTTATCTTGCTGAGCTGCTGACGGAGGCGCTTCGAGAGTTGGAACTCACAAACAAACACCTGGCTGTTGTTGCCGACAACGCAGCCAACATGGTCCGGGCAGTCGCCTCAATGGAGCTGTCGCATGTCAGCTGTTTCGCCCACACCCTCAACTTAACCTCGCAAGCCGTACTCAGAATACCCTCTGTTGCCCGACTGCTGGGCCGAGTGAGGCGAATTACAACATTTTTCCATCGCACCACAATGGCAAGCCACATGCTTAAAGAGAAGCAAAAGATTCTGAGCCTACCTCAACACAAATTGGTGATCGACGTGGTGACCCGCTGGAACAGCGCACTGGACATGTTGGAGCGCTTCTTGGAGCAACAACCAGCTATCTCAGGTGAATGTACCATTACCAGTCTGTCTTTATTGCTTTATCTGGTTTTTCAAAATCATTTTTTTGCGTGCATATCTTGTGTCTGTTGTTTTATCTGTTTTACAAACTTGTTAATGGTGTTTGTTTATGTGCCAGTGCCAAATATGCATTTCAATTTAATGTACATTAATTGGACATTAAAGTTTTTCTCATCTTATCACAGCAACGCTGCTCTCACCTGAGGTGCGCAAAAACGAATGAGACCTCTGTACCCTAACAGAGGCTGATGTGACAGTGGCAGAAGATATTGTGAAAGCTCTCCAACCACTGAAGGTATCACTCTTGTCTTGTTCATATGTTTTGTATATTCTCATTTTTGTTTCTTTTCGCCATTTGTCTTGTCTTAGCTCATACTTTACTGCAGCACTTTGGGATCTGTTTCAGATATGTAGTGATATACACAAACATAATGTATTATTATTTTTATCATTACCGAAGGCAGCCACACTGATTATGTCTGAAGAGATAACCCCAACACTCTCCGTCATTGCACCCCTGCACGCACAGCTGTTGGATCAGATGACCAGTGTCCCCGACGATTCACCCGTGATTAAGGAGCTCAAAACTGCTGTGCACGTCAACTTGGGTTCAAGGTATACTTAGTTAAAAAACACTGAGGTCATGGGGTGTGTCTGTGCATGTTAAGTGTACTGTATACACACTGTATACCTGTATGTATGCAAAGCCAATGCAATGACTCAATGATCCTGTAAGTTATTAATTATGAAATCTCTTTTTAAAAGATACGAGGCACTAAAAGACGCTTTATGAAGCGTCAGCTCTTGATCCTCGATTGAAGGCTCTGCCCTTCTTCTCCCAAGAGGCCCATGATGATACCTTCGCCAGGCTGACTACAATCTTGACGAAAGCTGCTCGTCTGGAGCAAGTGGAGGCATCTAATGTAAGTTGATTAGTTTTAATGTATACTACTACGGTATTTGTATACACACCGAGACAGACTGACACAATTAATATATCATGAATATATATTTTATCTTTCAACAGCCACAAGCTGATGGAGCTGCTCTTACTGTACAACAAGCTGATCCTCCCCCAACAAAGAGATCCAAGGAGCCTTCTTGTGCTCTCCTGGGTCCAGCCTACAAGCCGAAAGAACCAGCTGCACCAGCGAGAAGTGCACCTGAGAAGGCACAGGATGAAGTAAAAGGATACAGCGAAGTAGATCCTCTCCCACTCTTTGAAAATCCACTGAGCTGGTGGATGAAGCATGAGGTAAGTTACCCCCTTTTATCTCGCCAAGCGAAGCGTTATCTTTGTGTGCCTGGGACCAGTGTCCCTTCCGAAAGGGTATTCTCAACCGCTGGTGACATTATTACAGCAAAAAGGAGCCGCCTCACTCCAGAACATGACGATGAGCTGTTGTTCTTCAGTCCCCAGCAAGTGGTGATTAAACTTCATGATTGGGCCTTGTACTTACAGTTGAGTTTAGATTGTCCATTTTTTTTTAGACAATCGGGTTTCTTTTACAATGCGCCTAAGTTCGGAGTTTTTTTTTTTCCGATTTCTGTTCAAACTGCACCAAAGCTTTGTGAGACAATCACTGCAGTATTGTATCACTGTTTGTATGTTTTCATGAGGTACACTACAGTATTACTTTTTGTCTATATGTTTAGTGTCCATGGATGTGGGACTGGTCTGGTTTGTCTGGTCTAGGTCTAGCCTGGCCTGGTCTGGGTCCAGTGTCTGTTTACATTTTTTTATTATTATTGTTTACATTGGTTGGCTGCTGGAGGGTATTCCATGAAGCTGGCTAACTGCATAAGCCTGGTTTATGCACAGAGCAAAACCCAGAAATTCTTCAAATCTGTAACATGGACTGAAGGAAAAAGAGCTCTTCCAGGTTTTACTCAGTGTATGAGGCAGGCTTACTCAGTTAGCCAGCTTCATGGAATACCCCTCTGGTGATCTGAGTTGTTTAAACGCTGCGAGCAAGAGTCTAACTGCCCCACACTAGTAGAGAATGTGCATTTCCTGTACCAGGAGCCAAATGTCTGTTTCCACTACAGTTTGACAACCGGAATTGTTCATGTACTTGTATTATTTTTGTTTTAATTTAAAAACATTTTACTTTATATTAAACACTGTTTAAAACATGCACATACACATACAGCCTGTATGTTTGTTTGTGGAAGTCTAAGTTGCACTTTTGTTTTAAATGACTGTCAGTCATATATTTAAATAAAAAGTGCATCATGTTGTATAACTACTGTTTAATGGTCAGTTCTTAATGTAAATATTAATATTTAATTATGCACCAGGTTAGAGGGTTACTTTAACAATTGAATTTACAGCATTAGTCCTTTGAGAATCTCTTCCATTACCAAAGCAAAATTGGTATTGTAACTAAAATATCATATCGAATCGTATCGGAAATCGTATCGACTTGGGACAGAGTGTATCGAAATCGTATCGTATCGGAAGGTAAGTAGCAATACCCAGCTCTACTGGCAATACACATCTAATGTGAAAATATTTTGTTTTAGGAAGAATGCAGGCTCTCGATTAGGTACACTGTAGACAAGAGAAAAGTTCTTCACTGATCCACCCAATAATTTTCTCAAAATTTAGTTTTTTCAGTCCAAGAAAAAAAATTCTTATCCACCCATCTGTAGCCTGACACTTAAAATCTTCTGAAGTCCCTGAGCAGCGTCTAAAACTTCAAAGAGAGCGGATCTACAAGTGACACTGTGCATTGTCATACTGAATATGTGTGTGTGAGAGTGTGTGTCTAAGGGACAGAATGAGGGGGAGGCCTAATGTTGGGCTACTTTATTACCCAGCGAAAGCTCCCATCACCCCTCTGAGAGGATGAGCTACCTTGGCCATAACCCAAAGCTTGTCAGCTGACTAGATAATGAAGCCAAACACGTAAGATTATGCAGATGGAACTAACTGATGTTTCTGATCTCTACTGCATTTTAAAACAGATTAACAGCTGTGAAAACTTCAAAATTGACAGTCAAACTGTCCCTACTCACACAACTTTATCTTGAGCTGCAAAAATACAATTTTTCTCCCAAAGGCTCTATTATTTCTCAACAAGATATAAGCATTTCCAAATGGGGCTTTTCACATTGCTCCAGGTGCTGATCACACTCTGTGTCTGCTCAAGACAAGTTTGGTAAATTTGACTTAACTCTTTAGATAGTTACAGCTAGGGATGCACCAATTGCCCAGGCAAGGACAATCTTAGGAAGTTAACAAAGGCCAGCTGGAAATAGCAGCTGTGCTGAGGACTGATGGGATTGGCACTGCTGCCTGAAAGCGCCACAGCCATACCTGGTGGAAATTCGGGGTCAAGTGTAGAAGATGTTCACTGAGAGTAATGAGGATATAAATCTCGCAATTTGTAAAACACGAAAGGCAAAAAAACTAACAATAACATGATTTAATGTTTTTATAATATAATAATACAATATTAATACAGAGTTTTCAGAGAGAAAATTAGAATCGGCAAAAAATAGGTATCTGCAAGTCGTGCGAACAAAAAAAAATCGGAAATCATAGTTCATCAAGAAAAATGCAATCTATGCATCTCTGGTTACAGTCATAGTGGTAAACTCACAAAATCAGAAAGGGAAACTGACTTGAGTCTACACCTGTTGAGCAGCTTCTTCTTAGATTATTGACATTTGACAGTGAATTTTCCCCATTTGAACGTATGTTATTCCTTACATTTGAGCTTTAAATTCTAATTCACCATGTTTGTTGACAGCCCTAAAGCAGAGAGACCTCCACACAGTTGTCCTCAAATTCTGCAGAAGCATCTCCCATGACAGGCTAACTTTATTTGAGCACCAGCAACAGCAATTGTAAAAGATCATCGCTACTGCTGCACTGCTGTATGGACTTCTGCAATGCCAGAAAGCACAGTTGTTGATGAATAAATTTGTAACTGGCTATGTCGCCATTAGGGAATCTTAAACCAAACTTTAAAAACTGAGTAAGTACAAATATACTCTCTAGATGAACAGAGTTTATAGTCATGTAAACTTCATTCACTAAAATAAACGATCCATGGTTTTTCCCATACCTGGTTCTAGCGACTGCACATCAAATACAAACAAAGCTATGCAAAACACTGATACAATCCAGTGCAATATTTCTTACTTACTTTTCTAACACTACTGCTTTCTCACTAGCTTTAGCTGCATTGCCTTTGCTAGCCTCTTGAAATTGTGCATGTTTAGCAGGGGAGTGGTCACTGATTGTTGTCTCAAACTTTTTCGTTAATGTTCCTCCACAGCTTATTTTAGCCTTACAAAGCTCACAACTTTTAAAGTATGTTTTTATCCTTACGGAAGAAAATTTCAATGCATGTGAACATCGTACATATGGCCTCATTTGTCAAAAGCAATAGACCAGCTCAGAATAAGGTATACTGAATAAGGTATACCAGACACTCTCCAGTCATAGTTGATAAAATAGACAAGTAAATGCCCTGATACGAACCAGACAATCATTAATAAAAATGTGCGATCAGTAGATGGATTAATTGTTTTCCTCACTGACCGCCAAAACCAAAATTGGAAATTTTACAAAAAGTGCAAGACTAAAGGTACGCCATCTACAACATATGCCATGATAAAATACCTTGTGCAAGATGCACATTAAAAGGTTTCGACACAAATAATTTAATAGGGCACTTGATGAAAAAACATCAAGCTGCATGGTGACTTTGTGAAGTCAAACATGGAACACCAAGGAACATAAACAGAAAGGCAAATCCTTGTCTACTCAAAATGAGATGAGAATTAATCTGCCTTTGTAGCAGGTTTACCTAGTCTTAAAACACCTGTGTATATGCGGCTGTGTGCAATGGAAACGGAGTATTAGTTTAACAAGTAATATTTGGAATTCAGGCAGCAGCCACATGTTAATGCTGTGCTAAAAAGGAATCCTGTTTTTCTTTACTATGAATGATACCACTGACTTAGTGTTCTGACACAGACTGCCTGATGTACTGATCAGCCTTTAGCGACACCAAAAATTGGAGATACACCGACTGCATTTTTTTTGCATGATAAAAGTAGAATATTTTGGCCTTATGTGTTTTACAAATTGCAAGCTTGAATTTTTACTGGTCACAGCTTTGCCACATTTCGGTTTTGACATCAATCACGGCGTTTCTGCACATAGCTGCAATTTCCAGCTGTCTGCCTAGCTTCGTTAACTTGCTCAAATTCTGCTGATTTTGGTTTGTACATGACATTTTATATTGAAAACTGACCAGATATACTATGCCATTTGTGTTCATTTGTTAGGGTGTCCTGTGTGGCTGGATCGGCTTTGTGTAGATTGATGTGGCAAGTGACAGGTTAGGAATTGGAAAGACGTGACACTGACCAGCCAGTTACTGGTCAGGCCAGTCACTCTGAAAACTGTCCCGATTCAGTCCCTGGCTGTGCTATCGGGAAATCCCAACACAAACATGATAGTATCAGCCATGGATCTGATGATGGCCGGAATACATGAACAGCATTGCAGGCCAGAAAAACACGACCGGGCATCCATAATGGACGGTGACTCAATTGCCAGCCAACTGATTGCTGCTAGGGATCCCCATGCTAACCAATTAACCAATCTTTGGGAATTACAACTAACTAATGTGATCAAACCAAAATTTAGTGGCATGATAAATGAAACACAGGTTATATGACATGATATTCATGAGGGTGTACACCACCAATCAGAGCAAAGATGATGAGAAAGATGACACTGTGGGGTCTGCTGTGCAGGTTGAAGTCATAGGCCCCCACCAGATCAATGCCATGATGTTGCTACTAGAAAACACCTACGGCACCACTAAACAAGCTAATGACCCAGAGACAGCAGGGTGGACAACTACATGAGATGATCTGCCTTCAATGGATCAGATGCACTAGGAAGGCACGATCTCTGCATTCCGGGGAAATCAGAGCGGGAATCAGACTAATCTGGCTGCATGTCGACATGATACTATTTCTGAATGTATGATTTGATATGATGAAGACGGAGATAGGAATGACCAGAAAAATGCAACGTGTCGTCTGTTCTTTCATGAGAAAGACTATGGAATAGGCTATTTACTATTAGTTTGATAATAAGTTACTTGAGATCAAGGCCATTATGCCACTTCAATCTGTTTGAATTCATCTGTTCACAGCAGTGCTGCAGGTGTGTGATGACATGAGTGACTCCTCATGTTCTGTTATTTGTGCTGCCACTATCATTTACACATAAAAGTAGAATATTTCAAAGTGTTGCAGACACTTGCTGTCACTTACTGCCTGTTTATAGTCTGTTCGTAATTAACAGGATCGTGGTCTGTTGGCTCAAATGGTCCAAATGGCCATTCCTTAGTTCTGCATCCCTATTAATTAGTTTAGTTAAGCTACTCAGTTTAAACCTCCAACCTTGAAGTCACGTAACTCATGATCATCTAAATAATGTGAAAAGGCTGTGTATGAAGACTTAGAGGATGGCTGAACCTATTTCTTAAGTATTCTCAAACAAAGATGTGACAATAAACAGTGGGTTGTGATGTTATCATTTTCATAACAATTAAAGTGTCACTTGAAATTTTCATTTATTAGTCAGAAAACATTCCATGAACACTGGCAAAAGTGTGCCCACTCCAAGAGGTCTCCTTGTTAAATAAAAAATGTGGGGGTTACCAAATAGTTAACTTCCTTTTTAGACAGTCCAACAAGTAATCTAGAAAAGTCGCTCTGCAGGTTGGCCAGGTGGAGACATAGACCCTTGGGCTAGTCTCCAACAATCTCAATATGGCAGCAGTTCTTTGCAACTTTGCAGTGAAGTTTGCATGAACAAGTATTCTTCCAAGATATGTCTTAATACATTAAAAAAGCTAAATTAAAACCAGGAGTATTCATCCATGTTGTTCAACCAAAGATGGTGATACCTCCAGTAGCATGTCAATTAAATGGTTTGAGAAGCTCTCTCTCTCTCTCAACAGGACACCAGTTCGACTGCTTCAAGTCAAGAATGTGCTATACTGAAGGACCAATGAGGATTAATACCACTGCTAAGGAACAGATTTCTACTCTTTCCTCTATGCTGAAAGGTAAGAAGAAATTTTATTTTCTCATGAATTCATAATATTTCAATAATGTCAGACTTATTCATGAATGGCTCCTGGAGATTATTAATTCTGCCGAGGAGGTTAATGCCATTTCTATGTTTGTTTATCTGTCAGCAAGATTAAGCAAAACTAGTAGACTATCTTTGACTTAAGTTGGTTTAAAGGTCGAGCATGAGCCAAGGAAAGATTACTTTCATTTCTGACCGATGCACATAAAATGCAAAGATTTTACTGAATAATATTATATGTTCTTTAACATTTCCATTAATTTCAAAAACTACAACCTAAATGAAACATACTCATTAACAGATCATATTTAATGATGTGTTGGATTTTAGTTATGTTTTTTAAAGCGTCTATTAACGTAAGCAGAGGTCGGCCCTCTTCAAATGCTCTTTAACACCGAGAAAGCATCAATCCAAATAGAAAAAATCAAGGCCAAGTCAATGATGGCGAGGCAAAATTTTGTTTCCAGGTTAACTTTGGCATCATCATAAATGAAAAGTTGGGTACAAACTCCTACTGCCGACCAACCCCCCATGTGTGATCTGGATGGGGCCGCCAGTTTGCAACCACTGAAGTACAACTACAGTTATACGTTAGTTAATCACCTGTAGCCTTCATCCAACAATCATTCTTGGACCGTGTATATATTACATTTGTCCTGTGACATTTCCGTAGCACAACCGAAGTCGCTACTTGGTTTACTTGGATGCATCCAACCTCATATAGCACCGATAATGTGTATATACAGGAGTCAAACACACTAATCATACTGTATGCTAGCATATTACCAAGAAGCTAGCTTAGCGTTACAGTTGTAAAGCCATGTCCTGCACTCACCTGGGCCATCAGAGCCGGAGAGAGGTGAATTAAGCTTGGGTCGCTTTGCAGTGGGGGGTCCGACATCCAGCAGATTGTCAGCCATTCTGGTCGTCAAATGTTGGGATGGATGTTGATGCAGGAAAAAAAAGAATCCGTCCAACTTGCAAGCCACTGGCTCGTATAAACTGACAAGTTTCGCTCACGGACTGTTTAAATGATAAAATTAACTGTTATTTCTTGACTGGCAGCCTGGCGAAACGCTGCCTGGAGAAAGAGGTTTCAAAAGAAAGGCAACAGCGCCACGCTTCGCCGCCGAAGATCACCCCATGATAATCCAACACCCAACACCCACATAATTATCCTCAATAATTACGTCCAAAAATTATTTCAGTTCGAGAAAAATAAATAAAAAACTATCATAAAATATTACACAAAGCCAAAGCAAAACCTTTTCTCCTCAGATGGTCGGTTTCACGTCTGTGTAGAATCATTTTTTTCGCCGTCGAAATGAGCACCCATAAAATATATTTTGGGTTTAAATAAAAAGAGGAAAATTCAAAAAATATTTTCTATGAAGTGGATTATTTTTCTCGTCGCTGTCGCCCGGTAAATACAGCGTCTCGGGACGGAGATACGGAGAGAAGCGGCGCTCTCTAAAAGGGAAATCAAATATACAGTGGGCTTTCGACACGATTAAAAGCCATGTAACCCTCACATGATTACATTAATCCTCATCGGAAGAACTAATACTTCGATATTGTTCAAGAAAAGCCCGTTTAAGTCCGTTCTGAGCAGCTCCAGTCGGTTTTTAAAATTAATGCTCCCGCAGAAATCCCGATTCTGAGCCGCGTCAAGATGGCGGCTGTTGATTCCTCCGATACAAAAAAGTTTTTTTTTTTCTTCCTAGCTAGACTACAGGGGGAGGAGGGGGTGGTGTCGTGCTACGACGCCCTGACGTAAACCTGTGTCCTACCGTGCGTCATGTGGACGTACGTGAAATTGCCTGTGGGGTGAATTAATCAGAAATATAATGTATGTTACGCGCTTTCAAAAAAAAAATGTCCAAAATAATAAAGGGAAATTACAATAGTAATTCCAGTAATGTATAAATACATGTGGGGGATGATACAAATATCGATTATTAAAATATTTGAATTATTACTGACATATTACAGTACTAAGGCAGTGTATTTGACTACATTACCATTAAAATTTCACATATTCTCCATTAGTGTTTATGCACTAGTGTCTGCAGATATATGAGCAGTAGCCTCTCTGGTTCTGAACCAGCTCCAGTTGTTGGGAACCTTTGTACACTGTTCATTGTTGGATGAAAACAAAGTAGTATTTTAAACAAATTCAGATAAATCTGAGAATTCATGAAAAGTAAAACAAATAAATAATAAAAATAAAATAAAAATAAGTATATGTTATGAATTAATAGGCTTGATTATTAAAGTGAACCACAAATACTATTGAATCATCATTACTGACACACCATATGCAGTATAATGTAGTTTCTGATCTGAGGTGAGCATAATTTTATGACTATATTATGTTGAAATGTTTAATTCACAACATTGCATAATAGTATATTAATTGCTTTAATGCAAGGCTGCAATGTGAGACAAATGGAGTAGGATGTCAAATAAAATGTACAAATATAAAATAAACATTAAGAACACAAAATGCACTATTTAGTCTCAAACCACAATTGCTAACTGCAGAACAAAATAGAGAGGTCAGAGGCTATAAATTCAACAGCAAACATTTACCAGCAACTAACTTTATTCAGTTTTAACCCTCAGGTGCAAAACTATTAGCACGCTATGTACAAAAACATTTTCAAAATAGCAACAGTTCATTAGTCTATAGCAGACTACTCATTTACTGCCAACCAGCAGACATCTAGTAGTCTTTATTTGGCCAGTTTGAAGAAGGAAAAAAGAAACCTACACTGATTGAGTTTGTACTGTCATAGAATGTCGTACTTCGGAGATGATAAACTGAACCAAAACACATCCAGGTTGCATTCCTGATAAGGTTAGCATATCTCTCCCAAACACACACAACCACACAGTTTTACAAACACTCATTTTTACACGCATGCAGGCAAACAGAACACAAAACATTATTCCAACATTCTTGCAAAAAGCTAATTGTTTACTATTTAATACTCTAGTACATGCACATATATAAATATTAGAAAATGCTCTGATACTGTACAATACAAAGGCATTCTGTACATAAAAACTGCGTGCCTTGTGCAAATGTGTGAATATCATAATCTTGAACATGCTAAAGAAAATCAGCAATCTAAAAACAGAGATGAGACATAACATAGAGGAAAATTGAAGAGATGGCAATGACACTCTTTGGCATCAACGTTTTCCCAGTGTTCCATTCTGCTGGTTCAGAATGTCACTTACATCTCAATAAACCAAATCAAAGCAACATTTTAAATTATATTTGCAATGTAAGGAGAAATACAAGAGGGCTCTCGCACTCTCGAATGCTCAGGCCTTTGAATAAAGTGGAACTTAAATATATGAGTTGATGTATTTACTGTATTATTCTCCAGAATATTTCAAGTTAATAAAAAACACAATATTCAAATAAGCTTATCAAAATTACCAAGGTAAACAGAAATGTAGCTAATGTGCTGAACCTGACACAAGATTATCATAACCTCTATTAAGCACTTATTCTTTGATGACAGCAACACTGATTATTTCAAAAGTCCCTTTATACTCTTAAGATACACAAATTTGGGTGGGTGTGAGGGTTGTGTGCTCACAAGCATTAAGGTCATTTTCACTTCCAGTCCAATTATATTTAGCTCTTATTACTGCATTTAAAACAAACTCCATCTGTGCAATTAATACAGTACAAAATAGAAGGCAGGAAAAAATGCAATAAGGCCAGCTAATGTTGACTAGGTTTGGTATGATTAAGCTAACTTTTACACATGAAGAAAAGGCACTACTCAAATTTATGACCTTAGAAAACATCATTGAAATCAAAGATTCAAGAGTAAAGTAAAAGCATTCTCCTTCTAATGAATGGAATGAGCTTTAGGGAACATGTTTAGTGTTGTAAGAGATAAAAGAACGTTACGGTGAAAAAAAAGTGACAACGTTAAAGTAAAAGGCGCAAGCTACCCTACTTGCACTAATAGAAGGCAAAACACAAAAAGTTATTTACCTATCAGGGAAAAACAGGAATGTGCCAACTTTTAGAGAAACCCACTTATTTGCCATTCTCTCCAGAAACCCTCCCTTGTTTGTGTTTCCATTACTAACAACCACTGTCACCGGCTGACCGCTGGCTAGCTTAGCACAATGAATGGAGTTGGTTAGGAATTTCTAGCATACGTCCATTCACAGCCACCGTACAGATCAGATTCAAGATCTTGGTTGGTCTCGAAATAATCCTTCTCATCCTGTCTTATAAAGTCTGCCATGATCCTTCACTCCTCTAGTCCTCAATAAATGTTTTGTAATGTAATTTGAGGTTTTCTAGATGCTGCGGCAAATCACAGAGCCAAGCATTTTTGTCAGGAAAGTTGTTCCAACTCAGTTCATAATTCTTAAATAACAATACCTTAAAATTTTATAGTTATTTCATGAGAAATATTATGCACAACCCTGACAATATTACTAAGTAATTGATGACTTTTGACTGAGGAGTGCTAACACAACCCACAACCATTCATTGCGCTAAATTAACTAGCAGTCGTCTGGTGGGTCTCAGCCTTGTAATACATGCACTTGAGAGTGTCTCCCACTTGGTAAGATGGCAAATAACCACATTTTCAAAAAAGTTGGCCCTCTTCATAAAATGATGGAGCTTCTCTCACATGTTATGTCATTAATAGTAGACAAATTTCTGCAATTTTTCTGTCATATTTGTCAAGTAGCGGTATTCTAATTGAAATGTAAAACTATGAGGGACCTAATTTGCTGTACAGAATATTTACATGTCAAAAATAAAATACTGATGTAAAACAATTTTGCCTCTGAGCACACAATCCGTTTTATCACCATTATTTTCTCAACAATCTGACATAAGAGAATGAAACCAGTGAGTTAAAAAGAAAGCATAGAAAACTCTAGCTACACACCTGAAATACATTTGGTACACTGTCTTTGCATTTACAGTGCTAATACATTAAGTTTCATGCCATTACAAGTATGAAGCAGGTAATTTGTCCAGCTCTTAGGATCTAGAATTGTCTTTCAAATCATAGAAATAAAAGAAGCTTCACATGAGCAGTTCAAGTCTTGTTTTACAATTAATTAAAAAAACAACATATTTTTCAATGATTTGTGATATTCCGCTTTGATTATCCATGTCTTAAAAGCACTATCAGCTAGCACACAGTGTAATCCATAGCGACTTCTAATCAGTCTACTCACACCTAAAGACTCTCCACTCTACCTCAATAGAAATACTCATCGACATTAAATGCAGCTTAAGGTTCCTACAAGTGCCTGGATCAGAGGAGAGGCCACACACACAAGTAACAGTTTAGGCTCCTTTGGGAGGCTGTTTCTGCGGGCTTGCTGATTAGCTGAGACCATCATGCCTCAGTAGTGAGACAATACAGAGATCTTAGCTGAGGCAGAGAAAAAAAAACGCCAAATCAGCAAGCAAGATTTGTTTAAACTGCGTTCCTAAACTGTTTGTCACCCAGTTGTTCCCAGCAAGTCTGTCTAATAACTAACTGGCACTTCTCTCTCCATTAATGCTAATCTTGTTACCACACAGAGACAAAAACACATTCACGCACATTATATATGCAATTACACTCACAACATGCAGCTCGGCCTCCTCTGCACTTTGACTGTATTAATTAGTCTGTATTATTCAAGATTTTCACTAAGAAACAGGCTCTGCTGCATTTTAGTGCAGATTTTACTAATTCATACACTGGAACATCTTCTTCCCTCCTCATAACTTAGCATTTTCCGTATCAGCTTACTGAGCTGTTGGTTAATAAAAGGCAAAATATCATAGCAAAACACAGTTTAGAAAGTAAAATTGTAACAAAAGCAAAGAATTTTTCCCTAAAATTTTGCAAATGTTCCCTTTATGCTGTTTTGCCCTTTACTGAAAAAGGGTAGTTTGAACATTATTTTGTTATAAAGGCACTTAAAAAGACGTGAACAAAATCATCAAGGTTAAAGGTGAAGAGCTAATCAAGAAGGTGAATGAGAAACGATGGGATCTGTGGCAGGTAGGACGAGGTTCAGAGGTAACCATCGTTATCTTCCCATTTCCTCCGGCAGTTTCTGCATGACATCTTCTCTCTTGCAACCTCCATTATCAGTATCAGCCAGTCACATCACCACCTACCTGGGGTAGGACCAAATGTACCGCAAATTCAACAAATACTGACGGAAAGGAAAAAGAAAAAGAGCTTAAAGGGTCGAGGATTTATGAAAAAAAGCGTCATAGTTGTAAATACTTAAAGTCTGGTTGACTCCCCTGTGTTGTTATCGTCCTTGTTTTGGTCCTTCTTGATGTCTTTACGGGTTGTTGTTGAATTTTGGGTTGTATTTTGCTGTATCGTGGATGAGATGATGAGCTGTTTCTTATTTGCAGAGGAAGGAGGTCCTTCTAGGTTGGTAACAGGTACGGACGTTAGGCCACTGTGAGACATAGAGCGCCTGGCATGAGCAGTCTCTGCAGATGGACGCCTTTCAAGACCGTCCGCCCTCTCTACATACCGTGCCGTTTCTCTCTCATGGCCAAGCCCTGTGGTGGTAGACGAGCCAGCGCTGGTGCTTGGTACCATCGTGGTTGTACTGCTTGCAGTCATGCTAGATGTGGGTACCATGCTGGCAATTTCATCAGTGGGTGAACGTCCAATGCTGCCATCCACCTGAGCCCGGATCTCTGGTGAGACTGAGAGTTGGTACTGAGGCACAGGGCCACTGTCTCCACTCTTAGGGTAAAGGAAGGTCTTCATCTGACCTTTTCCTTTGACATTAACTGTGCCACGGTAATCAAACTCATAATCCATGCCACTGAGTATGCAATAGCTCTCCTCACTAACCTGGACACGACACTCCACACCTGTTGTATCCATGCGACTGGCAATGTTGACTGTGTCACCCCAAATGTCATAGAGAAGTTTGGTGGTGCCGATCACCCCTGCTGTTAGAGGCCCATGATTAAATCCGATCCGAAGCTTAAAGCCAAAGCCCAGCATGTTCTTATTAAAGTCATCCACCACGCACATCATTTCCAGAGCAAATTCAAAAAGAGCGCGGAGGTGGGCATGAGGATGAGCTGCATCTGCACACTGCTGAGCATTGAGACCCGCTGCTGCCATGTAGGTGGCACCAATCGTCTTAATCTTTTCAATATTGGTGAAGGCAGGCTTTCGTAACAGCTCATCAAAGTCTCCAATTAGCTCATTGAGGACACGGTAGCACTCCTTACCTCCTTCGTAACTTTCTTCATAAAACTCACTAAAGTTAACAATACTGGCAAATATTACACCCACGTTGTCATGGTTCTTGGAGTAACTCTGGGTGACCTTAAGTTGCTCAGCAACATGTATGGGAATGATATTACGAAGAAGCCAATCAGCCTGGTCCCTCATGTTCTGGATTTTGATGCGATGTTGATCAGCTTCTACATTACCATGGTAATGTAGACGGTAACTGACCTCAAATTCGCGGTTAAGGAACCAAACCAGAAGAAGGAGCAAGAAAAAGGCCACACAGGCCTCAGGGCCAAGCAGGTCCTTAGGCTGGGGTGGTAGGTCATGATCTCCCTGGCTATCAGATATGACGATGGAGTTGTTACTGTTGTTTTGGCCAGCTGACCTGGAGGAGACAGACAAATAACCAGACAGAGAAGAAGAACCAGATGTAGGGAAATATACAAACCGAATGTTGGAATAATGTGTATCTTAAACCAACACAGTAACTTCAGAAGCTGCACCAAAATGTACTTTGTGTTCTTCAGTCAGCAGAAGTTATTTGAACAGATGCTGATACAATGGTGTAAAATCCTACTGCCTTTTAAAAGAAAATCATGGCAGCGCACAAATAAACATGACACTTACCAGAAAAACAGATTCTTAGCAACACTGGAAAAGATAAAACATACGGCACACTTACTAATCAGCGAATACATCTGGACAGAGACTTCAATCAAACATACTTATGTACTACTCCAACTGCACCATGACATTCTCTCTGACCACAGTTTTTTTCCTTTCCTCAGTTTGCCGTACCTGCAGGGAGAGCTGAAGAGCAATGAAAGAAGCACCAGTCCCACCAAAGTTGCTAAAGTTGAGCGCATCCAGTAGCTGAGCTGGCAGGAATTGCAGTACTGAATGATAGCAATGATGACAGCGCAGCAGATGAACATGGTGAACTAGGGAATGTAGAGGGTCACAGAGAAATATTGATTAGACAATTAAATAAAGGTCAGAAGCAAAATTTACTAGCAAGTCAATATAGGTGACTTCACAAGTCAGGAGCAGACCCACAATGGGACTTGAATGGGAAAGTCGATAAATCATGGAGTTGTACTGAGCAGCAGTGGTCTCTGCTGATACCAAGTGGTAAAAGGAGAATCAGCAGAGTACCACACTATTGTAACAACTCACTTTGACTGGGGCAAACAGAAACAAAACCATGACCATCCATTAGGGCCAGCGGCAGTTCTTGTTAAGAAGCCGTTGCTCTACATGGAGCTACTGATGAGCAGTAGGTAAGGGTCTCTCTTTCTTTACTTAACTTTCTCCAAAAATGTCCTGTGATTTACTGTAACGAGAATTCACAGCTAACTCCCAGTACTTGAAAACGGCATCCCAAGCTAGCAAGAGTTTTGTATAACGTCTGTTCAAATAACATCGTGCAGGAAAGGCCGCACAGTTAGAGGAGGGATGACTGTTGTTACTCGCAAGTGAGTGTACCACAATGTTACTTTAATATAGACAAAAGTGTGAAACTCAAAGTCCACCTGTATGGAGAGGTGCATGTCACAGGTGACATGGGAGAAGACAGCCACAGCTGGTAGGGAAACCAGGAAAGCTCCTAGGAAGTGACGAGGCACCCAACCTGAAACTGCTCTCATCAGCAACCGAGTGCAGTTGAGAGCACCCTCTAGGTGGAAAGCCATACTGAAGAAGAACAGGAAGATTGTAGTTGAAGTGACAGATTATTATGACATATAAAGTTGATTCAAGTATGTCAATCTGATTCATGAGGGTCCCCTAAATTTTAATATATATAACATATATTTTAAACATGTCCACTTTCAGAGCACACAAAACAACACATGCTTTTATCTTAAAACACTATTGAGACATTTTTGTAGGTCCCTTACTTCTCTTTATTTTCTTATAATCTTGTGCCTTTATTAGACACCAACAGGAAGGAGACAGGAAGTGAAAGAGAGGTACAATGAAAAGGCAGCACTTAGTTTTGAATCTGGTGTGTTATGTTGTGGTTCATTGTTGATGTCTTTGCCCCTCAGCCACACAGGGGCCACTTACCTCTGTATTTTTTCCCCATGTTATATGACTATAACTCAATTAGCATTGTGAAAATTAATATTTGCAATTTGTCCTTATTGTCATGGAAACAGACTTTGAATAGGTGAAAATAATCCCAAAAAAATAACATCCAAGTACCGTCTCTGGTTCCTCTAACTCTACTCTACTACTATTTTATTCATTTATTATCTCTAGTGGGCCAAAATCAAATCTCATTTTGGGCCCCGCTTTGGGGGCCTAAGCTCAAACCTCATATCTTATTGTCTCACCGTATAGCAAACAACAGAGCGAGAGCTTCCAGCAAGGCTGCTGCAGCAGTCAGAATGAGAGCTGGTGTGGGTAGACTCAGCTGGGTGACAAGTGGTCGAAGGAAGCAGGCCAATGAAAGAGCCAGAAACACAAAACAGCACAGCAGCATGTCCAGGAAAGAACTGAATGTTGGACTGGCAAAAGTCTGGACCACTGTTTGGTTCTCCACCTAGGAGACGGGGGGAAAAAAAGAGGAAAAAAGCTGTAATAAAACAAAGCATTAAAAAAACACAAGAAACATAAATGTAATTATGTAAGAAATGGAAACATTTTTGGAAAATCAACTCTTACTCAACGTCTGCAGCAGCAACTCACAGTCAGTGTTGGAAGATGAATTATTTTGAGTGAGTTCACCATGTTTAATACTGAAATTTAGCAACAGATGCAGCTGTGACACTGAACCCGCACTTCTGAGTCACACCAGCAGAGGGCACCACACACTCATACAAAACTACATCTGAGGTCCTGCAGTGATTTTTCTTTGCCGCAGTCTTGACCAATCTGGTCACACCACAGAGCTAAAAGGCTTCCCAGACAGACACAGAAAAAAACAAACATGCAGAACCATAGGAAATTACATGCCTACACTCTGGGGCAACAGAGATCAGATGTTGTCCTGTATTATATTGTCATGTTGTATGTTTATGGATTGCAGGAAGACTAGTCAATGGCATCTAACCAAATTAGAATCGTGACACTAGTTGTTTAGAACAACTCACATAAGATGAATCAAATCAATGACATTTATGGCAAACCCATAGCATAGGTGGATTAAGTAAAAAATAGACTCAAACACACACGCATACAAAATATCTCTCACACACACATACACAAACACACTTATGCACCTCCTCCTGGTAGCTTATCCGGTAAGCAGACTCCAGGCTCTTGTCCAGGAAGGTGAGGCTCAGCTTGTTTATGGGAGGTCTGTAGAAATAGTCCTTCATCAGGCTGTCACACGCAGAGAGGAGATTGTGTTTAATTATACAACTAGAACAACCCTCGTGAAGCATTCCTGCATACATACATGGCATATGTTACACTCTTCCACGCACTTTCTGAAAAGCAGCCTGATAGCTTTTGCGCATTCAGCCTGATAGTGAAAACAAAACAGATAACAAATTTGAACAATGACCTTAATCCACTAACCTACCGGTCCATCTGTCTCACCTGTCTTCTTTGATAACATCTACAAAGTGGGCATCACTCCTCTCCCTGAAGTTTTTGGAGCGTAGAGGGATGAGAGCTGAGTGGTCCATACCCATGGCTCCTCCCCCCCATGCCTTCTTCTCTTTCTCCTGCAGCATCTCACACAGTGACGTCTGGCTGTTGGTCAAAGCCTCCAGTCGAGGACTGAGCAGACCGTTCAGAGCTTTCGGGTTGCGGCCAGCAGAAACTGCTGGGGGACATTTCCTCAGGTCTGAGGAGTCCTAGATCAAAGAGGGGGAGGGGGAGCAGTCCTGAATTTCCAAATATATTATCATTGCTGATGGAGCTACGGTGACACACATTTACATTTGCACGTGTCTGTGGCACACTTAAAATGGGACTCATTATATCCTAAAACTATTTTTGAGTCATATTTTTTACTGCAAATTAGATGAGGCTCCAGTCTGTCTCAGACATACGATAGAATAATAGGAGCACATTGAAAAAAAAAAATCCAGACGGTTGTCATCCAAGATAAAGAGTATAATGTCCCATCTGTTTGGTTCAGGTAACAACAGCCTAACCTTGGTGTTATTGGTCTTGTGGTCGTCATGGCAGCCATTGTGCACCTCTCTTTCCTCCAGAACCTGATCCTCCCCTGGTATCAGGATGGTGCTGCAGGATATACAGGGAGACTGCAGGGAGGTAGCGATGAGAAGGGGACAATTTGGCAGGAAGATGGAAAAAAAAAAAGAGAACAAACTTGGGAAGATGACAAAATACATGCGTCACCACAACAGTGCAGGGATGAAACTTGTCATTTCCACTACTCTTTCATTCCTTTTGCTACATTTTATTGGCTTTATTTCTTAGCCTTTTAGAAACAGTGCATAAACAAGAGGCCTCTACGCTCGGGCCCAAGGTCTTTATTTTAATCCCACTCATCCTCTTCAAGCACAGTCAAGAGTGATGGTTCATGAGAGCCTTCTGTGCGACAGCTACGCTATGATTGACCATGACACTGACATGTGACAGGTGTATCGAGAAGCCAAAACACACCCACCCAACACAATGTAAGCACAAAGAGATAAGGCGTCTCTCGGTGTATCTACAAGCTGCGTTAAACATGCAAACATTTGCTATCACACTTGCGCTGTAAATCCTCTCGCACATTCAAATGTTGCTATTGAAAGTGTGATTCCATATCTGTATTTGTGCAAGAGAAGCTGTAAATCAAGAAGCAGGCAGTAGAAGGATTGAGAAGAGCTTCCCAGCTCCTGGATGTAGTCAGCTCATCAGCATGCTGCAGAACTCTCCTCCACTGTCTCCCATCATACTCTATCATATATTTTTTGACTCCACAGCCAACTCCCGCCTTCCCCGCATGATGGAGAGCTGGAAGATTTTTGCAGGACTCGAGTAATACACTTGAGTCAAGACAAAGAAGGAAGAGTGGGCGCCAACATTAGCCGTGTTGAGCATAATATTAAGGGAATCATTTGTTGCGAGGTTTAAAGTTATGTTTTAAGTTTTCCTCTCACACCCTGCACCCACACAAACACAAGCAGACAAAGATGAATATCAAAGAGGCTGAGAGAGAGAATATGCAGCTCAGCGTTCTTCCTCAGGCAATGGATGTGGTGAATGACAATGATGCTGGACTTAAATATATACTAAGTGATAAATAATCATTTTGGAAGATAAAGCTCGCTCACCTTGGCTCTATCTGGTGGCAGGGTGGCTGGAGGAGCTCCGTCAGGTGAATGTACCTTGGGTGTGGTGCACCGGGGTTCTCCTTGGTCTGACCCAGACAACCCCAACTGGGAGCAGCTACAATGAGAGTTCAGCTCCACTTTTCTTCCAGAGATCAGGTAGGTCCTAAGACCTAGAATTAGAAAGATTGCGACGTAAATCAGGTTTTATTCTCAGATGAACAGGACTGAGCTGGATTTACTCGTCCCTGAGAGGATAAGGTGTTATTATTTGTAAAATTACTTTAGGATTCAGCATAAGATCAGTACCCAGAAGGATGAATTCCCTCAGCGAATTATATAAGCAACCTTTGGACAGTTTGGCAGAAACCCAGAATGAAGTGAGGATGAAGCATTGAATATCAATCTATTCCAGTTGAAAAAACAAGGTCATGCAGAGCTATTCCTGTCTACATATCCTTAAAAAAAAAAAGACGTGGTCCATTCATGTTTGTTTGTTTTTTTACTTATATCTAAAACCTGACAAATGAGCTAGAAGCAACAACTTAGTGCTAAAGAGACAGAACAACATGTGCAGATGCTTTTTTTTCCCAAGGTGCTAAGATTTATTTTGTCCTCAATAATTTCTTTTGCACATATTTTTTCTGCTCCACAGTCATAGGCAGAGAAAGAATGTCTGTGCAGAAGTACCGATATCCTTCCTCATACTTCTTTATACATCCTCCAGTTGTGGGGGCAAAATTAGCACCAGCTACCAGCCAAACAAAATGTGCAGGTGGTTGGTAGAAATCAATGTGAACATTCTCTAGCTGTTTGCAGGTGATAGACAAAAAAGTTAATTTTTTTTTTCCCCTGCCTTCAAGTGCATGCATGGAAATCTTGCATGTGTGACAGATGACCGTGAGACTAACCAGTTCAGACGCAACAGGCCGGGGGCCAAATATTTGAACACCTGCACCCTCCTCAGTCGTCTATCAATGTGTTATCATTCCATTTAGTCCTATGAGGCATGTGTGCATGTATTTGTGCAACTTTTTCTAAAATCCTGACTTGTCCCCTAAGAACAAACAACACTACAAGAGCTCAGTTTTATCTATAAGCCTTAAGGTGTTTTGCAAGCATGTTTCACATATTCACTGAAATTTCTTCCCCTTTTCTACAGCAGACACTGAGTCACCAGGATGTTCCCACTGAGTGATTTTAATCATGACTGCAGACATATGGCTCTCTTCCTGTTTATTGTTAATTGCCTTCAAATATATATATATATATATATATATATATATATATATATATATATATATATATATATATATATATATATATATATATATATATATATAGACAAGCATATGGAGAAAGAAGTTATTGGGTTCTTCTCATTTCAACTGATGAGATCAAGTCTGTGTAACTGAATTTGTCTTCATTTTTCTATCTACAACACTGTTTTCTATCAGTGGGAAAGGTTGACAAGTCCCAGGCACAGTAACAGGTACCTGCGTGTGTGTGTGTGTGTGTGTGTGAGTGTGTGTGCAGCAGCACTGCTAAGTACCTGTGACCGTGTGCACAGCCACATAATTCAACAGTCAGTGAAGCCAGAGCCTCAGGTTGGGAGCATTGTCTGCCCTAAGTGATTCAGACAGACCTGCCACTGCTGAGCTTGTGCTGAGCCCCCCTGAGGCTTCACTCTCTGACACACACACGCACACACACACACACACACACACACACACACACACACACACACACACACACACAAGAGCCTGCACGCAAGACACAAGCAAAGTCCCTTTTGCAAAGATACACATGCACATACATCCCGTCTAGGACAAATACTGAGATGGGCAAGTAGATGAGAAGAAGTGAGAGGACAGTGCACACAAAGAGACAGATGTAAACACAAAAGCACTCCCCCTCCAACCACCTACACATCTTATCCAATACATAAACACACGGCAAGCGGAGGTGTGGATGGATGGCTTTGCTGGAGCTAGGTCGATATCCAGGTGGATGAGGATTTGAGGAAGTGAAATGAAGGTGCTAAAACGCAATAACAAAGAACTCATTCCCTGCATCAGTGATGCAGAATGGCACAGCAGACGTGAAGAGGCGGCAGGAAACTGAGGGGAGCATTTCACTGCCTCTGAGAATGAGAACGTGTGAGTAGGACTGTGTTTCAGATATGGATCCAGAGACACAAACACAGCGCGTACACACACACACACACACACACGCTGTGTCGACTGATTTTATTAGTTTGCTAATCAGATTTCTCTGTGCCTCCCACGATGACACTGACTTTTGCTTCAGCTCATGGGTCAACGGGGTTATTTTCTCCTGCATCTCTTTTCTTCTGTTTTCTTTAATACAGTATCTCAAACTGCGCTGCTCAAAAAAAATATACATATATAAAGTAGCTCATCAGATCTCAATGGGAAAAAAAGTAATGCTGGATATCTATACCGATAAGGACTGGGTAATGTGATGGGATGATGCCACATATTTGATCAAAATGAAAATCATCAACCTAAAGACGACAAATTCAAAGATACCCCAAAAATCAAAGTGAAAAAATGATGGGGGAGGCTCTACGGGGCCAGTCGATGGTATCAATTCCTCCATCCCCAAGAACTGCCAGCATACTGTCACCATGAGGCCGTGCATTGTCATGCACCAGAAGGAACCCATGACCCATTGCACCAGCATAAGGTCTGACAATGGGCTCAAGGATTTCATCCCGCTCCCTAATGGCAGTCACAGTGCCGTTGTCTAGCCTGTAGATGTCTGTGCATCCCTCCATGGACATGCCTCCCTGACCATTACTGACCCACCTCCAAAGCGGTCATGCCGAACAATTTTACAGGCAGTATAACATTTTCCATGGCTACTCCAGACCCTTTCACATTTGTCACATGCGCTCAGGGTGAACCTGCTCTCATCTGTGAAAAGCACAGGGCGCCAGTGGCGAACCTGCCAACTCTGGTGTTCTATGGCAAATGCCAATCAAGTTCCACAGTGTCGGGCAGTGAGCACAGGGCTCACTAGGGCTCGCAAATTTCCTTTATCCTGTCTGTTTCGGCATATCAGACTGAGCTGAATAGAGTCGTGACACTAGCTAGGTCTGTTTCCAGCTGAAACGCATACAGTACAACGCACAAGCACGTGAGTCACACTGTATCATTTATTAATAAGTTAAGCGCCATGTAAATCGTTGTTAACGGCGGTGCAGCCAGAGAAATAATAAAAGTCAACTACATCTGTAAAGAAATCCTTGGCTCATTCAGCTACAATTTCTAACAGCATATCCAATATATAGGAATGTTTCAAAGTAGAAATACATCACTGGAAAGAACAAGCGAAGGAAAGAGAAGAAGATTTCACAACATATAAAATAAAGATACTTAAAAGACACATTAAAATAGATTAGCACTGCATGGATTTAGGGATTTTTTTTTAAGAAACTTACGCTCACACTACATTGAGCTGCATTAATTGCTAAGTCATTGTTTTCAAGCAAAAATATCAAACATTTGCCCTATCAGACCTTAAAATATAAGGATTAGCAGCTTTTTCATCACTCACGATGCAAACTTGAGAAAAGACTGGACTGATGAACGAACAGAAAACGCAGATCACTGCACTCAACAACGTAGGTAAACAATTCTTCATTTGTCCCTCAGTGCGCCCCCTCTTATCAAATTAAAAGAAGCATCACATGTTTTATATCAGGAGCCCATGGCCATCGCTCTCACATGAGGACATGTATTGATCTCAAACATCCAGATAGTTTAAGAAAGTCATTTCACACGGAGAGACTTGACAGGCAGGGAGGATCGAGATGAATCCACTAGAATGGCTCTTACAGATATGCACTGTATTATCTGAGTGTGTTTGTTGGAGGGGTTAAGGGAGTTCAAGTGTGTGCAGACGTCTGTGTGTGTGTGTGTGTGTGTGTGTGTGTGTGTGTGTGTGCGTTCCTGTTCCTTCTGGAACTATCGCTCGTCTTTACAATCCAACCTTGTGGCAGCTGAAATAGCATCGCTGACAGGCAGCAAACTGTGTCGCAGAGTGCATTTAAGCATCATCAGAATACAACTGTGCTTTAAAGGCTTCACCATGGGGGGACAAAAGGTCAAGGGACTTCACACTGTGTGTTCACATTGATGTCTCATGTTCCACTCCAGCTGAATGTGTGTGAGTCTGTCTGTACACATCTGTTTGATAATCTTTGATTCAGGTACGTGTGTGAGTGTTTGTGTGTGTGTGTGTGTTTCGGCCTCCATCTCTGATTACACTCTACAAATTATAGAGAATTATTAGCAGTATAGCCTCAGGGTCTTTTGGGACTTAAAGTGCTGTGCTGACAATAGATAACCTTTCCCCTTGAGAGCCTAGTCACATTATCTCCCTCTCCAATCCCCTTTGTGGAGGACAGAAGAGCATGTCATGAGAAAGGCACTTTGCAAACAAACAACAGCATCACTTCCACTCCTCCCTTCCTCTCACCTCCTCATAGCACACCCAAGCTCTTCTGGGACAAAGCCAACCCCTGAACCTCGTCTTTTCCGTGATAGTTCAGCGTAGATGTGGGTGTGCTGAACAAACATACGCAAAAAAACTGAATTAAGCTCACGTTGTGATTGTAGTGCTCATTTCAAACACAAAGCCTCCAGCAGACCTGAGCAGAAAGGACAACTGGCAGGAGGCAAACTATGAGGTCAGGTTCTAAAATACACAGTCACAAAAGGAAATTAATAATATCAGAGTGAAGTATTATTAAAGAATTGAATTTTCCATCCATCCATTCATCCATTTTCTTCTGCTTATCCTGTTTAGGGTCCGGGGGGGGTGGAGTCTATCCCAGCGGCTTTCTGGAGAGAGGCGGTGTTCACCCTGGATGGGTCACCAGTCCATCTCAGGACCAACACATAGAGACAGACAACCATTCACACTCACAGTCATACCTACAGTCAATTTAGAGTATCAATCAGCCTCGTCCTCTCTTGATGTCTTTGGACTGTGGGAGGAAGCTGGAGTACCAGAGAGAACCCACACAGGAACAGGGAGAACATGCAGACTCCACACAGAAAGATCCTGTGATGGAGCCGGGACTCAAACCCGGAACCTTCTTGCTGTGAGGAGACAGTGCTGACCACTGCACCACCGTGCCACCGAATTCAAATTTTCATGATATAAATAAGGCGTAAGATTACCGATCCAACAGGAAGCATAAAAAAATAAACTTCATCAGAAAAAAGTAACACCGTCGCTTGCAGCTCAAGTGAGACTGAACAACTCATGCTGTTGTCCCCATGGAGACTTACTGGATGCAGCAGTGTACAACAGATAGGGAAGAAGAGCTGTCCGACCTGATTGAATCAGTATGCACTCATGCACACACACACACACACACACACACACATATTAATCTTCTGATAAAGGCAGGTTTGCATTCCAGGGCCAAGCATGGGACCAAGGGGGCATCAGAGCAGGTGGCATGGAGGGACTAGCATTGCCAGGCTAGGCAGCTCTCTGGGCCAGATGGTACTGCCAACCAGCAGCACCCACTCCTTCTCACTCGACTGCTTTCCCATCATGGGATATACGGTACATCCTGTCCTTGTAGGGGGAGGAGGGCAGCAGGAACAGCAGGAGATGTGTCCAATATGACAGCCTATTAAAGAGGACTTCATTAAAACAACATGGTTTAGAAACTAGAGGAGGGCGATATTGATAAAGACTCAGCTAGAAGAAGTACAGCCTAGAGGGAGGCTGTGAGATGGTGTTGGTGGAATGAAGGGTTTTATGTATATGCTGTTGCTGAGTGAACCCATTCAGTCAGAAAACATGAAAGACAAGTATGCATTTTTCATGAGGAATCACTGAGACTCGCTGTCATTTCTGACAGTAAAGGAGGTGCAGTGAGTTTGCGTGTCTCCTGAGTCAAGGACGACCAACGAAGGGTACACGTTTGACCTTCATCTTTACAGTTGAACACTCCTGATGATCCCAGGTTACTGAACAAAGACAAGGTAGGAGCTGGACGGAATTAGTGAAACTGTTGTCATAAAGAAGGAGATGTTTCAAGAGAGGGGACAGCTTCATGTGTTGACAAGGGGAGGTTTCACACTTGTGTCTATTTACCACAAGCATAAAGCAACGTACTTCACCCGAAAATTGCAATTTACCTTGAAATCACTCACCGTTTATGTGTCTTGAACGCATCAAAACATATTTTTTCCCTGCATGACTTCTTGTCAAGTCCAAAATTCAGAATACAGCTAAAAAAAAAAATTAGCTCCAAAAACCTCCATCAAGAAGCCATGCAGAGAATTTTTTTTTTCTTTTTCCATGAGCTCAAGCCCACAGCATGTCACTAAAAAACAAATAACGCATTTTGGGTGAAGTATTGCTTAAAGTACAAGTGCTCTGCTATTTATGGATCACAACTAACACATCACACAATGGCTGCCATTTACAATGCTGCTGTGAGACAACAGATCTGTCAAACTGTTGAGACATCGCTCCCGTTTTTACTCTTTCCCTTTGAAAAAATGTGCAGGCAATGTTACAAATCAATGAGGACTTAAACGATTAACTCCCCAATGTGACACAGCGCCTTAATTTGTTGTGTATATCATTCACGGGGTTGAAACAAATGCTTACTTGGTCTATAGTGGCTTTGTCACTCCAATTCTTGGAGAATATTTACGATACATAAAAATGTACATAATGTACACAGAGACGATACATCTTGTATCATCCCAATACAAATGTGCGTTTTGATATACTTTTTTAATATCTTGATTCATACTTCCCTGATTGCTACCTTCTGGTTTTTTTTTTTTGGGTAAAATGACCAAATATTCTTCAACTTGATCAGTCAGAAAGGATCGCTGCTAATTATGTCACGAAAACTCCTCACTTGCTAACATTTGCTTCACAACCGTTTCCTTACTTTACACCGCTAGAAGGAAGAACGATGAAAAGCAGAAAGAAAAAGACGTAGGAACATTTTGGAGTGATGGATGTGCAGTTCACACGTCTATTCCATGAGATCATGTTTTTGGCAACTATGACGGCAGTTTCCAGATCCGTCACTTGAAACTGTTCCATTTAAAAAAAAAAAAAAAGTTTTAGAAACGCTCTCGTCGTGACCTCTTGTGCCGTATGGACAAAGCTACACCAAACGCTCTCCTTGCTTTTCAATTTGTCTCGGTTTTAAATCAAAATGCACTGTTGAAGTCTATAACTAATGAGCTATTTGGATATAAATAACATTTTCAGAGGGTGTAAAGCTCCTCTGAGTCCCGGACACTTACAGACTCCAAGTGCTCCTATTTTACACACTACCGGGACTTTCTCCGCACATTCCGGTTCTGGACAAATACATGTCTCTAAACTCAGGGTTACAACACAGTGCTAACACACACACCAGCACAAAAAAAAAAAAGAGCCTCACCCTCTCTTTCTAATAAGCACAATATCCTTCCCCTCTTCCGGCCTTCGATGCTACAAACAGAAGTGCCATTAAAACAAAAGTTCCGTATTTGGCAAGAGGGATTTTTTTTGTTTTGATTTTGTTTAGTTTTTCCTGGCTACGATGGTCTCACTCAAACAACAATAAAAATACTTGATATCCCTCTAAAGTCTTTAACTCTCCCTTGCTTCTGTCTGACTCTCTGCACTCATTCTGTATTCTGTATCTTTGATCCCTCCATCCTTGACAGGTCCCAGGCTGCCATGGTCTGCTGGCAGAACAACAGATACACTTGACATCCCTCCAAAATCTTTACTCCCCCCCACCCCGGCCCCCCGCCCCCCGCACCATTTGTTCAAAATTCCCAGTGTGCTCTCCATGTTTTGTCAATCTTCCAGTAACTTGCTATCTTTCACTCCCTCCTTCCAAAATCCAACTATCCTCACTGTTCTTTCGTGCCCCGGCTGATATTCCTTGGCCTCATCACCACATGAGCTTAAAGGGCACTTCACCGAGAGGAATTGCCCAGGCTGACATCATCCTGAAAACTCTGACTCACTTTCCATCACTTTTTTTTTTCTCTCTCTCTACATTGCCTTCCTCTCTTCTGTCAAACCCATCACCAGCACAACTTCCTTTGACTACTAATGGCTTCACCCTGTTTTCATCGTCTCCATTGTGGTGACCGTAGAAGCTTCATGCACAGTTTCGTCTCTGAAGAACATTTAAAAATGTTCTGTTCGCTATAAATTGAGGAGGGATTGTCACTGAGGTGTTTCAAAGATGCTTCCCAATCAGTTTTCTTCAGCGGTGATCAGCCTCCTATTGCCCATTAAAAAAAAAAAAAAAAAAATTATTCTCAATCAATCTTAAAGAAAAGATTTAAGGCCTTTGGGCACTGCTCACAGCCGTTTTATGAAGCCTTCGTACATCGTACTCCCATAAACCTTTTGCAGGTTGTCCTCACTTTATTATTCCACCTCATTTTTTTCCTTATGTATATTAATGAAGAGTATAAACTGTATAAGTGCTCACTTCATCCAATGTAAAGTAGAAACATACAGATCCGTACAGCAAGTAGCTCCTGCTAAAATGATTTCTAATAGTTGGGATTGCTTAAGAAGCGAGCTCAGACTAGTTACTGGTTAGGAGATTTAATAGAACTAAAAGAAATAAACAGTTTTCCATTTGTTGCTGCGCCAAAAAAATGCTTTTTTAGTTGGGTTTTTTTTGGTCCCGGCAGCCTAATTTGGATTTATCAGGAGTGTGTCATTTTCATCGCTCACGGCATCATAAATTGGACACTTTATGCAATTTCCCCAATATATCAAAAACTATTACAGCTAGAAAAATCCATTTTTATAAACAGCAAAGTGTCAACTACAGAAACAAAGAAGTCATTTTAAGCAATAAATAGAAGTCGCAGAATTGATTTCAATTCAGTCTCTTCACTGTTACTACCATCCCAGTTTAGATAATGGTATTTATCATGACGCAATAATTGGATGAAGAAGCTGATCAGGGATGATATTCGGGCGTATATCAGTCAAAAGTGAGGTTACCAGAGATCGTCGTAATTGTGGTACAGGACTGAACATTAAATCAAAAGTTGTTGGAAAGTTTGAAATAACTATTATTGAGATCATATAGCAACATACCAACAACAGAATCCTATTAAACTTTACACATTTCCAATATGGTCTGAGCTGAGTACCGTGATTGGTTCCACCACTGCAGCTAACTTTCTTTGGCAGCCATATTGTCATTTTATGTTAAATTATTATGGATTTTTACTTGGATTTTTTTTTTTTTTTAATTGTATAAATATTTTTTTTAAAAACTGGCTGGGTAGGTTTGCCTTGTGGTTTCATGAGTTGTTTTCACCAAGATAGAACCTTTATTTGAGAAATGCATCATCTGCATTTGAACAATTGATTATTGATCTTTTAAAAAAAAAAAACAACCTTTTAATATCTTTTATGTTACCTGCTATAGTCTGTTACTTATTTTGATAGTTGCTGGTCGCTGATCATGTCTCGTAGTTCCGTAAATATTTCAATAACTATAACAAACATTTGCTTACTTTCCTCCATTTCCAATTCATTTCTCCACATTTTCTCAGGTTCAATACAATAATGACACACATCTACTGATACTTCTACCAGAGGTCTTTTTCCTTGATTATTATCACTATTATTATCATTGCACTTTGTATAACGTTACATTATGACAGTGTAGAAAACTACACATTAAAAACACACAGATGCATAAATCCAAATGTTTTTTAATTTATTTGGACTGCGTGGAAGGGAAATGTTTCTGGTGTTCTGCGCTGTAACGCCTTCACGGCCCGTTCCAATTTGGATCAAAACCATCACTCCGATATTTAATCTGTGGTAAACACCGGTTCCCCATCCAATATCTTGGATTTTTCAATTATTTCCTCCTGCTTTGTATGCACGATTTCACTCTCCTCCTCTACCTCATATCTCCTTGCAGAAGGATGCGCAACTTCTCATCAGGACTCATGCACCGGTAGACACAAATTCACTTCGGCACTGAAATATACAATCATCTCAAAATGGAAAAGATTACTTATCAATCATGATTATGAATATTCTTTTTTTTTTAAAGACTAGCACTGACGTAAAGCAGCTTTTTTTTAAGCGTCTGTAAGGCAGCAACAAGAACTACCGTTTTTCACGATGATACAAATCATTGACAAAACCTCAAAAAAGCAATTACCATGAAAAGAACCTCATTACTAATTCATTTCTGTCAGGAAATGGAACACAACTAAATAAACATGCTGTACTATCATAACCTGAGACAACTGGGGGCATCGATTAAACAGTGACCGAGTTTGTTGCTCCGAGTTAATGATCAGAGCAGACATCCCCCTCCCTCGTGTTCCTTCCTCCTCGTATTGTCTTTAATATCACGGACAGCTCGCTCAACACTTTGAGTAATGGCATCTTCACCGGGGGTTGATGATGAAAATGGTCCGGGCTGCTCCCTGAGGACTCTAAATATAAAACAAGCCAATACAGCTGGAGTAAATAAGGTTGCTGAGTCTCCTGGCACTTGTTTGCATTGTTGTCCTTCTAAAGAGCCGAAACTGACAGGTTCTATAAGTCCTATGGGGGGTGCGGGGGCATGTGGGGTGGGAACAATTTGATATGCAGCCTGTTTATATAAGAATAATGTTTGTTGATGAGGTGTCATTTCGGCGAGGGCAGCGCTCTGACTCAGCGGTTACAGAATGAGACAGCAGTGAGATAGAGGGATGGAAAAGAGAAAGAGGACAGAAAGAGTGACACGAAGAAAGAGTGAAAGTGATAAGAGGTTGAGCATTGACCTTTTTAGAATATAGCAGGTACTTGGCACAAACACACACACACACACAAACACACACACGCAGCATGTCAGCATTGGTCTTTAGGAATGACAGCATGGGGGACTCCTGAGGCGATAGAGTATGTGGATGGAGGAGCGGCTGACAGCTGGAGGGGACACAAGAGGGTTCTTCCACACTGAAGCCAAAGGAGCAAGCCTGAGCCGGGCCAAGACAAGAACCAGACACACCAGCTTTACACTACTACTGATGTTAGCTTACTTTTGTCTGTAAGCAATGAATAGGAAGAGAAAAAGCAGAACTAATTTTGCCATCTCTAATGTTCAACAGTAGCTATAGTACTTTAAAACTGATTTTGTAGCTATGTCAGAAATGCTTTTCTTAATTCTGGTAAACATTACCACTTTTGACCAGAGAGGCCGCTATTGTCAACAAACAGAAAGTTCATAGTAGCTGCTTTAATTCTGGAAAAGCTATAAAAAATGTTGCCTCAACCTGAAAATAGAGATGATAGACTGCCTAAAAACAGATTGTTCAGAATTCCATGACAGGATACAAGCATGAGCTTAACATATCCAACAGTAGTCAAGCTACTCTATACACGAGCCATGAAAACCTTTTTCATTTGATCATTTAAACAAATTCAGAGTGATAAAAGGTGTCTTATTTGAATGTCATGCAGTGATATATAGTTACTTGATGTATTATTCACTAATAATCAGGCTTTTATTAATATATATTACATTTTATACCCCAAGTGCTCTACAGAAAGAAGCTCAACGTCTGTGGAGTGATTATTAATAATTAAAAGTAATGCTACACAGGAAGATTTTTTTTTTAGCTTGATTTTAAAAGTTATCAGCATTGGCCTCATCATGTTTATTTATGACTCCAGTTGTCCTGGGGGGAAAAGTCAACACTGAGAGGTCTGCAGAAGTCTGTACAGTGTCAAATAATTATTTTTCCGTTTAGTGAATAATTGACAGATTTTCTTTTGAGCTCTCTAGTGTGCGTACAAACACATTCCCTGTTTTCATCGTGTAAAACATTGGCTAAAAGAAAGTGTGGTGAGGAAGAAAAGGGTGGTAGATAAAAATCTACATTAAAGTCTATTGCAATACAGTATGAAACACAGGAAGACGAGCATTTCAACAGAGAGCTTCCTCATCCGTAGAGAAAGCAAAAACTGGCTTACTTCAAATGTATTTCTCAGCCTGCAAAAATACTTCATACTCATGCATTTATAAAAAGGTGCAATACACACAACTACCAACAAAATAATTCATTGCAAAGAACACAGTATGATTGAACAAACATGCTCAGTCGATCCGCACAGGGTGAGTGCAGAAGCAGGCTTCAGGGTGGACCGGCTCCCCGTCATCTCCCTTCATTCATAATTCACACAGCCATTTATCACACACACACACACACACACACACACACACACACACACTGCTGTGCACACTAACGAGTCACCTCAGCCACAAACATCGGGAGGGTGTGGCTGCATGTGTGGGTGTTAGCATCTAAGTGCAGAAAGCAGAAGAGTGTGTGTGATTGTAGACGAGTGGTATTGTGCGTCACCTCAATGATTGGCTTCCATCCCTCAATATCACTAAAGACAAGTGTGCACCAGCATTTTCTGTACCCTTGGTTACAAACGGTAAAAGGATGCATCAATGAGTCATGATAGCCATTTATCATCGGACCATAGTTACCATTGTCAGGTAGCGTAGCGCCATTGCTCAACTCACGGTTGGGAAGAAGAGACCGAAGAATTAAAAATACAGTGAGGTAGCAACAGCAGGAGCGACGCACATTTATCCGTTTCATTGTTTAACATTTTCAATTTGTATCTGCTTACACAATGAAGATGCAGTTACAGAGCATTCAAATCAGCCTATTCATGTGTACAAAAAAAGACCTTCATTTGACTTTTACCATGTAATGAAAGCAAGACCTTCAGGAGAATGTAGCTCTTCCTCCCATGTAAGAAATATTTTCCAAGAGTCCCTTTTATTAGCCTGTTGCCACGGCAATTAGCCTGGGTAAAACCAGGGTACGGAGAATGGGGTGTGTTGGTGCAGATGGGAAATGTCCACCCCCAGGCTGATGCTGGTGCCATGCATGTGAACCCTGAACCAGACGAACTTCACAGGAGAATCTTTTGTTACAAAACGCAGACAGGATTTATGACTTTTCTCTTTATAGAACTCCTTTCCCCTTTTCTACACCTCTGCGTGGTTTTCATTCGTTTCGGCCCTCAGATATGTGATAACACGCAGCGTTAAGTTAAGAGACTGCAACAAGAAGATTCCTTTACCACAGTGGCTGTGTTGGCATATGAAGATGCACTGATATTACAGTATCTGTGTAACATCTCCAGATAGTGAGATGTTTCTGATGCTAGTGGTAATTACATTTACCTCCAGCATTCAAGATGAAGATTCAGCCCGAATAATATTGCAAAATGCAAATACAAGGAGAGCTCTCTCTTTGTGGACTTGGTTTACACTTTATTTGGAAGTAGGAAACCAAATAGATCACGCAACTCAGATAATACACCCTCTCCATCACTAAAAAAATACAAAACAGTTTCTAGCACATGACCACCTCCGCACAACAGACCGTTGCTTGGCTGCACTACATTAGCAAACATGCATTACTCCACTGGTTTAATGGCAGCTAACAGAGTAGCTGAAATGTGAAGACAGAGTGCATTACTCTCCTGTTGAGGTGAACAAGATGGAATGAGTTTGTTGGCTGACATCAGTATTGTCAAGAAAATATAGATGGATGAAGACGGTTTTTAGCTTCGTCGCTAGTTTACTTAAAACAAGCTTAGCCTGCTATTTTAACGCAACCACTTCCCAATCTGTACTGATACAATTAAAATGTTCCAACTATCGCGAGTTTCTCTCTTTTCTGTACAAGGAAAAAGAAAAAGAAAGCTCGCTATAAAATGGTTGCAATAGACACCGGGATTAGGTGTTCATTTTTCATTTCACCCCTAAGGAATGTAAAGAAGGAAAACTGCAGCATTTTACTGCTTAATTTGCATTTTAAATATCTAGATCATATCATTACTACAATATTACTATGATGACACCTAGTCAAAATATCAAGATGTGAGGAATTGACAAGGAACAACCAATATGTTGTAATTTGATCGAAATTTAAAAAATGGCCAAAATCACATGAAGGAAGTGCATTATTGGCTATTAAAGGCAAAATGCGTGTCGAAATACTATTCGTAACAAAGAACTGCAGTACTTCAGAGATATGAAAAAAAACGTTCTTATTTAGTATGAGCCCTGCAAAAAATGAATGGTTAAATAAATAAAAAAATTGCACTGGAAACATTTCACTGATTAAAATGTGAGTCATGACACAAACCATGATTATTTCACTCTAACGCAGTACATTATTCTGCAATTGCAATATCACTCAAAAAGAATTGCTACGACATATTTTTTTTCAAAATTATTTAGTCCTCATCGATGCAAAGATTTGTAAATAATTATTAAGAATCAGCCAAAGAGAGTAACGTCATCCTCCAACCGCTAGGAAAGCCAACATCACACGTTCAGCATGTTGCATGTTTTGCACCATGTTACAATGTTGTGTCTGTTCCACATGCTACATCATGTCACGTGTTGCTCTTCATCATAGCGGAAATGTCCACCCTGGTTCCTCTCTGTCACAGTAGAACATGGCAGGCTTCACAGTAACTGCCAGGTCTGCATGGATGTTCCAAATCTCCAAAGCAATAGAAAGTTAACTGGACCATGCAGGTGCGATTATTCATAGCTTTTTGAAATAATACGCTCCCTGCTTTTCTACTCTTAATCCTAAAACTCATTACACCCCCCGAGAAGAAATCCTTTATTGCTTGCTGGGCTGAAGCAGTGAGTAATACCCTTGCCGCACAGGCCTCCCGAATGAGTACAGGTAGTCCAGTCCTGCTGAGTAACGGTGCGACAGCAGATAACCTAAACGACTGCGACTGTGAAATCCTGCTAATCGCCACAATGTAGACCTTCAACAACCTTCCGCAACGGCTCCATGAGTACAGAGCATGACAAGGTATCCTGAAGCTGTGCATACATGCTCGGTCTGATAAGACCAAAGATGACAAATGGTGATATTAGGTTGGTGCAGGCTACAACGCCATGCTAGGATGGACTATAATACGCAGTGCAGGGCAGTACTGAACAATGCAGTGTGATGTATTACGCCATTACTCTCTCAGCGGAGTTGTAATCTACCATGCAGAGCCAAGGTGTTCCAGGCAGGGCTCGGTCACTGCAATACAATATAGCAGCTGAGAGTCCCCCTGGCTGTTACCTTCCCCTGGCAGCGTCTGAGCAATCACATCCCCCTCTCAGACTTCAGATGAAAGGGCCACGACTATGCTGTGTAATAGTAATCCCTGGATCTATTTACGGTTGGTTTTGTAAACCATCCCAACAGCTGCCACCACAGCCTAACCTCAACTCAAGCTCTGTAATGCCCCTCCTTATCCCATCCAAGCAGTAAGCCACTCAACTCCACTTCACAACTGACCCCCCATCTTTCTACTGTCAGGAATGCTGTGTGTGCATACTGATTTTGACTCAAGGGTATAAAAGGAAATTATTTCAGGTATGTGATTGATGGCGTCTGGGAGGGACAAAAGAAAAAGACAAAATTTTTGTCACATAATATCAGCACACGCTAAAATGTTTATAGCATTTTCAAGTCCTCGCAACAAAGTGTCCTGAGCTCACATTTTTCCAATGCTGTATTACTACATGCAGAAAGTTCAGCATCTGACCACTAACAACAGCTCCAACAACAAAACAAAACAACAGCTAAACAGCCAAGAAACGTCCATCCATCCATTTTCTACTGCTTATCTTGTTAAGGTCCCGGGGGGGGGGGGGGGGCTGGAGCCCATCCCAGGTACACTCTAGATGAGTCGCCAGTCCATCTCAGGGCCAACACATAGAGACAGACAACCATTCACACTCACAGTCACACCTACGGTCAATTTAGAGTATCAATCAGCCTCGTCCCCTCTTGATGTCTTTGGACTGTGGGAGGAAGCTGGAGTATCACAGAGAACCCACACAGGAACAGGGAGAACATGGAGACTCACACAGAAAGATCCTGTGATGGAGCCGGGACTCAAACCAGGAACCTTCTTGCTGTGAGGCGACAGTGCTGACCACTGCACCACCGTGCCGCCCGCCAATAAACATCTGATTACCAACTCACTGTCCAGTATTATCTGTGTCTTTATTCTGCTGTATGCTCTGTAATCCACAAGCACTTTGAATTATGCACATAACACGTTATACGACATAACAATTCCTGTTCGGCGCTATCTCACACGTGTGCAAGTGATTGTGCTCACCTGAATGTACCAGCTGGTTGTGTAAACAAGCTATGAACCGGAAGGGTTATAGTTTGTTTGAGGATTATTAAGTGTACAGTTGGATAAAGACGACGTGGATTAAACCGGATGATGCTATAGAGAGTTTGTAAACCGACATTTGTGGGCAGTTTTGCTGTTGTTTTGTTGCTGTAGCTGTTGTTGGCCATATGTTGCAATTGGCTTCAAGCTAAATTTATACTTCTGCATTCTGGAGTCACAAAGAGGTAACACAGGAGAGAATAAATATCCCCCATAGCTCAAGATTGCTATTTGTGAGTATTTGAAGGGTGAAATTTGGGTGTAGATTGCTTTAAGGGTGTGATATCTAGCACCAGCCTCCCTTTCTGCACTGGGGCTCGGTGCTAGGGTTCTGTCACATGGCACCTGGGTGTAGCGGTGGTTAGCCGCCAGAGCAGCACAGCAGCCACACTTCATCTACTTTCACTCATTAATTCTCTCTTGCCTTCAATTCTCCTGCTGCTTCTTAAAACATGACCTCGAAACCAGCCTCATTTAGCGTCGTCAAGGTCGCAGGTAGCAGCAATTATAAGTAGGTCTCTGATGGGCCTCAGGCAAATACCGCACACTTTCAAAAGTGACAGGACATCCCTCTGGAGTGGCATTGAGTGGTAGAAGCATGCGTGTGTGTATATGTCTGTGTGTGTGTGTGTGTGTCTGTGTCTGTGTGTGTTTGTGTCCAAAAAGAATAAATGTGTCTCCCAATAACTAACACCTTCTGCAGAGCATAAAGTAATAAGGACACAGAACATTCATCACCAGAACTATCTGCAGCCAAGTTTTGTTCTGTGCTCAAATCAATCCTAATGTAGCTAATCGATCCTGAAGGCTTAAAGGTGGACAAAGAATTGGGACAAATTAATATTGTGGACCAGAATACAAATGATCTTCTGTCGTATCGCAAGCGCAACCCTTGGCATTGTTAGATTCTCTTTGATACCCACATGACATGAAAACCTCTCTGCCTCATCGTAAATAAACACGAGCGTGACAGCCTCATTATTGGCAATCAATATCATTTGCTGGGAATAAAACGGCCGGCTGACAGGCGGTTGATATGTTCAGGGTCAGGATAACAGCAGGCCAGTGTAGAGAGATGAGATGATGGAGTATTACTAACATTAATCACTTTAGCTGAGGAGATTACCCAGTCTTGCTTAATTAGAAATCTCCCATAAGGCAAACGAGGGGAGAGCAGGTCGGGAGGGGATAGACTGGGCGCCCAGCAAAGCTTCACACCAATGTTGAGTCAGAAAAGGTCACGCTCACAATTTCAAACTGAACATGCCTCACCTTGAGGCGACGGAGCACCCTGTACATATCATACAAAGCAGCTGTCAGAAACTCAAATTAATGAAAGCGATGTCCGCATCATCAAAGCGGAGCTACTAGTGTTCATTTGGGCTACTTTTCCTCTCATTTTCTATTCATGAAATTAGAGTTACAGCAACAGCCTGGAGGATTAACAGCAGGGGAAGACAAGCGTGATAAACACCAAACTGAAAGATTCTATAAAAAAAAAAAAACAATAAAAAAAACAAAAAGAGATTTCTAAAAAGCCATTGAAGCATTCTGGACATTCAAAAATGGGGCTCTTGTTCATCTGTATCACTGTATCAGTCTTACAGATGAAGGCTCCTTTGATCCACAAGATAAAGTCTGCACACAAACACTTCAACTGCGGAAACAAAAGGCAGCTTTCAAGGACCGAACTCAGGAAGATAATGAGTCCATACAGCAAGTCTCCTCGAAAAGAAATCATCTTTTATCAGGTCCTATCATTCTACATTGAGCACAAAAAAGGACGTGTACATTTACTTTCCAGGGAAACTGAGTCAAATATAGCCCCCATTTCTAGTAAGGGACAGCACAGTGAGCTCTGGCCTCCTATGTAACCCATCCCATACGGATGGCCAGAGACAGCCTTTTGGTGTGATACGCGCTGGATCATGTCAGAATATCCTTCAGTTAAAGTGGAATAAAGGAAGCAGTGACATAACTGCTGCAGTAAATGACTAAACAATCAACACAATAACTGATTTATCAAGGACAAATGCCAAATCAAGTAAACATTTGCTACATTCCTGCATTTCCTGCCCATTTTAAATGCTTCCCTCATTGATGGGCTATTTTTCACACTGTTCTTTGCAATGTTCATATTCTAACTGTTATTTTGAAGGCTGTAATTTTTTAGTGCCGATACTGTCTCGATTTTATTTTCACCTTAAAAATCATATCAATGGGGACGTAAGAAATATTTCTATCAATAAAACCCAGTAAAGTTCAACAGACCACAAATTACAAGCTCCAAAATGATACACATCAAAATTATAATCCTCATAAAAGGTTCTAATGCTATAGCTTTATATCCTTACTCCCTAAACCTGTCCGTACATCCTGTCTTGGTGGAGACCGTCAGATTGATTACAAAATATTAGCTAGAGCTCACAAGCCAACTGTCATATCAGGCTGTTATTACCTGATGGATTACAGAGTGAGCCACATTTAGTTTTCTGTCAAAAACTACATGTCAGTGTTGTAGAGCCTGCAGGATGCTGCTACTGTGGCTGCATCTACCACAGGGAGCCACAAATAGCTTCTAATTACAGCTGTAAGAGATAAAAAGGAGAGCAACCTGGAGGATGAGACCAAAAAAAAACCAAAAACCCCAACCTGAACTCTATTTGTGACAAAGTGAAACATCTCACGCAGAAAGGATATCAAAAATAAAAAGGAGACAACCGCACAGCGATCAGTGTCTAGGTCAGAGCAATTTACTTCTGGGCCAGGACACAGGGACCAATATCCAATCCTAGCTGCAATGTTACCCGAGTGATTTACACCGACGGAGCAAGACAGTGCAGGGATCTTTACAGCACAAGAGAACAACTCTCTCCTGACAGCCAGCTCTGTCAACGGCACAGGAAATCTACAGGGAGAGGATAAATCTTAGGAAGGGAACTGAATACATGATGGAGGCAAGAAAGGAGTCGGGGAGGAGGAGGGGGAGGGTGGTAACATGATGGGTAACACTTTCATTCTTGGAATGGAAAAAAAAAAAGCAAGTGCAGGAGTGGTTGTCATTCATTAATCTAAGAGATGAGGGGAAAACACAGGCCCACAAATCACTCGCAGGGCTGCTGCTGCTATGCCTGAGGCACTTTCTCTCTGACTAGTTTGCATTACTTGTCACTGCCATCCGTGCCAAACTGAAAATTCATTCACACACATTGAATTGCTCAACTGCTCTGGTTACCATTTGATAATCAAGGATCACCCGAGCCGAGGATGCCCTCAACAGAACTCAGACATGCGGACAAACATCCAGAAATGAAGTTAAAATGCGCATTTTAACAGCATTTGCAACGTCTTAGCCACTTCACTTACGTTATAACGGCTCTGCAAGCTTTACATGATGAAAACAGCAATCAGCACACATTTGGCTACATCGGGAAATTTGCATAAATGTATGAAATCAATGCTGCTATCAAGCAGTTTCGAGGCAAGACAGAGAAAGGACAAGATTGAGAGGTGACGATAAAACTGCAAGCCCATCTCTGGAAGAGAAGGTGACTGTTGCATTAATTTGTAAAGCAATCCCTGATGTTCCGGGTGAGATTAGAAGACACATTGAGGACGTCTGGAAGGCAATGTAATTTAACAAGGGAACAAAGGGTGGGAGGGGAGATGGCAACAAATATGGCGTCTGTCCGTAATACACACTCATAAGAAAAGCAACACCGAGGCTCATCTGTACCTGGACTTGCATCCACTTTGATTGATACGAATACAAATGCCTCCAGGGATGGCAGGGAAGCACCATCCTACATGTACTCGAGCACATAAAAAAACTGCAGTTTGCAGATACTCGTGGATGAAAAACTGCAGCCACAGTTTTCACTGTTGCAGCCTATTTGTGACCTTGGAACTACATTGTTAGAAATAAAACCAGGAAAGACTGGCTGTGAGACGAAGATGAACTGAGCTTATGTGGAGAACTAACACTGGAAAAAGCTGCAGCATTAACTCAGCTTACTACAACTCTATTAGTCACACTCTTTTATGCCTCATGTCCACAGAGAACCTACCTTTGAGCTGGTCTGCCACAACACTCTGGCCTATTCTCTCAATGACCTGCCCGTCTTCATGCTGGTAGCGATCATCTAGAAAGTTGGCAGTGGCTTGTGATAGATGGACCTTCCCAGCCACACCCAGTTGCTCCATTAGGTTGGCTAGGTTGACGTCGTTTGACCACACGTCAAACTTGAATCGCTTCATACCGAGTATACCGCACAGTACAGTACCGGTGTGGACACCCACCCTCATGTTGACCATCTCCCTCTTCTCCTGGCAGAACTGTTCAATAGCTTGGATCATGCCCAAACCCATTTCAACACAACAGTAAGCGTGATCCGGCCTGGGTTCGGGACAGCCAGCCACACAGTAGTAACAGTCGCCCAGAGTGCTGATCTTTTCACAACCAGTCAATTCGCACAGTTGATCAAAACGTCCAAACAAGTCATTGAGAAGTCCCACGAGGGCATGAGCCGATTTGTTGGCAGACATTTTAGTAAAGCCTACAATATCCGCAAAGAGGATACTAACGGGCTCCATCCGTTTCATGTTGAAGGGTCTGAAGATGATCTGGCCTCGAGGGATGGAGGTTTTCTTGCGTTTATTGTTCTTAGGGCTGGCGATGGCAGCTGCCGCACCACTTGTGGAGTATCGCTTAACAGAGTGATCACCTATCTCCTCGTCACCCTGCTTCATCAGTTCGTCAGCCACAATTCTGGGCATGACAGAGTGGATCATACGTTCCTTTAAGGCCTTCTCCACCTCCAGATCTTTGCCATGCATGATCGCTTGTCCCACTTTAAGGAAAGTGCTGCGTGACCGCACCTCTGACATAATGAACAGGTGGATGCCGATGGCGTGTGCACAGAGGTGGAGCAGGGCTTTCGCTGGGGCCAACCAGCTAAGGGCATTCCAGTCTGTGTCAGGGGATAAACTCAAATCATCCCCTGATTGGGTCAGGTGCAACCAGGCTAAACTCTCAAAAAAGACCGAGTAGAGAAACCCAAGGAGGACAGAGGCATAGAGACGAACATGAAGAACGCTGTACAGGAGAAGAAGAACCTCAATACAGAGTGAGAAGGTGCCAACAGGGGAGAGACAAGGAGACCAGGTGCTACCTCCAACAAACTTGTCATAGGACAGGTTGTATGTTGGCTCCATGCCACTGAACTCTTCCATATCCAACGTAGGTGTGGTAGGTGCCGGGGATTCCGGGTCTCTGAAGCCCGATGTCTGGATTTGGGGGGCCAGGGTCAGAATAAAGGTGACAACAATGAGGAGTAAAGATGCTTGGTTGTAGCAGCGGGAGTAGAGTTTGGTAAAAGTTAAGAGGAAAAGAAGAAGGCAGAAAATGAGAAAGGATGCTGTGGGGATTAGAAAAGCTGTCCTGTTGCAACGGGAAGGGTTGGCAGCAAAGTACAATCCCCAGAGGAGGCCAGCGGAAGCCAGGTAGAAGAGCACATAGCGGAACCGCCGCTGCGTTTGAGGGAAACACCGTTCCCTACAGGCCTCCTCCAGGATGGAAGAGTCAAACTTCGGGTCCCAGAAATGACCTGCTGACCTCTCAAAAAGCTGAGGCATTCTCCTCTGCGTGCGAAAGCCCTTGACAACCAGCCTCTTCACTCCGGACTCTCCGGAGCTACAGCTGGAGGAGATGCTGTACTTGCAGTGCTTGGATCCCCCAATGAATCCTCCTCCGATTGAACCGAGCGGGCCGCCTCCGTGTTTGTGTTTGACACCGCTGCCAATCCTCACTGAGACGCCCCCATCTCCACTTGAGTCACAGCTGACTTCTGTGTTGTGGGGAAGAAGTTGTTGATGTTGGGGGGATGCCATGTTGGTGTTTTTGATCTTTCCAAATCAAAGGACTAAACAACGTGGGGACAATTATTAAAAAAAAAAAAAAATCTAGATTTAAGGCAGAGGATGAAGCCACAGTATAAGAACCAGAGGAATGCCTGTTAGAAGTCCTAAAAATGAAAAGGCAGAGCAAAAATGAGATCCTTCAGTGTATACATTCCACTCAGTTAGCAGCGTAGTGACTGTACAAATACCAGCAGACCTTCCAAAGATTCTGAGTAGTTCACCGGTGCCCCACTTGACGTCAATCCCTGCATTCCTCCATGATCCTGTCTGTTTTGACACACTGCGTGGTTCACTCTGTGCCTGCTCGGTTGCCGTCCACTCTGCTGCCAACACACTGTTACACTCATTGGAAAAAAATTTGGGAAAACTATGAGAATTCCAAAATGAAATCTGTCAAAGGAAAAGTTGAGAAAGAGACCTTCAGCAGACTAGAGGTGTCGATCTGAGAGAGGACACCAGAACCATAACTATATAAAATCCAGTTAAAGGAGGCCGTGAGGTGTTTTCAGTCTTGCAGTACTTGTGTATGTCCCTTCTCTTGTATCCTTATGGGGTTTTGTTGTTGTTTTTTTACAAGCAGACAGTAATAAATTCTGAACTTTACCACTTAAAAAACAGAGTCAAACTTCCTCCAAAATTCTTCTCCACAGCTTATTCAGCTTTAATGCTGTCTAAAAAGTTCTGGTCGATGGATTTGATCACGGATTTTTGCCGTGACGCAATGAACAGCTTCGAACTTTGAGGCGCAGACTGATTTCTTTTATCCCATCGTGATTATTGCTCCTGGGCCAAATCCGGACTATTCCTGTGGTCTGGACCTGGTTCTTTTCCTGGTTTCTCAGTCCGGAGTCTAACCTCAGACGCGGAGGGGATCTTAAGGTCATCAGACGACAAATGCATGAACCGCAGTCAGCAGAAATAAACTGTTAGATCTTACTGCAAGAGCTCAGATGGCCGGTGAGTGAACATGCTCCCCTGCGAGGCTGTGCTCCATCCTGTCAGACACGCCAAATCTCGCTAATTCATCTCACGGTGCGCACTCCAAAGCGTACAGATTGTCCAGATATTTTGTCAGTGTAGCGGGTTCCTGGATGTTGTATCGGCTGAGGAAAAAAAATGCATCTTTGAAGAGACTAAATGAAGTGTCGCCCAGTTCTCTTTTTTCCCTGAAATAAAGTTTGCCCTCGGCCGTTTGGTCCCACAGCTGAATGGAAGAATCCCCGACGAGACTCGGGTAAATTAAAAGGTCTCCACCTTCCTCCACGCTTCCGACACCACAGTCCCGCGGGTCCGACCGGAACGCCGACTTCATCCAGCCACTTTAAATAAACTGCATGATGTGCATTAGAGAATATCTTTATAGCGCCAAATAATTATTTCATTATCCGAGGAGCATTTAACAGACTAAGGCATCGGCATCGTCCAGCCTTTCACTTCCCTGCATCGTCTACAGTTGCTGTTGTCCATTGTTTCCCCTCCGCTGTATGACCACCTCCTGCGCGTCCTTCCAGCGCCAACACCTGCGGGAAACGTGTGTGCACTACCCGGGCGCAGACGCCACCATCTTCTGTGCGGTGACAACCGTCAAGCAGCGATAAAGCTAGTGTGTGTGTTGTGTTTCATTGAGTGTGAAGCATGCCAGAGTAACGTCATCATTTCCACTCTTGTATTTCAAAATAAAAGTCTGTGTGTGGGGTGTGCGTGTCGCACATTTCAGGATTGAGAAAAATGAATGGCAACCATTCACAGTATTTTTATTTTTTTATTTTTTGCTATTCATGCTGAAGTAAAACTCACCGGATTCCCCAGATCTAATTTTCAACAAAAATAGAATCTGCAATATCCTGAAGATCACATAAGATATGGTGCAAAAAGCTGGGGGCTCACTGAACAAAACCACTAACACTTTTGTTTTTCTTATTATTTTCATTGTAATTATTATAAAATATAAGCTCTGTATGCTAAGAGAAGTTATTAATCTCAGATTAAGTGCAGAAATTTGTTTAACAACTGATTAAAAGCCTGGATAGCAATGCAGGCGTTCTCTCTGATGTGGTGCCACCAGTGTCACAGATCAGCGGACAGAGAAGCTAGCAGAAAATTGCTGCAGATGCAAATATTATCTTTCAAAAATAATCCATCTAAGAGAATGTTCCTGTCCCTGTGAATGTCTGCAAGCACACCACAGCTGTATGGAAGAATGAAGTGATGCTCCACAAACTTTAATCTGTAATTCTATCAACTCGACCTGAGGGAGCGTCAGTACATAAAATGTTGACAAGTCTTTAATGTATTTATATTTTTGTGGATTTATATTCTTGTGAAGTCTATTTAATTTGCTTTTTATCCTGGCTGCACAATTTGGGCTTCAACCAAAAAGAAGGGTAAACAAGACTTTTATTTTGAAGAGCAACTCGTGTACATCCGTTTTCATGGCCGCTACTCTGTACTGTAAGCCATTGGCGAGCAGACAAAAGCAGAGGTGTTGATAATTGGCTTGAAATCAGGCAGACGTGTGTGCGTGCGTAAATGTGTGTGTGTGTGTGTGTGTGTGTGTGTGTGTGTGTGTGTGTGTGTGTGTGTGTGTGTTTTGGGTGGGGGGGGGGGCGTTAATGACATTCAGCCACAGAAGCCAAAATACACTGATTCATTGCTGTCATTCACTATGGGATGATTATATTAAATTACAATGCATATAGGTGCTGAATAAATTCTGTTTGTAGAAATATTTCAGCCCCCTTAAGAATAGAGAATAGAGAAATATATATATATGTGTGTGTGTGTGTGTGTGTGTGTGTGTGTGTGTGTGTGTGTGTGTGTGTGTGTGTGTGTATTCAAATATAGGCTTGTTAGAAGAAACTCCTCAGCTCCTATGTGCAGCATAAAACTTTGTTCTGAGACGCTACTGAAACAGTTTCAACTGATATTCATCTATCTGGGTTCTTTTAATTTTCTGTAACTTGACATCATTGCCGATGAGGGCATCCTCAGTGGTCCCTCCAGTTGTAAACGAAATGAAATATCAAGCCGAGGCTTCATAATTAAACAACACTAATGGATCCCCTGCAGGACTCCTGTGTGTAGAAACAACAACATGTCCTTCATGGGAGGGAAGAAACAGAGACCTCCACCACAATTAGATCAGTGTGTTACATTTACATAATATGATGAAAAGAGCCATGTGCCCTGCAGCTGGATGCGTTAGTGCTAGAGAAACCTTGAAAGAAGAATAAAAGCAGAAGATTAGCATTTCCACTTCATCTACACAGTCTGGTTGTATTAAAAATATATTATTTTATATATATTGAGTGTTAATTAGCATATTTCTATTACATCTACATGGTCTGATTGTATTAAATTCACACTCAAATAAATATGTATAAAATGTAGCATTTTTAAAGTAAAAAAACATGTTTTCAACATTGATATCAATCCATACAAGTGTATTTTTAACTCATTAAACAGATTTTTTTTTTTTTTTTTTTGGATAGATTGAGGCTTTTGTGTAAAAACAGAACTTTTAAAACAAACCTCATTTACAAACCCCGGTGTGTAATCGCCTTACATCATTTGAAAATTTATACTTTCACTTCTACATTTTCGGTCCCTCACATGAACTTTCTCCTGGCCAAAAGAGGTGTCAGCCAGCTGGCAGACTCACAGTGATTTATAAGAATATTACGACGCGGCCACCTGCCAAGCTGCTTAGCTCTAGGAGGAAATCTTATATATTAGATACACCAGTCGGTTATCTGACTCAGCAAACTGCATTAATTCAGCCTTAACCAAACGCCTGATGGGCCTCAAAGCACGTTGTTGTTCGTGATTCTACTGTATATTTGCTGTTATTTTCTCACTCTTTATTTTCTGTAGGTTTTAGGTGGCTGTGGACCCCTGCATCAGTCTTGTTCTTAATGAATTCTGAATTGAATTTGAACCTTCAAAATTTTCAAGATTTAGACTCCTGCGACTTTGTCAGGAGAATCTGGGTGCACAACTATCCAAACTACTCCTGAGCTCCAACACATGCACATCCACGCACAGACCCCTCCCCACTTCCAGTCACGACAAACTGCTGGTGCAATGCAGGTCCTAGATAAAACCATGCTTTTAAACCCAGATGTGAGAGACTGGAAACCTCAACGTGTGCAGACTCTTAACAAGGTTTAACAGAGAGAGAGAGAGAGAGAGAGAGAGAGAGAGAGAGCGAGCAGAAACATGAGTGGAGATGTGGAAGAAAGTTAGCGTGAGACAAACGGGAAAAGAGTTTGCTTCAAGTATTAATCTCTCTATTAACATATTAAACAGATGTAAATTGATTACTTTTAAGTAAAACAAAAATCACAAAATTTCATTTTACCTGTTCAATCAGAAATCTTTATTCTTGATGATCAAGCTTCCAAATGGGCTAAGATTGATTTAAATCTTTATACTAAAACAGAGAAAGTGACTCAGCAGCTACTGTAATGGGACACACATCCATTCCAAATCACAGATAAATTAAGATACTGAAGAAAAAAAATACCAAAAATAAAAACACAACATCAGTCAGCCTTTGCCATCATCCCACTAAAACTGTTGCCTGGATGAGTGTTAGTGGCCTGTAGAACTTTACACTTTTACACAGCACTCTCTAGTGGCCATTTCTGAATCTGCAGCGTAAACATACCAAACACATTCCGTGGAGCACTCGCACTCAAAGAAACAGAAAATTAAGCTCATTTTGGAGTTAGATCTTTTGCATTCTGCCTCAGAGTCTAGTTGGGAAAGACTCTTTTCTCTGGGGTTAGTGAGGGAGGAGACAGAAGGAACCGGAAGTGCATTTGTCCATGAGTTTCTGATGAACTTTTTGGAGCTGTACTTGGATTTAGTAGGACTGTGTTTTTGAAGCAATAGTTACCTACACCTCCCTAAAATGTGCACACTAGCAACATATTGAACAGGAAGTTAGCTTAGCCAAGATTAGCACAAAGTTTACACAGATATCCCGGCTCTCCCTAATGGTAATCCAATCACTTACCTTGCACCTCTAAAGCTCACTGATTATTTTCTATTGTTTATTCAAAAAACAAAGCCCATGACAGTTGTTTAGCAGAGGCTATGGGCCAGACTTTGGCAGGCTCAATTATTTCCTAGTTGTCCAGCCATGTTGCTTACAACACAGGAAGTTACTGTGCCCGGCTAAGAAATTGTGCAGTGTTGAGAGTGAATTTCCCAAGTGTCAAGCTTTTGCTGTATGCAGGATTACCACGCCATACTCCGAGGAAGTTCATTGAGGTAGGCTAGCATAAGAACTTGTAGTTGTGACATGTAGCACTCCAATGGTTGTAAGGGTTGGCATCTTTCCACAGAGGTCAGGGGTCAACTCATGAGTCCACTTCAACTTCTCCTCTCTATTGCCTCCAGCCTAGCGTTTGCAAACCAGAAACACTCCAGCAAAACGTCATCAATGATCTTGTGGCGAGGGGTTGTAAAATTGCATCGTCGAATGGTTCAGTACATATAAACAGCTTACTTCAATGCCCATTTGGAAGTTTTACACAGAACAATCAATAAATAGAATTCTAACCTGCGCAACAAATGGATAAATTCAGCTATTATTCAAACACATTCCTTTGGTGTGAATCTTTATGGTCGTTCAGCTAGAAAAAGCTGGGAAGCTTATTGACGAAGGAAAAAAAAGAAGATCATAACACAATATTGAATTCAATTTATATACTCAAACAAATACATTAAGAACAGGTTAAGAAGCAAAGCAGAGGGAACATACCCACCCCACTCTGAAGACTCTGACCCTTGAACCCTGACCTCTGCTTCCATCACAGTGCTCATTTCACAGGTTGTCAACAACCGAGACTGACGAGCTTAGAAAACGAAGAATAAAAGGCCTTATTTTTTTTGGTTTTTGCATGACAGGGTTTGTCCAGGTATCAGTAACATGAGGATATATTACATGTTTATTAGAAGGCAAGTACATGCATCAAGAATAACTGTTAATGAAAATGTGACCTCTATCATGCAGGGTTACTATTGAACTAGGAGTAAAATTTCGGATAACTACCCAAACACAAATCCTTTGTATAGCACCCACAAAAAAAAAGAGGCTACCTTAAACATCTGAAGCTTTTGGAATCAACCCGTTGTAATGCATTTCTCAAGATTTTACAACACAAATTTGCAACACCTGTTTCCCATTTCCTGTTTTATTCACAGACAAGAGAGCTGGTATTTGCTTTCAGTCTTCAATTAATGTTTTCGCTAAATGATCTTTTATTTTTTCTTGACATCAGTTCTTTCCCAAGCCCCAAATCCCAGACAGTCCACAGCAATTGTGCAAGAGAAAGAGGAGGGCATGGATTTCAACAAAACTCAGTGAACAATGGCATGTTCTCATTTCTTCAGCACTAGTATCCTTAAGCTGCCTTATCAAACAATGACCCTTCCCTCTCGCTATCTGCCTCATCCCCACAGTCCCCAGATGCACCTCCCATATTCTCCTGAGGGGAAAAAAAACACTAATATCCTTTCCTCTGCCTCCTCAATAATACAGGCGTTCCAACAAAAGCAGGGTTGCCCTACATCCGAGCCATTTTCATCACCTCCTCTATCTCCTTACTTCCCCTACTCAAGTTATTTTGTGTTCATCAGTTCTTCCGGTAGCGATTTTTCGGCTTCTCTCCACAGCCGGTAGCCTCACAGGAGGACAGGCCAGGCTGTTTGCCTGAGTTAATGCTGCTTAGAAGGGCCGGCAGCTCATTGGTGATTGCCTTCTCAATCTTATCCAGCAGACAGCCTCCAATATAAGAGCACTGAGACGCCAGCGGTTTGAAGTTGGTGACTGGGTTGATGCCAAAGAAGTCACGGTAAGCATCACGGTTGGGAAGGTCAAACTTGCTGACATTGGTCTTGGCAAGGATGGATTTGAAAATGTAAAACTTGTCAGGGTCATCCACGATCTCCTTGAAGACTAGTTCAGGGTCGCTGAAGAAGCTCATCTTCTCTTTAAAGGTCTGGACGTAACGATCCACCAACAGGCCATGGATGCGCACACGGATGCCGTGCTGGCGGATGAAGGCAATCTTGTTCTCCATGCGGTTTTCAATGACCTGGTTAAGATCTTCCAGAAGGGAGATTTCCTCTCGTTTGAAGAGGTCACGGCTGGTGTCAGGTGCATAATCATAAGGCCAGAAGGAACTGACGTAGACACGCGGGGGTTCGGTCACATTGATGAGGGGTGCTAAGCTCCAGAAGAGTGCTCCATATACCCTCATTAAGTCCTGGGTAACCAGGTTGTCAGCCTTGTTCAGGATGATGCGGATCTGGGACTCACGACCCTTTAACTGCCGGAAGAGCATCTCCAGCTCCAGACCAACGTCCAGCTTGGTGGGATCAAAAACCACGAAGATCAGGTCAGCACGGTCAATGAACCACTGGCACACATCATTGAAGGGATAGCCTTGATGGAGGAGGACGAGGAAAAAGATGTGACTGAATCTTGAGGTGCTTTGTATTTGAACATCTCTCAGACACATCAATTACTATAATAAATCAAATCTTTGACATCTGAAACTTTTCTGATGGTTTTCTCTGGTTTACCTCTCTCCTGCTGCTTGCGGTTCTCGATGATTCCGGGAGTATCTACAAAGGTCACGCGTTCCAGCAACTTGTGAGGCATCTCTATTCCAATCAGCTTTTCAAGGAAGTTTTGACCAAACTTCTCCAGGGGAGAAAAAGAGCGAGAGCTGTCTGCTGCCATAACAATACCCTCGACAGAGCGGATCTTCTCCCCGTGCATAATTACCGTGAACTCAGAGGTAGTAGGCTCAGCTCCTGAGGATTCACAGGGGAAAAGAGATTAGCGTGAATAGACTGAGGGAAAAAGCACACATGCAACAAATCTGAATTGATCCCAGGAGTAGATACCAAAGAATTGATCAAGGGTTACAAGGTTACCAGAGATTGGTGAGCTAATTCAACTAAATCTCTGATAGTATCTATCTACTTTATACCCATTATGACTCGCTCTTGCTACCCTGCAGCATTTAGATAAATCTGCTGCCTCGCTAATGGATTTATTCTAGGTTTACTTCTTTTTTAGGTATTCGTACAGAAAGCTAATCCTGAGTTATGACGAAAAAGATTACAGCATACATTTACTACTCATTGAAAAAGAAAATAAAGCTACCGGTGTAGAGCTGATAGGGGCTGTCGTTCAAGCCCAGAAGGTAGTTGATCATGGAGGACTTCCCTACACTCCAGGGTCCCAGGAACAGCACCATGGGCTTGGATGTAATTTCTCCATCTGCACGGCAATGAATATGGAGGTGATTCAAATGTTAGAATGGCTACGTGACGACGGACTCAAGTTCAGATGAAGGTATTTGGACAAATCAATCAATTGTATTTGTTGTTGATAAAGAAGAACTTGAGTTGTTCTTTGTTGACCTGATTCAAACTTGGCTGCATTCTCCTCTTGTGCCTCATGAAAGGATACTTTTACCAAAATAACAATCCATCCAAAAAATGTATTCTGGGATTAACTTTAAATTCTGAGACACACCGAGAATGCACAAGCAAAGCAAGACAAAATTAATCAGCAACTTCTTTTGCATTGGGCAAACCACTGTGTGTTACAGAAATAATCAGTTAAACAAGTAAAAACAAGAAGCTCTCCGGAGGGAAAAGACAAAGCTGTTAAGCATATTTGATAGTGGTGTCCTTAAACTCAAGAGTGCAAAGCTTTTAAAGCAAGCTGTGTGTTTTAAAGCAGGCTGACGTGTGTGTGTGTGTGTGTAGGAGAGAGAGAGAGAGAATGAGAGAGAGAGAGAGCGAGAACGAGTGGTGTGAGTGGACGTGGCTTTGGGGTGGTAGGGTACAGGTAAGCTCTGTTGTCCGAACCTGAATGAATTCAGCCAAAGATGAGCAAAAAATTGAAAACCAACAAAAACAATCAAAAAAGAGAGGGACAAAAGAAGTTTTGGCTGAAAAAACATCTTAACTTCACTCCTCGCCAAACTCTCACCACCCTTTCCCACCACTGTCCCCTCCTCCAGCCTTTTCATTGTTTGCTGAAGCCAGAACTGCACATGCAACCCCCACATTCACAACTACCTAATTTGTAGTGTCTACAGGAAATATTCATATTTCTATGTGTTTGGTTCAAAATGAAAGGGATAAAATCGTTTGGATTTTTGCAGCCTGTAAGCAGCAAAAACAAATGCTTTTAGTGGACTGAATTTAATATGGACAAATTCCCAGAACGTCAGTAGTTCTTCTTTAGTATTAGCCCAATGAAACAAAAATACGCTGGTTCTTAACTATCATTTTGACCCAAAAACATAAAAAATACGCCCTAACCCAGGTTGAAAGATACCAGAGAATTTCATTCAAGTATGCTGCATGGACATTAACAATTCATATATATATATATATATATATATATATATATATATATATGTGAACTATTGTTGTCCTAGATATAAACATCAATTCCCTTTTTACTTTTGATGTCTGACTCAATGAAATGTTTCCGTCTCCTTAGGAAAAAACACAATGTCACATTACTGAGTCATCAAGTTTAATTCAATTGAATTAATTTAATTTAACACTGCCATCCAAAATGGTAGAGAAATGATTATGACACAGAATTTAATGATGATTAAAGATATGAATGATATTGCAATGCTTCTTTGGGGTTGATGCTTTCAGACATGGATCACTCCGGCCTGCTGTGACCCACGCTTGAAATCCCATAGAGAGAGAGCAGCACATGATTCATAATTTAACATATATATGAAGATAAATGAAGTGGGGGGGGGGGGGGGGCGCTGAGCACTTTAGGCAGTGCCATGCATAGGTAAGCCCCACCCACACGCACCTGTGGCTGACTCCCCCAGGGTTCGTCCAGGGTAGGCTGTTAAATGAGGGGAATGGAGGGGGTGGGGGAAGGACAGGAAGGGGTGGAGAAGTGAAGGAAATGGGTGGTGAAGGAGAGCTCAATGAGGTGGTGAGTGTGTGTGGGGGGGGGTGACGATGTATTTGAAGGGGCAGGAGATCTAGAATCCTACTGGTGACTGATGCAAGACTTTTTCAGTATTTTTAGTCTAAAATGTCTAATTCCATGTGGAGGTCACGGCCGTCAGGTTTGCCGTCTACAAATCACCTCTAAATATGATGCCTGTTTCTTTTATTTCATTCTTATTTGGCCCAAGATGAGGCTTCATTTGGGTTTCCAGATGACTCAAGTTCAAAAAATAAATAATGATTGTGAATTAATATTAATATTAATAACAGCTCTTACAAAAAAAGTATATGTAAATTGCACTGTAAGTAACTCTGAGTACAAAGGCAAAAACCTCTTTGAATATGAAGATCTCTGATTACTAGATTTTTTTTTTTCATAATTTAAGGAGGTATCTGAGAGACACTTTGAGCAGGACATTAGTTTTGCACAAGTGAACGCAGAAGACAGTGGTACACAAGCAAAAGGCTTTTTAACAACACGATATGTGTTTTTAATCTGAGTTTTAGTCCACTAATGTAAAACATTTGGGTATCCCTGTTCCAATCTAAATGTCTGTATATCTGTGACTCCATGATGTCAAAAACTACTCATCCAATCAATGTCAGACTTGGTGTGTGCACTGCTGGTGCCTCGAGGAAGTACAGCGCTGTGTTAGAAGTCTGGGGTCTCGGAGTGAAGTGTGGGATGTGCCTGTAGGTCGCATCAGAGATAAGGACAGAATACAAGCAGACATACATACAGAGATTTGGGGGCAGCACACCAGTCGAGATGACAGTTAGAATGTCTGAGATCGAATCCAGAGATCGTCAGGGAGGATTTGTGATGTCACACAATCCACAGCTGACAACAATGGCAGCTGCACTTGTGCTATTTAAAATCACAAATAGGTCTGAATGAGAGCCCTAAACTAAAAACAAAAATCTACAAGTGTCAAGACACTGAAAGATGAAGGATCCCGCTGCAACGAATGAGTTTATTGTGGAGATATTCTATATGTCTGGTGTGTATGTACAAACAAACCAAAGCAACCCAAACAAAAAAACCCACACAACAAATCCAAGAGCAGCAGATGACGCCAACGCCTCACCTGAGATCTCGTGCTGCCTCAGCTCATTGTACTTGTAAGCCTGCTCCATCGGTTTGATGGACGTGTGGTAGATCTTCCGCAACCTCTGTATAGCCGCTGAAGGACAAGTTGGTCATCAGTGACGTGTGACACGTACACATTTCTATTCCAGTACCCACCATTTTGGGTCATATCACAAAACAATCATGAAATTTCTCACTTTCACCTGCATAATCCGCTGCTTTTTCCTCAGTTGCAAGTCGCAGCGTCTCATCGATGTGAGATCTGTCTCTGAGGACTGAGGTGAAGTCTTCCTCCTCTGTAAAAACAACACAAACAAAAACACACTCAGTTTAAGGCCTCATTGTCTATTTAATGCTCTGATAAAGAAGTCATGCAAAAAGATCCAGGCATCCAGATTTAATGAAAAACAATTAAATGACAGTTTGATCACAAAGCTTGATGGTAACCAGTCATATTAGATAAAACTCCGAGGCAAACCATGTTGTTTTTTCCATTTCAACCAGTGTACTTCATCTTAATAATAGATGAGATGTCATTATCAGTTTGTGTTTTCTGATCATGATGATCTTCTGCTGCTTCTCGTACATCTCTTTCTCTAATTTCTCTTAATAGAATTAAAGGAACACACCAACTTTGAAAAGTGCCCTTATTGTCCATCGTTCCTACTGGCAGACAAGCAGACAGACAACTTCTCTCCTCTTTCAGTACTTTACAGAGCTCCAGACATTCACCATCATGGCTGCTTGCTAGTTAGCTGCAGCTACAACGGACCCTGGTGGCTGGGCGGTAGAGAAATTTGTCTCAAAAGTCATCAAATACGCTTTTCTCCAGCACGATCTTTGCCTGGATTAATAGAACTAGAGTTCAACTTTCATTCATTGAGAAAGACACTGTGTTGTCTTCGTGTGAGGTGCGTAGCAAGCGCGTGCTGTCCAGCATCACCTTGTGGACACAGGAAGCGATAGTCGCACAGCGCTGCATGCGTTAGTTTACTCCTTCTTGCAAAATCCAAATACGATCAGGTTTCACCACCCTGTCACACTACAGGAGCACCACACACAACAGAAGCACCAGAAGCTGAAAGTAGGCCTCGGTTGAGGTCTTAGCTCTCTGAGCACTTTTAGTTCTGAATGTACTAGCAAAAGGTTCCCTGTTCAAGTAGAAATAGCAACGTCTGGTTCACGCTGTCTGTGTTTGCACTGAAAATCAATTGCACCATCATATTTTTGAAGTACTTTTTCTTAAAAATACAAAAATTACACAAAAAGGATGAAATAGAATCAGCTTTTATCCAAATGTATACTGAGGAAAATTCAAATGTATCACTTTCTGTTTTAAAAGTTTTTATCTTCTTTTGGCCTAAGCCAGTTTATCTCTCCATACACACGTAGACACGACAGTTTGGGGTTTTTCTCAAGGATTTCCTAAACGTGTGAGGAGGATAAGATGAGGAATGAACATGATGGTATTTAACTAGTCGACAATCTCTCTCTCTCTGTATGTGTGTGATTGAGAATGACAGTGAAGCCAAGAGAACATATCCGCTCACCGTTGTGTCATGTCCAGTTTTGAACCTATCCGATTACTTAGATCACAGCTGTTAGTACAATCAACTCTTAATATAGAACGCAAACCCTGAAAATAAACAGACAAAGACATTTGTTTGGCATCACCACCAGCTTTACAACAACGGCAAAGATAAGAGAGTTGAGAGAGGGCAACCGGTCGGTAATACAGATGAGACAATGATGTGCAATCCTCTGTCTTTTCTCTTCTATATTTACCCGCCTATCACCAACTTATCAGACCTGTCCTTGTGTGCACGGGTCTCAGAACAAGCCTCCCTCCGCTGCCTTTCACACAGTCAGTTCAGACAAACCTGCTACGGCTATCAGCTATATATAGGAGCAGTTGGGAAGTCTTCCGCTTTCACACCTCCATGCCCTGAGGGGTTTTGGACCTTGGCGTCCAGACTCCACCCCCTCCATGGAGCTCTCTGCGAATTTCAAAAGCATGTCCGTAGTAGGATGATTATCTATAATCAGAATTCTGATCTTGTCACATAAACACAGCATGTTCCATCTCAGGATATGCTAGTGATGCTCAGTTTACAAAATAAATCTGCCTTGTGATGGAAAGTCCAATCAAACTGCATGTCGGGCAGATAGAAATGTAAACCAAATCAAAGGCGCTGTCAGATCTCTTTAAAACATTTCTAAGCGTTCAGTTGAAGAACCTGTGGGCCTGTCAATGGCATAATAACCATCACAAAAATCCAGAAGTGACTGGTGCAAAATAGATCTCTCCTTATACACGCAGAAATCCACCAGATTTGCTGTCTGGGTTATTTTTTTCCACATAAGAAGTCTGTTTTTGTATTAGCACTAAAGTTTAGCTAATAAGATGGTAAGAAGGTGACCAGGGCAGCAAGTAATAAGAGCCACAAAGCCATGTTGAAGGAAAGACTCAAGCACGCTCTCATAATCTCACTTTCTGGCTTTAAGATGATTGAGATTCAGTGCCAGAACTAAAAGAACAAATGCATGTGTCCTTGCAAATGTCGTTTAAATTAAATCCTACATTTTACTCTTGATTTATTTAATTATCGCTCATAAACGCTGTCAGACATTTGGTAAAACTCTTGGTTAATGCTTGCAAGAACTATCTGTCTTTCCTTTTTCTATCATGGGTAAACTTCAATGAACTGACATAAAAGTAAAAATTAATCAGAAGAAGAGCAAAAGCATCTTTCCCTTCAAGAAAAAGCCATCAGTGTCATTCCGCCCCTTTCTTTCAAGTGGATAACGCTGTCCAGAGACTGTGGCTGTAGCAGCTACGCTAACCTTTTCAGAAGCCAACACTGTTTTGAACAGTGGCTTCCTAAACCACACCCATATGTCCTCTAATTGGTCAAAATGCATGCAATGATACTGTGACGGAACCAGCAGCGTCCCAGCATAACTTTCACAACAACACTTTAATGATTTAATGAGATTGTTTTTCTTGCGGGTGAAGTTTGCTGAAAGGTTTGAGTGTAACCTGTGCCAGGACTTTTCCTAAACCTAACTTCTTCCTGAGAGAAAGAGTAAGAAGGGGAATTTCTGCTTCTCCAAGGCAAACATCTCATTCCTTTTCTGTCCTGTTATTTCTATGAAAAACTATAGTGGATGCCATTCCTTCTTCTTTCCTGTACAGAACAAAAGGTTTGACAGGACAAAAGTGTCAAATGACATCAGTGTGTGTCTACTCTGAAATATTCTATTCATTAAATTAAAGAGAAGAGACTTAGCCCTCTCAGGTGACAGTGCTCTCTTGGTGCGCTAACAGAGAGTAAACCTGGAAACCATGTGACCAATGCCTTTAATGGTTCCTGGCCAAACATCAGAAGAGCATGTTGGTTTGGTCTAAACTGATGGCGTCATCCACAGCCTGTTTGTCTACAAGCCTGAAGGAAACAATTTCAGCATTAATACACCAGAAATAAGATGCATTTGTGTGATGAAAAGAGCTGGAGTCACACTGGTTCCTCCTCATTTCACTTAGTCACTGCGGGAGATTTGATAGCACATCTCACCACAGGGACGCCAAACAGAACAGTTCTACCATTGCACAGCAATCTCTAAAGACCCCTGCAATGGAACATTATATAACTCATGCTTTAATTGAGACCCCGACAGATGCTGCTTTGCAGTGTGGCAGCAGAAACACACAACGCAGCACCACTGATTCTCCCTGAGTCAACCTGCTAAAAATAAGACTGTGTAATGTTGCTCCCAGCACGGTACGAGAACAAGAGAAACCAAAAAGGTTAGCAGCCGGACTGAAAGGAGGGCATGAGTAATACTGCAATCCTGAAAAGGATCCGTAATGTTGCCGTGTATTTAGATATATAAGCAGGAACACGATTGGATTTAATTTAATATTATATTCTAAAATATTTTGAGGCCACCTTGGGTTAGCACCTCCTGTGTATAAGGATATCAGGTTATCAAAATGAAGAAAAAAATTTAATTTCACTGTTTGCATTTCATGTCTGTCACTCCTTTAATTTGTCATTCTTCTTGAAGGAGAACACTTCTTTCATTTGAATACATTTTAAAAACCATAGCAATATTTGTGATAAATTTCTGTCGGTTTTTCGTCTGTCACACACTCCGTGGTGCAGGTTGGCTGCCTGTCAAATTGTGCTGAAGAGAAACCTCGCACGGGCAAAAACTGCGTTACGTTATCCTCACGGACACTGAATGAAGCTTTGGCACGTGATGTGACCACCATGAGGAAGAGATTTCTGTCAGTCAGAGAGAACTCTCCTCTAGCTGGAGGTTACAGGGATCAGGCTGGTGTCTATGGAGCACACCTGCAGCCTCCTCGAGCCCCTGTAACCTGACTCATCCCTAAGAGCTGTGTCTTTTAGCAACAGCCTCTTGAGTGGGCCTTAACTGCCGTGAACTTGTTAACACCTTACACTCTTGTCGATCCCTAATTGAGGCCCTGGAACACAGCTCCGCAAAGATCAGAGAGGTAGTGTTGCCCGTGGATGGCCGGCCTTGCATCAGCGCTCAAAATTAACCCTACAGGCGCCAGGGGAATAGAACTCCCGACATATGTGCCCTGGGCCACGTGTCCTCACTGAGCCCGTTGCCACACAACGCTCAATCAGTTTGGAGAAACATTCCGGTGGCAGCGGCACATACACCAAGAATGTTTGTGATTTAAGCCTACCGCTGCCTCAGCGCCTGAGTAAGTCATGCTTCAACTATAGATCCTGTTCAATCTTCTGGAATAATGTCAGTCGATTTAAGAACTGTTAACCCACGAATATTAACTGTACAGACTAAATACAGAGGTGGAAAGTCCAGATCAAATCAGTAAAAGTAAAAACACGGTATGTATTGTGCACTCAAGCATACAAACTTGAATTACCCAGTGTGCAAGTAGGCCTGAATGTGTGTGCTGGTACCACGTGCACTTCCACTATATATATATTGGGTAAAACCCCAGGGCGTGTAAAATCCTCGGATCATGTTCTGCTTGCAACACAGTGGAGGTAAATTGAATTAAACTGAACATGATGAGGGTGGCACAGCCGGAAACCCCAGTCAGAGGATTTGTCCTGAGTACTGAGGGATACAGGCAACCTTAACTGAAGGCCAGAGGGGTTCCACTGGAAAGATTTCATCCAAATTTAAACACGGGGGATGATATTTTTACATAACCACAGCTTTGTAAAATAGCAAAGGATTTAAATAAAACACACAAGCTTTAGAGGAGCTTTGCGATAGACTGATAACAAAGCCTAATTAATGCAAAACAGCTATAGAAATATACAATTCTTTCTAAAAGCAAGGACTGGAGGAGGAGAACTTCCACAGGGTGTGGTGAGAGGAGGCCACGGATGGTAACAGGTGTTGCAGCTTGTGAAGCTAGTTCTCCCCCACAGTCAGAAATAGCTCCACAATGGGTCAGAAGACGGACAGAGGAGGGGAATGGCTGCCTCCTATTTTAAGGTATTGACTGTTGCTCGTTCTGGGGGCTCAGAGACATCCACATCCCTCCAAAGTGGCTGTGTGAAAGTTTTTCCAAATGAGAGGTACTGTATCAGAGTGTCCAACGGATTGTGGGAAAACTGGTGTCTCTTTGGAATTTTCATTCAGAGAAATCACATATACAATACAGATTTGTTTTATTTCTAAGGGTCATACTTGGTCATGTAAATGTATCTCAGCCAGAAGAATGACTTTCTAAATCCAAATGTGGGTGCATGTTGCTGTACAGGAAAAGCCGGGCTGTTTTTAGGACCCAGCCATGCTGACTGTGAGGGTTGTTACTAACCTTTGCAGACAATCTTATGTTAGCAACATCCACGTTGTAAGTCCTCTATGGGGTCACTGACAAATAGATGTGAAGAAGAGTGACAGGCTCAACGGAAGGTGCAAGGGCATAGGCACTTTACGCTGAGGTGTTGATCTGAAGCCTCTTTCCCTGCTCTCCTATTCAAGAGACATAAAAGGACATCAAGTGCCCTTGAGGCTTGTCTTAAAGGAACTATTTGTAAGTTTGATGCTAACTTAGCATGCATATTAACACTGTCAGTAATGGTATACAAATAGCTCCCTTTATAAGCTGTAGAGCAAAAGAGTTCAAGTATCTCAGGGTTGTTCACGAGTGAGGGTGAGACGGCGCGTAAGATAGACAGGTGGGCCGGTGCGTCATTGCAGGAGGCTAATGTGAGCGCTGGACAGGTCTGTTGAGGTAAGTGGAGGCAGAGCCAGAAGGTGAAGTTCTTGATTCACCAGCTGATTTACATTCCAACACTCCATACACATGGTCACATGCTTTGGAAATACACAAAAGAAAGAAAAATTCTTTGTGACAAAACTTCTGCAAACAAATATGCATTCATATGTTATCAACTCTCATCTAAGTTTTACACTGGAAATGCCTTCTTTTTCATCTTTGTATATGTAGTTAAAAAAACATAAATGGATACTAAATACAAGGTATAGTGGAACAATATACAATCCTTGAATCCTTGAAATTGTGAATACAAGCGGCTAATATGATTTTCTTCCGGTATGCAAAGCCAAGCTACTGTTGGCCTTGGAGACAAGGTTAGGAGCCAAGACATTTGGAGCTTGCTTGCCGTAGAGCCGCTCCAGCAGTGACTCACTACCGCCTCTTGTGGCACAAAGAGGTATTGCAAGATAGGACACTGGCGCTAGCCTGATAAGAAGTGTGGAATAAGTGCAGAGAGTGTGGCTGGTGTGTCCCTTCTGATGTTATCATCAGAGGGATGTCCCAGACATACCCCATTCCATCAGAGGGGATCACATGGGGGCTGAGCGCCTTTAAATTTCCATGCCTCCCCTTTGCCCACAGTTGTTTTTAATGATGTATTATATTACCACTATACAGTCCACACACACTGGTGTGAATAACAAAGCAAGGCCAAGCTGTAATATGATAAAATATATTAGAAAGTTGTCAAAAGGAAAATGTCACATTGCAATGTTTTCTCTGCTAACATCCAGAGTGTTGCAAGTTGTTGTAATTATATCTGATATGATATATAATCATATATATGTAATTGTATTTGCTCTAATTTTTTGTACATTTAATTAAACAGTTCCCAGAATTAAATTTCAAACTAAAATGCCACATTTGGCTCTGAACACTTGAGACAATCGACCCACAGAATGTCATTCATAATCCTGGACAACCTTGCAATAATGCCAACCTTATAAAACCATGGGCAGGAGCAGAATCAACAGGATGTTCACCCAATCGCACCAGACACTAAAAATATATTCATCAGGTCATTTTGGTCTAAGTCAGGGGAACTGTGCAACGTCTACATTCACACTTAGAGATGATGAACACTAACACAGGAAGCAGATTCTTCCCTCCACTGTAAATTAAAATGTAGGAATTTCTCTTTGTAACATACAACAACTTCTGATGCATCTGGACACTCCAGTAGTGATTAACTGGTCTTTCAACAATCAGACACCCTCTGTCAGGTGACCTAGCGAGGGTTGATCAAGTACTGGCTCGTGTCTCCCTGACCGTAACTGTCCTCTGCTGATCCACAGCCACCCTGTAGCTACTTCCACTGCCTCAGTATCCAACGCTAGAACAGTGCATGCTGTTAACGTCATTTATTTGCTCCGCCTCTAATAACTTTCAGCTTCATACATTTTAAATTACACCCACAATGAATGCAACTGGTTTCTGAATATGATGTTGATATCTTTACTTTTTGGATCAGGGTATCTGCACCGCACCAGGCAGTTGGGCAACTCATTCAATTTCACATCCCTTTAGAGGAAGATCACCATTTCTTCTCCTTGCAAAGTCAGCTACTTCAATGGCGTTCTTAACGGTGATCAAACCAATCAATAACACAAATAATTACATGGGTGCCAACAAGTTCCTACTTCCCATAATTCTCCATAACTGAAGCTAAAATCCAATTTAATGCACATCAGTTCTCTTTTGAGACAGATGCCACTTAAAGACACCTGTATGGGATAAGAGGAGAGGTCTATGAAGGCATGAGCTGCAGCTACAATACAGCCCCTCCTGCCTGGAGAATGCATGTCCCTATAAGGCCAACGGCTGGGAATAAATTGTGATTGTGACAGTGCAGAGTGACAGCAGCTGTGCAGCGAATCTAAAGGGTAGCACGGGGGTTGGGAGGGGTGAGGCGTCAGGAGGGAGGGAGGAACTGTAGTGGATAGTGTTGGATTTCAGGAGGCCTTCCAATCTTAGACACCTGACAGCAGCCTGGAATATGAAAGCCTGGCCCCAGGGCTGCGGAGCCGAACGCCACCCCAAGGACGGACAAGGGTGACATACAAGGGTATCGCCAACTTCTCCAAATCCATAATTCGGTCCACATTTTCTCTTGGTGATCTCTTATGAGCGATCAGCTAAAGATACTCAAGTCTGAGGTTGTTACATAATTTGTGTGAGAGTGTCATAATCCCTCAACCTTATGATGGTGTCATCACAGGAAAAGCCACCAGACAATCTCGAAAATCAATTATTTCTCTTTAAACTTGCAGGAGATGAAATTCATGAATCAAACCAGTTAAAGGCAAAAAACACCCACCAAAAAATAGAACCCAAGCTCCCACATGTCTGTTCCGTTCTCCTTGGTTTTCCATCAGCTGGTGCCATGCATTTGGACAGCTGATATACTGTCAGTCCACATGGGGCTGAGCTAGTTTGAGTATTCCTCTCCTTCAGAAGTTCCCCAACATGTATGATTAGACATTTGTTCCTATGTCAGACATAGACTCGAGAGTGTTTCCATTTTTGCATCAGGTGCCAAAAGTTTAATTATAAACTGGGACACATTTTAAATAGTTTTACTTGGCGGCAAAGAAAGACCGGGGTAACGTTTCTGTCACTGTCACCGTCGATCCTCGACTGGTGTCTACATGACTGTCTCATAATGAAAGGGGCCCTCCCTGGTTAAATTGTCCCCAAAAATACCAGAGCTTAGCTGGACTATCACTTTTAAGCAAAATGAAATATCGTGATAAAAGATCCTGTCGTGGAACAAGCTAGAGAAATGAAGCCTGACTGAAGCTCATTCATTAAACCAACCTGTCCGTCATGATTTCATTCACTGGCTGTACAAAGGTTTCCAGGATCTCATTCAGCTCCATTGTTAAAGGAGATGCAACGTATTTGGTCAAAAGTGCTTTAGAGTCTTACCTGCTGTAGCCTGCAAAAGCAGCAGGGAGACGAAACAGCAGACCGAGATTGTACCCTTCATGATGGCTGCCAGGAGAACTCTGATAGTCACACAGACTATATATACCAAGGCAGGAAGGTCAAAGGGCAGGAAGAGAAAGGGGGCGGGGCAAAGAGTGCCAGCTGACAGAGGGGCAAGATCTCTGTGTGTGTTTTTGGGGTGTTGTGGGAGTCAAAGCATGCCACAGGGACTCTACGTGTACGAGCAGCTGACTCCTTTTAAGAGAGGTCGTGGCATCAGTGCAAGGAGACCTGTATAACTGAAATGTTCCAATTCAAGTCTCTGAAGCGTCGTACTTTAAATCCAAGTCTTTTTTTTTAATCTAATCGTGTGCTAGGCGCTTCAAGAAGAACTTTGATGAGCTTAGATGCTCGATATTTGTTAGCCCTACCAGTTGCCGCATCAGCTGAAATCCCGCCTTCCAACTCATTCATTGGCCAGACTCCACTGCAGGATGTTGTCATGGTGTGCAGTGTAAACTTCAGGTCCAAGCCAAAAAATGAGCCAGGAGGCAAGTTTCAGAAACTGTTGAGGTTAGATCATTTTTTTCACTCAAAACAAATTATTTGTGTTTTCTCTCTTCATTAGCTTAGCAACAAATACAAGGTTTGTGTTTTCTGAAATCTGGAAGTTATTGAAGAAGAAGTTATTGATAGGGAAATACATTTTCTCATGAATTAAAATGATCCAATGGCGAGTACTTCATTAACAAAGGACATATGAGTTTTTGAAGTATCACTTCAATGTTTCCATCCATCCATCCATTTTCTTCTGCTTATTCCTGTTAAGGGTCGCGGGGGGCTGGAGCCTATCCCAGCGGCTACGGGCGAGAGGCGGGGTTCACCCTGGACAGGTCACCAGTCCATCACAGGGCCAACACATAGAGACAGACAACCAGTCACACTCACAGTCACACCTACGGTCAATTTAGAGTATCAATCAGCCTCGTCCTCTCTTGATGTCTTTGGACTGGAACACAAGAACAGGGAGAACATAGAGACTGAACAGAAAGATCCCGTGCTGGAGCCGGGGCTCGAACCAAGAACCTTCTAGCTGTGAGGCCACAGTGCTGACCACTGCACCACCGTGCCTCCCACTTTAATGTTTCATGAACTGAAAAGACCACTGTCACATGCTGTGTGTGTGTGTGTGTGTGTGTGTGTGTGTGTGTGTGTGTGTGTGTGTGGTCTTTTCCTTGAGACTGATCAGGCAGCTGGTGGGATAAAAAAATGCAATGCCAGCATAATGATCGCTTTCCACTTTTATATTTCTGCAAGGTCAGGAAATATCAACAATGTTTATAATTCATATGGTCGCCTTCTTCACTCAAGTCATTTTTTCAATTTTTTCAGAAAATACAAAAAACTGGAGGCAAAATATCATAAGAAATTGTTTGTGGCAAACAAAAAAACTGTCAAAAAATGACTGAGGCGATCATGTAATCTGATGGACTACTGGAGGCTGCTCCAAAGTTTAGGACTGACAAAAAATACCTGTGGTTTTAAAACAGGACCTGAGATAAGCTTTAAAACCCAGATCAGATTCTCACAGACAGCTAGAATATGAGCTCAGTGTAAGAGTGTGGGCTACGCCACGCAAGGGTTTGCATGTGATTAGGACCATATTCTATATGAGCCAGGGAAGAGAGGCGAGAATTTGAGTGACGTGGGAACAAAAGGAATATTGCCTGCCTCTAAATTAAAGGTGAAAGACTCTTGAGTGATTGATGTATTACCAGGAAGAGAATCATAATGAGTGACATGTTTCTTTGCCTGACATACAATAATTATCAAGGGACTATAACAGCTTTAGGGTGTATGTAGTAAATGAGGGGTTGGCATCAGAGGGAGCTGACTGCATTTTTTCATTCTAGTAAGGAATGCTCCCTTGGCTTGTACGTGTGTGTGTGTGTGTGTGTGTGTGTGTGTGTGTGTGTGTGTGTGTGTGTGTGTGTGTGTGCGTGCGCGCGCGCGTGCGTGCGTGAAGAAGGAAAGGAGATGAGGCAAAGGGTATGCCTGGAACGTAAAGACCCCTGAGTCACCCTAAAATCCCTAACACAGCTAAATGTTAGGCGGATTACGGCTTTATCACACTCAAGCAGACACACTCTGCTGAACATAATCTCACAATTCCTCAGGGAATCAACATCTCCAATGTAAATTAATCCCCAAAATATGGCAGGAGTTACTTACTTGAGCATGTCCATCCCAAATGACTTGGGAAGTTTGTGTGTGTGTGTGTGTGTGTGTGTGTGTGTGTGTGTGTGTGTGTGTGTGTGTGTGTGTGTGTGTGTGTGTGTATGCAGACAATACAGGATGAATAAAAGGGCTTTAATCCTGTGGCGCTGCTCTGGTGGAGGTTAGTGGTTGATGGTTTGATTATGGGGGAATTCTGGTGAAGCTAAATTCTTTGCATGTTACAGAAAAACGCTGGCACCGGCGGTGACTTTTCTAAAATGCTGGCTGCTCTAAGTGGCACTGTATAATTGATCCGTAATGTATACAGAGGGATTATTTGTAAAACCTTGAACTGGTTGATTCAGACATTGTAGTTCATATGTTGGCTGCTAAAGCTGTCATTTTCAGCTTTTGCATATAATTCATAGTGTTGTTAGACAGGGATTTAGAAATGTGTCCACATACCCCCTAATAGCCTCCACAGCCCAGACCAGCGGTTAAGGTTTGGTGGCAATCCGGACCCCGAAGACTGTTCTAAACCAGGATATACAGTAACTATTAAGTGATTTTTGTTTTTTCTGGACATGGTAAGCAATTTTTTTTATTAATTTTCCATCCATCCATTCATCCATTTTCTTCTGCTTATCCTGTTAAGGGTTGGGGGGGGGGGGGGCTGGAGCCGATCCCAGCAGCTTTCGGGCGAGAGGTGGGGTTCACCCTAGACAGGTCACCAGTCCATCACAGCACCAACACATAGAGACAGACAACCATTCACACTCACAGTCACACCCACGGTCAATTTAGAGTATCAATCAGCCTCGTCCCCTCTTGATGTCTTTGGACTGTGGGAGGAAGCTGGAGTACCAGAGAGAACCCACACAGGAACAGGGAGAACATGGAGACTCACACAGAAAGATCTTGTGATGGAGCCAGGACTCGGCTGTGAGGTGACAGTGTTTACCACTGCACCACCGTGCCACCTTTTTTTAAATAATTTTTTTTTAAATGAAATGATTGAAAGATTTTCTGGAAACCTTTAGTGTGTGGAAGCATCATTTACATTAAAGCAGTGCATCTCCTTCAAATACAATGACAGATTAATCATTGTGGCTCATGCCCTTTTCCTTGCTGATGTACCTGGCAGTGTGTGTGTGTGTGTGTGTGTGTGTGTGTGTGTGTGTGTGTGTGTGTGTTTATTGACCCAAGGTGCAGCGATCATGACTTGGATTAGCATCTTGTTATTCCACACCTGTGAAGAGATGAATTACTGTGGCAAGGATGACATTTACCCAACAACAATATAAATATCTGCAAAACTGAACATTAATGAGATCATTGAGGACACAGAGCAAAGATTTGGTGCGACAAATGAAGAATCTCTGCAGGTGTAACCACAGGACATTTCAGCATTCCAATTGGCATTGTAGTCATTCCATAAAGTTTTCTAGTACTATACTGTTGTCATCATTGCATCATATTGTATTTAACAAAGGTTGTCTAATGGTTTGTTGTTTTAAATGTTCTCGTCAGAAAAAGTTTCCTCTTCGACCTCTCAATCTTAAGCTCTCCTGAGCAAATTTTAATGATGAGGTTTGTCTCCATGTTAGAAATCCTTCAAATTTTTATACGCATGAATCTAAGCAATATAGTTAATCAACTGCTGTGACAGCAGATATTCTGAGCTTTGTTCATAAATGTGACAACTAAATAAGAAAGCTGTGAATGAGTGTGTGAACCCAAACTTGAATGAATGTGTACCCGCGGACGAAGGCAGGATGGGAGCTCCTGTCCCTGGTGCTCACTTTCAGGGAAAGAAAGTGGACTGTCTTAATTTAGCAATGAGCTGCGCGGTGGGGGGCACAGGCCTCTCATCCACCAGTCAGGAATCAACACTCATGCATCAATGACCTTAAGCGCAGACCGTTTCGTTAACGCTTATTATGTCGTCACCACTGTAGTAAGAAAAATACACACACAGAAAGCCCGATGTGTAAAAAACAAAGTACAAACTTTATTATTCTGTCTTTACAAAGGCACAAGCCTCTTTATCCCCAAAACATTTCTCTTTAAAAATAACCAAAAAAAAAACAAAAACAGCTTCTTGATGTCCGTATGCACTGACAGGTCGAACAAAAGAAAAAAAAGAAGGTATAAATGACAGGACAGACAAAAAAAAGTGAAGCAAAATGCGAAGGGAGACAAGAGATGGACAGAGAAAGGTTTTGCATTGGGGAGGGGGGGTTTAACAGGAAATGATTTAGAAGGCCTGGACATGGAGCGAGACAGGGATACACAGCTGTGCATTTAATTTTTATTTACTCATAACCTCAAGAGCTTCAACTGAGGAGGTGCCCCTTTTTACAAAAAAGAAAGAGGCCGACTCCTGTATAGTACAGTAAGTGCTTTGTAATCTTGACCCCATTTAATCATTCCTGCTAATCTGACAATCTGATATGTCCACGTGACACGCAGCAAAGGACACAAGCTGGGAACAGAGCAACGTAAACATGTTTTGAATCACACCCCACCAGCCTGACCCCCCTCGTATACTGATAGGCACGAGGGGGGGGGGGGGGTGACATCCCACCATTTAATTCTCAGTTATTTGGCTGACGTCAATATTTTTAAAGGGCTATAATATAAATAGTGAAAGGGTTTGTGTGGAAGCTGAACACACCGTCTGTCCAGCAGTTCAGAGCTCCATCCGTGTTTGTGGTAACACGCTAGCGACTGGATGGGATTTCAAAATACACGGGACGCCGAAACATAACTAAAAAAAACACCAGATTTAACTGAACCTGGTGAGAGCTATTTTTAAAAAAAGTACTGGAATGTTCAAATTTGATTGTGGAATATCCCACATATCTGATAACAATAGTGCATGCGATGAGGGTGGGGAAAAGAAAGGTTTTCTACATGTAAATGCAAACCAGTATTCAGATACATTTTGAATACGTATTACGAGGAGGGGGGAAAAAAACAAAACAAAAAGGAGCGCTTAAATGTATTCAGCATACCAGCAACTTGTTCATTTTTGAGCCAAAAAAGACAAAATATGAGCGAACGTATTGTCAAACACACTCAAGTGTTTACAGGCGCTTCTAAAGACCTTGATCAAGTGTTCAGGTACGACTCCCTAAGGCTGGCTTCAGTAAGGCTGCCTCCGTCCGCTACACGTATCCCGTCATTTCTACGGGGGGAAAAAAACAACAACACAACAACATGTAAATGTATGTAGGAAAACGTTAACTAACGTTACACAAAAAGAAAGATGTGTGTGAGGAAAAGCACAGGGCGCGCGGTCGACCCGCTCTCCTCCGTGGCACATTCAATTTCATTGGGCATCTTCCTCATTTTGCTCTGGTCGGACACGTGGACGAGAAACTCTCAGGGCTCGACAGAAGCAGCTCCTCAGGATTGAGCCAGCAAGTGATTGTATGTCAGTCATAACGTGCCTTCATTTCAAGGCAACAGTGGTGCTCGTTGTAGACTGCCAGAGTCTGGTGCACCTCTGATTCTAAAATTCTGCGAGGGACACACACACACGCGCACACACACACACACACACACACACACACACACACAAACACACGCTCACAAACACACACCAGTGGATGTCACTCACTGGTGCCCACACGTTAGCTTATTGAAGAAGCTTTTGAATTAAGAGGGGCGTCAAGGAATGTCAAAGCACTATTTTTTTTTTCCTTTTTGTCAGGCCATGAGTAAAAAAACAAAACAAAGAAAAGCCAAATACATATGTTGGTTTTTACTGGGAACCCAGCCCAGTAAACAAAAAAAGAAAAAAGGAAAAAAAAAGCAACAAACAAACAACAACAAAAAAAGAATCTTGAACCAGTAAGTGCACGCTCTCCATGAAAAACAGATTTCCTATGGTGCTTTTTGTTTTTTAACCCCTCTGGTACAATCACTTAAAATCGCTGGCTGAGGGAGCCTTAAGAGAAACATGAAAACAAAAGTCGACTTCACGAGAGTAAAACAACATTATATCCTTTAGAAGCCTTTAAAAAAACAAAACTAAAAGGTGGAGACGGTCTTGCTAAGCTCACAGTGTCTCTCCATACAGCTCAGATGGGTTGGGAGGAGGAGGGTGGGGGGAAAAAAGAGAGAGAAAGCGTGGGTGATGATGACGAAGTTCATTAACTTTGTCTCCTGTTTGCAGATCATGTGGCTTTTGGGGGGGGGGGGGGGTCCCGAATAAAGTGAGAAAAGCCCCCCCCCCCCCCAAAAAAAACAGTGGATTATAGTTGTTACGCAGACATTTGAATGTATAGTATCCAGTATGACAGCATTTATAGATCAGTCAGTGAAATAGTTCCTCTAATAACCTTTCTACAGTTTAAAAACAAAAGTGTGAGTGTGTGTGTGTGTGTGTGTGTGTGTGTGTGTGTGTAAGAGAAGAGGGCTGCAGAGGAAGATGCAGAAGAGACTGCTTGTATGAAAAGTGTAAACCTATCCGGGCTGTCTATCACGGTACAACATGTACGAGAGTGTATTTAAAAAAACAAACAAAAACAAAACAAAACACGAGTGCTTTAGTTTGTCTACCAGCCCTATTTATGTCCAACCAGAGTGCTGTGGAGCCTCCCGTAGCCCTGGTCTGCTTGCTGTTGCGTTTGTGTGTGTGTGTGTGTGTGTGTGTGTTTGGATGCATGTCAGGGAATGGCGTGCGAGGCATCAGAGATGAACTCAGGGCAGTGAACAATCGTCAGGCCCGTCGCTGTTGGAGGCCGTGTCTGAGCCCGCCACGTCAGAGGGGACACGGCCTGAAGTGACAATGACCGCCCTCCGCTGCTCTTCCTCGCCGACACAACCCTTTCCCTGGGTGCCCTCGATGTGCTGGATTGCCTAGAGAGAGAGAGAGAGAGAGACGGCAGGGAAGACGAGCAACGTGAGAGGCGGTAGCACCCTCTAGTGTTCGGCTTTGAAAAAAAAAAATCTGTAGACGTTTTAAAAACGGTGTCTAAGGATTTTCCATGCGTCTTACTTGAACTATGGTGTCCAGGTTCTGTCGAGATGTGGAAACTGTATTGATAACTGACGCCGGGCCCATGGTTACCACGGTGACATGATGGGGCTGTGGAGGTTGGACAGGTGCAGGGACGATGACTGTGGCATGGTGTGTGGGTGCAGGGGGGGTAGCAGGGGGCAACACCTGGTTGAAGGAGAGCAATAATCATGGAAGTGACAGTGCACTTGACAAAGGAGCACAGAACATACTTCCTGAAATCTTTCTCTCTCACACACTCACACACACACACACACACACACACTTTGCATTGGACTTTTCGAACAAAAATTGCATCTCAGAATTACAGCTTTACATTAAAAAGGAAAGAATATTAAAAACATGTTAAAGGAGAATATTGCAAAGAGAATGATACTGAGCAGGGAATAGAGTGCTATTTATAGGGATATTTAGATAAAAAAGGAGTGTTTTGCCTTGTAGTACTAGTACTAGCTAATCATACACGGCTGGTTCTCTCTGCCCTCGGAGTCACAGAGAAATGATGCAAGAGGAAACAAAACATCTTCATGAGCCCATCACACTCATCTGCGAGTACTTTTTATGTGAAATATTCCATTCCAAAAAAACCCAAGCTCCCCTTCCCGAGTGAACAGATCTAGCCAGACTACACTGAGTGTGTTAATGGTACTTGTACTTCCATCTTTATTCCCTCGTAGTCAAATTAAAGGTTCATGAAAAACTTGTTTGGCCTGAAATGTCTAGTCTAGGGTGTTTGAACTTAAAACGCGTGATGTGGTTGAAAGTTCAAGAAGTAGCGAAAGTAAATGGGTAAAAACCCACGAGTCAGAACGGCAAAAGAAAAGCAAAAGATGACAACGTGAGATAAATTCAATCTACAGGGATTTTAATTGTAGGTCATATTACTTCGATTTTTCAGGGGGGTGTCAGAGTGATGATCCCAATCTCTCTCTAGCAGCTGCTGGAGGGTAGGCCGACCGCGCCCATGGATTGATTTGCCGTCGTGTTTGGTTAGAAACGGGACGCTACGGTTGTCAGGACGGGTGACGAGCGCGGCAGAAGGACACATGTGAGCAGCTCATTTAACGACAGTCACGCATCTTTGCAGTTGACAGCTCCGACTCTGGAATTTGGGGGGGGTTGTGCGACTGGCTGTTAGTGTGACATCCACAGTACACTGAGAGACGGGGAATACACGCTTGGCATCAGATCAGACAACAGCTGAAACACTAAAACCCAGCACACCGTCTTGTTCTGCTTCCATCTTCCATTCATCGATCGTGACTGGAAAAAAAACCAAACACAAACCGCTGTCCTGCACTGCTGGAAGTCCTGTCAGACAACTAAACCCTGTTGTGCCTGAATCCTCCCCATTCTCCAGAGGTAGGTAGAAAAGATAAAATGGTGTGAAAAGCAATTCGTTCAGACGTTTTCAGGAACCGTTTCTCCTGCGTCCATCTTGGATTCGGCTGTGATTTAATTGAAATGATGGGATCACGGTAATGCCGGGGAAAACACATCAGGATGCTGCTTTATGCAAAGTCCAAATTAATGCCTCGTCACGTCTTTCCAAAAGACAACAAGCAAACGACTTAAAATGCTTGTTCTGTGAATGGAGTTTGGCTTTGATTGCTTGCAGTAAAGTAACATGGTAAATCTTAGGTTTTATTGTATTAGGCTACATAAGTCGCCCCAGCTTGAGGTCAACAAATTTGGCGACAGCTGCTCTGATGTGTAAGCGACACTCAAGTGTTCCCAACCTGTGGGCTGTGGGCTGGGGTGAGGTCCCTCTCCAGCTGCTTGTGCTGCTGCAGACAGACGAGGCTCTGTGTTTGGGCCTGCTGCTCCTGGACCTGCTGAGCGATCGCTTTCAGTTTCTCTGGATACAACTGGGCGTCCAGGGAACGCATCTAACACACAGAGTGTGAGGAGAAAACCAGTTGATCAGGAGGCGCTCGCAGCCTTTTGGCATGGGTAGCTACGGCGATCTGTTGGTTGCTGACCTGATCTTCAAGCATCATCCTGCACGAGCGTTCTTTCTCCAGCTGCTGCCTCAGCTCGATCATCTCCCTCCTCAAGTCCTCCGTTTTCTCCTCCTCCAAAATGTCTGGTGAGCCGATCCCTTCGTCCTTCTCCTCGGCACGCCTCCTCTTTGGGGAGGAACCACTTAACTCCTGGTGAGGGCACAGAGAAAAGGAGGAGTCAAATAATGGACTTGGGAACCGGGTGAAGATGCTGGAAATTTTAGGTGCTGTAATGGCGGATTTTTACTTGTATGATTCGTTTGAGTTGACTGTTCTGCTGCAGTAGCCGTGTTTTCTCCTGCTCCAAAGTAAAAATATATTCAGCCGTCTGCTGCAGGATGGCGGCCTGTCAAGAGAAAAGGGGGAATTCAGACCTGCTGCAGATACACGAAGCTCACTGTCCGTTTCAAATCTGTGTGTGACCCACCTTGCTGAGCTTCTCTCCATCACTGTGTGGGATGAGTGTTTTAAGTGACTGGAACCCAGCATTGATGCTCTGCATACGCCGACGCTCATTGCTGTTGGCAATCTCTCTGCGAATTCGCCTCTCTTGGTCCCGGGCTGTTTCTGGGGTCAGAGGAATGTTGGCCAGACTATGGAAGAAGGGCAGGAGGGGGCACATCCGTCAAAGAAAATCAAACAATCACAGCAATATCACCCCGATATGGTGGGTTGGCAAAAGAAATAGAAATTGGGGGGAGGGGGGGGGGTTTAATTACAAAATATAAATGTTGATCCAGCTGGCATGCCCCAATGATGAAACTCAGGGCCGACACCGACGCCAATTTTTTAAAAAAAATAATTTGGCCAAAATTGGATTGTTTTCAGCAATGCTAGTGTGGTTTTATTGTTTGCTTATGTTGTTTTTGATCTAATCTCTGCCTGGGAAACCGAAAAGAAAAGGAGGGATAGTTAAAAAAAGAAATTTCCTTGACTATTTCACCACAGCTGAGTAGAATTTCCAGCCGACACACTTCTGAGACAACGTTAACTACAACCTCACACCTCAGCAGATAAACACTGGCCACTGTCACCTGTGAATGTCTTTTTAATTTCTGATAATAAAAAATCTCATTATATTGTAATATCATTCTATCAGTGTCATAAAAACGCTCTGGGACAATTTATCATTCGACAAAATATGTAATGGTGGCCGGCCTGAACACAGCAGGGAGCTCCAGCATTTATCAGAAAGACGTAAAGGAAAACGTCCATGTTTGTGTGCAGCTGTTGAAATGTACTTGAGTAGCAATAAATCTATGCTACAAGTTTCTTGCTCTGACCAGGCACTATTTTCTCATGGCTCACAAAGCCAGAGGTGAGTGGGAGTTCTGATTTGTACATAATATAAGTCAAACAGGCCAAAATTCATTCTGAGGTGCAATTAGAGCAGCAGCAAGTCTGTAAACATTTGTACCCTGGAATTGTTGGGATGGTTAGCCACAGGCTGTAATTCAATTGAGAGGAAATTCTGAGCAAACTTCCTCTCACATCCTCTGTATCGAGCCCAGTATCTCTGGGACCCTCCTCTCTGGCCAAGCTCTTATCTGTACTGACTCAGCTGCCTCAGTACAAACACTGCAAAACAATTGTGCAGACACAGATGACAAAAGTTGTTTGCATCCACGCATGGCAGTGGCACATCCAGCAAGCACATCCACTGCCAAACCACCACCGACCGGGCCTACACTTCACCGTATCGCACAAACACAACCGGGCGCGGAGGAACAGTAGCGGCCCAGAGGAGAACAAACCGAGGCTTCAAACAGGAGATGCTAGTAGAAGGAATTGAGTAAAGCTGGTGATCACTAGCAAAGTACAAACTACAGCAATTTTCCTTTACAATAATCTGTTGTTTAATTCCTTTTTAACACTGATGAGTCCAGTGATAAGCTGCATCAATGACTTCCTTCACCGTAAGTTGAACACAGCTCACGTAACGGACAACATAAGGAGGACTTGGGCTCACACACCAGCAGGAGCGGAACGATACATCGATCTGTTTCGATATCTTGATTTAGTAACACGACGTAGTCGATGAAAACTCCTAATCGCGATCATATTGCAGTCCTTGAAGAGAAGGTTTATATTGAGTTTTACCCGGCTCATCTGCTTTACATTTTCCGCAGCCTTAACTTTTAAGTTTTTATCTAAATTCACCGTGTTTCATTATCTTTCAAAGTATATAAACTTCTGTTACATTCATGATTTCATCGTCATGAGCTCAGGAACATATTGCGAAACCAGATATGAATGGCTTTGTGTGAGGTGTAGAAATGTCACTGACTGTCTCAACGGGCATAAATTGTCTGATATTGATGACAAAATCCCATCCTGGCGGACTTTGTGATGCAAGTATTTTATTGTTCAAAGAAAAAGTATTTTCTCACACTTTGATGAAGCCTGCGAAACCTGTTTCAATATTTTCTTCAATGTCACGAGAAAAAATAATTCCCACATCCCCATAAGGGAGGGTCACTAAGTGTCAGCAACAGGTTAAATTACCTGAATTTCATCTTATCATGTAATTCAGCCACATAGTTGTCTGATAACTTGATAAAACTGTAATAATCCGCCACATCTCAGATTTTAAAGGCATATTCTGTCGAATGGATGTATTTTATTTGGATGTTTTCTTCGTGATATAGCTGTAGGAAGAATTTTATTAAAAAAGGACTACATTTCCCAGATGGCCCGTGCCACTATCAGCAGCAGTAGATCCCTCCGCCTCCCGTGTAGCAAGGCTGCGGACGTATCGACGGGCCTTCCGCGACATACACACCCCCTTATTAATAACGCTACTTTTAACCTTTCAGCTTGCTAGCAAACGAAATGTTCCCCTTTTACAGATACACCGGATGAACAGTACCCCCTAGAAACAGTCAAAATAAGCCCCTGTAGTCCCTCCAGGCTCAGGCAGCGCCGCCGTGCTCCGAGCAGACTTTTCGTGTCCCCCGCCATTACAACAATGCGGCAGGCAGCATGGCAGAGGTGCGGGATGAAAAAGACGCAGTGGAGGCGACTTGCTGGCGCCAAGCAGTCACACTCAAACGCCAGTAAATCTCTCTCTGCGTTGAGTGTGGGAAATTTAGACAACAGCGGTGAAGTTAAAGGTTTGAGTGAACGAACACAGGGCGCCATAAGCGGGGAAGAAATGCCAGACCCCCTCATCACTTTTAGCACAAGCCACAAGCATGGCCGCACTACCCACAATAACTTAGGATCGCTCTGAGCGAAATCGCCTACCGCTCGCTTTCCAGTCAAAAAAAAAAACCTTTGACGGCCTTCAACACTTGTGTGCGGTCATTTTCTCTCTTCATATGCAAATCACAGCCTCTACAATGTGTCACTTGGGGATAATTTGAAGATAAATAGAGCGAGGATGCGCTCTGGAGCGGAGGAGCAGCGTGGTGTGTGCAGGGAACCACGTGGTTTATGTTTGTTAGCCACAAAATACATCGATTTCACTGTCAAACGTGTGAAATATCATCGCTGGACGGGTGGTGTGGTTTGGCTTGAACCCTCTTCTCACCCGTAAACAAGATGAATCAATTATTTGATGAAAATAAACGCCCGCAGATGCCCGCGAGTGGGTCGTGTACACAATAACAGATCGGATCAAGCGTGTTGCCTCAGAGCCGTCTCTAAGTACTCCAACCGAATGATTTGTAATAATACACACAGCATGCAGGAGTCATTTATACACACCTACAAAGACCTCCAATCACTTCTTTCTCCGTTTTCCTAAAATGTTGTAAGGGGGGCACCTTCTGAGCTGGCACCATGAAATACTCCATGCTCGCAATCCTCCAGTTTGGTCCCCCACCTCCTCCTCAAAAAAAAAAAAAGAAAAGCAAAATCAGTCACCGTGGAATTAAAGAAAAATGATGAGTAGAAATCCCGTGATCCGAGGAGGGTTAAACAGTCGGGAAGGAGAAGAATCCCTCGGCTGTGTAGTGTAGTTTGGAGCCGCTGAGAGTTGTAATGTTACTCGACTTCCAGCTGATGGGGTTCCCTCGTTGTGTGTGGCTCTCTCTCTCTCTCTCTCTCTCTCTCTCTCTCTCTCTCTCTCTCTCCCTCCCCTTTGCTTTCTCCCTCTGCATGACCGTGTGTGTGTGTGTGTGTGCGCGCAGCTGATCGAGTGCCTTTCAAGGCGGGAAACAGCTGGTAGGAGTCTCACTACCAAAAGCCTCCTTCCGCAGAGACGGGGGACTGCATGTAAACAAAGGACTATTTGGCGCAGAAATACGCCGAAAGGAAAGCAGTGAACATGGAAATCAAATGTGTTTCCACAGAAATTAGACAACAGAAAAACATTTAGGATTAATTCATGATCAAAGTTGTGCTCCAGTCGCTGAATACCCCAGACGACCTTATTAATTATAAACCCTGCATGTGAATGCATTCAATTTATCAGTTTATTATGCATTCATGGATGCAACCATTAAACATTTACATGATTTCTAACAACTGGTTATTATATTCACTGCCCCTGGAGTGTTTTTTTTATTTTTTTTTTACTTTATATTCCAATTACCTGAATGCACCACGACAGCTATAACAGGTTTATTTTGGGGTTTTATCCTTATTTTCTGAAATGCCTGGTAATAAAGCGAAGGACTGAGCACTTCAGGGGCGGATACTCCAACAGCTGCGATAAGCCAGCAACCAGGATCAGCTGACGAGTTGGCAGGGCTGCACAGAAACAGCACACCGGGGAGGGCTTTTAGGGACAGGCTGCTGCTGGCTGATATACAACACCCCGGTGAAGAACTACCCTCCATTTTGGGTGTTAAATCAGCGGTAAAGAAGGTATTTGCACCTCATGGAAGGTGCAAATGCAGCAGACACAAACTGCTGCCTGGATATGCGTTAATATGAGAAAAGCAGGGTCTCTGAAGGAACCTTGCGTGTTCCAGCTAAAAGTAATTAAGTGTTTGTTCGTTTTTGGTTAGAACTGCACAATCCCCTACTGATACTACATTATTTGACATCATCTAATAATTCAAAATTATGACATGAATCTATTGTATACTAATGCCAAGTTGTTTGACAAGACGATCACCTATCAGTATTAAGTTATTTGATGCACCAATTGCCTACTGGTACTAGATTATTATACGCAACGACTGCCTACTAATAGTAAATTTACTAAATGAATCTATTGCCTACTAATATTAAACAGTTAGATGCAACTACTTCCTACAGTACTTCTACTGAATTGTTAGATTCAACTATTGCTCACTGCTGCTAAATTACAAGGTAAAACTACTGCGTACATGACTGGTTCTTTCAGGAAGTGACCCAGGAGGCAAAAACACAAGGTAGTTGTTCGTACTACAACACTTTCTGGGTGAAGTATTGCTTTAAACTCTCCGACCAGCAGCCTGGTGCCTGGTGGGATCCATGTCCAGGCTTGTTAAGATATTAGAGTAGAGGCTTGCCAGTGCTGGATAAGTCACAAAAGCTAAAAATGAAAATGTAATGGTGAAAATTTCTGGCCTGTCAGAACCAGACCAGAAGCTTTATTTTGAGAAAAAATTAATTTGGTTTCTTCCATCAGGGAGATGGCATCTGTTGGTTTGTTTGTCACACTGTTGGCAGAATTAAGCAAAAACCTTTATAGTTTATATGCAAGGTGATACATGGTGTACCCACCGACTTCTGATTCAGACCAGACGTTTGTTTTTTTAAATGAATGGTAACTTACTGGAGTACAGACTCAACTTTCTTCAGCCTACTCCCCTTTAATAAAGGCTTCTCTCACGGGCAATGTAAACATACATGTATACATCAGCTGAGGTTTGGTGTTTGACGTTTGAATCCGAACTGTTAAGCAAATCAAATTCAAGCTCTTGTCTGCTGCACTACAAACGACAGGCTGACCAACTTCTGATCAACTAGCGTCTTGCTCTGTGTTTGAGGGAGTGAAAACAACTTATGTATTCTCATGTTCAGCAAACTTGAACTAAAAGAGCCAAAATTTCAGCCAGAAATGTAACTTCATAGAGATCCAGCGCCATTGTTTTCCTCTAACGTTGAGAGTTCAGGCCTAGGTGGAGGTATGAGATCCATCCATCCATCCATCCATTTTCTTCTGCTTATTCCTGTCCCTATCTCAGAGGCTTTCAGGTGAGAGGTGGGGTTCACCCTGGACAGGTCACCAGTCCATCACAGCACCAACACATAGAGACAGACAACCATTCACACTCACTGTCACACCTACGGTCAATTTAGAGTATCAATCAGCCTCGTCCCCTCTTGATGTCTTTGGACTGTGGGAGGAAGCTGGAGTACCAGAGAGAACCCACACAGGAACAGGGAGAACATGGAGACTCCACACAGAAAGATCCTGTGCTGGAGCCGGGACTCGAACCCTGAACCTTCTTGCTGTGAGGCAACAGTGCTGACCACTGCACGGCAACAGTGCTGACCACTGCACCACCGTGCCGCTGGTATGAGATCTGCAGTGCCAAATAATATTTATTTTTTGGTCTCTACTGATCTCTAATGGTTCTTGTTAACATTCTTTTCCTTTGTGTATTTTTTTCCATTGGCTCAATTGAATCTCACCAGTGTGTAAGGAGCTATTTTGGAGTGTGTTGACTGGTTTAGAGTTTAGGGTTGCAGTAATGTATTAAAGTTTGAGGAAATGTTGCTTTATTTCAAGAAATGATTCCTGGCGAAAGGGCAATGAATGAATGAACTGAAATAGTGTCAAATTTTCCCTAATGGTTGTTAAATTGCAAATTAGGCTTTTGGGAAAAATATGCCAAATGAATACATGAGCTGATGATATTGCATATGACACCCTGATTTATTTACTACCCCCCCCCCCCACACACACACACACATACACACACACACAAAATATCTCTAAGGTCTCTTGGGTTAATTAAATCCGATGCCCTCTAGTGGCGGAAGTTTTATTTTGCACACATACCCCCTTAACCACAAACACAAACACACACACACACACACACACACACACACACACACTTTAAGTCAGGATAGAGAAGTCAAAATCAGAACATCTCACCATAAAGCTGTAAAAATGTTACAAAAAAGAAAAGCAGATATGTAACACACTTGTAACTTGTCAGACTTCTCATGAAGGCAACAATCACTGCTAATTCATCTTCTGCTCATTATGGAATGACTTCATTCACTGAGGCATAAATTTATTGTGTACTTTAGCAAAGTTCAAATCAGGAGCGGTGCATCCTCACCAGTGCCCAGGGGTTGAGGTGCCCTTGCACACCAAATCCTCCAACATGATTCTTCCTCTTCTCTACATAAAAGAGACTTTTCTGAGCGAAACGACTAAACAGGATGTTTGATCAAGGACAGGCCGTCACATTTTTGTGTTTCATCCTGCAGGAATCGCGCTCAAATGTGCAGTGATGAAAGTTTTTGTCCTCCACTGACTTCACAAATCCGTCTTGTTGCAGTCACAGCGATGCGTTTTTAATGTTGGGTTTTCTATTTTAAATATCCTGAGACCTTTAACAAATCACAGGACACAACCTTTCCCTGCCTCATCTGTGCTTTGATTATATGGTTGAGGAAACTGCAGCACTTTGGTAGTAGCTTCCATTTTCATATTTAGTATCCTCTAAATTTCCCAGGGATTTGTTAAACTCAATTTATAACTTTTTAATCATTTCAAAATACTTAACATTTATAAAACATAATACGACCAAAGAGAAAATATAATGTAGTTTCATGCCTACATGGAAGATGTAGACCAGAGTTTCTCAACCACTGGGCCAGGGGCTGGATTGCCTGTGAGCGCCCTCTAATGGGCAGTGAAATTCCCAATTTTGCAAGTGGAAATTTTCTTGTTAAGCAAAGAATAGAATGAATCCAAAAAGATGATGGGAAATATATTTTGAGACCATATAAAGTTTATCGAAAAATATTAAAATATTTCATTGTTTGTACTCGGGAGCACAGAGTTGGATTTTTTTCTAATATTGTAGGAGCCGATATTGACGATCGTGTATGACGTCAGCATCTAAATAAGTTGATATGACCATTACATTTTGTACGCAATGAATAACACATGTCAACATAGTTAATTTGAACAATGATTTTTTTTTAATGTATTAACAAAATATTTGTAAAAGCCCATAAATGTTGGGAGTTTGAGCAAAATTGCGAAACTCCTGCCATCAGGCCGATAAATCAAAAATGACCAAGAACAGCAGATGACGACTTGCTGATGTCATCAGTAAACTTTAGCATCAAGTTCACTTTTGCAAGCTAACTGCTCGCCCATTAGGCTGTGGTGGGTAATGTAAAACAACGACGACAAAAAACAGCAAGAAACAGCTTCTTGGCCCACTCAAAGAATTTATAGGACCTTATTTTTTATTGTATTTATTGACGTTATATTTCATTAAAACATTGGAATTATACTACTAGATTGGAACTGAATTCATTCCCTCAAAATAATTAATAGTGGGGTATTTCTTCTTTTATTTAGGAATTTACTATGTGTACCTTCAAAGTATGGAGAAAAGGTGGGGAACCGCTGATGACATCAGTTTTACTCTCTGAAAACTGAATATATTTCCAATGTAAAGAACTGATGATCCTGTTGAGGCTGAGCTTGTGTGTGTGTGTGTGTGGGGGGGGGGGGGGGGGGACATGACAACACACATGTCTACAGACATACAAGCTGCAGGACCACGAACAGAGCTATGGGTGGCCTGCTGAGGCGGGGAGATGGTCACAGGAGTTTGGAGCGGAGCCGGGGACTGCCCACGGAGGATGGGCGGAGCAGTAAGCATGCGCTGAGCTGGCAGACTCTGGGCTGGTCCTGACGGGCTGGCTGGGCTCCGGGCGGCTGTCTGTGCGCTTCAGACGGTCGTGGGGGAGACTACCATCAAGACTCGGCGTCTCCTCGAGTGCTCAGAGACGAGGGGGGGAAATTTAAAACAACAACAACCCAGAAGACAACTACGACAAACGCAGGCTAACAGCTACACCTTGGCATCTGAAAAAGCGCCGACGAAGAAGGAGACGATCCTCCCAGCTCCCCGTCGCCTATCCGCCCTACCCACCACTTCGTGCCATCCCTCTGCTCTGAACTGCCCTCCCACCACCCCAGGAGAACCACGACCACCCGGAGGAAACCCCCACTTGACCAGCGTTGCCATCAAGCGATGCGCTTTGAATCCAGCAGGAAACCACCTTTGCGCTGTTAATGCACAATAACCAGTGGTCTTCATTTTTTCCCTCCTCAGCGGGAACAGTTAAGGCCACGGATTTGGGTGTTTACACTTTTTTTTTAAATTATTATTTTTCGTATTTGACGGGTTTCTAGTGGCATGGTAACATGTCTTATATATCATCCCGCGGAAGCAAACAGGGCTGTCATTCCTTCGATTAGTCTCTACCCAAACAAGCAGCTGTCACATACGCTGCGTTTGAGCTGATGTTGAATATTTCCATGATTAGAAACAACACTGATAATGGTCTGGGAGCGGACCGCATCTCCAGACACCTAGTCACATTCTCTCACGACGTGTCAGCTCTGTATTTTGTTTTCATCGAGAGAAAGGCGACGAATTGACAGAGAGACACTTGGCACCGACGCCGCTGGAGCTCCAGGACTTTGCGTGCGAAGTTTGTACCGGGAAGAGGGGGACCCGCGTCGGTGATATCTGGGCTGTATCCGCTCCTCTTTCCTGTATAAGGTAAGCCCTTATTACATGTCAGTCCTACGTGTCTGAGTCTTGTCATGTGTCCACGTAGGTGTCAATGCTTTGCAACCATGGAGAAAAAAATAAAACAACAAATGTTCGAGTTCAAACAGGGCAGTGACCTATTTTCTGAGACACTCCAGCGGTGCGTTGATATCCTGCAGCCTGGACTCCCCATACTGGCACATTCAAGGCCGGTCTTGCCTTGTTCAATCTGTGCCAACACCTACTCTACAATGGAGGTGGATGGGGTGGGAGCGACCTTTTCATCGGGTCTGCATCATTAACTATCCCGTTAACACTGACAGACATTTTTAGAGCAGTTACCAGAAATCCTGCTCCATTTAAGGGCGTGCAGCACGGAGCAAGCCAGCTGTTTTGCAAGCTCTGATGCTCTGTCACAACATCTGATAAAGAGTTCAACGTCTACAGCTTAAACCTGCAATGTTTGATAAATGAGGAAGTCACCCAGTAAAGTCGCCCTTTTTCATTTTTCAAATTTCTAAAAGGACAATCCTGTCTCAGACATTTCTGCATCACAGCAGCTTAGTTACTCGTGCCTGCGACATCCTTCGTCACTAAATGACCCGTTGACATCCCGACCCATTGTATCATTTCTGTCTTTAACTACAAGCTTTTAAAGCAGGGGGCAAGGATAAGTCCAGGCAAAGAGGCCTAGATAAAGAGCCATTTTCCTCCAATTAAGCAATTCTCTGTCCCTAAGCCTCATTGTGTCCACATTGGGACAGGGTTTGGGATGGACCTTCTCCCCATTGGCTGCCTCCCATGGGCCCATTGTTCCAGAGGATGCCAGGGGAAAGAGCCGAGCCCTGCCAAAGCAGACCTAACAAGCCCTGAGCCACAGAGGAATAAGGCCTGATCATTAAAAAGTATTCGGCCACAATACAGATCATTGAGGCACAGTCAGGGGGCTGAGGTTGTATTTTGGATCAGAGACGCTTGGCAGTGTATTTCCAAGATATGTGAGAAATTAAGACAGTACATGACATCAACTCTTTATCAAATCCAACATGCTGGTGAGATTTATGGATATCCGGCCCACTTGACCTCAATAAGAACCCGGGTAAGAGGTGCAGGTCCCTGTTATTTAATCCCTAACCCTCCTCTCAACTGTGAGCACAGGTGCTCCTCACATCCACCGTCCAGCCGCTGCCTTGTTTACCCAATCAGCTGACGATCAGTTCAGCTGCAGGTCAACCTCAATATCCATCTGAGGCCTGTGGCCAGATGGAGTGACATGTATCGCTATTGGTATGCTGGTTATCCATGCAAGTTACTCTCACACAGGACTTACTCAGGGCAAGAGCAAAGGCTCTGAGCTTTGCCATAAATCCAGATGTCCACTGGGGTCCAGCTGTGCATCCCTGTGGTGGCGTTCCACACTCACCACACTGTGTAGGCAGCCTGTACATTTTCTAGCCCTGATTGCATACTTGGCCAGATGCAACTTGCACGGCTGCCGGGAGCTTGTGTTGGTTGGAGGTTTAACGCCGACTGGATTCATTAGTGAGGCAGAAAAGATTTCTACCACGTCAGGCTGTGAAATTAAATCATGGGTGTGGTTCTCACCCGCCTTCCCCCCCGACCCCTCCAGAGTTTTCCTCGTGTATTGCAACTTTTGCCCCATACCACAACTGTGTGACATCATACCCCTTGAGATCCCAGTGAGGGAGAGGCAGCTGCTTTATGATGGAAAAGGTGCACCCCTAATAGTGTATTCCTGCGTCAGAGCGACCACAAGGCATGTGGTAGAGGGACGGCTGGAACCCACAGTGTACTCGTACTTAGACCAGGTTCATAAAAAGACACCGCATCTGATGAATAGAGAAGCAACTTGACTTGATGCCTACATTAGGAAGTAAGTCGCCACCAGACGTGTTGCACAAACGATGACCCACAGTGTTGTAGCATCACAAGAGCTGAACGCAGTTAGAAGAATGCGGAGGAGTGGTCGCTACTTGTAAATGTCTGGAATGTAAGTGGCACAAACCAGTGTGAGTGTTTGAATTAATATCTCAGCGGGGTTCCATCGCTGCTGAGGATTACGGTCAAGCTGAAAGGCAAGTCAGCAGCAGGGGAGGAAGGATTACAGTGGTCAGTGAATGAGGTAGCATGCCGTGAAAACAAGACACCTGATACACCCTTGGATTTATCGTCACAGGGGATAAGAGGCGCTTTCTTTTCCCATGACAGACACTTCTTTTCTGTGGTTACACTGGTAGCCATGAGCTTGGTAGCAATTACTGCTAATCAGATGAACGCTGTTGTCATGCATTAGCACGCTCAAAAGATGAAATACCACTACCATTAGACCAAGCCATTGTCTTCCTGAATGGAGCTGCATATCCCGACCAACAGTTGAACTAAAGTTAAACTTGAAAATGACTCTCTGGGCTCTCATATCATTGCAGGCCAAAACCATAAATTTTTTCCACAAAATGTCTCCTCATTAATCATTTCCTTGTGTGCAGCAGTGGAGGTGACATACTATGGAGCTTTGCAGGGTGATGTGTCTGCTCCTGGACCCATACATTAAGAGTAGACAAAGCAGATACAGAGCCTGACTCACACTTAGCTTGCGAGCTGAAAGAGACCAGTGCATACCGCTTTTGCTCCCTGGCTGGCTGGGCTCACGGACCGTGCATTTTTCTCCAGTTAAACTGTAACCACTAATCACCTCACGGCCTCACCGTTTCCTCCCGGAGCAAACCATTCCCGGGTCCCCAGGGTGGGTTAAAATGCCCCCTCGGGGATATATGGTCTAGCTGTTTTACAGTCACCTGTGTGGTACATCCCAGATGAGAGCAGGGCTCTTGCTCTTTCTATGGAGGATCCGCCACAGTGACATTTAGGGGTCAGTTCCTCTGCTGCAAGTCTGCGGGTCTGCATTTCCAAAATAAACACAGACAACTCAGTGCCTCACTCCAACTACCCCACCCTACCTCCTCTCATTCTCTTTAATGCTCCTTCTGTGCTCCCTGCTCAATGCTTCTATCGTGAGAGCATTTCAGCTTGCAGACAATATGCAGACCACGTCTAGGGTGCAGGGCGTACACGAAGAGGAAAAGTGATGGAGTAATGTCAAGACATGGAAGAGCCGACTGAGAAACGTTGGGTTCTCACCAACATATTGAATATTTAACTGATAGACGATAGGGAGAGTGCATCAATGTGGGAGCTGAGTTCAGGGAGCCACACAGTCAAATGCGGTTAAAGATGCAGCTGGTTTGCATTATTATTTACATGCTCGGTCAACACCCTGCATTCTCTACTCTACCCTCAGTAGCAACCGAGGTAAGAATGTATGCATGTGTGTTTGAAGAGAAAGAAAGGGAGGAGTCGGGTGAGAGGGACTCTGCTCGTGGGTGAGGAATACCATGCTGGGAGGGGAGGGACATTGAGAGCGATTGATGGCTGTTTTTTGGAGTCAAGGATGAGGGAAAGACTGGGGTGAGGCATTTTTTTTTGAGACTCAAATAAAGCTCTCAAGTCTGGGCCTGGGCCCGGCTTTCTGTCTGGGCATATCCAGTCCTGTCAGCTAGCCTCCAGACTTTTCCCCATTCACCCCCTCCTCCCTTCCTCCCTCCATCCCTGACTCCTTGGGACTCCATCTCCTCCTTGCTTTTAACTCTGCTTCTGTTCCCTTCGTCCCTCCCTCACACTTTTCATCTCCCACTTTCCATGAGCCCCCAGCTTCATAGCTTTCATTATGTAAGACTTCATCTTATACATCCAGAGAGAGTGAGAGAGAAAGAGAGAAAGAGAAAGAGAGAGAGAGCAAAAGAGAGAGAGAGTGAGAGAGAAGTAAGTGTTTACCTTCTCTGTGGTGTTGTGGAGATGTTGCCAGCACTAATTTAATTCATATGTACTGTGGCTGTTTTTCTCTTAAGGAGACTTGTGTAATTTGGAAATGTTTTAAGTTTGAGGTTACATTTTGTGAAGTTGTGACCTTAGATGAGACGAAGAAATAGCCTTACTTTTTATTTGCTTAGTAAAATTTGTATAAATAGTGCCGTGCCTGTTCAAAACATACCTGCCCCAGAACAGGCCGGCCTGCTCGCAGCTGATACTGAGCCAGGCATTGCTCAACAGTCAAACAGAAACTCAGACTTGTAGTCATTTACGTTGACATAATCATTGCCTCAGAGAAGCTTTGTTCTGTGTGGAGTCCGTAAGTTACATTAATATGAAACTCTAAAATGTCCGATGCTTTGGATGTGATTGTCATTGGTTCTTTGTCTCCATAATCATGTTTCCAAGTGAGTTTTAAGCAAACTATGGCTATTTTTCGCTTCATTTCCATCAACTGGTTTAGAGCGAATGGATTAGGCTACGTAATGCCGCCATCTTGGTATAGGTAGTGTGAAGTATGGCTGTAATAAATACTAGAAGAAGAGTCATTTATCAGTAAAAAGCTTGAGAAGCTTAAAAGTTAGTTTGGAATTTTTCTCAAGTACCAGCTTGTATTGGGCATGCTGAACGCTGTCCAGAGGGGAAGACAAAGTTTGGGAATATCCGTGAAGTCGATGGCAGCAGAATCGGCTGCCAGTCACGTGAGGTAAAGATTCACAACATCAGAGATGATTTGAGTGAAAGGTTTTCATCTCCTGTATTGCACGTTGACACTTTGGCCTCAAGCAAGTGCTAAAGATTTGTTGTGCAAAATTTGGGTCTGTTTTTTTTTTTTTTTCTAGAATTTTTCCCAGCTTCTATCTTCAGTTTCTTGTATTTGATGCTTCAAATTGTGCATCAAAATATGTTAATGGAAAATCCTACTGGTGCGTCAGCCCAGTGATTGACAGGTGACCTGTCCAGGGTGAGTCCCACCTCGCCCGGAGTTAGCCCAAAGATCCTGTAGAAGGTGAGCGGTACAGATAACGGACTGATGGATGGACGGGTGAACGGATGAACACTAACATTAACATAATCACTGATGACTTTAAAACGGAGCAGGACAGCTGATTGTTATTTATGATGGCGTCCAGAAGAGCTTCACATCAGGAGTTCATTTTCGTTAGCGACTGGAAGGCATGACGGAGAGGACAGCTTGGAGGACTGCTCCGAAAAACCCCAAATACTCCAGATTCTGAGGATGAGCCGAGAGTGGAATCATGAAGATGTTTGAATCTTTAGGGTAATAACAGCTTTAATTGGGAAACTTAAACATCGAGCGGCCATTCTCTCAACATAGCTCTTCCATCTTTTTTAATATCATCCAATGGCTCCCAAGTGTCCTTGCTCCCTGTTTCCTCGGGTCCCTATAAATGGTTCTGTCAGTCACAGTGAGCACAGCTATTCCTTAATTGATTCTAAATGTCAGTATTGATTAAGGACACAAGAGTGTATAAAAAAGCATGAGCACCCCTCTGACCTTCAGCATTAATTGAGATCCTCTCGAAGGCTCATTCTTTCCAAAGCTGCAGATTCATAATCATGTTTGTCCATGGTACATTTATTAGCTCTTCATGTTCAGTGGTTGCACCAATAAAAGTGAGGTATCAGCTCCGGATCCTTCTGATTCCTGTTCTCAACAGCTTGTGCATATCGGACACGCCAACAAATTTTAATCAAGAGTTCAGTGCTACTCCATTTTACGGCATTATGCTGAACTCTGTCTGTCGCCATCTCAGTCGCCCTCCATCTGTCCCTTTGCATCTGTCTCTCTGCGCTCTTTTTCTGTTTCCCTCTCTCCCTCTCTCTCTCTCTCTGTTTCTCTCTTTTTTGGATCGAGGCCTCAAAAGATGAAAGCTGTAGGGTGGAGCTTGTCACTTGGTAGAGCTAGAACACAGAAATACAGAGAGAAAGGAAGAGAAGGGGAGACAGAGAGAGAGAGAGAAAGAAAGAGGAGAAGACTGTCATATTGACCTTGTCTCACTGCCAACTCTGGTGGGAGGGGATGTGGGGTTACTCAGAGAAAACAGGCACTCCATGTGAGGAGGGAGAACACAGAGCTGCCGTTTAGTTGGCACCACCACACAAGGAAAAGGCAACACAAGCTGTGTGTGTACAGGTATACATGAGATCGCTGGCAGGCACGCTGAAGTCTCAAGAAGCTGCAGTTGCTTGATCACCTCACCACTGTGTGCCAACACACACACACACACACACACACACACACACACACACACACACACACACACACATCACGTCACTTGGTCTGCTAATTGCATTCTGCTGTTTTGTATTTCTCCCTCTTCCTGTTTTCTTCCCTTCTCAAAATGCTTTGGTTTGGGAATCAGCGTTCCTGCCCTGTTCCTCCTTCTCCTCCCTGTACGTAAACACACTCGTGCGCACGTATAGACTCGCGCGCTAACGCACCAGGGGCAGGGGAAGATCGGTGACATGACTGGTGCACAGGTGTCACCCAGCCCTCTCCGGGGACAGGGAGTGGTCCTCCAGGAATGTAGAAAGTTAGAACACCTCAGATGTGGCTGTAGCAACACTAGACAGGGATACAGACAGCACCCACCAGCCCCAACCCCCCCCCCCCCCCAGCCTCCTGGAGGCCGTGTTGCATAAAGCTGTTGTTGGGCTCATATTACTGCAGCTATTGAATAAGAAGACTTCCCAGGGAGGGAAGGGAGTTCACTACACTCCTTTGGCTTATTGAGTTGCAAGCAAATGAAAGTAGTTGGGGTCAGTGTGTAAATGCAAAAGGGGTTTGTTTCTCATGCATGTGGTGCCATAATATCCCCATCCAGGAAATGACTGTGAGAGTGGAGCACCCCTCCCAAAGCTGGAGCGCTACCACAGCGTTCTCAACTGGTTTGAACACCGCAACACAAAGCCAGTTTGCTGTGTATGTGTGTGTGTGTGTGTGTGTACACGTGTGCATGTCTGTACGGCTGTACGGTGTGCATTTGGGGGGGTTTATATTGTGTACCTCCATACCTCTTCCCCGTTCCTTCAAGTTGCTGCTGAGGGGATCGTAATGTCCCACCTAATAGAGCTGAAATATAGTCGAGGATGGCTGCTTATCGTACCACAGTTTCCACACGCAAGTCACCGCTATTAATCTGCCCTCAGTTTGCTGTTAACTTTGTTGGAAAGAGGGGGGAGAGGAAGAAAGAGATTTCTGGATTTCCTCCCATTCCCTCCTACCCAGTGGCGTAGAGCTGCTGCTGGGTTTTTACCAGAGATTGAACATAACCGACACATCTCCTGTTGAGTTCAGCCTCAGCTGCTTTCTGTGCTCAGTGGAGTTTTCTGGGAGCTTCAAGTTGTGGTTGCCCTCAAGTTTTGACGTACACAACCGAGTCTTTGGGCTGAAGTCATTTCTTTTCAGGCTTAAAGCTTGAATTGGGAGTGTTCATCAGTGGCCTTTTGTGTTGTGTGTGTGTGTGTGTGTGTGTGTGTGTGTGTGTGTGTGTGTGTGTTTGTGTGTGTGTGTGTGTGTGTGTGTGTGTGTGTGTGTGTACAGAGGAAACCTGGTATTTTTAAGATTTAGGCAGGTGCCAGTGCTTTGCATTCCTAACCTGACCTTATGCTCATTTGTGCTGCCTTCAGGGGAGGTCTGTCTCTGCAAAGTTGGTAAAGTGTGTGTGTGTGTGTGTGTGTGTGTGTGTGTGTGTGTGTGTGTGTGTGTGTGTGTTTGTGTGTGTGTGTGTTTGTGTGTGGCGAAACATGCTTGCACACCTGCATGTATTCAGCTGAAGGTTTCAGCTTTAAACTTTGCCTTTGAAAGTGCTGTTCCTTCGTTTTCCATCAGCTCATTGTGATAAGATTCCACTTTAGATGCACGCAGCTTCTCACTCTTTAAGAGCTCTGCATACTTGCAATGCTCCACTGCAGAAATGTGCAGAGAAGGAAGTGTCTTTTAAAAAGCCACAAACATAAATCTAGCTCACAGACGGCTAAAATGCAACACAATATTACACAAATAATAGAATTTCATCCTGCCAGCCTCGCTGTTAGAATAAAGCTAATGGAATGAGTCAGCTGTTATGACAGCATTTAGTGTGGGAGCAGCAACCAGCCTTCACTTCCGAAATACAGACCCTACCCCGCAACCCCTGTAAACCAGATGCAGCTGGTTAGCCTGCTGGTGAGAGGAGAGAGCTGCTGGGGTGTTGCAACAATCGTCCAGTTTTCAGTACGAAAACTTATTAACAGCCCCTTGACACCTTCCAGCGTGCACAAAACAAAAACATGTTTACCTCAATAGAATAAACTTGTAAAACAGAGCTGTTAACTTTTATCGCGGTACTTTTCCCCCCTATCAGCCACTACCTACGGTACTTAGATTGTTTTCCGCCCTCCCTCATAGGCTCCATTTCTTCCTCTCCTGTTGCTTTCCTACTGAGCATAGCGTGGTGACGCCTCTGCTTGGCTGGCGAGTCGACTCCAGACCCTGTGATTGCGCGCAGGAGTCGGAGGATTGCATCACTGCCTGTGGGGAGAGGCCACAGGAATGGACTGAAATGAAGGGGAAATGGCAGAGATGGGATGAAGGAGAGGGAGATGAGGGTAGCGATGATGGGGATGAAGCTGGAGGAAGTGGAGAGGAAGTCTAAAGGGAATAGAGCTGAGGGGATTTTGTGTTGAGTTCATGTTTATACGGATGCACAGCGAGGGAACACATTCAGGCAACTGCAGGAGGTAGAGAGGCCCGGCAGAGTAAGCGTGAGGTCAGATAAAGTAGGGTGGGTCTTCTCTTCTCTTCTCTTCTCTTCTCTTCTCTTCTCTTCTCTTCTCTTCTCTTCTCTTCTCTTCTCTTCTCTTCTCTTCTCTTCTCTTCTCGGGTGGTGGTTGGTCTCCTGCTACCTTCACTGCTCCCAGTCACCCTCCCGCTGCATGACAAAACTGCAATGTTGTGAAATGCCCCACATTATTGTAAGATTACTCACCCCTCTTCAAAGCCTACGGTACCATTGTGCGAAGTGCCTTCAAGCGCTGAGCAGTTTTACCGCTTAAGCACCCGGAGATATCTATCGTCCTCTGGGGATTATCTGTTTATCGCTGATTTCTCTCCTGATACTGCTGTATAGATTAAAACTGTTTTAGTTGATTAAAAACTATGGCCCATCTGATAGCTGCTTTGAATGAGAGGAGGCGGACAAAAACCGAAGCGGTGACTCAAAACACATGTTCCTACACGTGGGTTCTCAGTCACGTACTGTTCATGTCATATAGCAGCTACTATGGAGTCTCATCAAGTGACCAGGGTTTTTTTTTTTGCTTTTTGGTTGTGGGGGGACAGGATGACAGGATGACAGGATGACGGGATGACGGGATGACGGGATGACGGGATGACGACGTTTCAAAACTTCTCCTTCCAATACCTGCTATTTGTTCTGCAGAAATACTTTGGGTGGTTTCTTTTATCGCCACTCTGAGACGCACTGTCGTCTCCTACTTAATAGTAGGATGGAAAGCAAACCTCAGGAGTTGTGCATAAAGCAGTGGTTGATGTAGATTTAAAAAGAAAGCAAAAAAATAATTCATACTGATGGACCTTCTACCAGCCCCCCGCAGAGAGTCGAGTCAGGTCAGGTGTCGTGCAATAATCCCGGGTTTACAGGCCGTAAGGCTTACCGACACAATGTGAAATCTCAGTCAGATGGCTGTTTATAGATCATTAAGAGCCTAATCTCACTATACTGACCGAGTGGAAAGTCTGAACGCTTTTAAGATACAAAGTCTACTGCATTGTTTGCTCTTCAGTTAAAAATATGGTAAAGCTTTGAAAAAAATCCAAAGAGCTGTCGCAAGTCTTCCATCTAAATGGCCAAAATGCTGCAGGTAAAAATGCAGGCAAATCAGATTTTGCTTGAATCCCATCTTTTCCTGTCGCTGCATGGGTTGCAGAGCACGGTAACAACTCTATGCTTTCTTCTGCATAGACAGACGTGATATATGGTGATTGATGATTGATGATGTATGGAGAAATCTTTGAATTATGATCTCTGCGGTCGTCAGGTATCTTGAGTAGGAAGTCCAACCTCAGGAGAGTTCCAATTGAAGTTTCTAACTGGGAACTCGAAAATTCTATTTTCTTAGTTCAACTGTAATTCAGCACAAGTTCACAGTCTTAAAATTGTTATTCTTGGCACTGCATCCACAGCCTATTGAACCCCGTTTCTGTCATGTGGTGAGATATCTGTTGAAAAATGTTCTTGTTTCGGTAGGTTCCTTCCAATTTTGTCTGTCTGGAGGCCAAGCACCAGCAGACGCTTTATTATAGTGTTGGTCCATGGGATGTTGTTCTTGTCCTCCATGTTTGTCAATGTGCCGCTCTGTGATTTAGCTAACTTAGCTTAGCTTCAGAAAAATCCTGTCGGATACTCTCATGCCTGTCCGTCCTCTGGTTTTCATTTTGTTGTGTGCCTTGCTGGAAGTTACAAGAAAGACACGTTGAAATCCTATTTGAGTGTCTGGAGCATCCAGACTGAGACGCATCTGTAGGAATCCGATTGAATCACAGTTCCAATGTGATTTGGATCCAATTTGCAAAAATTGCATTGCCTGTCTTTTTTCTCTTTTTCTTTTTGCTTTCCAGACAGTTCTAAAATCAATCTGGATACATTCTGGATACGCTGAGACGTATGACTCTGCTGTATGTATGATGACTGCGTCTCCCCCCCCCCCCCCATTATCAATTATTTGGTCTATAAAATGATACGTAAGAGTCAGAAATACCCATCACACACAGCCAGATCTCAAGCTGGCATCCTCAGGTGTCCCTACCAACCAACCAGACATCCAAAAGCGATACTAAATTGATCCTGACGTAAAACAGAGAGGCAGCAAATCTTTACACAAGGGAAGCTGTAAGATTTGCCTGAAGTCTGATGTGAACAATCGATCCGCTCTGATAAAGGCTAACACTTTTTCTGCCAGCCAGTCTTGTTGGATTTGATCACTCTTCTGTAATCAAAGATATCCATCCCTTTTAAATTGCAATGCGAAATATGAAAGTGCAGTCGAAAACCAACATCGCAATCCAAATCCAATCAGATTCGAAACAAAGCAAAACCAGAAACACATGAAGTGAAAACAGTAGTAGAGATTTCATGTTAGACAATGTAACTGTGCCGAAGTTTGCATCTGAATAAAAATGTTGGTGTTCAACCGCAGAGGGATATTGTTTTAAGTGTGTGCTCTTCCTTACTCATTTAGCAGTCCTCTTTGACAACAAACCACAAGTGCGACCCACCCTCCTTGGTCTTGCCTCCCACCCTCCCTCCTGGCACCTTCCCTCCCTCCCTGCCCTCTGCCTGGAATTCTTCAGTGTCTGAATGCTCTGGCTGGAGGCCATCGGTAGCTCGCTGAGAAGCTTCCTGTTGCACTCTCCCTTTTTCGCTCTGTCTATCCCTTCCTTTTTTTCTCTTCCTTCTCTTTCCCTTCCCTCTGACCGCTCTCTTCCTTCCTTCTTTTTCCCCTTTACCGCTTCATTTTACGCGCTCACATTCTATTTCATTTCTTGGTCTATATATTGAGTCCATAATCAGTTTGAAACCCCCAAAGGAAAAGTGACAATCATGTGTTGAATTCTCCCACCGCTGAAACATGTGAATGCACGTGTTGCAGCTGTCTGGACTCCAGCGCTCCGACAACTGTGTTTTTCCTCAATAGCCCTTCCCCGTTGGCTCCATGCATGATGCTATTACATAATCCTGTGTATGATCCCGTGTGCCTTTTTGCAACTGTTGGGAACTCTTGGGGTTAGACTGACTGTATGAGAAAACTAACTTGAATTGATTTTGTTTTTAAATAGTTGATGAACCAGAACAGAAAGTTTTGTGTATTTTTTAAAATTTCTAGAAGGGTGAGAGTTGTTGTTCAAGAGAAGAGTGAGATGAGAGTGGAGGAGAGACGTGAGAGGAAAACAACGGCAAAGAAAGAATAAAAGGAGAGAGAGAGAGAGAGGGAATGAGAGGCCCAGAGAAGAGGAGGAGGAGGAGGAGTGGAAACTGAGGTTTCCTGTCTGAGGAGGTGGCTGGCTGAGGAGGACAGAGGAAAAAAAAAAATCTCTCAGCTGTGTGTGTGTGTGTGTGTGTGTGTGTGTGTGTGTGTGTGTGTGTGTGTGTGTGTTGGGTGATACATCAGGTGGGTGGAGGATGTACATGGGGCTGTGGCTTTCATAGGTGTGAGTGTGTCAGTGGAGGTGGGGTCGCTCACAGTAATAACCTCAAGAAATATCAGCGACTATGAGTGCACTCGAGCGTAGTCCTAATGGTTCCTTCCGATGCTCCACCCCTCCACCCATTTTCATGAACGTCAGTCTTTTGTGCTACAAAAATCAAGTCATATGATATTACCATTTCGTACACACTGAAAAACACATGTAAACTTTGTGGAATTTGAAAAAAAATTAAGTGTCTTTATTTTAAAAATATTTGGAAGAGCCCATAAATAATATTTACAGCATTTTTACCTCATCATCTTTCTGTTTATGAACACAAATGATGAGCAAGAAGGAAAATAGTTGAGCGCAAGTGGGCTGATATACGTATCAGCTCTTACGCTCAGTACCTTTATGTTGAAAAAAATGGCCAATGGCTGCTGCTCCTCATGATGTGCCAATTATATTGTGCTTCCGTTTTGAGGAATTCCTACAGTAGTAATGTTAATCTATTAAGGAGAACAAGCAGTAGGAAGCATGCAATTCCTTTGAGAATTGTATCCCTAAACCTACTTAAACTGTGCCAGTATTTTAGAAATTCCTCCTTGGCCTCAGTTATAGATGTAGAGAAAATCAGGGGTCGGAGTTCACACCACACCCATTCAACACTCAGTCACCTCTGACCCCGTCTTTCCCCACCTGGTGGATAGGAAGACCAGCAGGTCTAGAAAGGACCTTCGCTGCAACTGCAGGTCCTGGCACATCTCAGCTCAACCACAGGGTTATCAAGCGTATTGGAAAAATATTCACTAAAAAGACTTGCTGACTTTCATTAAATGTGGCGCGGCACTGCAGTACAGAAGACTCCACATGGCGGAGCGTGTACATACTTTACTTTATTTGGTCACCTTTTAATGCGGTAACCTACATTTAGCATGCATGTTCCATCCTTGAGATTGAAAAGAGTTTATGAAGGATCTCTACAGCAATATCATAGATTCTCTTTAAATCCTTTCATTCTAGGGCCTGCCTGGTTCTGGATGTTTGATAGACATGGAAGAAGCAACCACTCCTCTGCTCCTTCAAGGCTCATTTTCCTAAGCATGTCCATGCGAGATAACGAAGTGTAACACTGTGGCAACAGTAGATGCCTTGAGGACATATGTATATATATATATATTAGTCCAAGAATTTGCCCAAGTGTAGCGATGGCTTTGAATTGGTTCTTGCTTCTAAAAGTAACCCTTTTACCCAGGGATTCCACAATAGCACATTAAAAGTAGACCCACAAATCCCAGGCCTTATTTGTTTCCACAAAATCCCCAAAGCCAGGGTCATGACGAAGTCTTACTTGTTGCTTGTACATGATACAATTAAATTTGTCTTCTACGGACAACCACACGCAGTGCTCAGGGACCAACTTTTCTACAAACCCCCTGGTTAGGATATGACCTAAGATACATGTCTTTTGGATAATGGGGAAACCGGAGCACCCAGAGAAAACCCACGCTGACACAGGGGCTCATGCAAACCCCACGCAGAAAGAACCTGGGATGGCCGCGGCCTGAACTTGGGACCTTCTTGCTTCAGACCAGCTTGTGATTTTACATTCTAGTATTCTTGAAGAGGCATGACACATAAACTCACCAGCATGCTTGTCTGCGAGTACAAGCAGCGCCAACGTTCTGGGGGTCTCTTTTATACAGACGTCAATTCGACGCTGTGATGACCTCCACTGTCAGCTCAAAGGTGGAACTATCTGTTTCCTCGTTCAGTGGCGTTGTGTAAAAGTAGCACAATGCACCCACCTCAAAAAGGCAGTAAAAGGGCTTAAGCTGTTACCTACTTGACTTAATCCTCTTGGCCCCCCGGGAGTGAAGGGGATCCACTACGGCTGTAACAAAACAAGATCTGCAGTGATTTCTACCGACCACATGATAATTTTTAATGCAGCACAATTGTGCCAGTTTTAAAACAACATGTTGAATCTCTGCAAAATCACCCCAATTAATGGAGTCAGTCTTTAGATGCTCTTCTTTCCACCATGTTCTTTCCATATGTGTGTGTACGTGCGGGTGTTCTTGTGTGTTTGTGTGTGAGATTGAAAGAGGGAGCAAAAAGCCCTGAGGAGAGATGGCTTACCTTCAGACCACCTCCCAGGGTCACAGCAGGAGGGTAGATTAAGTTACAGCCAACTTCAGATGGGGTCTCAAACACACACACACACACACACACAAACGCACGCACACACACACACACACACACACACACACACACACACCGTTCCATCACTTTAGAGTTTCATTGGCATACATACATTGCCTCTACTTGCCTATGACTATGTACCTTAACCTCAAAACAAATCCTCATCCTTAAATTTGATGATTTATGTCTTTGGGATTCGCTTTCTACTGCACCGCAATGTGATTTATGTGCCCTCAGCATGACTAATGTCTGCTCCACACACTTAGGAGATTTATATCATTTACATCCTCCGGGTTTATATCATCTGATGCTTTCACTGGTTTTGCATCACTGGACCAGGCAGACAAGAAGGACTTAGAAACATGATCCCTGGCGAAGACCTCTTCTGATCAGACCAGGCCAAAGATCAGTTGGGTCAAGAGTCACCACTGATCCGTGTGAGTTTCACGTCAGAGCACAGGGGTGTTGAAGCTCTCTTTTTGACCCGATACCCCCCTTGTGCTACCTTGCCCTTTACCCAACCATCCCACCTTTCTCATACCCTCCAACCCATCCTCACCCCTAAACACACTCACCCATACCTTATAGAACATCTTGCTGGGGAAGAGGGGACAGAGGTTGCTGAAGAGCACACATAAACCTTTCTTTTAGGACTCTGCTTCCTCCTCCCTTCATACTCACCCTTGTATATCCTCACTGCGGCCCCAATTGGTCATCCCTCCTGTCCTCTCTCTCTCTCTCTCGTTCAGCTGCTTGAGCCTGTGTTTACTCTGCTAGAGAGAGAGCGAGGGCCCAGTGAAGGGACAATGCTGCCTTTCAGAGAGAATGTCGACCCCACGGCTGAGCAAGGAAGACTGCATGGGGGCCAGCCGACACCCCTTCCCCAAACTTCACAGCCACCCGCCACTGAGTTTCACACACACACACACACACACACACACACACACACACACACACACACACACACACACACACACACACACACACACACACACACTTGCATATCACATAGACAAGTACACACATACACGCACGCGCACACACTCGCACACACTCATATCACGTAGACAAGTATACACACACACACACACACACCACCCTCTTTCCTTCTATGTGTCCTTCTTTCTCTCTGTACTGTCCACTTTTTTTCTCACATTTCCCACAAACCCCTTTCTTGAGATCCTGTAACTCCAGTCCAAGATCCACACTGTGAGTCACTTCCCGACCAGTCTCAATCCTTCAGAAATAATCTTGAGGGTGGGCTGAGGTGAAATCCAGCAGTGGCAACTGATTCACCACTGCAGTGATTTCAGTAATCTTGTCACCACATATGAACACAATCCCAGGTTGCTTTTTAAATCTGATGTTTTCATTTCACAGGAAATGGAACTGGTTTGGAAACATGTTTAGCAGGTGATTGGATGAACCATTGTTGTGGGCTAACTTCAACCAGCTCTTCAACAATCTGATCCAGCATTTGAAGTCACTTGATGGAGGAGCAAAAACATATTTTGTTTTGAGACAAAGCCTTGAGCGGCGTTCTTTGCTTGTCTGTCAAAGACTCTCCAGTTCTGACATAACTGATGCTATTGCAGCATCTATGCTAACCTCTCCGGAAGGCTAACACTGATGTTGATTGGCCCAAACTGTTGGTGGAAAATGCATAACCTCAAGCTTTGACAAGACGCTTTCTCGTGTGGTCCCACAATACCAATTGCCTAGCAAAGTAATCTCATCAGGATACGCTCCTGTTCTGCAAGCAGCTTCCTGAACTGGTTGAAGAATATCATATTTTGATAAATACCAATCAGGTTTTCATCATAAAGAGATGTGCTCCCACAATTGACCCAGTCATGCAAAAAGAATGTGATATAAATGTAATACCCAAAGGGACTAATCACAATAAATTTGCATGACTTTTTAAATTTGATACCAGAATATATATATATATATATATATATATATATATATATATATATATATATATATATATATATATATATATATATATATATAAAAAACAACAAACCTGTCTTCTAATCTGGTTTATGGTTCAATTCAACATCCTCCTCCTCGTCTCGAGCGCCTTGAATGATATGTTCCTGAGTGTATCGGGGCGCTCCTCATGTCTTATACCGCTATGCCCCCTGCAAGTCCCCGCAGGTTCTCTTGAGTGTGACATGCTAGTTACAAGGCTGAAAACACAAAGGAACGACACACTCACTGTCTTACACACCCCGGGTTGTAGAAGAGTCCTCAGGGAGTCAGCTTTGCTAACTCTCTTGAGCGTTTTAAGTCACAACTGTTGTGTTTGTAGTACTTGAGTTATCACGTACAGTGTTTTGATCAGTGATCCCTCTGTCTGTTTTGTTTTTACTCCTCTTTTACTATATTTTGTCAGTCTGACTCACAGAATGGTGAAGTCTTTTGCAGGAGTGGGATGAATATGGAGGCTTTCTTAAGAAATCGGAAAAGAGTAGCCATCCATTTCATTTCTTGAGGAAAAGTAATGGTTTGCATGTGAAGCCGCTGCCTGAGAAAGCCTTTGTATGAGGAGACCCCTGTAGTCTCTCTGCCCGTCTCGCACTGTGTGGATCATATATTTTGAGGTGCCAGACCTAAATGGAAGGAGAAGGTCCATATCTGTTCCACATTGTGTTTTATAGCATGGATTGTAGTGCTGACAGGAGGCCAGTTTTCTGTGTGTCCCCACAGTGGATGAGAGTAGGATTTGTAGAAAGGTTAAGCTGATTCCCGGTCAGTGCCTCTGGGTAAGGGGCTTAATCATTTAGTGGATGACAGGCGATTTTATGCTTCTTTAGCCAAACAATAAAGCCAAAACTCTTGGCAGCGTTTGTGGTAGGCGAAACAGTAAGTTAGTCAGACCCACCAAGCCCAGGGAGAAGAGAGAAGGGAGAGAGAAACAGAGATGTGGTATTAATTAACCACAATTTGTTCTAAATGAGGATCATGTCCATTCAGATGGATCGTGTTTATTTTCACTGCGTTTCTCCGTGTAACAAACCCTCAAAATGATTCAAAAACAATCATAAGAACGACTACCAGCAATATTCATCATCACTCATCATTTGGCGTTTGCTCTGGGGTGGTTGATAGAAAACATGCTATGATTCTGGGTCAAGGTAATATCGACTGATGCAGTCACAGCGCGGCTACATCTCTCTAACAACAATGATTCAGGAGTTTGTTTGACGTGCAGACCAGATGTTGTAATGCTGCATTACACTTCCATAAATATACAATAATGCAGACATTATGAGAGATGAGATCAATTACATGAAGATGGTCACACACTAGATTTTAAGATTGGGCCCATGGGCAACGAAACTCTCAAATTAGGTGGCCAGTGTATAGTTTTGGTTGCCCAAATGTAATTAAGTGGGATTTCTTTACTAATGGAATAGTATGGACTGACTGTCCACTCTCCATTTGAGCAGACCTGGGTGTATTTTCAGGCGAACCACAGCCATGCACCACAAATGCTGTCCTCTTCTACCGTGAGTTGATGTGGTGTTTCTGGAAGGCTTTGAGTTAAATTTCTTGGTTAGTTTGGGGAAACCGCCAGTATACACCGCAGCACTTTATATCATATCCTTAGATCTGTCATAGTCCAACCACTTGAACTCCATTCACTCCAAAATTGTTGCTGTTTGGAGCCACGCATGATGCCGACCTACTCATGGGCAGCAATTCAAACACACTCCTGACGAGGATGGAATCAGCAACCCTTTGCTTACATGATGGCCATTCTACCTTTGCCCTGATTGTGGAACTCATCCAGAACTTTCCAGAAAAGTGAGCTTGTGTGTCTTGGTGGAAGAACATATATACAACCAGTGAGATGTCTATTATAATGTCATGATGCTGCTCTGTATGCATGTTGGTACATTATGTTAGTGAGTGTGTATCAGTGGCTAATTAATTGGGTATGCCCTGTAATTCCACTGGCTGTGGTATGTGTGTGCGTGTGCGTGTGTGCTGGCCATCCCTCGATGAACCAGTGAACCTGGTGACCCCCGTGCTCCGTGCCTCCTAGACACAAGGCCTTCTCATGTGGCCCCTGGCCAGTCTCTCTCAAAGCCCACCATTCACAACCACCGCGGCCTCTGTGAGAGTGTGTCGGCATGTGTGTGAGGAGGAGGAGGAGGAGGAGGAGGAGGGAGGAAGGGTGAATTCGGAAAAATTACAGTTCAATTAATTACTTGGATGTGTGTGTTTCTGTAAGTGCACATGCACGTGGGGAGAGGGCTTCATGCATTCAAGCATGAATATTGAACACTACATATTTGTGTATGTATGTGTGTGTGTGTGTGTGTGTGTGTGTGTGTGTGTGTAGATGGAAAATGCTTTGAGGAGATTTGTGTGTGTGTGTGTGTGTGTGTGTGTGTGTGTGTGCGTGAGCCCAGTGAGGAGAGGCAGTGAACCCTGACAGTGTGTTGAGTGGAGAGTTTAACTGTACTCCAGCAGTACTGTACCAGCACTGCCTGCATGTGTGAAGCAGTAAATGCTCCCATTTATTTACATTTTCAAGTCTGTATTATTGCTCAGGGGTCATTTTGTTGGATATTATTAATATTTCACGTTTGCTCCTGATGCTTCAGTTATGATTTGAGCTCCTTCAATCAACTGCAGACATCTCAGGTTTAATTATGAAGGTATTTTCTTTGCATGGTAACACCACAGTGATGATGTTGATGATGATGATGATGATGATGATGATGATGATGATGATGATGATGATGATGCAGCGCTGAGTCACTCTGCTGGCAGAGGAAGAGCTCTAGTGAAACACAGACTGACAGCGAGATGAAGCGTCCTGCCCACAACCCTCTGGCGGGGTCTAGAGGTGAGAGTGTGTCGAGGAAGGAGGAGGTGGAGCGCAGCTGGACTTGAAGGCCTGGGGGGGGGGTGATGGGGGCGGCGGGGGGGGGGGGGGTTGCCAGTGGGTCTCCAAGGTCCCTGAGGTCTGAAGGTGCCTGCTGTGGGGCTGAGTGTTTGGGGGAAGTTGGGGAGGGGGGTTAATGTGACAGGGTGCAAGGGCCAGCGACTGGCCGAGGGGTGGGGTGAGCGGCGGCGGTGGTGAGGGTGACCATCTGGATTGGATTGTAGACATTCCTCTGGAAGAAGTTTGTGAGTAGAGGTCAGAGTGGAAAAAGAGGAGGGGTCAGTCACATCTCTGTGTGTGTTTATTTTCTTTGGCTAAGTCAGTGTTTCTGTTTAGATCAGTGCTCATTTCACCATTGTTGCAGAGTATTTCTTACCCAGTGGGGTTGTGGAATGTGAAATACTTTTAAGAACATTCTCTTGGCAAGTACCGCAGGTGAGAGATCCGTCTGTCACTGGTTAACGTAGGAATGCAGTTTTCTCATCGTATCTGTGGTTTTATGACAACTAAACTGTCCCTCGCTGGCCCCTCCTGGCTTAACTCGCCCCTCATGTGACTCCATGTTTGTGCAGGTGGGAGGTAGACGAGTTGCGGTCATGCTGTCCTTGGATGAGCCCCTGGACCTGAAGCTCCCTCGGCGGACCAATGGGCGTGACAGGGGGGCGCGCTCGCCCCCCCTCTCCCCTATACACCCCAAGCGAGCTCGCCAGCTTCGCATGGCAGATGATGGCACTGCAGTTATTGAGCCGGCCTCACCTGCATCTCCTCACACAGGTAGGTACCAACTCTGTGTGTGTGACCATGAGCGTGATCACCACCTCAACAGAGAAAAGTTTGATCGTTGACCTTTAAACCTTTGTTTTTTTGAAAATTACAAGACTGGGACACAAAATTCATGAAAATCCTGAACATAAAAGTTAAGCCATGCCCAAAGATGCTTTCCTGTTTGTTGCTGACTTGTTTGAAAAGACTTAGGTACAAATCACCATCATAATGATTGATTATTAATGTTTGATAACAGCAAAATGTAAGTAGAAAGCAGTAATCATTCAGATGCGGTCCGTGGAGACGTCTGTGAGTCTTAACTGAGCGCTGCTCGCCTCACAGTGAATCACTTTTCACATCACTCTCATCATGTTAGCTGCCTGTGGGTGACGTTACCGACCAGGACGTGATGGTCCTAGTCCTCTGAAGAGACTCCAGCAGTAGAGCGGTCGCTTCAGTCAGTCTGATGGCATTAATACATGATGCACTTCTAAGTGTTAAAGATAAACCAGGCAGTCATGACGTTGGTGACTGCTGGAGATCGCGTTACCACCTGTGTGTGTTACCTTAGGCATGCAGGTCGTTCCTCATGACCGAACAGACACTCCGACCCCCCCTGCGGTGGACCTGAGCATGTCTCCCTCCTCCCGTCACACCCCCAGCTCTCCAGAAATGACCAATGGCAACTACGTCCCCTCAGGGGTGAGTATGATGGACAGGCCCATACAGGTGTTCCTTGTTACCTTCCACCAGCTGTCCCATCATCCCCTCTCACACCTCACTACTTCTTCTGAGAGTTGTTCAAATAAACACTTTTTCAGAAAAGTAGTGAGTGGGCCAACACTTTGCTGTCTACAGCTAAGAGGGAGGCAGCCTGCTGGGGTCAGCAAATTAAGAACAACACCCGGTTGTTTCTCTCATAAGGGAATCAGGCTATGCAAGGGGTGTGGTATGTGTGTGTGTGTGTGTGTGTGTGTGTGTGGGGGGGGGGGGTTGCTCTTATCAAACACCTCTTGTGTCCCCAACAAGTGCCTCTGTCTGTGCAAGTTGCACTCACTGGCCACACTGGTATGACGTGTGTGTATGAGTGTGTGTGTGTGTGTGTGTGTGTGTGTGTGTGTGTGTACATGTATAATCGGATTTAAGTGGAGGTACAACCATGCAGACCTCATGCCGCCTAATTCATTTCCGTCCCAATTGAATTGAGACACGCTGGCTAGAAGCATTCACCCCCCCCCCCCCCACTGAGGCTGAGATAGCTCCCCGACCCCATCACCACACACAACACACACTCTATATTTTACCTCCCCCCCCATGGATTCAAATAGGACACTTTTTCTCCCTCTCACTCTCCCTCACTCACTCACACACACATGAAGAATTTCTTCTACTGGAACAGCTGCATGTGCACACACACACACACACACACACACAAAGCAGCTCACATAGTTTTGCATGCAGAGATCAGTGAGGGAAATTAGTCTCGTTTTATAAAATTTGTCACGTAGACATTTCTGACATAGCAGCAGATGACGAGACAGCCACAGGATTGTGATCCTTAGCATCCAGTCTCCTTCTTACTCGAAATTATCAGGGTTCCTATGTGTCAAAGTATATGTGTAGTTATAAACTTTCCCTCCCCGGCCCCTCGTCTCATTTGTGATTACACAAGAATTGACAGAAAAACCCAGATGTACCAGATTCCTACCAGCACTTGAATGCAGCATGCACTCCTGGATGTGTTTTTCCTGAAGATTTGAAGAGTGTCAAAAATCGACAGGCAAATGTAACCTGATCTGTGCCTGTCAGGCAGCCTGCCTACATGCACACACACGCGCGCACACACACACACACACACACACACACACATCTATGAATAAATACAGAAAGAATTTCACTCATGCTTCTATACAGTTGTATGCACAGGAAGTGTCTCACAATCAAATGTGGTCAAGTTAAAAAATCTGTACTTAAAATATGGACTCAGGAACTATTTTACATGTGTTAAAATTCCTTGGTGCGTAAATGTGGATTTGAACATGAACTTGTCAGCCACATTAAACACTGCTCCTTGTACAAATATGTAAATCTTAGTTTTCATTTGAAAATCCTGTAACTACACATTAGGGACCATTATTAGTTTATTTTCTCTCCATTCTACAGAAATTGCACGACAGAGATGTCTTATATTCTGTTGGAGTTCCGTTTTAGGTTCTTACAGGGTTAGTCAAAGTATACCCTTTTGTACTTTTCATGCTGCTTTTGCTCTTTTTTGAGTGTAAGGCACATGTCTTTTTAAATGTAAAGAAAAAAGACATTAGTTTCTTAATGTGAATTGCGGAAATATCAAAGGGAGAGTTAAAGTAATGCTTTCGGTGCTTCTGGTGGAAGTTATCATGTACGGTCCAATTGGGAACTTTAGCAAGTTCAGAGATGACATTTCTAGTTTGATTGTCTCCCAACTAACATGAATGTAGATAAATCATTGTTGTATGAAACAGATAGGTTTCTAGATGGCAGTATAGCTCATTCATCGTCTCCTGCTCATTGGTCAGTACTACTTGTACGACAACAGACCCCGACGGATTCTGCATTCATTTGCATTTATCTGTTTAAAGATCAAAATGCAGCAGATTCAGAAACTGCTTTTCTTCTTTCTTTCTTCCTTCTTTTTTTCCCCTTCCTCTCCAGAATTCTCACATCTCACAGGCCTTTCAGTTTTTTGTGCCAATCGGGGCCGGGGCAGGACTTCACCTACCGTCCTCCATGTTCATTGGCCAGACGAGTGACAAAAGGGCCTCTCCTGACCTCTCAGCAGATGAACAACTGGCCTGCCGCTGGAAGAAGGTGAGACCCTGAAAATAAAAGAAACTTCCTGTGGTAGGCAGATCAAATTAGCTCATTTGAAATGCTTAATGTCCTCTCTTCTTCAGTGTCATCTGCTCTTTGACTCGCTTCAAGACCTGGTGGACCACGTCAATGACTTCCATGTCAAGCCTGAGAAGGATTCTGGGTACTGTTGTCACTGGGAGGGTTGCGCTCGCAAAGGGAGGGGGTTCAATGCAAGGTGAGAGCTTCCTCCACAGTGGTGATATTTTTTTGAAGAAGCACATGTGAAGGCAGAATTCAAGATGGAGCTGTGATAGTGAATGCTGCTTTGTGTTGCTGAAGGTACAAGATGCTCATCCACATCCGCACTCACACTAACGAGAAGCCCCACCGCTGTCCCACCTGCAACAAGAGCTTCTCACGTCTGGAGAACCTCAAGATACACAACCGCTCACACACAGGTCAGTGGTGGAGCCCCCTACAGTCAGTTAAAGGTCATGATACAAAAACTTTTGCGAATGATATGTAATCAGTGTGTCTCCCCCCCCCCCCCACAGGTGAGAAGCCCTACATTTGCCCATACGAGGGTTGCAACAAGCGCTACTCCAACTCAAGCGACCGCTTCAAACACACACGCACACACTATGTGGACAAGCCCTACTACTGCAAGATGGTGGGCTGCTTGAAGCGCTACACAGACCCCAGTTCGCTCCGCAAGCACATCAAGGCTCACGGTCACTTTGTGGCTCAAGAGCAGGGCTCCCCAGGCGGGGTGGGCTCCCTCCTGAAGGGGAGTCAAAGTGGAGGGCTTGTGAGTGGAGTTGGGAAGGATTCAGAGTTGTCCTATGTGAGTGGAGCCCACATTATCATCCCAGGGGCGGCGGCTGCTCTCCTGGGAGGCCACGCTCTGCAGGGTCTGGGTGGTTCTCTGCCCTTGTCCCCTCTCAGTCCTCGGCCCCTGGACCTCAGCACACTGGGCTGCCCTACCTCCCCTCCGGGCAGCTTGGGAGCTACGTCCATCCTGTCCTTCAATGGTTCCCCGCTGGGCCTGGCCAAGTCCCCTCTGCTTTCCCCGGCGTTCCCCTCCTCAGCCCTTGGCCTGTCCATGGTGCCCATGTTGGGGGCCGCGTCTGAGCGTAGGGCCCAGAGCTTGCAGGCCAAGAAGGGTCGGGGGGAGGAAGCTGAGAACGAGGCAACTGGGGGGGTGCTGAACCTTTCAACGGGAGGGTCTCATGATCCCCTGTCCTGGGTGGTCATCCCCCCAGGCACTGTGGTGCTCAAGCCAGCTGTGGTCAACTGATACATACACACACAAACACACACACACACACACACACACACACACACACACACACACACACACACACACGCACACACACACACACATTCCAGAAGAGCTCAGGGGGTCGGGATGGGAGGGTGAACGCCTTCGAGAGGCGGTCAAAGGTGATAGGGGATTGGCTCACACAATCAAACCCAGGCAATGCATTCAAAGGGTGAAAAACTAATAAAAAAAAAACTCGATCGAATAAACATGACATCTCGCAAGAATGAATTCTACAACGCAAGCCTCTTACTGTTGGGAAACGAAGGGGCCCAAGAACTCCTTATTTCTATCACAAGGCCTGACAGTGGGCGCCTTGTTACGTGTTTTATACTTTATTCATTCCTGTTCGTTGGCTCTGTGGACGGGGCGCACGAACATGACAGTCTTAGTGCTCTGTGTTCTTACTCAAGTCCCGATTCAGTAATAAGTATTTATATATGACTGTACTTCATCGACAGTGTGCCTCCAGCTTAGCAGTGAGAGATACACCACGAAACGAAATGACGCACTCACAGTTGGTCAAATGTAACATAATAGGATTCTCCACAGTTGATTTTAAGTTATGACCTATTTTCACAGGCTTCTGTGATTAATATGACTCAGACAAGCTTGCTAGACCAAAGCAAGTGAACTCAAACTGTCTCGTGCTGAAGAAAAAGGCTGCAGGAGCCGGCTTCCACGCTTAGACAGTTCAATTATACACAGCACTTAGTGTCAACTGGTCAGGAAACCTCGAAACTGCTGCTAAACTCTCAGCTCCCCCAGTTTAACACGAACTGGGCAGGAGCATTTTTGACAATCTGTCCCCAGTTTGGGGAGGGTGACTAACACAGACCAGCCTAGTCCACCAGGATGCGCACCAGGTGTGCAGACTAGGGGCTTTTAGGGCACAGAGCAATCTGAGAACTTTTCTGCAGACAAATGGTTGTTACATCACTTGGCAATGACCACCCTCACTTCCTCTTTTACATGTGAGATTTAAAGGCATTGGTGTGTCTGGCTCCCCCCTCTGGCAGGACATGACACTACATCCTGCTTACCGTTTACAAAACTGTTTCGCTTCTGGATCGTCCAGCTGCTTTTCCGTAACTGAATCAAAAGTTTGCGTATGAAAGGGCCACTTGTGACCTGACTAGAAATCTTTAGTTAAAAGTCGCCCAAATTCCCCCTGATGGTGTGAGTCCCACGCTGTGCCAAAAGCCTCTGGTGATGGATGGATGTATCTGCTGCAGAGGGGGGAGGTGATGCACTCGATGCCGCCTACAGCTGGACTGACTAGGAAGCCACACTCTTGAAAACTGCCTCATTTTATTCTGTCCAAAGGGGCAAAAAAAAAAGAAAAGAAAAGAAAAGACTTCTTTGACTTCTGGGAAAGCTTTTCTCATGGTTCGATTAAGCAGTCAACATGCACTTACCACACACTATATTTCTTACATGTTTTATGAAATATTACTGCCAACTCACGGTTTCTTAAAACCTTTTTTGCTCTTATCTCATTTTGGCTCTGGCCTGCAAGGGTCGACTCTGCAGTGGGGGCCCCTTCTAGGCTTGTATTGCTAATGCATGTGTGATGTTTATCGTCGTCTCCACAGAGGAGAGGTAGAGGAGCAGGAGAGGATAAACACAAGGAACATTCCCTCGAGAGACTAACACAGAAGAACCGTCCTCTCTTTGAACTCCTCCATCTCTCCTCGTCCCGTCTGCTCTCCATCGCGTGGTCCGAGAAATAATCAGTTATCGCGGTTTTATATTTGTCTTTATTCGTTTGCTGTTGTTCAGACGAGACATTGTTTCTGATGTTGAACTTGCTTTTTGTGTTCTGCAAAAGCTGCTCTGCCTTCAAGTTTCTGCTACAGAGGATGAGACTGATGAGGGGCTGTAGATGAGAGGGTGAGGAGTGAGAGAGAGTGATGGTTCCAAATCAAAGCTCAATGAACAAACCGAATTTAATCAATAATTGAATTATGGTGGCTTATTAAAGACATGGCTGCAGGATCGAGAGGAGGTGATCAGCATAAGATGACCCTTCATCTTACGCCCCAAAGGCATTCATGTCATTGTGAGCATGTTAGCATTTAGCTCCAAGTACCACTCACTCATTAATGCAGCTGTAAACGTCTGTTTCCAGTGAAAGACTCAATATTTGCATGTGTTTATGCACCCAAAACATGAATCCGTGTGAGAGGGGCAAGTATGCTTTTGCGTCATAACTATTAATTTTTAGAGCTTACAAGGGAAAGAGGTTTGGAACCATCTCTTTCGAGATTAAGTGGGCCACATGACATCACAGTCCTCCATGACAATCATGTTCTGAGGGGCATTAACACGGTGTTTTGTTTTAGGTTTTTATTAATTATCTTGAGGTTAAAGTCGCTCTGCAAACTCTGCTCTCTTAATATACAGTTCAAGAGAAAACATAACTGCGACTGTGAAATGGCGGGCAGGACTGCCAGAGCTGAGAGGCAGGTGATTGGCTGGATGACGAACTGAATGGACAGTTGGGGGTGGGGGGGGGGGGGGGTGGGTGGGTCTGTGTGCCAGCAGAGGATAGCTGTGCCGTACAGCCGCCCTCCAGCTGGCCACCTACCCAGCTAACGGCCCTCTCGGCTCTGAAGTCACCGGCTGTGCTGCGAGCAATGTGGCAGCCATTCACAAGCGCACCAGCCTGCAGGAAACTAGGCCACTGAACTCAGCCTGCCCTCTGGGCTTTTCCTCTGTTTTTAATAGATTGCACCCAAAAGACTCCACTCCCCTGCCTTCTGGCCACAACACTGTTTCCTCTATATTGAAGCTAATACATGCAGTTATGGTAAAGGAAAAGAAACGTGTTGGCAGGACCGAAGCGCGTACCTGTGTTTCTGCCTCAGTAATTCATAGTCATTTCTATCTCAGACACTCGCGGCCAGTCTGAGTTCAGGCTGGGTATTGAAGCGAAATCTCTCACTGTGAGTGGACAATCAGGGCGTGTGATGTCATCAGAAACAGGTGTTAAGTAGGCTAGACATGGTTTCCATGGCAACAGCGGAACCCACAGATGCGGCAGCTCTCCTCCTCCTCCTCTCCATTCGTCTGCCTCTCCTCTGCTGGTTGAAACTGGGGACAGAGACTCAGCCCGGCAGCAGAAAGCTGGATAATATGACACGGATCCTTCACAGGGTTCACATCTTTTCAATATTAAATAAGCTGTACAATCCATTAACCCTTTGAGCTCAGTCTGTAATAAACTGCACTTTTGATCCCCTCATAGTGTGTGTAGATAGCGGGATGCTGTAATGTCCTTTCTTGTTGTAGAGCTCAATTGTTTTGGGAACAAAGAATAATTGCTGATGCAGTCATGCCCTGTCTGAATTTTAAGTCTTTCATTCAGCGTTTAACAAGCGGTACACACGCCTGGAGATTTGAAAGTAACCCTTGCTTAATGCTATAAGGGGAACAGAAAACCAAGGCACAAAACGTTAGCTAGCTTGGTCAGTGTCATTTATAAATGGGTGCCATTGACAGAAGTGCCACAGTGTTGCACAAAGGGTTAATGATGAGACTAAGGCCACACAAGGCCTGTTCCAAGTTCTGTTTTTTTGCACATTTGTGAGATATGTCAGTATTTTAATTTTTCCAAGTGCCTTTTTATTATAGGTAAAAATATAGAAGTTATACATTATATGAAAAAAATGATTATATGAAATATATTTTTTTCCTGGCATCATGTTCTGTGGTTGAACATGCAGAATTTTAGAGTTGTAAAAGTCTTCAATTGGTACAACATAGCGGTGTTCTCCTGTTTTAGAGGAATTTTATTACGATATTGATAAAAATGTCAATGAAAAAGAAAATGTTTAATAAAGTTGCATTTGATACAACTTGTCTTTTTCTTTTCTCTTCTATCACATAAAACTCATGACAGAAACATACAAATGAAAGAGTTCCGTGGGTTTGCGCTGTCAAAATGCCGACGTCCTGGTTCGTAATTGAAAAGCTGCTGTTATTCACTGCATCCAAATTATCAGCAGCTCAAAAAACTGTGGTATTCGTGTATTACAGCTTCCTTAGATAAGGGGAAGGTATATAATATTTGCTTGGAACTGGTATTCAATCATGAAATGGTATCATCTAGTAAACAGACGGTACAAAGTCAAGAGTAAAGAAAAGGTGAAGTCTTTTATTGGGGTATAATTTACAGTGGAGGGAGGAAAGACGAGACCGCCGTTTCTTCCATACTTTCATGTTTCTGTGTTCTTCTGCGTCTCGTCTGTCTTCTGAATACTCAGTTCCTCCTCTAGACGCTCTTTAGCCCGCACCACCTGGAGACACACACCGAAGTGAACACCCCAGACAAACGTGAAATCATCAAAGTGTGGCGAACACCAGGAACAGCATCATTCAGTGCACTGCTACATCAGGCTCAGACTCGCGAATCAGAATCTGATATTTGAAAAGTTACTTCAAGTGACAGTCGCACAGGAATAACAACAAAAGGATTTGATTAATATTTTATTTTTGGTCACCTTAAGGGAACACATCCCCTCCCCAGAACCACAGGAAGATAGATCTGAGAGGAGGGAGCCGAGACCCTCAAAGACCAGCTGACTGCTACTTAGCTTAGCACAATGAATGCAAGCCAATGGGCTGGTTAGCAGAAGAAGGGTAGACATTTCACGAGTTGCTGTGGCACGGGCGGCAAATATGCACAATTCCCCCCAAAATCTTCAACTATCCCTTTGACGAGTTGGCACTGCTGTAGTTCTTGACACTTTTTCCTGAAATTCACCATCAAATCTTACTCCAACTGAGGCATCAGTTTCTAGTCTACCACTTCATGTTATAATCTTAATCACTGTTTTTACTTTCACTGCTGTGCTGCATTACATGGCATCCAGTTGCTTCAGCCATTTTAGGTTACTGCATTGTTTTCCAGTTTGTGGTGGTACATTCAGGAAACTGCATGAACAGTGAGTACGAATACTTACTTTGGACTGGAGGTAAAAGGAACCACCCACAGATTTGTCATTGACTTTGAAAAGGTGCTCATAGCTCTGGAAGAGATCAAAACCCCTGGAGTCAATATTCAGAAGGAAATCAACCTGAAGGTGAACTTGCGATGCGCGAACAAAGTGGCACGAGGGTTCTTCAACCAGGTTGTAAATAACAGTCAAGCTGGGGTTTTACTCTCTTCCACTCCTCTTTTAAAATCCCAGCAAAACCAGTATGTTAAAATGAATATTTTACATCTGCATTGGCTTTTAAAATGACTTTTGTTTTACGCTGATGTGATGATAACTGTAGCCCTCTTGTATGACTCTCTTTCAACACAAGAAACCAAGTGCTTCCCAAAACCAAACAATAAAAATCAGACAATATAAGAGGAAACTGACACATTCACGAAGCAAGGAAATTGAGATCAAATGCGAACATCTCATATTAAAAAGCTATAAAAATGTGTGGTGGAACCAGGAAGTGACTCAGCAGAACCGATCCCCTCAGACACGTATTTCTATACTCTGGTGGTCCATCAAAGCTGATGACGCATAGATGAGAATGACGCCAAGAGGCATTTGCCAAAACCTGCAAAAAAATACCTGATGTTTCATTACTCCTGCTGTTTGCGGCTATGAAGGTTATCCCTCTACTCTCCCACCGCAGAATTGTGCGACAGTTTCTCAAATGAACACAGCCAAGCTACGAGAGCGCCCTTCACCTTCTGAATCTCTTCGGGGTTGAGTGCGGACACGTTGAGAATCTGCTGCGCCTCTTGCAAGCTCATCCCAGTGATGCTGGAGGCCGCAGCAGACTGCTGACCCGCACGGCTCCGGGCCTGCGCCGCTGCCTGACTCGCTGCGAGGGAACAAAACACAGTGATCACTCTAAGATAAACTTCAGCGCTTGATCAATTTTTCCGAATAGTACTTTCTAAATACTACGGTGTTATTACTAATAGTTGTGTTGCTGTCATTGACTGTCTATGCTTTTCTTATATTTTCTTCCATTGCTTTTTTTCCCTTTGTACCTGACATTTGATTATTTTGGTGTGTGAAATAATGTTCAGTGCTGATCAAAAAACAAATGGAAATCACGATTTCATGTTTCACCATTTACATATTATCAATAAACAGACAAGAAAATACAAAATACATAAAAGATAAGCACAAATGGGGGAAAGTAGGAACAACAAACGCAGGGTTAAAACCCAATGATTACATACTAATTTAATAAGTAAAACCATCAAAATTGCCGAAAAATTCTCGTCATAGTTTTCCATCCACGGATGTTCTTCCTTTGTGGTAGCAAAGGCAAATCTACAAATGTAGCTCTTACCTGCAAACTCTTGCTGTAAGGCTCTGGCAAACGCACGTCCCACCACCTGCACTCCCATAACTATGACCTGTACAAGATATTTAGCCTGCGGGAACATGAGCACCGCAAGAATGAACGCACAAACATTTATTACAACACAACTTTAGCACAACCTAGCTGTGTTCGCAAATGTGTCCGATTATACAACGTACGCCTTACTGCTGACAACACTGTGACATCGTTTCCACAAGCGTTCCTGTCCTATTAGGACATTCATTAGCTAATATTTTAGCGCTGAAGGTTAATAATAATAATGCTAAAACAGGTAACGTTGAAAGGACGGCGGCCTTGTTCTGACAAGGAGTGAGAAACGCAGTCACCTCCAGGCCATGCTAACAGCGACAAAGATACTCAGTGTACCAAAAATGTTAGCAATAACAACATCAATACGACTGTTTCATATGTTCTTACCATTTTAAACGTCTGTAGTGGACGGAGAGCACCTCTTGTTTACACACATGCAGCAGCACATGAAGGTTACTGAGGAGTCAGAGTTCAAGGAAGACTCGACGTCGGAGCCTGTTACAGAACGACTTTCACAACACTGACACCTACTGGAGGGGATGTCTAACTGCAGTTTTCTTTCAGGTTTTCTATCGTCAAATTCTCGGCTCTTGAGTTAAATAAATATGCTATATATTAATCATATGTTAAGCGTATTTGTGAGACTCTAAATAACCAAAAATGTTAATCTGGAATGTTTATTTTCATGTATGATCAAATTAATTAAACAATGTCATTCATGACATATAAAAAACACATTTGTTATCTTTTTCCTGCAAATTACAAATGGTAACTTCCTTTTTAATATGTCATTTATAGGCCTGCATAGAGTCTGTGATGCAAACACACTCACTATATGTTACTGTGCTGATGTGATGAGCTAATCACATAAAGACAAGTATTAATAGATTTCAATTGATTTTATTGCAAGACAATATTGAGACAAAAACAAAAAATCCAATAACCAAATATTTAAGCAAGACAGAAAAAACCCCACTTTACTGACTGTATAAATGTGGAAGTTCATTGTTTTCTTTAAAACACTGGAAAGAAATATGGTATCCCAAAATTACAAAGAACATCATTTGTTCCACAAGCACATAAATTCTACAGTGTATCATCCCACAAACACTGATGACACCTGCAGGTCATGTTCACCGTTCAGTAACATGATGTGCAGAGGTTGTAAACAAACTGGGTTTATGCTTGTTGAAGACACTGTAGCCCTGATTAGAAGATGACACCATGGCTGTTATGGCTGCATTGACTTAATAATACTGTAATGTTATTGTTGAATACACGGCATGATTATATACCAATGGAGATTCGATCAGAAGATTAGCTCATTTAATGTGAGGAACAACGCCCCAAACAGTCTGAAAACCGACAACAACAACAAGAAAATCATGATTAGAAAGGAAATAATTATTAAGTATACAAAAGCCCATCCTGAACTCCAAAAGGGAGGTAGTTTAAGCTTCCAACCAAGAAATAAAAACATTGAGTATCCATTTAACCCCTACTTATGTGACTATTCCCACCATATTCATATCTAACTGGTAAAAATACAGTAACATAATATTGTGTTCAAATAGCATTTATTCTCACATAGAGTAAAAAGGAAGTTCCAGTTCATGGCCAAATATGAACACTGGTGACCCTGTTTTATCCTTTTTTTTTTTGCATTTCACGAACGTGTGTGCTTGTGTTTTACCTGATCAGGTGGGAGGACAAAGGTTTTTCTTTTCCATTAGATGCACAAATTCACTTTTTAAATGTTTCCTTTCTGTGGAATCATAATTTTAAAAAAAGCTGTTCCACCTAAGCAGCGATCTACTGTGGAGTTAAGGATGCACATGATTCGGTACACAATAATTCCTAGCTCAGTACTTTAGTATTGGAAAAACACCTGATATCGAATTGCTACACACTCATTGACTGAAACAGCTGTAAAATTTTTGGGGACACCTTGTCTTGTGTTGTTTTGTTGTATCATGCGATAGGAATTTTGGTTTAAAAATACTGGGACTTTTCTACGGTCGACATAAACCAAAGAACACAATTTATCAGATTCACATCTGAACAGTTTCTGAGATATTTAAGAATTTAATCTGAAAGGGATTTTCGAGTCAAACTTCATGCCGTGCGAAACAGTGAACATCGATCCAACAATGTGACTTTCAAAACCCAAACAGATACTGTGATATTTACAGTACTGGTGCCGGCAACTGTAGTTATTGTGTATAGTTATTGTGATTTTGTTCCCCAGATCATTTTGACATTCACATTGTACAGTGTTGGGAGTGTGCTGAGATGAGACGATGCGGCTGCGTGCGCACACACACAGACACAGAGACACACACAGGAATGGCAATTTAAGACTTGGCCGGTCTCTCCTCGCTGTTATTGGCACCGTGATTGAGGCGGAGGGTGGCGAAGTCGCCTCTAGTCGTCCTGGATGACAGAGGTGCAGGAGTTAGCAATACTAATCAAAATAATAATAATAATAATAATAATAATTAACACAGTCAGCTGAGACTGCCAGCCATCTCTGTACACTAGGATGTAGCGCCACTCAAAGACAATGAGGGCGTTTGAGCAGTATGACAGATTTAGTAAAACTCAAAAATCTGACATCAGATACAAATGGCAGATCAGCCATTTCTCAAATGAAGCATCTGATCATGTTGAACCGTTTGAGTTAAGGAAGAGGTCATGTCATTGGACTGAAAAATGCAGCAAATACTGAAGTGCCTTAAACCTACATTCTTACTGATGGCCAGTAGGGGGCGACTTCGAGGTCGCACCAAGAATCAGAAATACGATGGTCAGGGGAAATTATTGATGTGCTTTTATTACAGTATATATAGTATGTAAGGATAAAACAATAATTGGCCTATGTAAAATATATACATTCAATAACAATGCATGATAAATAATATAACAGGAATAGATATGAGTCATGGGGATGTTAATATACAGTGTGTGCCTGACACACACAATAAATGCACACAGGGGAATAAAGACGAAACAGACTATGGATGTGCATTTATGCAGAAAACTGCTGTTGAGATAATGTACATGATCATGTCCAGTCAGTGTGAGTACATGAGCACTCACTCACACAGTATTACACTGTTGAGGTATGCCTCAGAAAATAAAATAGTGTACAAGTGGGACTCCAGATCCTGTTCAGAGAGGCTAAGATGATGCACTTATTATATCTTATCAGTTAGACCTGCCTGCCTCTTTTCCCCTGTAGAGGCTCTGTGTGTTTCAGTGCAGCAGAACTCTTAATTTCATTTTTAATTTCAGAAAGTACCAGACATCTCCATCGTGTTAACTGACCCACTCGTCCTCGTCGACGCCCTGGAAGGACTCCTGTGGCAACGGCTCGTCCATGTTCCCCAACTTAGCCACCATGGCGCTCAGCAGCTGGGCCACATTTACACATTCAATGTCAGCATTCGTCACCAGAAACACACCATGAATGTGTGTGATGGATGATGCGACGCTGGATAAGAGTGATTTACCTCTTCTTTCTTCTGTTCATCAGTCTTCTCCTCCAGGTAAAAAGACGAGGGCATGTATTTCCTCACCGGGGCCTCTTTCGGAGCTTCACTCACTGAGAGAACAAAGAAATACACCTGAACACACCCACTACTGATACTTAGTCTTAAATAGTGACTAATCAGCACCAACATATCATCCTTTGCCATCTTAGACAAGGTCACATGGTGTAGAAACATAATCTCTAGTCATGTGTGTGGCATCGACCTGGCGTCATGTCATCAGGCTTCAGGCTGATCTTTCTGTGTTGACCGTTGGAGCCGGAGAGCCAGGCGGAGGAGGTCAGCGCCGCTTCCCAGCACACTGCTGTGTCCGGGTACACATCATCCTGGAAAAACTCTTTCTGGAGACCCAGAGAGGAGAGACGTTAACAGTTACGGTGGGAAACAGACTGAGGGCAGCATGAAACACACTTCTGTCACTTGATAAACGCTGGCTGAAACTCAGGCAGCCATTCGCAAAAGTGTGTTACTGCAATTATTTTCGACTGATATTTTGTTATTGGATGATATGTTTATTTTACTGAAAGCCCTTAAAATGATAATTTTCTGCATCAAAAAATATTTTTTCTTAAATCTGTAGAATATGATGTGTAGGCAGGACCACAATATTTCATTTAAAATGGTATTTTGACACACAATTAGCCTTCAAGAAACACTGTGCCGTATTGGGCCGTATTCTGACTTTGATTTAGTTTTGATTAAGTGTGCTGCCATAAACATCTATAGACACGATAAATTAGAATAAACATCCTCGTCAAAATTTGTCAAAGTAAATTTTAACAAAATTCTCACAAGCCAAGTGGGTTGAGACAAAATGTGAAATTCAAGTTACACAAACTGGGTAAATACATAGTCTTCCATAGTCAATCTTAACTGATTCACACATGCTTAATATGAAGGTTTAAGTAAAACTAAATTCCACAACTTTTTTAAAAAAAAATTCCACACTCATGTATGAGTCAGTTCCTGGACTCTGGTGTCATCAGAGCTTTTCCTACTTTAGAAAGTCAAACATTATCTGAGATAAAAAAAAAAGGCCAAAAAAGAAGAAGAAAATACTCTATAACTTCTGTCTTCCTTCTTGATGTTGAAGAGGCGGGGCTATGCAGTGCTCCCATGCAGCCACTAGGTGGTGTAAATGCCCCACCTTAACCCGAGGCACTCTGAAGACCACTGGCTCTATGGCTGTCTTGGTGAGCATCAGTCCTGCAGCTACCTCCACCTCACGCACATTACACTCGCTCTTGGGCAGAAAGGCCAATCCCTGCAGGGAGAACACAGCAGGAGGGGTCAAAGGTCATCAAATACAGAAAGAAGGGTGCTAATGTTACATCAGCGTGGATCAGAACGGTACCTTATGTGGCTCAGAAGAGCTAAAACTGCTGCACTCAACAAAATAAGGATCTTCGGGGATGACCTCATAAATCAGCACTCTGGTGTCCCCCTGTCAAACACCTTCATGTTATATGAGATTCTTATTTTATGAAGCTGGTGGCAAGTTATTCCTTCAGCGTTCTTACTTTCGCAGTGAGGATGACCAAGCTGGTGTCGGGGTCGTAGAATGGGATGAGTGTGGAAGGAGAGATGTCTACAGAGGTGCTGGATATGATTCCCGAGGAGAGGGAGTCAGCAGAGTACAGGTAGAGCATTCGCTCGCTGCAGCTGGATGGGGATGTGAGAGAGAGAGAGAGAGAGAGAACGAGAGAGAAAAAGAGAGAGAGAGAGAGAACAAGAGAGAGAAAAAAAGAGAGAGAAAAAAAAGAGAGAGAGAGAGAGAGAGAGAGAGACAAGAGACTTCTGCTTAGATACTCTATTATAATGCTAGTAAATTCAGTCCAGGCTTTTCCCCCTTCTGCATCATTACTTTGTAACGCAGAATGTAAATGTAAATGCAGAAAGAGCCAGCCATGTATATTTAGCTTGACGCTAATGGCTACAAACTGTAAAGGGGGATTATAAAAGAGAGTTTTGCTGTAGTTAGCCATTAGTCGCCACTGGCTTCAAGCTAAATATACGTGGCTGGCTCCCTCTGCATTCTGGAGACACAAAGACGTGATTCAGGAGGGGAAAAATGTCTTTATGACAACTTTAAAAATGTCAAACACCCTGACATCCCTTTCTAAAGCGCTTTGCAACTGTTTTAATGGTCGTTTTTACCTGTCGAAGCCGGACACCAGCAGGTAGCGGCCATCACATACCCACACCACACGTGCTCCTCTGTGGCCGTCAGGACCTGGACCCTCCTAAAAACAGCAACATGCCTTACTGAAACCAAAATAAGTCGATTTTTTTCTTTTGTGGCAAATGCTTTGTTTCTTAATGATTTCATCTCACAGTGGATAATCACTATAGCAGGTTAGTGATTTGACTAATACATAGAGCTATTAGAGGATATTGCTGCTTCGTGTATTAGTATCCAGGGAGTTTGACCACCATCCTAGCAGCTCCTGCTGTATCCCACAATATTCCCCCGCATGTCACACTTACCTGCACAGGTGTGGTGGACTTGCGGGGGTCATAGATACGAACTTTCCCATCTTTGCACACTGAAGCCAGGAGTTTGCCATCCGGGCTCCAAGCCATGCAAAACACCTAAACATTAAGCAGGTAAAACCAATCACAACTATTTGCAACATGTATAATTCTTGAATCAAATGCATTTTGCATTCAGGATTTGTTCTTGTTTTTTTAGATCTGGTTCACCCACCTGGTCCTGGTGTCCAGTGAGCAGCTTGACCTGTTCTCCAGTCTCCACATTCCACATTCGTACGGTGAGATCGTAGGATGAAGACACCAGGAGTCCGCTGGCTAACGGGTGGAACTTGATGGAGTAGATTTTCTCCAGGTGGCCTGTGAGGAGTCACAGAGGCTGTAAATCATCAGGACTCTTTCCATGGCTTCACCGAGTTGAGATGTCAGAGGTTTCACCCTTTCCCACCTTGCAAGATGATCTCAGGCTCAGTGAGGGTCTCACTCAGACCCCCCTCTGGTACTTGCCACAATCGAATTTTTGCATCGTCACCAGCTTGGCCGGTCAAGAAAGGGAGATGAAGATGTTATATCAGGGTGGAGGAGTCCAGTACAACTGAATATGTTCAGATCTATTCACTCACCCACAGCAAGACAACGGGTGTCGAAGGGGTCCCAACATAGGTCAACCACATTGACAGAGTTCTGGATGGTGGGCAGATCTGAGTCTGGCAGCCTGCCTGGCTGAGAGCGCTGGGAAGACAGAGGACACACGTTTACAAATGCCTCCTTTCCAATATAAGTCCACCTTAAATCTTTATTTTTTTTTACATTATATGAGAACAAAAAGTTCAAATGAAGTATTTTTTTCCCCTGTCATACCTCAAAGATGGCAATCTGACCCCCAGATATGGCGAGGGGCACCGCTACACGTTTGCTGTTTACACAGAAGCCGTCACACTCGCCCGGTGTGGTCAGGTTGAGGCCACGCAGATTTGTGATGTGTGTGTCTCGGTGCGTCACCGAACCCTGGATGTGACGGAACTTAGAAGTCGGCCCTGGATCATTTCAGAAAGACAGCTCTCATTAATATAACGACACATCAACATGAAAAGACGTGAACACGACACGTGTCGGATGTTCATACCCAGCAGGTTCTGGATGGCCTTGGCGCTCTGGCTGGGACTGGGGGAGGGAAGGAAGCCTGAGGAGAGGCCAGAGGTGGAGGATGGAGAGCGGGATGGGGCAGCACTGCTGCTGCTGGGAGTGGTCAGGGGGCTGCTGGAGGTGGAGCAACCACGTGCTGGATCCTGTCAAAAAGTGTGGAAGGTGATGACGTCTCAAATTACAAAGCACGGTTTGGTTTCAACACCAACAGTAAACTGGAGGCTTTCTAATTTTGGGTTGCCTGTTGGTGAGTCACACTCCTGACAACATGATATTTCATGAGCATCTTCGAAGGAATTATTCCAAATTTGCAACCACTGGGATTTAAGGATGAGATGGAAAATTTGGTGGTCAGTGTCATTTCATATAAACGTGATTGTTCTGGAATGCCTGGAGGGAATTTCTCAATTTTTTTCGTTTGTAAGAAACATCCACAAGGATTCAAGGAAGAACTGAAGTGATTTTTTTTTGGTCAAGGGTCACATAAATCACTGTCACAGTTACCTCACATGGCACTATAACACTGTGAGGTAAACTGGAGATTAAACATTAGATCCTTCTGGAAATCAGGGCTAAAAGTTGATCAAATCAGACAGAATCCTGTTCTACCTCCTTGCTGCCCCGACTAGCTTGTTCCTTCTTTGCAGGCATCCGACTGGCTGGTGAAGCCTTGGGGCGTTTGTCAGGATGGAGGCTGACTTTCTCCACCTGAAGAGACAAACCGAGCGCCTCGTTAAAGAGTTCAGACTGTTAAAACTCTAGCTGCTGATGCGGGGTAAATGTGTACCTGCTTGTTCCCTCCCTGCCACCACTCATCAGCAGACATAGCTGGTGTTGTGCCCACCGTGTCTGGGTAAAGGTCAGCGTGGAACTCCTGGCCTGTATGCTGCGAGAGAAAACACACATTCACAGATGTGCATGTCAACATATAGACATTTAAAATCATGTTTAATTTTCTTTGCACTTCACAATTGTGTACCACTTTGTGTTGATCTTTCACATAAAATTCCAATAAAATATATTTGTTTGTGGTCGTAACGTGACAAAATGTGGAAAAGTTCAAGGGGTACGAATACTTTTGTACAAATGAGCTGTGGTCAATCTGCTGTGCGTGCACACCTTGCGGGGGACTTGATAGCTTATTGGCACGATGCAGCTGTCACACAGCTGAAGCAAACGCATCACCTCACAGGACATGACATCCAATGCCAGCTTGGGTACCATGGCAACCCCACGTGTGGAGATGTCAGTCAGACAGTGGCTCACTGCGGACGAATTTAAGATAAATACATGAGAAAAATGCAAACGTCAGACATTTAACATTTTCGGCAGCCGGCCAGCTCACCTTGAGAGAGGAAAGGCTCAGAGGGAGAAACTTCGTAGCAATCCACCACCGTGTCTCCCTGTGAGGGAGAGAGCAGCACTGCAGTCACACACTTCAATGCAAAGCATGATGCTTGATCTGTGCAATCAGCGGTTCAAAAGTTCATCTATGATTATGATCAGCACATCAGTGAATATAAATCAAGAGTAAAGACTGCAGTTTCTTATCCAAATACATGAAACTTGACTTATTATTCGTGGTGGAGGTGAATGAATGTCGACGTTACCATGCCAGCCAGTATGAGCAGACCAGTGTCATCATCAAGCAGAGGGATCAGCATCCTGGAGGAGACAAATCCACATTAAAGACCAAACATTAACTACTCTTTGTTAACAGAAGGGTGGTTCATTCAAGGTTTAATCTGCTTTTCTGAATTAAAAAGATAATTATAACTTTTTTTACATGAATGCCATCATTTCCTATGAATCCCCCCCCCCTCCAAAAAACCCTAAACCTAATTAACTCAGGAAAACAGATGTTTATTTTTTCTTTCCTTACATGAATGCACTGCACCGCAAGATCCATGGGCAGTTTTAATACAGTGCCACTAGATGGAGCTACACACCCAAACACTTACAAAATTGGGTTGTTTATTTATTTTTTAAATAATTTTATCCAGAGAAAAAATGTTAAACAAAGTCACACATTCACGATCACTCAAAGCTCTTCTCTGTAATTTCATTTCATGATTGATTTACTAACTGTTTCAGTTTTAGGCTCCTTCATCCAGACAGGCCACTCAGAGTCACCTGCCTCCTCGTATCATGCGAGGTAAGAAGGAAATGAAGCGGTTTACATCCAAATGAGGAAACTTTACCAAATAGGAAATAATGGCTTTGGTAGCATAATTGCACAAACACTGGGGAAATCTTCATCCCCCACCTGACCTAAAACTCCTCATTTCATCAAGAGCAACCGTCAAGTACATGGTGTTGTTTTTTTTTAGAGCTGGTCCAGAGTCAGTGGAAGACAACAAACCACTTCATATCACAGGCCGGAGATCGTTTGATTGAAGTGGCATAGTGGTTCCAGTCATTGGCTTATAAAGAGAACCTTGTGTAATTATACGACACTGCTTGGCTGCTTCCACATCAACTAAGAGAGGCAGACCGATGATGTCATGATCCAAGTATGAAGACATAATGACAGAGTAACTTATTGGGCATCTTCAGCAATGACATATGATGTTTTCCTTTTTTGTTTTTACTGTGTGCACATCAGCAGTGTGTTTGAATGAGTGTGAAACATGAAAACAAAACAGAGGAATGAGAAGTTCACCATCCGCCCTGCCATGAGTCTGATTGTAGTCCACTTTCCAACTATTAATCTCTTCCAGGTGACAAGGATGTTATCATTTTCATTTGTCTATTGTTTTTAGAAGCAGTTTTTTTTCCCTCTTTGGAAGCCTGCAGTCATGGCAGTCTGAATGCCCGTCAGGACAGTAGGGGAAGAGAGGTCCTTCCAAGTGGAAATTGCTGAGAAAACAACCATTTGACTTTGTAGGAAACGTCAAAGGTTGTTTTTATGAGGAAGATTCCCAAGTTAATCAAAGGATAGTAGGGTTGGGTACCGAACTCTATACTTTTAGGGTTATTGACCAAATTACCTTGATAATGCGAGGTTCTGATTAACGTTGATTCACTGATGGTGAGCACATCTGGGACTAAAGTACACATTCAAGAGTGAGAGACCATTTCACATCACCCTTACGATGAGTTCAAGGACAACGCACGATCGGGACACCGGCGAGAAGAAATCAGGTTTCAAGTGTGGTTACACTTTTGAAAACTTGACAAAGTTTTGCTGCATTTGATACCCTGAAACACCCCTCTAACACTGACAGCAGGCCTGGGACCAGCAAACAAAGGTGCCACGGATAGAAAGTTAAAGGGATAGTTCACCCAAAATGAGAAACGGAGTCATCTACTCAACTCCGTGCAGATGGAAGGTCGGTTGAATATTTCCGCGGACTTCTTCTTCATCCCCTAAAAACTTGTGGACCCCCAAGCCAAGTTTGCACCACCAACAGTCTCCCATTCTTATGCAACACCAACATTTATAGTCGTTGTTGATGACTAAAGGTGTGTTCACACCAAACGCGACGCGGCATGAACACACCTTTACAGGTGCGTTAATGTGCTTAATAATAGAGAATGAATGAAGGGTGCACTCAGAGTGGAGTGCAGTATGACAGTCAGGCCAGCAGGTGGGGCTTTCGTTGGTGCTGTCTACCTATTTGCGGTATCTGTGCTCTGCCAGCAGAAGTTGTGCTTCACCACCAATTTTCTAGGGTGTCCGAATGGTGCCGCCGTATTTAGGTTGTAGAAGTAGGCTGTAGCGGTAGGTCGTAGCAGTAGGACGTAGGTTGCCACTTGGCAATTCGGACGCAGCCCTGGTGACCCGTCCAGGGGGAACCCCGCCTTTCGCCCGAAGGCTGCTGGGATAGGCTCCACCCCCCCCCACGACCCTTAACAGGATAAGTGGTAGAAAATGGATGAATGGATGGATATAGATATGTATAAATATATAGATATAGATATAAACATAATCCAAGAGTCCTGAAGTTTCAACACGCCAAGTTGTTCTGACAAACATTGTGTTTTTAGCCATGTTTGTAGCCTAGCTCTTCCATCACCATGAGAGTGAGCAGATGTTGAATGAATCTCATTTTTGGGTGACCTATTCCTTTAAGAGAATTTCATATACAGCGGGTAGAGTCATCAGTCCAACTGTGAACCAACGTGACCTCCTACTGATCTCCTCGTCATCGTAGAATACATAGATGTGTGTCCATATGCTGCTTGTTAATGGGATGCTTCCCTCTTCCATCCAGTTTATCCACTGTCTTCCTATCGCTCTTGGATTTACCAACAGACTTGTCCCAACATGTACTTCCTCTTCCGTTCCCCCCTGAAGCCTGTGAAGTGTGTGTGTGTGTGTGTGTGTGTGTGGGGGCGGCTATGCTTCGTTAGGGCCAGCGAGTGTTCCCATGTCCGAGTCAGTCCGCAGGGAGTCCCAAAACACCTCCATTCCCACACCACTGTCTTTCTTTTCCTCCTAAACACCACCACCTTGCCCCCCCCCCCTCCCTGGTGCTCTCACTGTGCCTCCAAACCAATTATTTCTCCAAAATTGCCTCCTTCTCTTTTTTCTTCTCTCCTTATCTCTGCTTTTCTCACAGTAAAGGCGAAAGTCAAACAGCCACGTAATAGGAGCGCAGAATTATCACTGATAATAGCATCTGTTTACTGTCGTTGTCATGCTCCACCACACCCCCAGACCATTTTCCCACATAAGAAAACACTTTTACCCATTAACATATGTAGATGACCACATGTGCTCGTAACACAGTGTGCTGATGTATGTGCACATGCATTAATACCAACAGGGATTTATGCACAAGCAGGGTTAAGTGAGGGAGGGAGCTTGTTATGCAGTTCTAAATCACATGGGCTGATTGTGAATGAAAAGAAAAAACTATTACAGACTTCATTCATGCTCTTACAATGGATGTGTATGTATGTGTGTGAGTGTGTGTGTTGTACAAACTCCAGCCAAACACACTAATCCAGCCAAACACACTGAGCCTTGTTCAGTTCAGTGGTTACGTGACCAAGAAAGGTTTAACCACACGTGTTAATTAGTCATAAACAACAATAAACTCTGAGATTTGCTTCGTTAGGGGATTAAAAAAAAAGATGGGCAAGTGAGGGCTTGAAAAAAAAAACACGCAACAAAACTTTCTTCAAGTGATATTTCACTCAAAAAGTGTCACTGGTCTTTCAAAGACTTGCTGTTTGCTATCCTGAACTTGCAGAGCGGTTTTTCTGTGACTTCCTGGAGATGTCAGAATTCAGGAAATGCTTGTCCATCCATAGTTTTGCAGGAGAGCCCTACATTTTTGTTTCTAATTAAAATGTCTTCTGGAAAATAACTTCAAGTGGAATCAAATCTAATCAGTGTACTGAACTCAAATAATAATTTTACAATCAAGAAATGTTTTTTAATCTAACTGTGACCCGAAGAATAAATGTGGAATCATGAGAATTTTGGGAATGCTACCCTCTAAAAACCGCATCCACAGTTCGTGCTGTCTTAATTTATCCATATGCTCTGTAATCCACAAACTCTTTGAGTTTAAACCTTCTGGCTCAGTGTGGTTGGGACCAGCTCGCATTATCTGAACTCCTTTACCCTAAATAGTGTTGTACGGAACCAGAAGAAGTCAAGTTTTTTAGTTCTAACTCATTTGAAGTGTTTGTGGATTACGGAGTGTTTGGCTGGATTAGAAGGACGTCAATTATACTGGATGATGTGTTTTTGAGAGTTTGTTAAGTGTTTTTATAGAGTTTTGCTGCTGTCAGCCATCAACCTCGAAAATGAGGCTGGTGTTTTCTGGCTTCTGGAGACACTAAGAGGTCATACAGGCGGGAAGAAAATGTCTTGGCTTCAGCCACCATCGCCTACCTCACACTGCTCACTCACATAAAACCCAAATCATAGATGGACCTTCTTCCCAGAAACAATAGCTTTCACCACCAGCAGATATGATGGGTATAATAGTCTAATGTGCACCTGAGTGTGTGTGTGTGTGTGTGTGTGTGTGTCCAGGTATATTAGGATTATGAGAACGCGTTGTCATTTGATAACACTACAGACAGTGAGATGACGGATTAATGAAGAAACCACACAGGTGACAGATGTTATAATAAGAATCAAATGACGGCAACACGCACGTGCACACACACACACACACACACACACACATGCGTGTGCCCTCCAGAAGCGCATGAAGGTGAATAAATACCACACCCTCCCAAACACCTCTATGTGCATATAACATATTATGTGTGCACATTACTGTATGCTTGTATGAGCCCATACAGGCAAGTCTGGGTGCAGTGATTGCATCAGACACACACACACACACACACACACACACACACACACACACACACACACACACACACACACACACAGTACCTTATTATATACAGTATATCGGTGAAGCTAATGAAAGCAGCCTGGAGAGGTATAAGGTTATGGGGTCGAGCCGGAGCAGCTGTGACCAGATCAGTATCAGTCAAAGGGACCTTTCTCTGTCGTATGAGATGGTGGTTTTTGGCTTGTGCTAAAAACATTCAGCAGACAGCACAATAAGCTGCAGGCGACAGGTAGGAGCCAGCCAGGAAAGACAGACGAGCCCTTTGGTGAGCAAAGCAGCTACAAATATCAGTGGTTGGTTTTAAAATCGAATGGATTTCTGTCGCTTTGAAGAAGCTATGATAAGATTGCGGTGTCAGACAAGCCTGCCTGCGATACCATTTCCATCATAGCTACAATTACATGATCAGATGTGAGTAGAATCCAGTGATAAATGTCAAATATTTGATAAAATCACAACTGGAAAATTGATATTTCCACCAAAGGAGGAGATCTTTTTAGCAGTGTGTGAGTAGAATATTTTTAGTGAAGATCTGGAAGCTGAAGAAGTATCAGGAATTTTTGGTACTGATTTACTCATTTATGTAATTTTCCCATTGTTTTCTTCCCACATGTGAACTATACAATTATTTCCAAGATGTCCTGCTTGTTGCTTTGTTGTAGATTTGTAGGTGTGGACAGTGACGTAGCATGTGGGAGGATCACGTTACGCCCCGCCCCCCCCCGCCCCGAGCAAGTACCCGGACCCACCAGGGGAGGTGCTAGTGAAGCTTCATTAAGCTTCCCACCCACGAACACAGTAAACCAAGTTGGAACCTGTGATATGGATGTTCTATCCCGGTTTGATAAACTTCTGTGAAAAAAAAATATTCAGGCAAACTTCTAATACTCCTGGAAAAATATGTAGACTTAGCTTAGCTTTCAGCCGCGGATTTGCATGCAATACACCAGTGGAGGGGTGTGTTCTCCCTGAGCCATTCTAGGTAACACACACACAGAGAAAAGGTTGACATTTTACAGCTGAAATATACACCGCCCCCTGATGGAGCGACTTGGTAATGATGTCACACTTCTAAACTACTTAATCACTGCGATGATTTAACGTTAAACCAAACACGACACCCTGACATACTCCACATCATCTGGACGAGGTGAGTTGTGCTACACTGAGAACTGAATGGTAACCAACAGTTACGGAAATCTACTATTGATGCCTAACTGAGATCAGTTTGATCAGAATTACGATGATGCAATGACATCAATAACTACTCGCTCCATTTTCATTTAATTCTTCACTGCTCTGTCATCCACCCTCCCTCTTTCCTCTATCCCTCCCCCTGGTTGTGTCATCTCAATCAGTGGGAGAGTGCAGTGCTATCATCGAGGGGGTGAAGGGTCATCCCAACCACCCTCCTGCTTCCAAAGCCTGCAGCTCGTCCAGCTGTACCGACCTGCCTCTGCTGAAACTAGAGCTGCTGTTGCCGTCAAAAAATAATATTTGGATTTTAATAAAAAAAAAAAAAAAAAGGTTACGAGGATATTGGAGTGAGTCACAGTAGAAACAACGGGCGTGTTGTTGGAGAGTATTGCGCATTTGTTCTAGTAAATATTAGGGTAACACACTGTTCCCTTTAAGACAGCTTGATTCTGTGAGATTTAATGGCTCATATGTGGATGAAAATGAAAAACCTGAACCAAAACGATACAAATGTCCAATACAAGTACTTCAACTCGTCTATTTTCATGTGACGAATTTTCCATCCATTTTCTTCCACTTATTCCTGTTAAGGGTCACGGGGGCTGGAGCCCATCCCAGCAGCCTTCGGGTGAGAGGCGGGGTTCACCCTGGACAGGTCACCAGTCCATCACAGGGCCAACACATAGAGACAGACAACCATTCACACTCACAGTCACACCTACAGTCAATCTAGAGTATCAATCAGCCTCGTCCCCTCTTGATGTCTTTGGACTGTGGGAGGAAGCTGGAGTACCAGAGAGAACCCACACAGGAACAGGGAGAACATGGAGACTCACACAGAAAGATCCTGTGCTGGAGCCGGGACTCAAACCCGGAACCTTCTTGCTGTGAGGCAACAGTGCTGACCACTGCACCACCGTGCTGCCTTGCAATAAATTGCAACTGTAGAATAATTTGACCAACACCTGCTCATTTTTCATGACTTTTATCATCCCCACCCATGCACTTATATTGGTTTCAGATTACTAATGTGACAGATCTGTCAGTGTGGAAAATTAATCAGCAGAAGTATTTGGTATGTTGAACATTCTACTGTAACTAAAGATCTGTATCTCCTACTTAAATGACCATATGAGCACGTGCTCTGTCAGAGTTATTTTCATGAAAAAACATCTCACAGGGATAGTTCATACAACCAGTGGATTATCTTTTCTCACCTTAACTGAGAAAGTTTTTTAAAACTTTTTTATTGCAACTTAAAAAAAAAAAAAAGTCGATCATACAGGAGCACAAGCAACCTTTTTTGGACCTACTCAACTTTTTTAAAAAGCTTATTGACATACATGCAGCCACAGACTTCATAAACCTCACAACATGTTGAGCTTTCAATTTCGTCTCATGCATTTGATAAAAATGTTTAGTTTAGCAGATTTTTACCGCAAAAAAATAAAGGGGTCTTTACAACTTTCTGGAGATTTAAACAGTGTGTCATGTGACCGCTGTGTGGAAAAGTGGTTTTTGGACAGACTGGAAAAAAAAGGAAAAAAAAAATCTAAATGGCTTAGATTTATCTACATAGGCAGATAATAAGCAACCAAATGTAACCACAAGCTTCATCTCAGTGTAAATATTGAACTTAAATTGACATGCAACCCACCATCAAAGTCTCATTCACTGCAGGATGACTTTCTCCTCAGATTCCCAGTCCTTAACCTTACACCCCCCTTTGCCTCGGTAGCGCTTAGACACGGTACGTATATATTCTCATGCTCAGCAACTCAAACTTTAACCAAGGGTGCAAAAAAATGACGGCTGATATACTCTTGATACAACCGACTCAAACAAAATGAACTATAAAGTTTGAAAATGTGGCAACTTTGGACATGTCGCAAAAAAATATAAATGTGAATTAGGGAAATCAACTAGCGCGGAGGAAATAAATTAGCATGGCTGTAACAAACATCGCAGAGGAAGACCTCGTCTGCAGATGAAGAAAGTTTTGGAAGTGGCGGGAATAGCTGGTCAGTCATGAGAATAAAAGATGTACTTATTTGGAAAAAGTAATTTTTAATTCTCATTTTGTGCATTCTACTCTTTTTAAAAAGGAAAGAAAACAACAAAACCAAAACACCTAAAACGAGTGTCAAATATAATTTACCAGAACTGAGGGAGTTTTTCCATTTAATTTTTCTAATGCGGCGTTTCAAAATATGCAAGAGTCTGACTTTCACGGCTCACGCACGGGTACGATCTCATCATTTCACTGTCGCATCTTGAGGGACGGATGAGGGATTTCACGCCAGGACATACTCCGGCTGTTTAGAGTGTTATTACTCTGCTCTGAGGGTATCGGACACACCTAATGGTTTTAAGCACACTTGCGCTGCAGGTGCATTTGTGTTCACATTTCTTTAACAATAGAGGGATTGGTGCGGAATAATCCACTGGTGATTAAAAGGAATTTATAACAGAACAACATTGGAGTAAAACCCTCTCCAGAAGGGTAAACCCTGGGTTGGCATCTGGTGTTCTGAAAGAATGTAAAACTTTCCTATATAGGAGGTATATTAGTGAGCGTTGAGGAGGCGGATACACACTGAACTCCCTTTAAGATGGAAAGGAAAGGGCACCAAAACCACCGACAAATGGTTTGGTAATGATTATTCCTTTCAAACTCTGCAGCACAACAATCCAACAGAAATAATAGCAGTGAGCCAAAAGCAAGAAATTAAACAATACATCACAACTGATGAAGTTTGTCACCTTTGTAAACTCACAAGTTAACAGAGGAATCAAGCCTCTGCACTAGCGCTGTGTGAATGCGCATGAATGTTTCCATTAGCACCCTCCAAAATCCTGAACCACAGAAGCTCAACCACAGGGTCACAGCCAGGGCAGCTTGAACTGAGAGTTACAGTACTTAACAGTTCCAGAGGCTTTAAACCTCAATTTTATTTGATTGTCCCTGACTTCATACACACAGATTCCTGCTCTCATCATCTGCTATTCAGCTTTGCTCTGGATCCTTTGTGATTTGGACATGAGATGGCGATAGAAAGGTTCTAGTTGCCCCATTTGGATCTTTTTATGACTCATCATGACATTCGAGCCATAAATCAAATCTCTCTGGGGAAAAAACAACAACACTGATTATCAATAATTCAGCGATATGATCCCAAACCCCTAGTTGCTCCAGAGAGGTAGGGCGGTGTACAAGTAAAATGTACAAGTGAACAAGTGAATGAGGCCGCTAAGGTCAAAATGTGACCCCAGAGTTCTCACGTTGGTTGGATGAACGGCTGTCAAGATAATCCAGCTACAGCCATCCAAACTGAGATAACTTCTTTTATAGGTGATCAATTGAATGAAAAAAGTTGTGTTTTCCAAATATGGACAGGAGTTTGTGTTAGCTTTGATAATACATGAGAGGCCCAAAATGGGGGTATATTAATAAAAGGCTAAGATGCAGCTCTGCTTGGGGTCAGAGGTAATCCTGCCTTCATGATGAGTTCAAGGATGCTCAGCAGGTGTGTGAGTCAGCCCGCAACATACTTACTCCACCGTGCTAGTGCGTGTGTGTGTGTGTGTGCGCGCTTCCATTCTGTGTGTTTAATAAGTGCAGAAACTGCCTGCCTACCTTCCTATGTTCAGTAGCCAGTTCATTAGAAGGGAATTAGAGCTGACGGCTTCGTTCCTGAGAGGCTCGATAAGCAAGGATTGTCAGCGGAGGGGCCAGCGGTGGCTGGAGTAGGGGTCTAAGTGTCGAGGCTCTTAGATGGGCTGCCAAGCGGCTGGTTTTCCCCTCTCCTGGTTCATCGGTGCCTGTCGCTTGACAACTGACAACTAGGACACACACACTCAGGATTTAATTAAACTCACTGAGTCACAGTCCCATGTCAACAGGTTTATAGTGACCCTCCTGACACCCTCCGACACACTTCAAGTCCAGACACAACTACATGTAAAGTTGCCAGAAAAAAATGTGATTGCTTTAGCAGTAAGCCCCCCCCCCCCACACACACACACGCACACACACACACACACACACACACAAGTCCAGAGGTAATAACTCCTCATTACCATTCCAACTGTACATCCTCACACTGCTACTTGTGCTGCAGGCCTCTCAGCTCGTGCTCTGAGCAGAGGGAGCAACGAACCTCAGTTCCATGTCCACACAACACAAAGATTTTCGCAAAATGTGCAGAGAAAAACAAGCACCTGCGTAAGATTCCAAACTTTGTCGCCACAGAGACGTGCAAACAAACACTGATCTAACCTAGAAGGCGTTGGGGAGCGCATGCCTCTGCCAAGGTTTTATGCTGTCATCAGATACCAATCAGTTCCAAAATCAAATTGGTGGCTCCTCAATCTAAGTTCAATTATCCTACCAAAATCTCTTCAAAATTCATCAACAGCTTCTTCGAATTATCTTGATATGAAAATGCCAATGGTCACTTTACTAACACTTTAACAATTTGATTCACAAAAAAAAAAAAAAATGCTAAGACTCACCAGAATCATGAAACAACCACAGAATGAACAAAAGGAAGTGTTTGTTTTTTTTTAAATCTTTTTAACATAAATATGTTAACATTAAAATCATGGAAATATACTAATAGCACCATGAAAACTAGATACAGCAGGTAGGATTAGTAAGGATATGTCTTGGTTGGTAGCAGAGCCCCTACTGGTTCATTTTACGTTCATGTTGAGAAAAATCTTTTTACAAACAAGAGCTCTGGCAGGTTGAAGGATTGATGACGCAGAGACGATGACCCTCATGTCTACTCGAACTCACATAGAGACTCAGACCCATAAATATATGAAAAACTGGTCCAGACTTGCTATAAAAGCAGCTGGGTGAAAGAAGACCTCCCCCCCGGACCCTCAACGTCGAGGTGGTACTAGGAGTAAGTGGGTGGGCACAATGATTGTTGATGAATGTTGGATTGAATGGCTTTTAAAATCAGTTAAATGGACTCCGATGAAAGTTTTGAGGTTGTTGAGAGGATTAACAGTTGTTCTTCCAGTCCTGACATGAGTCTGTGTTTGAATACGTCTTCAAAGCTCTGGTGGCGACTGTTCGTCGACAGTGGTGAAATCCCGGAAGGGGTGCGTTCCGCGTTAACCCTGGGGTGCAGCATCAAGGGACCAGGCTAGATGACCATTAAATGACCTGTCGGCTGGGGCCTGGGAACTCATCTCCAGCTGTGAGTTTTTCAGTTGGGACATGAGAGAGGAGAAGATGGCACAGAGGACAGACAGAGAAGCTGCAAGGGTCATGACCGTAATGACCCTCTCTGCTGTTAGGTCAGCAGACGGAAGCCCAGTTCTTGTCACGCTTTCATTCTAAACTCTAACCACAGACAGAAGTGTGCATGTTTGAGAGGAAGTAAACAGTTTTGCGCTCTCAACAAGCAGTTGATGGATTATCTGCCTATACATGTACTTCACAGATGTGCAGAGATAATCATAATATCATGACTCATAGATTAACTCTCCATGAATCACAATAAAACAAGCCCTAAATGTCTGAGGGCTGATGCAGTTTGACATAAAACTGAACTACACATGCAAAATCTTCAGTGCGTGTCTGTCACGCTGAGTGCAAACGAAGAAAATGATTTGCTTTTATATTTTACTTGCAAACTAACCAGAAGTTTCCATCCAGTTATAATTTTTCACTAACAAATGCCCGCCTGGTCAGATTGAATATAAATGTGTCATTACCAGTTCCATTCTCTCATGCAAGTTACACCACCATCAATAATATCAAAGACATAAATGTCTCCTAGAAAATGACATCAAGCCAAAGCAGGAAATTCCAATTACAAATGTGGTCATAACATTAAAATCCATCACGCATACGTAAAAAAAGATTTATGATACGATAAATGCTTCTTTATCAGTATCTCAACTAAATATAGTCTGAATAAATTCACCCAAGTTCAGTGAAGACACCACAAAAAAGAAAGCTCAGGGTCTAAATTAGCCATGGATATCATGTACTACACAGTAATTACCCTGCATACCAGAAGCCTGAAGGAAAAAGTATGATTTCTGGCGATGCCAACAAGCTAAGTAATTTGCCAACGCAAATCAAAAGAGGGCAGCGCGATAGCAGAAAGTTAAGGTGTCTGACCAACCTTAAACGAGGAGAAGCTTAATTATTAAGGAAGAGCTGAGGGTGGAATGCTAATCTAACAGTGTATTTACATTCCAGCGTTTCATAGATTTTGTTGGTGACTAAAGGAATGAGACTACCGAGCCTTTTCTGTAACCACCAACCCTTCGCAATGCTGTGTTTAGCGATGCTCAACAGCTCTGGTACATCCCCCTTCCCCCCATTTAAGAGCTTCAGACAGGGATTCCATGAGTAGTGTGGCAGACCTGTGGTACAGAGCAGCTTCGCATTACAGTGACTCACTATAGAGGTATACAGAAGTGCACCCTGAAAGCTACGCTGATGCCTCTTGAGCAGCAGATCGGTATTAAGATACAACTGTGACCATAAGTATTAGTAATTATCCTCATACAAATTGTACCCTTTAAAAGTAATGATCGTAAGTACAGGCTTGAATTCTTGTGAGGCACTCAATCCACACTCATTTGTTATGGGGAACAAATGGGAGGTGAGATGTCAGACTCAGGTGGAATGTAGTCTGTGCTTACCTGGGAGCCCGCAGGGGTATGCACAGTTAATTGAGGGTCACGTCAAAATCAGTAGAATCCTCTCAAAATCTTCAGTCAAATATATTTTATGTTTTTCCCCACACACATTCTGTAAAGACCTGTACCTTTTCTACCTCTGATCAAACAAACAGAGTATGGGCTGTGGGTGGGTCTTCTAGGGATGTACACCCACTTGGCTTACGAGCATTTCTCCTTGAGTCAGAGAAGAAAAGACCTCTCAGCCCCAATGTTGACCCACCTGCTCACATATAGAGAACTCCTTGAAATGATCTCACTCCACACGCACTGGAGCAGCAGAAACTGGGTGCAGTACAACAGCAGGTGACCAAGTCCACACGTCTGACAGAATTAGTTAATGTTAGCAATGCTAGCCTAGCCCCTAACGGTGCTAGCGCCAATCTGTGAGGGGCGGGGTGTGTGTGTGTGTGTGTGTGTGTGTGTGTGTATGTGCTTTATGTGGAAAAGCCATCACCCAAACTGTTCTGCCCTTTTAAAATCCCGTTGCTGTCAAATCACACTCGGCTGCCTAGGAGCAACAACCCATCTAATATTTTGGAGGACGCCATCACTGAACTGTGACATCACATGACCTGGATGCTTATTTGCAGGCGCTTTTTGGCAAATACTGCAAAATAATCTCTCCTTCAAATGATGGCAAATCCTGACCTCATACCAAGGGTGCACGTTGAATGATGCAAATAATAGGCTGTGTGTGTGTGTGTGTGTGTGTGTGTGTGTGTTTGTGCATTGCTAGAGTTCTCCATTTTATTGGAACATAAATCTGTTTACACAGTCACATTATGAGGATTTACCTAAAATCCAAGAAAATCCCATCTCCATAACAAAATAATTAAATTTTAGGGTTTGTTAAGGTTAGATTTAGGCAAGTGGTGGTTATGGTTAGGATAAGTCTCCAAGAAATTAATGTAAGTCAACGTGATGTCCTCTTAAGTGATGGAAACATGACTGTAAATGTGTGTGCAAAACTTTCCTTCGTGGACAGCCAGGCTAGAATTATTGGAAAAGCTAGAATCGTAAAATCCAGTAATATACGGACACAAAACATTACTGTCTAATGTTTGTTTTTCCTGCGAGCCCGAGTGCAAATGAGTGAGCGAGAGAGAGAGGGAGAGGGAGAGAGAGAGAGAGAGAAATGAAGAGAAATATAAACCCTAAAACAACTTCTTCAGACATTTTTTTCCCGTTCCTGCTCGACGAGAGCTACAAAAACATTCTTGAGGCATTCAACAGAGCGCGCCTTTCATTGATTCTCATTTGCACATGTTTTGACTCCGTGGAGTCTTCCAGTTGGGGTTTATCAGAGTCACTTGACAGAGGCACGTTTATCAGTCACCCTGTCTACAAACTTGTGGGTCTCTGTTTGGAGATCTGACTCATCTCTTTCTCTCTCTCTCTCTAACACACACACACACACACACACACACACACACACACACACACACACACACACACGAGCTGCGACTATGTGTCCATACTTGCTCTTTCTGGTCCATCTAAAGCTCTTCTTATCCCGTCCGCTCATCTGCCTCTTACAATTTCTCAGAATTCCACTCCTGCTGGATAAAAATCTGGAAAACCCCCCCCCCCCCCCCAAAAGGTCAACATAGGGGGGGGGTTACATGTTCTTTTTTAAATTTGCGATCTTTAAAAAAAATGTTTTCGTTTAATTTCATAGCTGCAAGGAAAGTCAAGATTTACATGACATCAGATGTATATCATATTCATTTTTTAAAGATGGTTGTCCTGCTGTCTGGTGAACAATTCTAGAATTATTTCAGCATCGTATCCTCGGCCCCACTCTGGCCCCAGGCCTTCGCGTTACCTTTCCCCCTTTTGTGCTGGGTGGACCAACTGTGCATGAAAGTGTTTTATTGTGGGTGCAACACACCCACACTAAATCATCCACTTTAATGACCAAAGCAGGGATTATCTACAGTTAAAACCAATAAAAACCTCACGGGACCGAGTAGATTTACTGTAAGAGAAAATGGCAGGAGACTAAAAGAGAGAGGGGTAAAGAAGGGAAACTAAGCGAGGCAGATAAAGATAAGATCACTTTTGAATGTTTTTGTCCTGCACCTGTGTTTGTGTCTTTGTCTTTATAGGAATGCTTTGAGCTCTATCAGGCTACATCTGGGAGAGTTCCTGGATAGAAAGAGAAAGTCAGAGATGGGTAGAGAGGACGCTGTGGCCTTGAGGAGCTGCAACTGGTACAGCAAGATTGACTCCTACTGCAGTCCTTTTAGCTCTGCCTACGCACCCACACACACGCGCGCACACGTAAACAGACACATACACACAAACACACAGAGTAGTGCGTTTTGTGACCACCCACAGAGAGAAGCCATTGCTAATGCCAAAGTTTAATATTCTGGTCATACAATACCAACTACACCAACATTTCATGTCTAAACTAAACCAAGTATAAAAGTCATTATATGAATTTGTCACAGGGAGACTGACGGATGTACACACTCTTCCAGAGCTGTATATAGAAAATCCTCTTCACCATCATCTCCTAACAATAATCATTCCTAACAGACGCTTACAAGCTGCACCACCAGGCAGTTTATTAACACAGTAGATGCACATCCCATCGCCAGGAGGAAAGATGGCAATAGACTAAAAGTGAGTGGAAGTGTGACAGGTATGTGTACTGTCCCATTCAATAATTGCAATTGAAAAAAAAAGGGAAAAAAAGAAGAAGCTAAGTATCCCGTGTCACCCGATGAGACATAAAAGCAGACGTGCACAGGAATTAGTATACATTTCATCAACTAGAAGGCCGTCAGTGCGGCCCGGGACACATTTGTGATCGCACTGCTACAAGAATGTGGCCTGAATGTGGTGGCAGTGATCGGATCGCTCAGGCACATCTTTAACATCAGGTCTGAACGTGGCTGCAGTCAGAACTCCTCGAAAAGCTGATAACAAAGAACAAGATGCCCTCTCTTTTCATTTAATCAACATCTCTTTGATCCCTCCTCAATGTCGAGACCTGCACATGCATCATTTATCAGCGTTTGTCCCTCGAGGCTGGATGGAAGCTTCTTATCTGAGTGTGTTTTGCTAACCTCCCTTATTTAAATAGGCAGGTCATTTTAAAATCAACAGAGGCTTATATCATCTCTCTTTTTTTGATTCTTTGTGGATGATCTCAGCATAGCGGCGTGCTGCCTGCTCACAAGACGGCACACTCCGACTCTATCATGTGACTCATGATAAGGTCGCTAGAGACCAACCACACCTTTTCTTTTTTTAGTGAGTCAGAGCGTCCATATTTCCTCTCGGTAGTCTGGTGAAACATTTATCTCTATGGCAACTAATCCTCACAGGAAATATTTAAAAGTACAGTACAAAGAAAAACATGTATAACTGTAAAATTAAAACTGCTTAAAAAGATAACAGCTGGATAGGTTTATAGATTAGATAGTCCCTGACCGGTTTTGTCACATGTAAATAAGCAGTCTGCTGTCCCGACATGACCCGGGCAGCATAGCAACTCTCATCTCTTTGATAAGAGTTTCTGTAACGCAGCGGAGAATAAACATAGCGAACATACTGTAGTTGAGCTGCAGGCACTTTGCCTCCCGCAGTAAACCACAGGCATGCTGCTGTTACTCAATACCTGACGTACCGGAGTACTGGCTGAGATTAAGAGAGGAGGAGAGCAGGAGGTAGGAAGGACGTATGGAAGGGAGGGACTGAAGGATGAGGCAGGCAGAAGAAGAAGAAGAAGACTTAGATACACAACAGCAAACACCTTCATATTAGGGGTGGCACGAAATATCAATATTGTAATACAGTACATTATATCATGATACTTCCTCTTGCAACTCAGTACTGTGGCACCGCTTCTCGATATCTTAGTGTACATTGTTGTTCCATTTCTTTGATCAAATATAGTTAAAATGACAAAATTAATACATGTTAAAAAAACCTGTCCTACTTTTTTCCCCTCAGTGTTTTTTGTATTCCTTTCGTCATTTAGAAATCGTTATGTTTTGCAGATGAATTTCCTTAAAATATCTGTGTTGTGGTGGTATCAAACCAGGAGTTGCCCTGTGATTCTTAGTCCACATTCATCTTTGCTTTTAACATTTAACACAATGCAAGACTGAAATTGCAGTTCGGCGAGGCAGCATACCGGTCAGTCTAGATTTTGGATTTTGTGATACGGCGCAAGTGTCTTTCTGTGGTTTCAAATCTGCGTTACAGTAAAGTGATGGAATTTTCTGAACTTACCGGACACTTCTAGTTCTTGTAAGTTTCTGCCTTCGCCAGATTTGTTTTTACCTCATGCACTTGACTGATGATTATTGGTGAAAACTTCATGTTTTTTAAAGTTTTATGAAAGCATGGATAGTTCTTTCAACAGTGTCACCTTATGAATGTTGAGAACGGGTCAAAACAATAGTCTTTAAAATATCCTTTTGTCCGCATCAACATGCCGTAAAACGAAGAAGGCAGTGGAAGATGAAATGGTTGAATAAACAAGACGGAGAGAAATGCAAACAATCTGCCAGACTCTCCGCTATCACGGTGAGACCATCAGGGCAACTGAGAGAGCAGAGGTCACACCCCCACCCCCACACCTTTACGCCTCTCCTCTTCTATCACTCTTATCAGAGCCACAGCAGAAATCCCTCTCTGGGTTGAGGAGAGCTCAGATAATCAGCACTTAAGATCCCATTTAAAAGCCTCTGAAAGCGCGTCGAAAAATGCACATCATACAGACGTAAAGGGAAACTCATTCAGATTTGATCAAACAAACAACCCCACCTGAGGTTCTTTATCCTATCGAGAAGAAAAGGAGCGCTAATGACTCATCCAGCTCTGAGACATGTGTCTCTCCTTAATGAGAAGTGCCAGCGTGCGCAGTCAACAAACCAGTAAACCTCAGAGTGAACTACAGTTTGACCTCTCTGAGCCGCCATGTGCTTGTCGTCTCGCCCTCTTCTAAGAGCCGCTGCAGCAGCCCTTCAGACTTCAAATTCTTGAAGTCCGTGTGTTTAAAACTGCAAAGCGCAAACAGCAACAGAAATGGGCGAGGACCTTCAATCGTCACGATAAAATGCACAGCGCTCGGTCCGACCCTTCCTCTGACAGGTGAGAGAGGGCGTGGTGGTCCTGACCCTGAAATTCAAACCGCAATTTATCCCTCTATGTTGGATTATCTGGGATTATCTACATCAGGGTGACCAAACTTTTTTTTTTCGCCCTTGGAGGGCACAAAACCACAAATTGAAGTGCGGGCAGCAAACCAAAAACAAATATTGTCTTATTAATTTACTTTAACTCAAGCCAAAATGACATCTGGCAGAAAGTGCAACTGTGCTGCTTAATTAAATTATGAAAAACTAATCAACCATTAGCCATTCAAAACAGCTAAAGGGAGATTCTTTTTAAACCTTGTTTATAAGAAAACAACATCAACAGGGATTAGTGTATTTTTAAAATAACTGTACATGTACATGTACTTTTCCATCTTTTATTTACTGATTTAGTTAAACATGTATCTGGCAGCCCTGATCTTTGTGTGAGCCGTATATGAAAGGTTCCTCTACAGCAGACAGTTTTATGATCAGACAGCCAGTGAGGACAGGTGGGAAGAGTCAACAGTGTGTTTAGACAGGACTTTTCACAACACCATTATGTGTTTGTTCACACACAAACAGTGACTACTTCTGCTTAGAGCTGCAGCAATTACTCCCATCCCATATTTCTGGTTCCCATAGCCACTAGTTAAACCACGGATCGCACCAGCTTCTCCATCTCCTCCCTTCCTGGGTTTCTTTCCCTCTATGCGGCGCTCATTCCCACAAGAGGTTTTTCTCCTCGCAATAGCAGGCCGCTGTGGGAAGAAAGGCAACGCCGCTCCTCGTGAGGAGATCCTGGCCGTGTCTCACGACAGCCCACACATACTGCCGTCAGAGCACATTTACGTGTGACGGGAAGACGCACGGTTGAGGACGGAGGGGCACGGCGTGCATCTGTTTAAAAGATGCAGTGCCACAAATAGCAATACATATGCAGATAGCAAATAACAATGGACACACTCTCACCTCGGACAGGCTGGGAGGAAAAAAAAGCAGGGAAATGAGAAGTTCCCAGGCTTATGGAGTGGGACCTTACTATGTGTTGAATACTGTAAAATATGACCTGTACTTTATATTCAAATACCTGTTAGAGCAACAGTCCCCTCCTGCACACCCCTGCCTCGCTCTAACATTAATCTAGCTGATGTTAGCAGTGTAATGATACACATATTTATGCCAAAACAGTTTCAGAATGGGTCTTAAGGTTCCAGATGCAGGAGAACCAAAGGAATGCAGCATTGTTCTCTGCACATGTGGAACGTTTCTGTGTTCAGAACTTAATTTGGGAGCAAGAGGAGACCCAAAATAAGCCAGACAGATGTAGAATATTAAAAAATAAGACTAAAAATGAAAACAAACATCATGATAAAATAATAACACGGTCAAATATTGTAAAAAAAAAAAAAAAAAAAAAAAAGCGAATCACTTTTGATGCCGTGAATTGTATCATCCCCATAATTTGATGAGGCAGCAGAGTGACACTTTGTTTGTTAAGTTTGGCCTGAAGGAAGTAAGAAAAAAAATGGAGAGACAAAGACAAAAAGGCATTCTAAAAACACTCCATGTGTGTTTACTTTTGGCCCATCATTAAGTTTCAATTTTGGCCAACCAAGGGAAAAAAAAAATCTGTTGTTTGGGAAAGTTACACCATGTTAACTTCAATGAAAAAGAGACAAAGACAAGTTAATCACCGCTGTCATGTAGCCGCTTACGCGTTTTCTCACTCATTTGAAATGGCACCAACCAAATACGAACGTCACTGGCACACACAAAAAAAAAAGCACCGGCCGAGCTCCCTTGTGGTATTTAGGCCGTTTCTCCTCAACACAGAGCCAAAGCAATAACAAACGCCATCGCTGCTTTTACAGCAGAGGATATACGACCATCCTCAGATGTTGAGAGCAGGTTTTAAACACGCTGAGAGAAACATAACGCTGTCGAGAAGTTCCCTCAAATCATATCAGCCCTTAATAAACTCCCGCTACAAGTACAGTTCAGTTGGAGTACAGTTACTGTAGTTTTCTAAATCCTGCAACATCAAGGAATGGAGTTTTACTTATGTGAGACAACTTTTATTTCAGTAAGTGTGTGTCTTGTTTCTTTACAGTAATTACACGCACACACAAAAATCTAAAACTAATACCTCACAATTAAGGAAAACAAACAGAGAAGTAGAATCAGGTTTTTCTTTTCATGAAGCAAATTTTCTGCTGCTCTTCTTACAGTCTGTGACCAAAACATTGTCAAAATTTAGGACATGACAACGAATATAGTACTTTTGGCCCCGAACAAATGTGCAGCACAAGCTGGTTTCAGAAATGTGATGGACACTTTCAGCTTTTTTCTTTTTTTTTTGCAGAGCTGTAAAAAGATTGTCATGCTAACTTAAAAATTTCAAAAGAAAGAATGTTTGTTCATATTGTGGGAGTACACAAATCAGCCATTTTTGTGGTGGTGAACTATTCTTCTAAACTTCCTCTCATTTTCATTAAATCTCCTCTTGTTCTCCAGCTGGAACGCCGGCCGAGTCCTTTTGTCTGCTCCGTACCTCTTTTTCTGAGATGTACAACCCACAGGCATGTTGCGAACAACAAAACACGAACACCTCAAACCAAGACATGCTCCTGGCTCTGAATAGATCCATGAACATGTTTATGGTGGCTTGGACTGTCAAGTATAGATACTGTAATGTCTTTATGCGACTCAGTGTTTGTCCCATGACGGCGAGTCTCTCTGACTGGCGGGAGGTGTTGTGGTTCGGAGCAACAGGGTCAAGGACAACCCTAAGGCGCGTACTGCATGCACTTCTGCTATGAAATAAAATACATCAAAAACAAATGTCCATAATTCAGCTCATTGCAGCAAATGAGCAGGATTGGAGATTTAAATTTTAGAATTCCACCAAAATCAAACACAAATTTTCATTTGAAGTAAGAGTAGATCATTTATTTAGTCATAAAACTTCCTCCTCACCATTTCCGGAACAGATATCCAAACATTGGATGAAGCCAGATTAAAAACTCTGTCAACAGAGTTAAAACCGCCATAAAATGTCTGAAAAATAAAGCACCTCAGTAAGACATTTCAGGATATGTACGGGCCTGTTAAACTGGGTGGTCTCTCAGCGCTACAGAAGCAGAGAAAGGGTGATGGCAAAAATTACGTTTTCGATTAAAAAACAAAAATCAAAAACAAAAACACAATCAGGACACTGACACCAAATCATTCTAGATGTACAAAAAAAGAACAAAATATTTCTAAATTCTCCAAATTCAGTTCTAATTATGCACTCCCTTTTTTTCAGTTTTCGAGCTGTGAGCTATGAGCTGGAGGCAGAGCTAGAGGGGCGTAGTCCCCGCAATCAACGCCGCATACTCGCATCGTCAGCTTGCGGTGATGTGATGATGTGAAACACACGAGCCGCAAAAGTCACGAACTCTCTCGGTCTTTTATTTTTCAGTTAAGATCAGTTTCAAAAGGTTGATGAACTCATCGTCTGCCTGGCTGTAACCGTACTGTACATGAGTGAGACGAGTGGTGGTTGTACAAATGTGAGAGAAAGTAAAGGAAAGTTAGTGATGAGAAACAAAACACGCAGAGGAAGGAACACAACAGGAAAGAAAATATAGTGTTAAAGACTTAAAAAAAAAAGGGCATGTAGAAACGATCCCTGCCTGGAACATTTTGGTGTGTGGCCTCTAGCTTTAAACCATTAGCACTTTGCGGTTGGCTCAACAGCTAACCAGTGTTTTACTGGTTCCCCTGGGCGGTGTTAGAGAGCGAGCTGGACGCTAACTCGTCATCTTTAACAGAGCCAGGGTGATTAGGAACCCGATGTGATGACAGCACATGCAGTAATTCTGTTCCAGACACTCCAGCGATTTACACTGCTGACCAAGTGCCCACGACTTTTCCTGTAATGTAAAATCATGCGGAACGAGGTGAAATAAGATTCTCCTGCTCTGGTTGTTTGGCTGCAGACGAGAGTGGACGCAGTGGAAGGTAGCGAGCTGATGATGATGTGGTTTAAGAAGGGGTTCATGTTGGATAGTCGAATTAAAGGTCAACACACGTGACGATGAGAGGAGCGATCAAAGCATACAGCAGTTATCGATCGCTAGGCTGTAGTGTGATGACGAATGGTGATGATAGCTAAATAACTGCTTTTGTTGCATTAATGTGCAGCAGAGCGACAATTCTGAACTTCCTCCCTATTTTGGTGGCTCTATCTATGTCAAATGAGTTCTGCGGCAACTTTGAAGACACAGAAGTTGTGTTTTCTTTGTTCGTTTTTGGAAGATTCTTCCCAACAATTTCATTAAGATTTGAATCCATACAATAGCATACAGACTACATGTGGTCGTGATCTTTATATTTAGAAGGTTCAAATTTTTTTCACTGCTCCATAACTTCCTTGTGCACCCGGAATGCAGAAAGAGCCAGCCACGTATATTAGCTTGAAGCACATTCAGGGACATTGTCCAGTGTAATCTACATCTCCTTTATCCAGGAATCTACAAACACTTTGATTTTAACTTAAAAAACAACAACAAAACTAACTATAAGCCTTCCAGTGTTGTCATTCTTTCAGTGTAGCTCTGAGAGTGACCAGCTGGAGCATTCAGTCACCGTGGAAACTTATTAAAAGAACTTTATCCAAACTGTTGTTACTCTGAATACCAGAAGGGGCACCAAAGGTCACAAACTGTACCTTTAAAAAAGATTTAACTTGCATCATCTTAAACTGTAACATTTTACAGGTAAGAATAACTTTCAGTTTGATGCATTTTTGTACCTCGCAAGATCACCCCATCGCACTGCGATCATTTATGTTGGCATGGCAACGCTGTGTTTTTGCCTTGTGTTTATTTGTTAATTTTAATGTCACAACCTGAGGTGGAACCTCCCGTTCATGCTGACTTGAAAAGGTGGTATTAGCTCAGCAGTTGGCCGTTCAGACACAATCGAGCCTCTATATAAAAAAGGAAAACACACATTTGCCAGCCTGTAGGTGAGTTCTAGAGTCTACCTGAGCCGGTCCTGCTCGCCATCCAATGCACACAAACCAGATGACAAAGATAAATGACTAACCAGAAGAGCTGGCTGGCGTTGGAGGTTTACTGTAGGGTGCGTGTGTGTGATAGAAGGTCCAGGGTCATTAAATGAAGCACTGAATATCTGATGAAATACATCAGGTTTTTAAGTCCCTTTATTTCTTCTACACGCTTACATGTTGGTCGCATGAGCAGTAAAGAGCAGGAGAAAGTTAATGGTACAAAAAGTGGCTTCAGAGAGAGAAGAGACCCATGTGGCAGCCTGTGTGTGTGTGTGTGTGTGGGGGGGGGGGGGGCTGCTCTGCTAATTTAAACTCCTCCAAGGATGAGTGACATCAGTACAAGGCGACATTAGTCCTGCCTCATACCGTTACGACAATTTCTTGCAGAGAAAAGAGCCGCTGGCTAAATAAATGCAGGGGTATAATGTTAAAGCGCCTCACACCAGAGGCTTCAGAGTTGATTCTGTGACATGTGGCTATAAGTACACATAGGAGGTGACACAGTTCCAGAGGGATATCACCTTACTGTAACCTCGTTGAGAGGGCCGCTCGTGCTGACACTGAAATAGGCCGCCAGCTGCCGACGGGTAGTTTGTAACTGGCGTTCGGAAGTATTTAATAGCTTTCACAGCTTGAGGATGGCTCGGAGAATGAAGCAAGCATATGTGTAAACAGACTCCCGCACATAGACTGCAGAGGCTGGCCGGTGATGCATTCATTTACGTTAAGTAAATTAAAAAAAAAGAAAAAATAAGATGAATGAATAAAGAATGCATCATGATGTAACAGCAGGATCGTGTATTTTTAGGTCAGGGTCATTGTGATTTAGTGTGATCTGATACCAGTCTGGAAGCACCATGATGCAACCAGACACTTTATCTGCAGGAGAGATGAGGCACAGAGCTATAAAAAAAACAACATCTCTCAGATCAACTGCAACCAACAAGACATAATGATATTGTCGCCTGCTCAAGATAGGAAGTACAAATACTTCATTACTATATTTAAGTAGATTGTTCAACTTTCTCTGTACTTTCTATTTCTTACATTTTGAAAACAAACTCCTCATTATTTTAGTTTCATGACAGACAAAAACGATTCAAGAAGGGAAACATGAGTTTTGTTTAAGGGAGCAAATAAATTGTTCATTAATCCAACGTTAAAAAGTTAAGAGGAATAAATATGTACTTATTAAAAAATGACAAAAGTTAAAAGTAAAGAAAAGAGTGAAGACTGAATACTTTTCTATCCTTCTGAGTTTGTTTCATAGCCTGTGCTTCTTTACTTTTACGTCTACCTGCACTTCTCTTGGAGTAATGAACGTGTTTACTTCTGCCGCAGCCGCGAGTCTCGCAACAAACAGGTAGTGCAGGTAGGCATTAAGTTATAGCGAGCTGAAAGGGGGCAGGAATGTCTCGACTCAGCCAAGAGGCAAGGTGAGCTGCCGCCTGCTGCTCTACGCTGCCGCGGCGCGTCTCGCCTCGCCTCGTCTCGCCCCTCCCATCCCTCCGCTTCCACTCTCCTTTGGAGTTCACCAATAAAGCGCCTTTTGTGCAGAGAGTCTGCACTTGAGCGCATTCCTCTAGGTGGAGGCTGGTGTATTTCTCTTAGGGGTTGATGAAGCCCTTTTGAATGTGTCTGTATGTTTTTTTTTTTTGTTTTTTTTTGTATAAAGAAATCAACGAGGTCTGGAGTTTTATCGGCTCACTGGATCAGGACACAAGCGCGACTGCGCTCGCAGCTTCAGGGGTAAGAGTTTCCTGCTTTAACTTTTAAAACCCGGTTTTAGAGCTCGGTCTAGGATCAAGGAGCGTAAAACAATGTCGAAACCGGATTTATTCAGTAACACAAAATCCTCCATCGGGATAACGTCGCTTTTTGATAAATGAACGACTAAATGCGGCGCATTAAAATTTTATTTTAAACAAAAAAATAAGCCAGCGGACGCAGTCTTGAGTTGTTTTGTGAGTAGTGATTGCAGCGTAAGACACGTGTGACAGCGCCTTCATGCAAATCTTCCAAAAACACACAAACTATACAAACTTCTAAATGATCGCTCCACTAGTGGACGCACTCAGGCTCAGCGCTGCTTTGAGACCCTATTTCTTTTCTGTTGTTTTTTTTTTACACTTCATATCACCTAAAACTGACAATAACAAAGTCAAAAAAGCGTAAAAAGAGCTCGGACTCAGAAGGAGCCGTCGGATCGGTAATGGGGCGGCCTGGTGTTGGACCGCAGGACGCCGTCCAGCACGCAGGGGCCGAGCGGAGCGTCTAGACCGCACCGAGCCGCGCTCACCGCTCACCGCACAGCTGTTCTTGGAGCGACACAGAGGAAACCTCCCACGATAGAAAGAGAGAAAGAGAGAGAGAGAGAGAGAGAGAGAGAGAGAGAGAGAGTTCATCAGGACGCTGAGTTGAGATCAAAGTTACAGTTTAATGTCAGAAACCAGATCATCTGGAGACAAGTGGAAGGTAAAACAATAAAACCACTTGTGGTTCGATGTCAAAAACACATTCATTATCTTATTATCTGGTATTGACATAAACTATTGATGGAAACAAAGACAGTAATTGTATCAGATGAAGGTTTACACTCCACAAGATGAAACCTCAAGAAGAACATATTCAGCTTTGTCAACTTCTCCTTATTATTACCTCAACATGGCCAATACCTCTTCTGACATTGACTGAAATATGGACAAGTTCCAGAGGCAGATTGATTTGGGCTCGGTGCAGAGCAGACGGAGAGAAATGAAACTTTGGCTCACATGTGAGAGAAGCAACACACAGAATTTGCAGTGACATCACATTTCTTCAGACTGTGAGATGAGAGAGATGAAACACATCGTAAAGATCCAATGAAAAGAGACACTTTCTGGCTTAGATGGAGGAGAGATGGAAGGAAGATGTCAAGGAATCCGTCCAGATTAGGTCCGTTTTTCAATTAAAAAAACAACCAAAAAACCCAAAACAAAACAAAAAAAATGGCAGCAGAAGCTTCTAGACTTAAATTTAACCTTACAATTACATGCACGCTCTGTTGCAGAGGTCACGTACGCAAAACTCTGCACGGAAACGCTCAAATTTTATGATAATTTATTGTGTCAAGTTGCACTGCAAACTCCTGAAGGAAAACCAGTAGCCTCCAGAGCCAAATAGGAAAATAAAGACCATGTTCGAAATAACAAAACCGTCGATGTGCCTTCGTTTGAGACACTTGATTCATGTAAGAACAGTCGTCTGACCGTGATCCCTCAAGCTTTCAGTCAGATTAGCATCTTTTACACAGCCCCCACAAACAGGCACGGAAAATCGCATAATCTCTCCCAGGGGCGAAACAGGCGGCGTAAACTACTCCAACAGCCCCGCTATTAACCCCGTACGCTGGTGTGCAGCTTGTTTCCTCACCATGTGTTTCCTCACAGACAGTCGCTATGCTGCAGGAGAAGCTACCGTGTCACTGACAGTATATAATGGTGGTAATTGGTTTATATTAGGCCAGCAGACTCAGCGGGGTCAGCCGCAGGAGGCCTATTAAGATTTCAATAATGTTTCAGCCACAGATTGGAAGCATTTATAGCACAAGAGAGCGGTTGTGTGTGCAGCTTGGCACGTTTAAGAATGCAAAAGTGCATCGGGGTGTAGTGGAGTCACGCGTTCAAACTTCCTGCTCCTGCGTTTTACTCTAGAACGGCAGCCTCTTGGTGTTTCCACAGCTACTTTGCCAGTGCTGACACATCTGTCACTGAACTAGAGGAGGTGGATGAGAGGCGTCCCAGCAGGGTGGAGGTCTTCTTACCTGGGATGAGAGAGGCTAAGGCTTGTTGGAATAGTGATAAAGGGGAACACGTGCAACTGTGTGTGTTGATATGAGCAGTAAGTGAGACGCACATGCACACTCAGAGGTTTACCCCCCCAAAGAACATGCGTGTGTCTTGTCCTCCTGCGTGGATAATAAAGGAAAGCATAAGGTGAAGACGATCAGGTTTTATAATGGAAGAATTTTTGATTGCAGGTGTGTTTCCCTTTAACTGTCAGGCGAATTACAAGAAAATTGTGGAAATATTGCACACAAAAAATACATGCACACACAGACACACAAAAACTCAATTGAGCGTAAACTTGTTTTTTTTGTGAAATTTCAATCAACCTTTTCTAGTGCGATTCTCTAAAATGCGCCTTAAAAATATGCTGATGGAGATCTGACCAGTGATTGGGTGCCATCCCTCCAATGTTTTTTTTTTCCCCCCACTTATTTATTTTCAGATTTTACACACTCAAAGTCTTAGCTCTCCTTATCTGACTGGCCACACATTCCTTTAAACTGAACTTCTCTTCCTCTAAACTGAGAGGCTTTTTGCATTGTCCTCAATAGCGCCCTCCCGCTCCGCTTTACGCCCATTAGGGCCAGTGCCTGGAGCATCCTCTCCATCAGAGGGATTAGATGGTTAAAAGTCAGGTGCTGAGGCGAGGAGGCCTGGGGAAGGGAGAGGAGGTGGGGTACGAAGGAGGAAAGGACAAGAGAGGGGCACTCACGCAGCGGGTGGAGAGAGGGGAGTCGACAGGGCAGAAAGTTGGAATTTGTGTGTGTGTGTGTGTGTGTGTGTGTGTGTGTTTGGTTCCCTCATGGTCTTATCACAATTATGGAGGAGTCCGTAAGAGAAAAGTCAAGACATACAGACCCCTCCTCCATCAGCTCGCAGCAGCGTCAGGTGCTGCTAAGCTGTGGTGTGTGTGTGTGTGTGTGTGTGTGTGTGGGGGGGGGGGTCCCTTTTTTGCAACCTCCATCTCGAGCTACGTCTTTAATAAAACCTCCTGGCTTCAAAGCCTTCAGCCTCATGCTGACCCAGCCGTATGCAGAGGCAAACCCCAGCTCCTATACTGGCCAAGCTAAATTGAAGAAGCGCTCGCAGATGCAGCCAAATGATGCGTTCAGAGGAACCACTTCAAAACCTTAAGTAAATACACGCGCGCGCACACACACACACACACACACACACGCGCGTGCATGCGACTGGATCTGCCCACTTGGAGCGGCCCGGCGTGAGCTCTAACCCCAAATAAATGCTGGTTTCCATCTTCACACATGCTCGGATTTTATAGGTTTGTCTGTTTTTCAGGTCCGTGACCTTTTGAATCAAATATAACATTCAGCAAACTCCCATTTCAAACTTTAGTTTATATTAAACATAGTTTTTCAACTTTCATTTTGGTTGGAAACTCTGCAAAAGCCCCAAAAAAAATCCCCTAAATTCCTAAACCAACTGTAGTGAAGTACTGAGCGAGAGAGGCAGTATGAGAGAAAGAGAGAGAGAAAGAGAGGATGAGAGGGAGGATGCGCATCCCAGAAAGCCACCACAAATTGCTGCATTTCAGTGGGCCTGTAAAAAAAAAAAAAAAAAAAAAAAAAAAGAGAGAGAAACAGCTCTTAATCTAAGGTTGTAATTAGCTTTGGCCAGCACTGTAATTAGGAAATGAGCCTTGAACCAGATCTTACTGGGCTAGAGCAAAGGACACACACACACACACACACACACACACACACACACACACACACACACACACACACCCCTGTACTGGTTGACCAAAAGCAGATCTAGTACAGACAGATCTTTTGAGAAGAAGGTTAAATATTTAACAACTTGCTCTTAATGACCGATGACATGTAATATTCATGTTCTTCCAAATAAGAATAGAGTGACAAGACAGCAGAGTAAATATGTGAGCTAACACAGGGCATGTGTGTGTTTGTGTGTGCGTTCACCTCTGGGTCACCAAATGTCCCAACAGAGAGCTGTGACATTGACACACACTCGACGTAGGCACCGCCAAGACAACACGTATGCAGCTCCTCCCTGAATCAGGTTTTTTTTTTTTCCCTCAATGGTTATATCCGTCACACCCAGGAACATAAATAGCGTTGTTATCTACTGCCATTGTCGTTGCACTGGGAGCGAGCCCAAGGCAGCGTCACGTATGCCAAGATCTGTGCGTGTTCATGTCCAAAAGCTACTGCATATCAGCCCAAATGTCAATCACTCACGGTGCCGATCAACAGCCGAGCGGTTGTGACATCACCACAAGTCACAGCTTGCTGCTAGCAGGACTTGCAGTGTCACATTAAAAAATTCAAACAGCGCAGCAAAGAAAAGTGTTTGTCGGTGTTTATGCATCGGACTGAGAAATGTACACTAGTTTTAGACATTGCCACGACAAAGCAGTTGTGACATTTACAGCAGAATGTGCAGCATGGATTTGCCTTGAGGAGAGAGATGGTGTGGGGGGGGGGGGGCTGAGCAGAAGAAGGCTGAGGCCATCTTTATGTTTAACAGATGAGCAGAGAGGAAGAAAGAAAATTATAGTGGACAAAACAGCGGAAAAGTATCAGCAGTTTAAAAAAAAAAAAAAGCAATGAGGGAATGGCTGACGAAAATAGGTCCCTTCAGAAGAGAACAAATATGAAAGTAAAGCAATAAATGTTGAGAAGAGAAATCAGGTTCAGTGCTGCTAATGTTTTGGTCGGCACAAATTAAAGACCAAAGAGGCAGAATGAGCTATTAAAGCAAACCAAGACAGGATTATTGTTTTGTACAAGAAGCCTAGAAAGCAACAACGATTTGCATCTATTTTGAGTTGAAAGCAATCTCGTCCAAGAGGGCGGCTCAGTGACCAGTGACCTCGACACACTTACCGCGGGGGGGTGAGCACTCCACTCCCTGTACAAGATGATCACCCACCGCTGCATGAACATACAGACATAATAATGTATGCAAATAACCCCAAAACATGTGCAACATGCCTTTGTGTGCGGCAGTCCTACAAACAGACAAATAAACACACGGAGTGCCGGATTGTGAGAGGTTATTTTCAGTAGTGAACGCTGCGTGTGCAAGAAAGTGTGTGCCACAGGATGACTCAGAGATGCCTTCAAAGATAAAGTCAGGTTTCAGGTGTTACACAATAAGACTCGAGGCACCCAGAGGCAAGCTTTAGCAAACATGGTGGAAAAAAACCCGGCTTAATAGTAACAACAACATAGGAGGTTTAGTCTATTCGCTGCTATGGGACCTGATTTTAAAATCAGACATTAAAGCTGACTGGCATCATATTTTCATTTAAAAAATTAACATCTGTTACATTCAAGTCCAAGAGCTGACTACTTACTACTGGTTAGCCCTCTGCTAATTTGAATTCTGATGCATAATTTAATTAAAGGTCTTTTATACTTCCCTAAATGGAAGTATAAAAATAAGTAATTGAACCACAATTTTACTGGCCACGGCCGCTATGACTACTTCTGGTTAGCCCTCCACTAACTTCATTGTGGATAAATAATTTAATCTTGTGGTTCTTCTTACTTTCCAATTGTTATTGGACCAAATGGTGCAAATTGTGATCGTGACACAGCCGTTCGGCAGGGCTTTTTTTTTTGACGCTCAGCCCAATTTATCCACGTTATCTTTTTATAGCCAGAAATGTCATATTCTTCACCACGCTTTTAAAAAAGTGCGGATCATGACATTTGGAAACCCTTGGGTTATAATAAGTCAACTTTAATCCCCCTCCCCCGCCAAAAACATATTAAAATCTGGATTTGTCAGCAAACTGTTGTTGGAAGAAGAGATCTAAACATTAAAGCATGTCGGGCTGCATTGATAGGTGTATAGTTAAGCTCGGGGGCCAGTTTAGGAGGTACTTTATAATCTCTCCACAATGATGTATGACTATTCTTTTAATCCGAAGTACATGAGTAACCACTAATGTGTTCCATTAAGACATGTGGGAGTCTTGCTTTAATAAAACATTTGTCATGAGGTCACTTTGTGGTGAAATGTGCAATTCGTATTTATCATCCTTTCATCGCACAAACAGTAATAAATGCAAGTTCACGTCACATTCATGCTGTGGCGAACGCGGGCTCAAGTACAGACAGAGAAAGAAATGGACATTGAAATGAAAAGCATCCTACTGCTTGAAATTTCAGCTACAACGCCGTCGGTTGGCCACCTGAGGCGCCGTCTTGTTCCCAAACAGCTTTGGTAGGTTAATCTTCGAGATCACTCCAGAAACCGTGCTGTAAACTAAGCTCAGCATATGGGGGTGCAAACGAGAAGTGACTGTGTCATGCTGGAGTCAACAGTTCACACACACACACACACACACACACACACACACACACACGGGCCATGCTGATGGGGCTGACAGCACACGACAAGGAGCTGACAGATTGGAGAGTGGTCGGCCTACATTCTTCCACTCCCGCTCTGTCATCCTCTTCAGCTGCCACACGGCCTGCCAGCCCTCAGCACCCTCCCGCACACAGCTGGAAGCCAACCAATTAACAAGAAAATAACTTCCTCTAGTGCTCGTGGGTCGCTAACAATGTATGGCAAGGGAGTAGATTTAAAAAAAAACAAAAAACTTTTTTTTTCAAGTGGAAGGAAGTCAAAAACATACTGCAAAATATTTGGCTAATAGATTGTTGTTCTTTTTCCAGGAGGAAAAGAAAGTCCCGAAATCAAGGCAAAGTGGAGCAAGAGTAAAAAGGAAGTGTCTTTACTGGGTGAGTGAGGCAATAAATTTAATCCGACAGTTTTATTTGTAATCTGTGTAATTATGAATATGTCGGGGGCCAGTTAGCATAATACAAACACGCTGTTAACATCAGGGATAGTTTTTCATCAGGCCTGCGATAGAGCACATAAGCAAATGTTGTAAGGTCGACACGCGTCATAATACACTCCTTTGAATATTTGCATCCAGAAACCCAAACCACGTGCTGCTGGTGGTTGTTACAATGTTAACCCGGCTTCCTCAATAGGGTCCTTTCACACAACTCTGAGCCTCTTAACAAGACTGGCAGGAGAAAAAGAATGACTCTTTTTTTAACCCACGCACACACACACACACACACACACACACACACACACACACACACACACACACACTCACACTCATGCACGCACACACACATCTAATAGCTACAGTGAGGCAGTGGAGGGAAAAGAAAAGAAGAGAATGGAAGAAGTCTGGAGTTTACCATGCCTGGCTGATTAACAAATCCACTCTCAATCCAGTTTGACCTTGCGTTTAGCGCACGATATGAAGTGAACAAAGTGCAGTTTTGCAGTGCGCATTTTTGCAACAGAAACCGAGGAGCTGAGGGACACGTATGAGCTGCAGAGTCCCCCGCTTGCATCTGATTTGAACAGATACAGAACTACGAGTGAATTTTTAAACAAACAACAAATATTGAGCACGCGCATGTGACAGAGTGCGTAGTTCATGTTTTGTTGTCGGTGGAAAACACCCATCCGGCTGTGTTTTCTGTGTCAGGCGGTTGGCAAATACATGTTCCAGACCCCCAAATGACTCTGAGGCATTTAAACACAAGAAGTCCAGTATTACATATTTAACATTGATTGTTATGATTAATGAATATAATTTAGCTGTAGGCTTAAATTATATATTTTGCAAATTTTAAGGTTTGTTTTTCCTGCTAATAGTTTTTGGTGATTTGTTTTTAATAGCAAATTTACTTAATTTCTATCACAACAGATGGAAACATTATCATGATATTACAAAATATTACAAAATGAGAAAGAAGGCACCTGGAAATAAGCACCAGCACAAATTTGAAAGAGAAGGGTTAGGAAATGAGCAACAACAAAAAAACCTAAGAAGATATTAAGACAACAGTCTTATTACTCTTAGTCTAATACTTAGTCTGATTACTCAATTTCTGTTGGTTAAAAAAAAAAAAATCAAGCCCAGATCAGTGATGTATGTGAATTAATGTCTTTAAATGATTTTAAAAGGCTTCTGAAAGCACAGGCACGTACATAAAAGTGAAGTCAACTGATCCTCATTTTGGTGACAAACCCAAAGACCCCTAGGGGGTACCTGAGCCTCAATTTGAGAACCTCTGCTTTACATCTACACATGGCACCCAACCCCTCACCCTCTGTCCTGCTTCATTCCTGTGCTGTGGTAGTTGTCAGTGAGCTGTGACTGGGACTGTGTGGGCTCGTAAAGACACACACACACACACACACACACACACACACACACACACACACACACACACAAGCTGAGACCATAGCCTTTGGCTTCTGGATGCACACCACTACTCCTGCTAATTGCCTTACAACCTCTCCAGCTCTGTTTGAGCAGCCCGGCCTTCCGCAGGGAAAACACAGGAGTGGAGTTCTTCTTCTGCTATTGACTTTCATTGAAAAAACACACGTGCGCACGCATGCACGCACACATGCACGCACACATGCACGCACTCACGCACGCACACAGATTCCTCAGGTTGAGGAATTTGCGGATGATGTATCTGCTTGCTTGCTGTAAATTATTTGCCATGTAGCCAGTGTTTCAGTGTCAGCATACACACAAGCTCTGTTTCTCCCTAAATCCTGGAGGTTAAACATCAAAGGCTGCACACACTATCTTGAAACATAACACAGTGACATTAAGTGTGTGTGTGTGTGTTTTACCTGCCTTTGTGTTGACAACACATTCCTGCCCATCCTACATATAGTGTATGAATATGCACTAAAATATGTGTGTGTGTGCGTGTGATATAACGTTCCCTCATTCTGTGTGGCGCTAAGTAACACACAGATAAATTATAATTGTCGGTTGTTATTTTCATATTTCAACCAAAAAAGAAAACACAGAAGAGCAAACAAGGGTGTTCCATGATGTGCTCTACCTCGCAAGCACATATCGCACGGGTGAGCCGAGAAGCCTGCGCGCGCACACGCACACACACACACTCACACATACATACACACACACACACACACACACACACACAAACACAGGTAGGCATTGTTCTGTGGTTTACAAGCCAGCTCAGGCATCTACTGTACACACTTACTGACGTGTTGGAACGGATGTGTTGATGAGAGCAAACAGACTGGTCTGCATTTAGACAAACTGTTGTTCCTGGATTCAATAACAAAGTGTCATTCACTAGTCCTCCTCCTGCTTTCTTTCTCTCTCTCTCTCTCTCTCTCTGTGGCAGTCCGTCATGTTGTCCCTGGGTCTCTGACAGTGTGGCTAATGGATAGGTCACTAAAGGATGTTTGCCTGTAGTACCCACCTCTGATAGTAGGCGTCGACTAGTCTAGCCTGGTAGTTATTAAGTGTTGTTGTCCTGTAAACAAGTGAAATAAATGGTTCTACCTCTTCTGCTTAGCCCGGCTTATACAAACTAATGATAGCAGATCACGTCATCTTCATTCGTTGAATTTCAAAGAAGTGCACTTGCAATACCTTGTAAATCACTTTTGGGTTCAGGAGTCTACAGTGCCCACTTGCACCCTAAAGTTAAAAGGGAGCCCACAGAGGGATGAGTTGTTTACACCTCAGCTTCCCCTCCTCCCCTTCCTCGCCTTGTTTGTGTTGGATGTGAGGAGTCTTGCTGTGGTGACCACCCGCTGCAGGCAAATTGTGCAGCTGAAGGTCAGTGATGATGTTTTAATAGACTGTTGCTGACGGACGTCTTTACACAATCCAAGAAAGCAGAGCCCACCTGTTCAGTCAGTGGCTGGCACAGGTAGGGTATGCGGGTCGGTTTAATTATCAAAGTAGGGATGAAATACTGATGTTGGGTGACAGAATTCTGCCACATTTTTTTTTTTTTTTTGCATTTGTAAGAGTCTGAAGTTTGCACAATGGAGGTAGCAATTACAATCCGAGGCCTCGGAGAAGATGCATGTCAGTGATGGAGGGTGGCAAAGTCTTCTGCCACACTACCACACAAGCAAGTTTCATAATAAATTCTTTTACGACATCCTTATCAGCATCAGTACTCCGTTAAACTTGTGTGTGTGTGGCGCTTGTATGAGGTGTTTTTTTTTTTTTCTAAAAGAGAAAGCCCACGAGGCAGACTGACTAGAAAAATCACAAACGGTAACTCTTGGAAAAGGAGAAGGAGGAGATGGGGGCCTGAAAAACAGGTAGCGCTGCACAAGGCCTGCCCTAAGATGGATGTTAGAGTGCATTAAAAAATAGTTGTAAATAGTAAAATCCCACTTGCACCAAACTGAGTGTCTTCTACATTTACATGTACGTATCATTTAGTAATTTGATCACTTAAATTTGAGGCAGTAAAAGCCTTTGTCATTCTCGTTGTCCCAACATCGAAAATACATCAATTATAAAAACTAGCCTTTGCTAATGAAAGATGAAACATGGGCGACTTGTTTCCTTGTTCCCTATGTTTCTGTTTACAGTCTCAGTACTTTAGCCTTCAGCTGCGAGTCTTCAGCCTAATCAGCACTATGAAGGCTGCCATGAGGCCCCCCGCGGGGGTTATTGTTGCACATTTAGGAGATGTGCCTTCAACACATTCCATACATGCTTTTACCAGGTACATGCAACGTGTGTATCAGGTAAATGTGAGCAGGGGAGAGATGGAGCAAAGGAGTGCATAGGACAAAATGTGTAGGGCAGAGAGCTTGTTTTTGTTTTGTTTTTTGGTATTTATGGATTGTTAATACAGAGAGAAGAGTAAATGTGTGTGTGTGTGTGTGTGTGTGTGTATGTGTGTGTTTGTGAAACACTGTTACGCCAAGCAGGCAGTCCTACAGTCAGTCAACGTCTGACACACCCTCTCTTTCAGTTGAGCTACAATTTCAATGCTGCTGTAGCAAAGGACAAAAGTGGCGCGGCTGTCATCAGCCAGCGTTCAAGAAGTGCTTGGTCTTTCTTGCTTCAATAAGATAGAGGCTCCCACCCTCTGTTCATTGATTGAATGGTAATAATGAGGCACACAATCATTTACTTGATACCTAGCTAAACTAGCTAGTGACCTGACGCCTGCAGAATGTGTGCCTTTGTGTAGGCATTGTCTTTTCTGCCTCGCTTTTGTCTCACTTCTTGTTTTGCTTTTATTGATTCTTATTGCCATTTATTTATTCTTCCTGTATTTCAAAATATATTAGTCCACTCATCTACACTTGAAATATTAAATATGCCACCAAAATAACATTTATTTCATTGATGAGTCTCCTGTTATCAGACGACCAGGTAAAGAAACTAGAGCCGCGGTAATGTTGGAGGTGGGACACGTGTCAGTAGAGAAGGCTGCGAGTTGGCATGTTCACATTACTCCAGGCTTGTGGCCTACTGATAAAACTGGTTCGTCAAGCCACTTCAAACCACGAGGACACACATATAGCGGAGACAATGCCCACACTGGCATCTCTCGGGAGTTTTAAAGAATGTCAAATGTGGTCTTTTTTAACTTCGACCGGTTTGCTTTGGTTGCGCCGGCCAGCAAGAAGACAAAAACTCTGAGTATAAGACAGTGTTCAGGGTCACTGGGCCAGATGGAACAATGTAGTTCTGATTCTGGGAAGGAGTGTGGGCAGGATATGAAGGCACGAGCCAATGCTCAGAGGGAGTCCTATTGTTGTGACACTGGGATGTTATATTTACTGACGATGTAGAACTTTTGGACTCTGCAATGTTGTAGTTTGCTGTTAAATTAGAGAAAGTAAGTGGCACAAAGAGGTTTTTAGACTCCACTTGACTGCAAGTGATGTGTCAAAGATAGACATGGAACGGTCCGTTCGTTGACTGGCTGAGCGACACAAGAGCTGCCATAAGAGATGTTTGTTAAAGATAACTGACCGGTATAAAGTTGTGGGTTCAGAAGCCGCAAGGAAACATGAAAACAGATGAAAGCCGGTGTTGTCAGTGCTAGACTGTGTAATGTGAGAATCCCATGGTGGAGATCCCAGACAGATATGCTTGCATGTCCCTCAGAAATGACCTTGATGACTCTCTGTCCCCAGAGATCACAGGGTAGGGGGCCGTGATGAAAGACAGCACAGAGAGACGTCACTCACCGGGCAAAACAAGACGTGAGGAGGAGACCTACCTCAGCTCTTTATAAAACACGCAATCAAGCAGCAACATCCCTCATATCCTTCAGCCATGCAAAAGGAAACGCTACATTTCCTTTTGGACTTTTAGTGCTTGACCTCTATGTTTTAAAGCTCAGATTAGGTGAAGCTAGACTGCTTCAAAGATCTTGTTCTGCTCTGATTTGGCCACCCGGCCGCCCACGTCTGCCTGTTTCTGTTCCGTCCTCTCTCCTCTACTCAGCCTGGAGCTACTCACTAGAACTTTCACAAATCTCGCACCATTTACTCAGACACACTCCAAAAGGTTTTAGATTTCAAGTCGCCCTGCAGGAGCGACGACACACTTGTTGTGGAGACGAAGGGCCGGCAAGCTTCAGGTGTGTGTAACCGGAGCTGGGTGTGTGCCGGTGTCAGACAGGGCCTGTTACCTGTGTTGTCTGGGTCATAGTTATAACAGAGAACACAGAACGCTGAGCAGCAGTGGAAACACTAATCTGACCTCTGACCTCATCCTTTTCTTACCGCTCAATGAACTTTTTTGTCTTTGTTCAAATTAAAAAAGGCAGGTGAGTGACAATGTGCCTTTGAAGTTCCCAACTTTGAGTTAATATTTGACGATCAAACACGGCGTATTTAAGCTTACAAAGATGGAAGCGGGAGGGAAAATGTAAATACTGATGTGGAGCAGTAGATCAGTAAATCAAACACTGAGTTGGCTACAGTGCAGTAAATTTACATTGTTCATGTGATGTTTTACTGTTCCTCTAATGTTGCAGTCACCCCTGGACTTTATATTATTCTCTCTTTCAAGTCCTCCAGCTGCAGCTTCTAATGGTAGTGCCTTACGATGTCCTTAGAAGCAGAGCAGGTCAAATCCATAAATCCCGACATGAAAGGGGACGCCATAATAAGGTGCTTAGTGGCTCATTTAGATACGCACAATGTAAGGCATGAAGTCAAGTGCGTTGAGGAGACACGACCCTGCCTGTGATTAAGTGGCTGTTCGCAGTCAGTCAGCACTGCCTGGATGTGTCTATTACATTGTTTTTTCTTGTGGTCAGCCTGAAATCAGTTGTAAATCTTTGTTTGTGGAGTATATTGTAAAACTACTGCGGCTCCTAATCCCTTTTCCAACCACTACAAAGCATAGCAATGACATTGTGGCTCTATGATGAGTATTACCAACGACAGACAGTAAAACTATCATCCTTTTCTCATTCCACATATCCGCCTCCTCCCTGTCTGTGTTTGAGCTCTGCCAGCTTGATGGACCTTGATATACGTAGAGAACATTTTCAAATGTTTTTTTTTCTCCATGTTATAATTGGCTGGTTTTACATATTTTATCCAGCTAGCTCACATGTCAAAGCACAGCCCATTCCTTTTTTTTTTTTGATCCACACATATTCTAATGTAGTTTGTTCAACAGGTACAACCTGCTACCAAGCGCATGTCACGAGCAAATACCTCACAGCATTGCACACGTTCCAAAAGTCTTGCATTAACATAGTTGACATTTTCAGGTGCACGGCCGTGCTGCATGCGCCTCCTCTCAGTACGAACATTTTCTCTTTTTCTTTTTTCTTTCTCCAGAGATTCATCTTTGGTAATGTTTTCATCCTGGGATATTCTACGCTGATCTCCTTTTTCTTCACCTCAGTCGCACTTGAACCCTCTTGTCATGTTGACAGATAACCCTGCTGGATTATGGATAACAGGGTCCAGCTGTGGCATGGACGATGATGGCAATACAAAGGGGATGGGAATATAGGGATATGTTTGGAGGAGAGGCCCTTCTCATCGTGCGAGATTTGGAGAAGGGGCTGAGATAGAGAGGGGAGAAAGGGACATGGGAAAGGAGAGGGTCATACGGCTCACATCTGACTCATCGCCTTCATTTCTGCAACTTATCTTTCTACCACCAGTTATGACTGGAAATGATTTAGTTTGAAAATCTCCTCTAAACCATTTCACGAATGCTCAATATTACCCATAGAGCAATATTTTACTAAAACATGTAATTTGCCAATCAATTCGTAACTGCTGGGTATCTTGAACTAACAATGCATGACCCATTGGTGAGTCCAGAATTCAAGTAAGTTTGTTAATGGTTGCAGTGAAGTGGAAATGTTCCATTTGTCTTGTTAAAGCTCAAATCAAAGTGCTGATTACTGAGCGTAGGGCTGATTTTGAAGAAAATGAGGATCAGATTGGACGAAGCATTTGAGAATTCGCACACACATGTTCTGCACAGAATTGCTGTCATTAATGGTCGGTTTCTTCAACATAAAAATAAGTGGCTGGTGTTTTTTTACTTCTGGGGTCACCAAGAAGTCATACAAGGGAGGTGAAGGGGGACTTTTTGTGAGTAATTCAAGGGAAAATTAAACTTTTTTGGTGAAATTTAGCTTTAAAGACATATAATTACACCAGTATGATGATTCTAGTATTCCCTGCAAGTAGTGGTTTGTTCCCACTATTGAACTTTATTTGTTGCACTTTTTCTGATCGCTATTATTTTCTACAAGTGTGTAACTCTGCAGTGTGCACCTTTAGCCCTCAGTGGACCTGGCGAGGTGCCCCTCTTCTTGCCTGAACAGATGAATCATGTTTTGACCTGCCACTCCAACACACACACACACGCACAAACGCACACACACACTTGTGCCCTTCATTACCCCTCAGTGTTGGCCCGTCTCTGAAGATAAGGCTCTTGATGCTTGGCCTGCTGGGGCTTAATTGCTGAAGCCCACTTCACCCTCCCAAAGCCAGGTCTTATCCACCTCGTCTCCACTCTTACCTCACTTGTGTTTTCTTGTCCTTCTCATCTTCAAAACCTTTTTTTAATCCCTCCTCTTTCTTACTGCCTCTTTTTCTTTTCAAAAAGTTGACCGCGCTTATGCTGTGCTCAGGTGCTCCCATGTTCTTTACATTTTTTTCCCCCCCTCAATGTTTCTGGACCGTCTTCACATATTCATCAGCCATCACCTTTTATTATAATACAAGCCACAGACCTGGACTGCAGCAAAATGAAAAGACAGATGTTAGGGACTGCCGTTACGTAAAGGATCTGGTCACAAAGATGTTTATGCTCCAGTTCTTGTTTTTAATCTTAAGTAGCATCATCCTTCAATCAATCTTTCGTCTGTTTTTCAGCCCTGAAAACTTCCTGTAAATCTCTAAATGCCAAACCAGTGACATAGACAATCACACTTTTTTTTGGAGCTCAGCTGCTGCCTGTCTCAGGAATGTCTCAACAAGCGCACAGGGGAGAGGAAAGGAAATTACAACTCAAGACAGGAGGAGGAGGGGAAGATGGGAGGGGGCATTCCTCCTCGCCCTGGATGACAGGCCTGTCTTTCTACTACTTCTCCCCTCTACCTCGCTCCCTCCCCCGTCCACCTGCACTCACTTCCAAACACTACAGATCCGTATTGTAGCGACGCCGTGATTCTCCTCTATCTGACGCACTGATAAGACCTGTGGATGTCACTTACGCCGCAAACAGAGAGAAAACATGGAGCTTTGATTTATCTCTGATATCTGGCAGTCCTCACTGAACCCCTCCACCACAGTTTCTCCTTTGCTAAGCTATCTGATGTGACTGGCCTGTTTGGAATGAGGCACATTCAAATAAACATTCTGCCCCAGGGAGCTACGGTAGAATCACCAGTTTCTAAGAAAAATATTCTAATTTTTGTGTGCATAGCTTACACTCCTCTGCCTTGATGTTGTTGTATATTCTGGCTCAGGACCCTTACACCAATGTCTGGCCCGTATACTCAAAAATCTCCGGAAAGGAAAGAGACTGCATTTTTGTACCACTTGAGATACATACGATACTTCTTTCACACAAAAAAGTAAAGTGTTTGTTCTGAACGGGCAGCGTTCAACACACTGTTTTTGACACATGTAATATCCTGCACTGAAACGGAAATCCAGCAACGGCAAACACTGCGATGAAATGAAACCCTAAAACCATCTCCGTGCGCTCCAGCTGTTGCTCCATTCTTCCTCTACCCCTTCATCTCCTGTTTATCTTCCCAAAGCCTTTTGTTTTCCCTTGTTCTGTACACACATGCAGCACGGCAGCCACACTTGCTTTTCCCCCTCTTCCATCTGCACTTCTTCATGTTTAAGAGATGTAATGAAACACGCTTTTCTTTTCTGCGATTATTAAAAACAGCTCTGGCTGACTGTTGAAATTACGACTCCAGCTATTATTGATTACCACAATTAAATCTTTTATTTCTCCCATGAGCAAATACAATACTTTGGATTTATCACACACCACTAAAGCAGTCCTTTACGACTCCGTGCATATAAATGTAATCTCTCTTTACGCAAATTCCTACAGGCTATGTGTGCAGATTATGAAACGCCATTTAAAGTTATTGTGATTTTCTGGACAAAATTCTCCTAAAACGACTGTAAATTTAAATATATTCAACTTTCTGCATGACTGCCGGGTTAGCAGGTGCAGCCTCTTGCTAACCAGCATTGTTCAAATCAAGTCTCTGGGTTTAATCTGGGTCAATTTATTGGCGTCTGACTGCACAGAACAACATTTGAGCCCTGTCTGAAAGAATTATCCAGATGATAAGAGTAATATGTTGGCAGTGGGGTTCAAGCAAAATGCCAGGATTGCTTTTAGTCTACACAAAAGAGAAGGGAAAATAAGATATCAAGGAATCTTTCCAAGGAGGTTACAATTTCAAGGAGAAGCAGAAAGGAAAGTATGCTGAAAGGAAAATAAATGCCATTGCTCTGGAGCGAAGAGATGATACTTGCCCCTCTTTTGCCTCTTTGCCATGCCCCTAAAATCCCTCATCTCAATTTCTCACAACTGCTGCAGTTCTCTTTCTTTATTATGGAGGGACAGCGAGAGCGAGAGACAGAGAAAGAATGTTTCATGAAATAGAGTAAGAGAGAAGAGACTAGAAGTAAAAGAAGTAATAAAGCTGCAGCAACACTACATTATTTTGTTTTCCATTTGGCAACATTTATTGGTTTTTGTTTTTATCTTATTTGATTATGAAATAAACGCAAAAAAAAACTTAGTGCATAAAAAAGAAACATACATGTATCCTGTTACTTCACAAGGAAATAATGGTTGAAAGTTACAATGCAATTTTGTTCAATTTACAGTACAACAGGCTACAACACTGCAGGTGAGCGATGTAAGAACAGAATGTTCAGTATGCGTCTGTATCTGCAAGACTTAACTGTAACACATAATTGGCTTCTTATTTTGGTTACTGTGCACCATTTAAGGCCCTAAAATTAGCTCCCTCAACATCAAAGATGAGCTGAAAACCATGTAACAAGGTGGAATAAATGTTCAGTCCAACAGAAGCAAGTTTGGATACTGCCAACCAATAAAGACAAGAGCAAGTCAGGTCAACAAGCCTTGTTAAGTATTAAAGTCAAAACATTGTTATCATTCAGGTCCCATGGAGTAAAACAAAAAAGGGGGGGGGGAGAGAATGCTGTCAAAAGAAGACAAATTGTCAACAGATAGAGACGTTGCCTCTCCTCAAGGCCACTTCTCTTGATAATAAACTGCCACACAGACTCTTGTCAGCAAGTAGTTTCTTCTTTATCTCCCCTCATTCCTCTCTCTCTCACTCTCCCTTCCATCATTTTCCCCTCCTTTTCAGGCCTTTCAAGTCCTGCGCTGACACTCTAATGGAGTGTTTGTTTTCTAAAGCTTGGACTCAGGTGAAATGAGTTTTAATCACAGTAACATATTCTGATGATCTAATCTCCTCCTTTTCTGTATATTTTGCTGTATTAGTGATAGCTTTTTGGCGAGTAGTAATGGCTGTCAGTCTGTGTTATGACAATACATAAAGAGTGTTATTCATATTACTATTGTATTTCTATGGTCAGGGAAGCAGCTACGAGCTGTAAGAGAATAGAGCTCTTCTCTAAGTTTAGAACGCCACAAAATAAATTATCCACAGATGTGTGGCCACGTGCAGCATCGCAGACATGCAGCCACACAAAGCTGACACGGTATGGTTATTTGAAACTGGAGATTCTAGGGCACTGTTTTTAATCACTCAAGAGGGCATGGTTGATGCCTTTCATGGTTTCGGTGGCTTCTGAGAAACAGAAAAACGTACGCTAGTCTTGGTACATCATCTCAAAAACAGAAAACAAGATGAATTTGTTGATTGCTGCTGTTTGTCTGTGTGTTTCCTAGGCTATGGATTGTCTGATAAACATGGGGGGACGGTTAACTGTGACCCCCATTACAACCACAGTTTATATGCACCATAAACCAGCTGCTAAGACATTAAACCATTTGTTTACCAACACGCATAAACTCTTACAGAATATATGGGTGAGTGTGCACATGAACACAGAGCCATATGAAGGACCCCTACAGAAGGAAACAATAGGTTTGGAATCCCACAGCACTATCTATTTCACAGATCACTGACAGAAGAATGTAGCTCTCCTTCAGCCAGAAAAGTGTGGCAGGACGCCACTATGTCAACTTTTCCCTGACTAAAGCATAACTCCCTCTGAAGTCTGAGGTGAGGGCTGTAGCCCCATTGTTTGAGAGACCTTGTGACAGAAGACTGCCTTTGATCACTGGCTATGCATAGTTAAAGCTGCAGGACTAATCCCACTCAATGAATTATATTAAAGAACTGCATACCAAATCAATATCAGACTTATTCTAGTGTGGTAGTTGTTTAGATGTTTTACATAGTGCAGTAGATTTTATAAACTTTCTAGTGACATCTGGATGTGATACCTGGATGTTCCAAATGCCAGATATACAAGTGGCAGAAGTGTTTGATTGTAATCGATGGTTCATATGTTCTCTTGTTTCAGGCCGAGCAGGAAGAGCGAAGGAGTCTGCACCATGAGGGTCTTTCTTACTTCACTGATGCCCTCACTGCTCCTCCTCCTGTCTGATGGCGTCTTGTCCAGCTGCCCAAAGGACTGCTCCTGTTCGCCACCAGAATCCATCCTGTGCTACCAGAGACGCTCCTCTGTCATTCCCCTGGGAGTACCCCAAGCCACAAAAAGCCTTTACCTCTTTGCCAACGGCATTGAGGATTTGTCTACTGATGACTTTGATGGTCTAGAGAACCTAGAAATGCTAGACCTCAGTCAAAACAAGCTGACAGAACTTCCTGACAGGGTGTTTGAACCTCTGACCTCTTTAAGGAACCTGGACTTGTCATCGAACCAAATTACCCACATTTCAGAGCAATGCTTCCAGGGTATGGCGTTGCTTGAGCGTCTTTATTTGTACAGCAATCTTATCAAGACCATTCACCCTTCAGCATTTATTGGTTTGGAGCACCTGCTGGAGCTCAAATTGCAGGGTAACCAGTTAACATCCTTGCCTGCCCTTTCTATGCCCCGACTGCTGCTGCTGGACCTTCGCTTCAATGTCTTACCCAACTTGGGCCCCACAGACCTCCAGACCCCTAATCTGGAGTCACTTAAATTAGGTGGAGTAGGGCTCACCAGTCTGAATAAAGACCTGATTGGTAGTCTGAAGAACCTTCATGAACTGGACATCTCGGGAAATGAACTGAAGACTTTCCCCCCAGTGCTAAAAGAGACACAGGGGTTGATATACCTTAGTCTCGCTGGAAACCCGATGGGCCCTCTCACATTTCAGGACCTACAGAACCTTGGAGAGCTGCAGGAGTTGGACATGAGTAGCCTCAGTCTGCAAAGTCTTCCTGAAGAGTTTTCCCAGCTTTTACCTCACCTTAGAAAGCTCACAGTGGCAGAAAACCCCTTCAACTGCCTTTGCACATTAGCGTGGTTTCCTAGATGGCTGAGAGCCCAAAGCATCACCCTGGAGAGAACAGAGGAGACTCGCTGCCATTTCCCACTGATCAATGCTGGAAAGGTACTGGAGAGACTGGAGCACAGGGATTTTGGCTGTCCCACCACAACTACAGTCACTACTAGTACTGTGAAAACTACTGCTGCCCTTCCTATTCCTCTCACTACCTCCCCCACTACAACAATAGCGATTCAAGTCCCTGGGGTTAGTGACGACCCGACAATAAATGATGGTGATGACCAATTGCCCCCAGCTCCTGCATCCCCAAGTAGCAGCAGCATGGACTCAGATGAGGAGCAGCATTTTTGTCCCTCTCACACCTGCCTCAATGGAGGTACATGTCGTTTGGACCAGTATGGTCAAGTTGAATGTACCTGTCCACATGGCACTTCTGGACTGTATTGTGAACTCCAAAACAATAATGCACCTCAAGCACCTGAGGAAGAAACCCCTATGGTGACTGTCACAGCAGATACACCAGACATCAGCTCACGTCAAGCAACGTCAACCTCAATCCTGTTGGATCTCCATCGCTACATTGAATTACGACCATACATTCGTGGAGTTCGTCTAACCTACCGCAATCTCTCAGGGCCAGACCGCAGGCCAATGCAACTCAGTCTGCCAGCAACCTACCCAGAGTATAGACTCAGGGGCCTGAATCCCAACTCCACCTACACTGTATGTGCCAGTCCACTAGGTGCCCCCAGTGGCATAGATAGTGTCTGCACTCAGGCTCAAACGGCCGATGAGAAAAATGCCAGTGTCACCGGAGCACAAATCATAAACAAGAAGCTGACAACTATGCTTGTGCCTGCAATTGCGATCTTGCTACTGCTGGTGCTGATAGCAACAGCAGTGGGAGTGATATGCTATTTCCGCAGGAAGAGGGCCAAAGGCCACCTGGATCTAGACTGTGAACCACCTCAGCTAGAGTTGGATGGAGTAAAGGCTGGCTTAGACAATGGGGCACTGCCTCAAAAACCGAGCCAAATTATGATCCCTGAACCTGCTGTCCAAAGTGGCAATCTGGAATATGAGGTGCTGCTACTACAGGATCACTGTATATCAAATAAAAATATGTCTTCACACAAGCCTTCCTACTTTTGACATCTGGCTCAGCACAATTCTCACCAAAAGAGGGATTTTATCTCCTCGGCTCTGCTTTTCCACTGGTGAAATACAGAGACCAGGATATGTTGCTGTAAGAGTGGGGCACACAACATCAGCGAGCCACCCAGCAAAGTAGAGACTGGTCATATATTTGACTTAATGTCCTCCATTTGTCTTAGCTGAGATTTAACATGCTTGGACTTTGAAGTGCCTCTACTCCATTTCACGTTTCATCCTGCTCTAACAATGTTTCTTCCCTCACATTGCTGGATTGGCAGGCGCTCCCATGATGTCGGCAGCAGGTCAAAGGCCAACTGAGGCTGAGGCAGACAGTCTGATGTCATTGGCTGAAAGTTAAGGCTCAAGGGACATACCCGTAGTGACTTCATGCCCTGCTTTACCTGTTCATAAGAGTGTGCATTAAATGGCTTTGTGCTAGCAGCCACTCAACAACACTTCCAGCAATTGCTTTTGCATATAACTCCTCAGTGCTATCCCAAAGGGACCTGTGCTCACTGTCAGTGAACGATAAGACACTAAATGAAGTCAGAGAATTGTTGTTGATGCCTGTATTTCTTTATTATCTCTGCCAAGCAGGTTATGTTTTCAACCACGCTTGTTTGCCTGTAGGCAGGACTGTACAAAAACAACCAGACCAATTTTCACGGAACTTGGTCTCTGAGGTATAGCTCACGCAATGCCCTTCCATTTTGGCTCTAAAACTCATGATTTTTGTATGTAAGTTTTATATATCTATGTTGTTTTTTGTAATGTTTTATGTGCAACATTGTGACTGTTAACAGCCTTCTACCCCTACAAGTTACCCTCCTCTCTTGACTAACAGACAAAGCAGGAGATTAAATCTTTGAAGATTAAAACGTGTTTGGTACCAGTAAAGTCAATCAAAGGGCTTTGCCCCCAGAATGTCAGACAGTCTAAGTAGATGTTAGTCTGGACAGACTCAAGACTAAATCCCCCTCCTACTTTTGGAAGCCTTCAGTCTGCTTCAGCATCACAAAAGGAGAAGGTAAGCGGGATTACAAATGGCACAGAGGAAAGCAGTTGACCCCCTCTGTTTCAGCGATGCACTGACTTTCAACCAGTTAAGAGCTTGCCTCCACTACAGTTAACACTCACATTAGTACACCACAGCAAAACACAACTTCAGAGTCTTTATATTTTATTTATTTTCCCTGTAAGGGAAACTCTGTGTTATTCCTCGACCACAATTCATGTAGAACCTACTATTTCTCCTGACCCAAAAGAAGCAAAGCAAATAGTGGTTGTGTATTGTGTTTCCCTTGATTAAAAATAGCCTGCTAGGCGTAATGCTGTGCACAATTTCTCTTTGGCAAGTACACTCACAGTTTTGCTTGCTTACACCTAACAAGACTATGAGAAGCCCAGACAGCACGTTCATCATCTTTATATTGTTGTGTAGAGGACAATGAAACTTGCAAAGTGGGAGTAAAATGTTTTTTTATGTTGACAGTGTGCTGAGATCCAAATATGTGAACAGGGGCAAAGAAGGACTCGGAGTAACCTATTACATGAGCGTGCATGTATGTGTGTGTGTGTGTGTGTGTGTGTGTGTGTGTGTGTGTGTGTTTTTGTGTGTGTAATTGTGCAAGTACATGTTCTGTCTTGTGCAGACATTAAGTTGCTATCAGCTAACCCCCTTTATGCGTCCACATGCCAACAAGAATCTAACGCCCCAAACGCCTCTCTACCCAGAACCAAACACGCCAAAGAAACATCTGTGAATTTCTGTCAAATTACCAACAGTATTTCAAGTGTAGACTTTACAGCCCCACACAAACAATCATGTATTGAGAGTTCACGCAAAAGACGATTTAGCAATGCAACTGGAATATTTGTCTGTACAACAGTATACATTGAAGAGTTTCAATGTGGTTATTAATTTTTCCCTGTTTATTTTGGGAAGTGCCTTGTTTTTTATTCATTGTTTCTTTTTTTTTATTCTGTGAATTTATTTGTACAAGTGGAAAAAGTGATATTATCATTAAATGAATATCCAAAAAATAAAATGGGCCTGGTTGTCTTTTTGTTGTTGGTGTTCCCCAGGTTTTGTTTATGAAAGGAAGGATTAGGGTGACAGGCAAAGAGGAGATTATGCTTATGTCATGAACTTATGCTCACTCAATTGAGAGAAAAAGGATTGACATAAGAGGTTAGCAAAGGTACAAGTGCAGGTGTAATTGGTGTGATATTGCCTCTGTGTGTGTGTGTGTGTGTGTTCTTAAAAGCGAAGTGTTTGCCTCTTCGTGTCTATGCGAAACAATATAATTTGTTCAATAATTAAGGCATTTTCATCACTTTCACAGTGATGTGATTAGTAAGCCAAAGCAGATTCTCTTAGCTACATCCAACAGCGCACAACCACCCAAATCAATCTTTTATGGGGCTGTTAAATGTGTGATTTTACTGTACAAGATGAGTTGGAATCTCTCCATCGAGCTAGAGGCAAAATGGAAATAAAGATTGCGATTGAAACACTCAGGTTTAGGTAGTAAGTGGATTTAACAACCGTGGATGACTCACATGTCTAATCCTAATAGCTGCAAACCCACACAATACCCAGGGCTGACCACCCATGTGTTTATAAGTAGGGAATTGAAACAGCATGCACACCAACAAACAAGCGCACACACACACACACACACACACACACACACACACACACACACACACACACACACACACACACACACATCTACTGGCCAAAGAACATACCTGGGAGCTGTTGTGCAAGATCCCATGATAACTACCCAAACTCATAAAACAGCACCACTCCTGTTCTGCAGCCTCCATTATATCAATTTACTTCCATGTGAAATAACCGAAGAAACAATGTACCTCCTGGCAAATCCTTCCGCTCCTCTTTTAGATGACATTTTTCCAAAAACTGAGCCACTCATTCACCGAACAACAATTGGGTGTTCATTGTAAGCATATGTGTGTATGAGTACACTTGAGGGGCTTCAGGTATAGAGACAGTAGCCTGCACAGATGAGGTCATACAGGAATAACACCTGCAGCTGAAAAGATGCATCCTGCTCTCTGGCCAGGGATCTGCAAATAAGAAAAGGAGAAGAAGAGTGCAGCACGCACACACACACATACACACACTACTGTATGTGTGTGTGTGTCCTTTCCTTCCATGAAACAGTTCCTCTTTTCTTCTCCTGGATTTAAGAGAAACCTGGTCCCTGGAAGAGGGCCAACTTTGATGCTCACACAGACTCAATGGTCCCCATTGTAGCACAAAAGGACCTTTTTCATGATTGTCAAGCCTGAAAAATTCTACACATTTACTGCTGAGTAAATGTTTTTATTTCTTTATTGCCTCTTTTTCCTTTTACCTGCTCTCATTCTCTCCTTTTTATTTGCAATTTATTTCCAAATTCAAGGCAGTATGTAAGCAGCCAAGGAGAATGTGTTGGGAAACAGGGCTGAAAGTATAGTGTCTACTTCATCTGTGCTTCTCTGTGTTCAAACCAGCGCCGCACACGTTCAAAACAAGTCGATGAGCTGGGGGCTATAAAGGTCTGCTGACGACGTAATTGAAAACTGTTGTGAATGTGCTGTCAATGCTCGCATAGAGAGAGCTGTTGTCAGATACACATACACACAGAATTGTGAAATACCATTCACACATCTTATATTCTGAATATGAATCACTACCTTCAGGCTAATGTTACAGAGTAAATGTAAAACAACTTCAGCAAGCATCAATAACTCACTCAACAAATATCAAGCTCAATTTTTCATCGGGTAGAGCCTCCTGAGTAGAGAGAGAGAGAGAGAACTCTGTGTTGTATGATTTTATTGCTGTTTATAATCGTACTATATAATTTACTTGTTTTATATTTACTTATTTATATTAATATATCTTTTATTTGTTTAGTCTGCCAGGTGACCACGCAAAGTTTCCCAAGCAATGATGTAGGGTCATTCTTCGAGGAGCAGGACAGAACAGTAATAATTTTAAAATTCTGTCATGGGATTGGGATGAGACAGGAGTGGAAATCCATTATTTTGTCACTGTCTAATACACAGATGTGGAGAAACGCAAAGAGCATACACACACACACACACACACACACACACACACACACACACACACACACACACACACACACACACACACACACAGATTCCTTCCTATATAGTCAATGACTTTTTCTGTCTCTCTCCCTCTCTCTTTCTGTTTTCCATTTTCCCGCACAGCACAGCTGACCTCCCAGTAACCTCAAACCATCTCTTCAATCTCAGCCAAGAGCATTCACAGCCTGCAGCTGGGGGCATGAAATGAACTCCAAACTAAATAATAAGATGAAGCTTTCAACTCCTCATAAACTCCAAAAATGATGGCATACACATAATGAACTGGACATGTGCAAAGCTCCAGAAAATGCTGACATCGCTCTTACATCTGTGACAGTTTTTGAACTGTTGTCCCAAACATATCAGAATCTTTATTATTCTTGAGTTCCACTTTTGGTAATGTGGCTGAATGCTAATGAACACAAGCCTGTGATTTTAGAAAAAAAAAGAATTGTTGCTACCAAGAGTTAAAGAAGGAAAAGCTGAGTGGAGAAAATACAGCACTTTGTTTTTGAATCTTGTTCTCTGGCTCTGGTGGTTTGCCCTCTGCTCATTTCCCTACTCTTTCCAACTCTCCTGCCACACACCTTCCCTCTCGCTTATTCTTTCTGCGGTACTAATAACATATGATGGATGGTGTGCCACTTGTTCCTTTCATGCCATACAGCTGTTGGTCCGAGCCAGCAGAAGGTCCAGATGCTAACCTGATCAAAAGCGACCAGAAAAGAAGCAAGAAAGAAAAACTGGAAAAGAAAGCAAAAGGAAGAGTTTAACTCTGGTTGGTTCTTGACAGCATCCACATGTAAAAACACGTGCATTTCATCTCTCATGGAGTTTGGTTGATTACTAGACTTTAAAAAATGGCAGTATAATTTATCCAGCATAGGTATTTCCTCCTCTAAGGAAAATGGGTTGAATTTATGGACATGATAAAAAGCCGCCCAAGCAACAGGGTTTTCTTGGTATATATTGATAGTGTTGGTAGTTGGAAATTACCACATTCAACAGGGTTTTGTGTTCACATCAGTGACAAGTGGAGCCAATAAATACCAGTGTTTACAGGACCATTTGACCTTGGAGTGAATGCAAATTAAACCATTCCCATTGCAGACAAAAGCCAGATGGCAACGCCAGTAAGAAAGTAGCTACATTGTGTCTATGTGACATACTCACAAATCAGATGCACTACCGGATCACTAGACATCCTGCAAACAAAATATATTGCATCCTTAATTCACTGGGTTCCAATACAAGTGCATGTGCTCTGTCCGGTGAGCCAGTATTTTTATGGCATGAGGCTCAGGAGAAATACTCATAAATACTGCTGCTTTTTACCAGAGGGGCTGCCAAAATCAACACAAACAAAAGGCACTTTCTTTTTAAACCGGAGCATCATTTCATCCACTCGTCTGGTAGTTTTTTATTTTGTTTTGTTTATTTACTTCTTGCAAAAATGAACCTTTCTACCACAGGTGTGCATCACTGTTTTCTAGATCAAAAGGGATGATGAAACATCTTCTTACTTTAGTCAATGTCACATATAAGGATGATAGTTTGGAAGGTTGGGCGGCACGGTGGTGCAGTGGTTAGCTCTGTCACCTCACAGCAAGAAGGTTCCGGGTTCGAACACCGGCTGGAGCCTGGGGACTTTCTGTGTGGAGTCTGCATGTTCTCCCTGTGCCTGTGTGGGTTCTCTCTGGTACTCCAGCTTCCTCCCACAGTCCAAACACATCAAGAGGGGACGAGGCTGATTGATACTCTAAATTGACCGTAGGTGTGACTGTGAGTGTGAATGGTTGTCTGTCTATATGTGTTGGCCCTGTGATGGACTGGCGACCAGTCCAGGGTGAACCCCGCCTCTCGCCCGAAGGCTGCTGGGATAGGCTCCAGCCCTCTCTTCTCCGACCCTCAACAGGATAAGCGGTAGAAATTGGATGGATAGACCGTTTGGAAGGTTACACCACACCCCTCCAGCCCTTCCCATGGACTTGAAAACCTTCCTTGGACCGGACTCCTTCAACTCTCCCTGCTGGATCCCGGTGGATGTAGCTTGATAGTCAGGAATACTCCCTCACCTGGACTGACTGGCTACATACTGATGCTAAGAAAGGTTGTAGCAGGACTTGGGTTTATAATAGGCACAAGAAAATTGGGCTGCTTCTCAATACATGGATTAATAAATGATGACATGCAGAGTGATGATCAAATCAACGCAGCAAGATAAGAGGGAAAGAATGGGAAGAATTAGATGTAATTAAAAAGGTGGAGGGTGGGACAGGGTGATGATGTGATGTGAAAGGGGTGGAGGGTTGCTGATACTGGCTGAGTCCAAGCTGAGCCACACGCACTGGGAAGCTTATCCCCGTCTAGAGACACTGGAAGGGGGGGCGGGGGGGCATCTGAGTTCAACAGCAAATTAAAGAGCACCTAAACAGAGCTGTCAACCTGCAACCTGACCGCAGCTCTCATTTCACAGGAGGGAAAGGAGGGAAAAGTCGGTGAAGGGAATCTTAGTCATTTCCAACACCAGGGGAGTTACATGGAATTAACAAAGAAGAAAGGAGCCACAGTTCATGGAGAGGAGGAGCCATGAGGGAAAGGTCTCATTCGGTTTGAGTGTAGAAATGTCCATTTGTCAGAAAGCCCAGAGCAAGGTAGGCTACCTCATTTAGCCTTTGGAAGAAAACAGCTGGAATGAACAGAGGAGACGGCTGCAGCAGCTGGTCGTGGAGTTAGTAGTTAGACTAGCCACAGGCAAATGAGGGGCTCAATATTAACTACACTTGTGACCTGCAGTTACAGCTGTCACTCTAATGGCAGGCCAGACATCATGACTGACTGAGTACCTCACTGGTTGTTGTTGTTTTTTTGGGGGGCGGGGGCGGGGGATGAATCTGATTTTTTTTGTTTTCATTTTGCTCATTTGATGGTCTCCCTTATCCAGAATTCAACTTGCAGCGTGCAAATCAAGTCAGATGTAGTTTTAGGAACCGGGTCGTGTTCTTGTTGCAGTTTTTTGCTACCTAACACTGGACAGGGAGTAAAAGCAAGTTAAGCCTTCTTCATGGGTTGCTGATCAACTTATGCTGGAGTGCAGATCAGGAATCGTAATCAATCATGAACTACAGTGAATGTTCAGTTGTGCACCCTGATCAAACGATAGCATTGCAAATTCAAGTGTCCTCCATCTGACGCATCTGCTGCTGTTGTTGTTTTTAAAACTAATACTGGGAAAGACATTTCAATCTTAAAACCAGGATTGATGAGTTTCATCCCAGTAAGGTCATACCATGTAGTTACCAGCCCAGAACAGTTGGTTTTGTTATGTATTTTTTATATCTTTATTAAGAGTCTTTTTTTTATTATTATTATTTTTGAAAATCGGTCACCATTTACTTGACTGCAGCACCTTTTCCTTTGAAACTCCAGTAGTGGTTTGTTGGGAGGGGGGAGGGGGGGGGGGAATCTTTGTGCACAGATTTAATTTGGGTCCACTTGGAACAGAGTAGAAACAAAGAGAAAAACTATCAATAACAAACAGAGAAGCACTAAAATCAACCTCGGGTGAATGAAGTCACTGGAAGAGGCCACACACGCAGCCGCCTGTAGGTGGGGAGCCACGTTAGGGGAGGATGCTTTTGACACCGCCTGCTCAACAGATTCCCTTAGGACTGATTAAAACAATATCACAGAGTACTGATCAGCAAAACTTGTGCTCACTCTGACAAAATATGTGACACACACTCACACACACACCTACAAGGACCAGTAATGTTGAATGACCTCAAACCAGTTACATGATTTAACTCTGCCTGTTTCCTGTGGTTGTAAAATTCCATCTTTGCCTGGAGACTAATAAAACATAAACACCACAGAAACTACAGCTTTTACATAAAAATCAAGACAATCAATTAGAGGCAGCATATGGCAGCAAGCACTGAAGTTACCTAACCTGACATGACCAGAGTCAAAATTACAACCCAAAGCTTCCAAATCAACAACTACATTAAGAAGCTAATAAATTCTCATGTAGTTATAAGCTTTTTATTTCAGCAGGAACAAAAAGAAATGGAATACATAGCAGAATTAGGAAAGAGTCCTTTACTCTTTCCATCTCAAGGTTTTCTTTGTCTATCATTCCACCTTTCCATAACATCTCCAAGTTAAAACCTGCAGCACGAACTAAACAGCAGACGGCACCCATAACTGTAAATTAGCCAGCAAAGGCCTCTTTTTTTCCATGCTACATACACCAGCAGACATTCATCAAACACTGCTGTGTGTACACATCCTGCGCAGATTTTCAAACTCTGCTCACATCATCTGCATGCCGTGTATACACTTCAGCAGATTGAGATTTTACAGGAGCTACAGACACAAACTGAGCCGCGGTGTGGGTCGACGTACTATGAGAGTAGGTCAGGAAAATGAACACGCCTCTTAAATTATTACCACTATACCTCATATTTTAATGAATCTGTATTTAAATATACCCAGGAGAAATGAGGGAATACTGCATATTACTCAAACTGGATTAATTCCAACACACTGGGACACCGTCTGTATGTATGTGCGTGTTATGTGGAGGGTTGCCGATAATCCGTCAACATAGTAGGGACTTCTGGTCTCTGTGGAATGATTTAAAGATATCTGCAAAAGATAGGAGCTACACGTGGAAGTGAATGCTAAAATAAACTTTAGGAAATGTCTGCGTGTGGACAAATCACAATAAAATCACACAAAACTGCTCCTTACATGTAATTTTAATAATGTAAGTGGCTGACCAGTTAAAAGATGTCGCCAAAGTATGCCTTTGTAAACATGGTGTGCCGTCTTGAGAGTGTTCTGGCATGTCGGTTGACTTCAGTAATCCACATCAGTCAGACTAATTCTGTTTCCCCTAAACACACATCCACATCCAGCCTAAACACAAGTGTTCACTGGCAGAACATAATGACTGTTTCAAACATCCTGCTGCCACAGGGCTGAGTCAAAGTGACCTTTGACCCCCCTTGCCAGTGAACTCTAACCCCACAGGAATGGGTCTTAAACTTCTGTCCAACAGGCACCTGTTTGTTTCTGATGCTAAAAATGAAGGGGGGGGGGGGGGGGGCTTGATAGTTTCTGTAATTACACACAAATGCAGTCACACACACACACACATTGGATCTGTTAATCCTGTCAGTGGGGAGGGTCTGGGGAGTTGTAAGTGTCTGAGCACTGATTAGTAGTGAGTCTGTGAATGAGTCGTAGCAGAGCAGGATAAAGCTGATTTACAGGCTGATGCCTGCTAATTAGGAAGCAGGTTTAAATATCCAAACTAGTCAGAGATAAACCAGGATAAAGACACCCAGATGTCTTCAGTAAATCTAGTCAACAAGTTAATTTGAGGTAATGTGCAATCTTACAACTCCTCAGGAATTCGCCATAATATTCAAAACTGGAAATATACAACAGTTTAACCACGATGATGAGTAGAACACCAAAAATCTCAAGGTTCATAATAGTTTGGATATTTACAAATTCGAAATAACTGCTACTGTCGAGTACAATTCCTAGTTGCATCTAAACCACGTCAGTAATGGTTCCCAATTCAGTTCAAACTCTCAGAATTTTAATTGTAAGTTGATGATGTGAAAGTGTAGCGCAAAATGTGGGGAAAAAACTTGCGGTGACACCAGAGACGCTCTCCCGGCCTTCAGGCTGTCGTCTGGTGCTGGGCTGCTGCCAGGCATCCAGAGTTGTTAAAAGTTCTGCTCATAAAAGTGAACTTATCTACAAAAAAATAAATAAAAATACAATAAAAATGGTACACAGTTCAAATGAGGGCCGGAGTGTAGATATTCTTAATTGTTTTGGATCAATATGCTTTGTTCTTTCTTCATTATGGGCCAAAAGTCGTTGCTTTTGTGGCTTACAGACACCAGAAATAAAATGTACATGATTGTTCTGGAGGATTTTACTGTGTTTGTTACTGACAAATCACAATCTAATTTGTAGAAAATTAAAAAAAAAAACTCAGAAAAAAAAGAAAATAGTTGCGCACAGAGTTGAGCACCCAATGGACCTCGTTCTTAGATCTTTCAGGCCTGAGCTCAACGGTGTGTTTTCTGTTGTGGATTTTTATTTATTTTCATTTTTATTTCTTTTGCACGTGCAAACCTTTCATCATCAAACTCTCACTCAGGTATGTCAACAAAATGACATCAGAATTTTTGAGGCTGGCTTCATCCAATGGCTACATTTGTACATGTTTCATTAAATGATGCCTAACTTCCATAAGTACATAAAATTTCAGTTAACTTGTAAAACAAAAAAATACTCACTTGGGGAAGTTTTGTCATGATATCTATAGATCAAAAGGTTTACCCCGTTTCATCTGCAGTGTCTGACTCTAAAATGGGTCAAATATCATTTCACTCTAATGCAATAGATAACAAACCCGTCTGTGAATATCAATTAATCAGTCTACAATTGTGCAAAAAAAAAATCAAGCCCAAGCGCATGATTCAAGCAGACAAAACAGAAAACCATCCTCATTCTCACAAGGGACCAATTTCTGCTCCTCCTGCAAAAATGCTTGATCCTTCCTATGTGCTCTCAACTCCTCAACACTTGATCGCACTAAACGGTTTTATTTTTCTTACCTCACTGCAGCTGATGGATCTGTTGCTCTCTGACGAAGAGAGGGAGTTTCCAAAGATGTGACGGTGACAAAACATAAAAGTTAAGTGATCAAAAGCTGCATTTAGCACAGAACTATAACATATATGGTATGTTAGAGTAAATAAAAGAATTCCTAAAAAGTATATGTAATTTGCCACTTGCGAGCCAACACATATAAATGACCAGTATAAAATGGCCAGGGCTTTAACTGTATGAGGACCTGCAGCCACAGTTGACCTCTGTCCCGTCCACTTGTAGTGACAGATGCCAAAAGCCACCAGCGGCCCGCAACAGTCCGGAGCATGGCCAGCGTCGGAGATGGTATTTCTTGGTGTGAGAGGGTGGTGTGCCAGAATGGGTGATGCTACAGTCAATACAGCACAGCGAGAAACAAACCACCACACAAGACAAACATAAACAGGGACACCCGCCGGGCAGGCTGACGCCGCGTGCCTCTGTGGGTGCCTGCCAGCCTGGGTTGTGGCCTGGAGGTGGGAGCGAAACAGCTGAAAAACCTAGTGGCAACCCCAAGTCGATGGGTTCACCCCAGTGGAAAGTCTGCATCAGCCCTCACAGAGCCCACTGCTGCTGGGAGAAGGTAGCAATTCACCAGACCCCCCCAATAATGTAGCCAGCGCTTCCCAGGCGACCACAATCTAAATGTATCCTCCATGCACAGCAGAAAATAGCATAACTGTGAGGAAGGAGCAAAGAAAGAGAGAGAGGAGGGAGAGGAGCTGATAGAAAAACATATGAGTAGATGATGGAAGTGGAGGAGGGAGAGGTGACAGAGGAGAACAGCGGTTACTAAAAACAGGAAAGAAAAAAAAACTGATAAGAAAAATTAGAGCTCAAGATAAGAAATAAAGAAAACAGTGGCCCATGAGAGATGGATGGAACAAACATAAAAAGAGTAAATGACAGCAGACAGATGAAGGGGGGGGGGGGGGTCTCACATTCAGCCACCGCATACTTTCCGTTGTAAGGGTTATAATTTAGAAAAACCCAAGTAAAGGTCAGCAGCAGAGCACATGGTGCCAACTCCATCTCTGCAGCCAACAATTTTAATCACATTATTTTCTTCCTTTCCTTCCTTCTGTCTTCATCATCATCTCTTTTTTGTCTCTCGAAGCATCTCATCCTTGAATAGCTACAAGGGACTTACTCAAAACACCAGATTTTAAGTCGGGAGATGCTTTATTACTCAAAAGCCGTATGTCTTTTAACAGTTTGGGGTTTTGCAGCATGTGGTTGGCAGGCAGCGGCGTTCCACTCCAGTCTCCACATCTCACATCCCATCACCATTATGTGTAAAACACAATGAAAGTGAGAAAAAAAAAAGAATAACAGTGAGGATGTAATGGATGTGGCATTACATGAAATAAAGGCTGAAGGGATAAAATAACTTGAAGGATATCTGGTATTTTTCAACCACTTTGTCGTATTTATGGGCCTTAATGAGCATTAAAGACAACAAATATTGAAATCAGTCCAGTGTAAGCGAGAACAATATGCTCGGCAACTGCAAAACAGCTGCAATGGAATAAGATTAGAAAAAAAGGGCTCGTTTTTGTCAATGATAGACTCAAATTGTTGTTATAAGGAGAAAGAAATCTCTGAGATCCCGTGAAAGGGCATCATTGCAGGAAGACAATGATGAAAACATGAGTGAGAGACAGTGAGATGTCCAGGGAAGAGTGGACCAACAAGCTTGGCACTACCCTCGCCTAAAAACCTGTGCTTGATAGAATGATTTTTTTTTTGTTGGTCAGCAGTTCACACGAGCATAACCTTTTTTTTTCCCACTTGGGTCTCCTTAATAAAACGGGTTCCATTTTCATAGATTTTGTTTATGTGCCTTTAAAACAGCGGTTAAGAGCAAGTGGCTACGTAAGAGTGCAAAACGTCATCGCACTGAAAGCAGAGGAAGCACGAAGCTCGTTGAGCTGATGTCATGTGTCTGCCGTGTTGTTTGTTCAGAGCATAACGTTAACTCTGCACTTCTAACACTTAATTTACACTTTGGAAAACATAAAATTGGAATTCAACAGTGAAGATTATGATGCTGAATAAAACATTTGTGCTAAAATCCAATGTAAACTCCCATCAGTTTTTGGACCAGGGAACACTTGGTGGTGCTAACTTTCATTTGGCCTCCAACAGTACGCCGTCCCTGCAGCGCTATACGGCTCTGGAGACTATCATTTGACCAGTTCGATCACGCCAACCTGGTCGAAATAGGACTTCTTTTCTGAAGAAAAACACTTTTCCGAGATTGGAGAGGTCTGAAGTGGAAGTGGATGAAAGAAGTGCAGGATGGCTGCATTCCATCCAACCATCCATCTTCAACTGCTTATCTGAAATCAGGTGTGTGTGGGGCTCTGACTGGGGGATCCCGACATGTCACAAGGATGGCATGGAGATCTAGTTCTGGGTCCTTGGTCGGCCCTCCTGCCTCCTCCCAACTCGATGTTCCTCCACAGGAAGGCGGCCAGGTGTCGTCCAAACTAGATGCCCAAACGATCTCAACTGGCTTCTCTCAAAGGAAAACCACAGCAGCTCTACTCCGAGTCCCACGCGGACAACAGCATAACTACAAAAGTATCACTCAATACGACGCTAGTATGTAGTAAGTACTAACCCAGAGGATGCAAAAATAAACAAAAAGGGCCTCTTTTGGGATCCATTCCATGATGTTGTCAAACTCCCAGTCTGGCAATGGCAGACAAGTACTTTCAGTGGACGGACTTTGATGCAGATAAATGACGCGCTCCAGCTGCTCTGCGGTTGCCGGTTATAGGGTTCTTGCTCAATATTTCACCAATTCTAGTGACTTTGGGCCCCAGTTTAAAAATACTGGAAGCATCATTGAAAAGAAAACAGAAGCATGCTGGCGAATTACACATAGTCTGAAGGCGTCAGTTTGCTTCAGAAAAAAAGAGGAAGAAAGATTTTTGGGGGTCTGTGGATGACAATCATCATAATTCTCCCAAAACCAACAATCCATCAAATCACTCCAATGTCAGGCAAGAATTGAGGTTAAAAAATAAATAAATAAATAAAAAACCCAAATCCAGACTATCAAGCCTTTTTAAAATCTTTAAATATTCTTTACACAAAAGCTTCATGGTCACAACCAAGTGTTGCTTTTGAGGAAAAAAATTCCCAAAAATATGTGGGCGGCATTTCTTTTTTTTTTACCCCGCCTTTTAGATTAGTCATTCGGAACAGCTTGAAACACTTAATGACTGTCAGTCTTCAATTTCTCTGATACCACTTCCAGCTGACACATACAGTCCTAATAAAAGGCATCGTCAGAGGAGTATAGGAGTAACATGGAAGCTGCGGTACGTTTAAAATAAAACAGCAAACAAAATCTTTCATAAAATGGACGGAGTGACAGATTGAGGCAATGTGGAGAAAAATAAAAACCAGAAGGCCAACACTACACTTTTTCAGAATAAAGTCGCTACTTTACTGCTGAAAATCAAAACCCCACATTTCTTCTTCTAGCCACCACTCAACAGAGCAGCAGTGTGAATTTCAGGGTCCAGTAGCTTGGTCAGATGTTCACCACTTGGTTCAACTGATAAAGACGGGTTTGACAAATGACCGGTGTTATGTGCACAGATCATTTCAGATGATGTGAATGGGTGAATATGTCTTCTTCCGCAAGCTCACAGCTGGTAGTCGCCATGGCTTCACAGCAGCAGTGGAGCGTGGATGGTCCACGATGGCCGAAGATGTGTGAAGAATAAAACAGGCCACCACACCAGCACGCGTTTGTGTAAATCTTTATCGCCACTCGTCCATCAAATGGTATTTTTCAGCCCAGTGCTAATGAAAGGGTTGCTCCCCTGGGACAGAACCAGGACAGGTCTGAATGAAAGACCCAGCAGCTCTCCAGTATTGTCCCTTTGGCTTCTGAGAAACAAGTGGCCCCTTAAATATTTTCCAATAGCAGGGCCTCCTCTTCCTTCTCCGGGCTGGTCTTTTGGTCAAATGTTTGTCTAAGCTTCTTTGTGGAAAAGCGTGGTCTTTCACCCTCACTCTGAGACCCCAATCCTCACAACTGCTATTTAATTGAATTCAGTGGAAAGGAGAAACAGCAGGATACACCAAACATGTAGGTACAGAATTAAGCTCAAGAGCATCACAATGTCTGTTTCTTAGTGATAAAACACTTCCTGCTTTCGATGGGGGGCTATAACTGAAACTACATCGAACATATCTGGAAGTGGAATTCATACTGTTTGTTTTAAAGTGCACTATCTTGTTAAAGTATCACCCTTGCTACCCTTGAACGTATCCCTACAGGAATACATGGATGGTTAAGTTTATGTCACTCCACCTGCCAAATCCTGCTGAGTGATGATGAATACTGTTTGGCAATGGTCTGCCTGTACTGAAAAAGACATATGAATGGTGGACTCGTCTCGGCATGTATGTGTTGAACGACAATATAGCATGTACATGTGTGTGTGTGTGTGTGTGTGTGTGTGTGTGTGTGTGTGTGTGTGTCTATGTGAGTGTTTGACTGACCCATCAGGCTTACGGGTAGGAATGCAGCCCCTCCACCTCATGGTTGGACTGCTGTGAGAGAGACACCTGTGTCCCACATGCACTCAGTGCACTCACTCACACACACATACACACAAATATGGACCCCTATAATGAGGATCAGGACAATGTAAGGCCAGTTGCCCCAAAACACACTTCAGTGGGTGATGCAACAGGAGACGTTTTCAAAAGGCTTTATGGGGGAGGAAGGCTGCAAACCTTATGGGGGACAGTAAACCACCCCTGACCATCGTCGGTGTTAGCTCGTTAGGCCAGGTAAGTGGTAAGTGCACATTCACCATGACCCGATGCCAGAAAAACCCATTTTACCTCAATATCACGAGCCGATGCAACAGTTTAGCAAACACCTTAATTTTTATTTTCCTGTTTGTTCAGTATATAAAAATATTGATTATATTGATTGATATTGATTGCATAACACTCTGTACAAGTGCTGTTCTCATCAAGGGCTCGTTACAGACGTATTGAAGCCACAGAATTACGAGTTAAGTAATTTTGCAAATGATTATAGATGGAGAATGATGGACCAAGGACGAATAGTCTAGCTCATTTGTTAGTTGGAAACAAAGTCTGACAGAAAAACGTGTAATAAGTTAGTGGTCACAATAAATGTATCTTGTCCACCAAATTAAGGGGCGAGATGGCTCATCGGGCCAGTGCCTAGAAATAGGAGTCCTTTTTCTTTTTCTGTCACCACCATCAAACTCCTAATTTGAAACTGCAAATTAACATACACAACAACTTGTTTCGTAAAAATCAAGGATTCATGAATTTGAATAGTAAAACACCTGTTCCTTATGAGCTATGATGGCCACGGGGTAAAAACCTTTGGACAAAAGATGGCAAAGGAACAAAAGTGGGTTTAAACTCCCAACCCTACCTCCTACTTGTCTCCAACTCTTCGGTCCCTGATGCCCCCAGCCTTGCACAAAACATCCGCACAATAGTGTTCTGACTAATTGACCTTACCGAAATAACGTTCATACAAAGGACATTCAGCTGATGGTGGGGCAGGAAAATCCACAGAGGTTTCCTCAAGAGCACACAAACTAAAAACAACCCGTTTCACCCCTGAGGGTCCTCCAACTTTTCTTCTCCTCGAACCACTTGAATTTGCTCTGCACAATAGGGAAATTATTTCCTGGCCTCCACCACCTACCCAGCTCTCCCACCAATTACGTTTTGATGAAATTTTTTAATCTGCTTAGACCAAGAGTGCGTGCACACAAAAACACACACACACACACACACACACACACACACAAAACTTTCAGCAGAAAAAAAGGGAGGCACAAAGCGGGTGCAGGCCAGCCTTCTGCACCTGCGCCCTGCTCAATAATAAGGATTTTCATTCTCTTCTTCTTGTCATAACATTTCTATTCAAGAGAAATCCAACTGGCAGTGATATTTTTCACTCCCACTTCACTATTTTCCTGTTTCCACCTACCACACAAATACGCATCGGTAATAGCACCAATATGTGAAGTAAATCCACCCACTAAAACACATCTAGTGTTAGCTTATTGACTCAAATTGAAAAATTCAGCGTTCCGTTAGGAGTGCGCTCACACACAAACACACACACACACACACACACACACACACACACAGACACACACACACACAGCACTTTCCCATTAAACTAAGTGTGGCGCATCACTCCTGCCTTAGGGACTCTAATTGTTTCCACAGTGTGGGCAGACAAATAACGGCCACATGGGACGTGACATCAGCCAGGAGCACATGTGGCTCACCTGTCAGTGACCAATCAGGTTGCATCTTTAATAATGGAGAATGTCCTTCTGTTTCTGGAGTTTCCTTTTCAAACAACAGGTCTGCCAATGATGAGTTCAGAATCGCTGCTTTGTATCACAGGGAAGAAAAAAAATGACAAAAATGCACAGACAATCCACCTAGCCTGCTCTTTCTATTAAGTGGTAGGAAAAGTCTGCTCAGTAAAACTCACATGAATATGGACTGAATTTGACATTGTGCCAGATGTGGATGAGTGCTGCACTGATAGAAAACAGCCTATTTAATCATGTATAAAGCCGCAGATATCAGAAGTCTGAGATATTGTGAGCTTTGGCATCACTATTAGCAATCATGCTAGTCTTGAAGTATTTGAACATAAATGCTGTATTTTTGGCTCTGAAATATTAGATTTGAAACGAAACAATGGCTATAGTGTTAGAGAGCCAACTCTCAGATAAAGTGACTTGTTAAACATAATGGGATGCTTGGCTATTCAGTTGTTTTAATCAGGAGCGCTTTGCTTTAAAGTAACAGGATGACATTTACTCTATAGTCCATTCTAGGTGAGACTTCAGCATTTTGACTCAACGTAGGATCAAAGCTGTTGAATCAAAGTCCAAACGGTAATGTAAACGGATATTGATTGATGGTTAACAATTGATTAATGATCCCTGATGAGGCATTTATATTAGATGTTACCTCAATAATTGGCGGTTCCCTACCTTTTTCAACTTGAAACACACGAGGGAAGTTTAGTGTCAAGCTTAAAAAAATAGATCATGAGTTACTTTAAGGCAAACTACCCCTAAAGAACAATTCATTTTAAATGAAAATTACATCACATGGGCTGGTCATGACCAATCATGTGATTAAACATTCAGGCTCCTCCCACGGAGAATACGCAACAAAATTATTTCTGATGGAAATCAAATCGAGCTGCACAGAGCAGTTAAAGCTAGACAGGAAGTCACCAGATTGTATTTCACTTTATTCATTCAACATGAGGTCATACCTGGTGGCAACTGGCAACAAGAGTCAACCGATCAGTGGCAGGTCAGATGTCTGTGCTGTAGATGCGTCAAAGGTTAAAGGGCATAGATGCGAATGCAAGCTTGAGATGTGGTAGTAGTAATAAGAGTAGGTTACTGTGTGTGATGCAGATGTTATAGACGGAGAGACAAAGATCCTCACATGTAGCTTCAAGTGTAAGGTTAACAACTCCTGACTGATTGGAACACCTTGTAGTTAATGACACAGACTTAGAGTCCTTCAAAGACTTTTTTTGGATGGGTCACGAAGGAATAAAATGGTTAAAATAACCACACACTCAAAAATATATGATACTCGTGGACTGAAAGCTTCAACCACTTAACACACTTTCACGGTGTCAAATCTTGTGAGGAGAGAACTACCACATGTTATCTCCATTTTATCTTGAACTGTGTAATTTAAGAGGTCTTATCTATTCCTGTTTGTCTGCTCAAATGAATTATGAAGGTGTGAGCAACTCTGGCCTGTCAGAGTCCATTAATATCTCCATCTCTTCATCTCTCCCTTTGTGCCTTCATTAGTCTTTGTACAGCTATGAGGTGAGCAGTGACAGGCTGCCAATCTGTAGCAGTCCCAGAGGCAGCGGTGGACGCCAGGCCGCAGGGCAGCGGTGGGCGGGGTGCAAGGCAGAGGAAACCATCTGCTAATGAGAAACACACTTCTCTCCATCGCTGAAAAGATTCTCCACCACACTAAAGCAGGGGTATCGCGACCTTGGAGCAAAGCGTGATTTAAAAACAGGAGCTCTGAAGTAATCAGTTCCTGCTTCTCTTGAAAGGGCCGATCATGAAGCTGATCAGGCACATGCGTGTGTTGAAAGACACTCGCGGAGGAAGAGAGGGATGGCATGTAAAAAAGAAAAGCACGGTAGACAAATTGAATCAAACGTATACAGGAAATTGAAATCAAATGGGTGGAATGGAAATCCTTGGAAAGAAATGGGACACTAAGGCAACCTGGCATATTTTCACACAAGCTGCTCCTAGTTTGGAAAGTCTCCTTGAACCTGCCCATTTGGCTCCATGCGATCCCCTTGCACTGATTCTTAATAGCAGCATGTTTATACATCTCTTAGCATAGCGTCCATGTGTTGTGGATAATGCCCTGCGCTGTTTCCACTTTAGACCTCTGTCTCCTGCCAACCTACCCACCCTCATATCTCTATCAGATGCTCAGCTACTGGAGATTTACCCCACAGAGAAGGGAGAAAAGTGCCGAGGTGGAATTGGGATGGCCCGAAGTAATTTGAAGGTTTTGGGTAAGGCAAAGGGTCCAAATGTTCCTGCCAGAACATTTTTTAATCAAAGGAAAAAAAAAAAAAAGAGAGAGAGAGAGACATTTTTCCAGATGTTGAAGAAAAGCAATATTTGCAGCTGCAAGTGTCACTCTGCTGCTTTTAGGGTAGCTAGTGAAGCCTGACACTGTGTCGTCGTCCAAATCGGAGACAGATCATAGTGAGGTTCCAGAGAAAGTGTTCCAGTTTTTTAGTCATTTGCGCAATTACCTAAAAAGCATTAAGACATTCTCCACTGCCACGTATTGCACAGCAACGTCCCTCGACAAATCGTCCCCAATTTAGCCTGCGTGAAATTTGAATCTTAACCACAAAAGCAAATAAAGGTGAATGGAAGAAGAGATGGGGGGGTAGAGCGGAAGGAGGTAGCTGGACTTTTTCCATTTTTCCTTCTGTGGCAAGTTCACACAAAAGGGTCCTTCTAATCCCTGGAGAACGGAGCACATACCTGTGGGATGAAATCAAAACCCTCTGTGAATTATATTAAATACGGCCTGCCAAACGCTCCAATACTTCCATGTGTTTTTTACCACTTCTGAAAGGCTCCATTAGATTTTGCTCTAAAAGAAAATACCTAATTAGAATCCCAGAGACCAGCACCTTCAAAAGACTCAGCACCTTGTTTCCATTTCATTTGCACAGATAGAGAAAATGTGAGTGGAGGAATGAAGGTAGAAAATAGATGGTCTAATGGGTGGTCAGAAAAGGGTCAAGAGGATTCTCTGAAGTATGACAGCTGTGTATGTGACAGGTTAGTGAGGCTTATGGATATCAGTACATTATTTCTTCTTTCAAAAAGCATCAATAGGAGATTTTCTTCAATGAGGTGTTTTGAGTAAAAAGATGGTTTAGATCGCCATGAGCTTCCAAGTAGAGCCCATTAAAGACGATCTCTTAAAAAGAGGGGGTTTCAGAGCTCCCTCCTTCTTCTACATCCTCTTTTCCTGGTCAAACCCCCTCAAGTGAATCACAAAGTGAAATCCCAAATGACTAACAGATTCTGGACACTGTGTTTCAACTGTCAGAAGACAGAGTTCAGGTTCTTTAACAGGACGTGTGTGGTCACATTCCACCAGAGCCGTCCTGTAGCAGCTGAACTGTCAACTTGACCCTAAGAATCACCTGTAGTTTTGCCTTTCTCTCCCAAACTGAGTTCCTGAGTTAAAATCCAAGCAACAAAGCTTCCTTTGCTTGTAGAAAGTGAACTCCTCGAAAAGGAGCAAGGTCAAACTATCTTTCAAACATTCTGTGTTTTTTATTTTTTGTCTGCTTTGGTTCGCAGTGCTGCAGCTGCACCTAATCCCCACAGCAGAGCTTTCATCTGGGATTGATTTTAGAGTGCCTGGGCTGTGATCGAAGAAAGGGGTGAGTGTTCTGTAAAGGCTGGTTCCCTTCTGGGGTACAGGCCTCTTCTCAATCCATCTGATTAAAGGGAGCCTTGCTAAATTACACCCAATGACTGGGCCCTACCTCTCCAGCACAACCCTGCTAGATAAACACACAGAAATAGAGCGTGGAGAGGCAATAGGGGGTGTACACATCACACCTGGGGCACTCCCTTCTGTCCACCGCAAAACCCTCTCTCCCCTCAGCTGACATCACATTCTGTCAGCATGGCCTGCTACAGAGGGCAAGTTCTTTGTGTAACCCATGACTGGGTTGGGAAAACAGTGGGGTCGGCTCTCCAGGGAACAAGCCTATGTCCTCCCCAACTGGTAGGCTGGAAACTGGCTCGCACCAGGTCACAGCGATCTGTTTTGATCAGCATCAAGTCTAACGAAAGAGAGCAGCAGAGGTTTCCTGTGATGAGGAATAATGGAATATACATGTGTGTGCGTTTATCTATGTCCTGAAAGAGCAGCAGAATATTGGTAGTGACTGAGGACTATTACAGAGTTAGAGCCAAAAGTTTCTCTCAGGATTTATCAGAATGAGTCCAAGTGAACCCTGGAGTCAGTTTTATGACACAAATGTTAAGGTACTATAAAAGCATCCATTATCAAGACTTTCCGCAAGGTGAATCTATGTGACATCTCAAACACAGCAAGCCTGGTTACAATCGTGCCCAGCTGTGACGTTCAATGATTACAGCTGGCTTAACGGCCTAATTAAACTCATTATTATAATTTGGGTTTACAGAGGGGAAGAAGTGAGGGAGAGAGCCAGAAGTCCATGCTGAGGTCTAGCTTGTACGAAAACCGGGTCTGCAGTAAATTGCTAACTCTGCGCAGTTAAAAACATCCTTCTCAGACTCATCACCCTCTATGCTTTTCTTCTACAGTCTCCATTTCAAAAACCAACCAAAAAATAAACATTTCCCCTTCATTATTCTCTGTCCAAATCATATTCCACCCACAACCCCCATTTTACTGGCTCGGGCTCTCTTTGCGTTACAACACTCCAAAGAAAACAGTCCTACTGAATGTAGTGGACGAGCTCAGCTAACCTGATATAAGCCAGCTTGCTGCTCCAATTACACACCATGTTTACCACGGCTCTTTTAATTAAAAACAGGCAGGGAAAAAAAAGGACAAATCCTTCTTTATGTGCACCTCAGGCTTGAAATGACAGGGAGGAAATGCTGCACTGTGGATATTTGACTTTGAGTTTCCTCGGTTGCTCACGTTCGATTGTATGGCTCAATTTATCTCGATGCAGAGAAAATGAATAACAATTGTGACTATTGTATTCGTCTCTTTCACACAGTAGATGCTTCATCACGCACAAGACTAAATGCTTAAGTCAAACAAAATCATCCACAGAAAATCCACCATGATAAGAACCACAAAGAAAAAAAAAAATCGATTCACTGGAGGCCAAAGAGAACTTGAGGACAAGCTGGTGCTGAAGAGTTGAAGGATGGTGATGTGTGGTGCTTTTGATTAAGAAAACTAAAAGCAGAGCAGGGTAGTGAATAACCAGTGACCAGTGTGAGTGGAGAGACGCCCAGCCACGAGCCTGTTAGCGCTGTTTAAATGATAAACCACTGATAGGAAAAAATAGATAGGGAAGGCTGAGTAAACAGCTAGCAACAATGAACATTCTGACATTGCCATAACCTAGAAACCAGCCGTTCTGTTATCAGCATTTACTGATTGCAGACTACGTCTAGCAGCTATTTGACTTCATCAAGTGTTTGGCTCTGAGCTTAAATAAAACTGACTGAATAGGAAGTACTGATTTACATTTTCCCCATGATTTAACTCTGGAAACTTTGTATTTTCTTCACAGTTTTCTGGATGCTTCCCAATTTGAAGCCTCAGCATGTAGAGCATGTGACAGCAGATTTGAGCTTGGTTAATATGCAGCTACATCAAAGTGAAAGAAGAGAGGAAGAGGAGGAGGAGGTGGATCGTGTTCATAGACAAAGAGGGAAATGAAGGAAGGGAGATGGTACGGTGTATTTAATACGCTGCTACTAAAAGCTCCATCACTAACATATTTAGAACCAAGATCAGTAAACATGCACAACCCCGACAGCATTCAGCTTACAGATTCATATTAGTTGTCATTTTTGTCATTTCATATATAAAAACTAATTTACATTTCCCCATAACACATCCCAGGACAAAAACAGAGCATTTCTTTCTTCAGATTAATTTCAGTGCTCTCTGTCAATTGGAATCCATCAACTGTAGATAAGCTACAGCATGTGGCTGGTATTGTTTTAATAAGGACAGTGTGTGTGTGTGTGTGTGTGTGTGTGTGTGTGTGTGTGTGTGTGTGTGCGCGCGCGCATGTGTAAATTTATTCTGCTATAAACACTAACCTTATAATGACCTCTTATCCTCATGGGGACCAAAGACTGGTCATTTCCGAGGTTTTGGTTAAGGTTAGAGTTATGCATGCATTGGTTAGGGTGAGTATGATGGTGAGGCTGGAACCATGGTAAACTGTTGCTCAGGACACTGCAGTGGCAACTACCACACAAGCCATTTTAAGTACTGTTCTGTGTGGGCAGTATGGCTCAGGTACAGCGGCCTCCTCTGAACTGGAGGATTGCTTGCTCATTCCCTGCTTCCTCCAGCGACTGTGCTGTGGTGTCCAACAGTGAGATCACGAAACCCCTACATGCTCCTGCTGAGAAGGTCGGCACCGTGCTCGACGACCTTGAAAGCCACTTTGCGTGCTGTTAAGGGTCCGTTTTCTCTTTTTCTTGCACTATTAATTAAATCTGCATCTGCATTTTTACCCATACCTAATTAACAATAGAGCTGCTACTGTGCTGCACCCAGTTGACACAGTCATCCATGTTGCCGTAGGGGAAAACCATCCTTCTCTCCCTCCCAGCTCCCATGCTAGGGACACATTCGTATTCAAATCCTGCTTGTCTAGTCTTTATTCTACAGCTGACTAACTCAGTTTTTGAGATATTTCACTATGACAGTGCCACAACTGTACCAGGTACAGTAACAAATATCCACGTAGAAACTTGAGACAAAAGGAGGGTTGAGGAGGAGGCTAAGAAATCCAGAAATGACCACAGCCCCAAACTTTCCACCCTGGGTCCCTGAGTTCAGAGATGGGTGTGGTATTGATGGCTTACGGCATCATCACTTCACTGCCGGCTGGTGCGGTCCCATCGCAACAGTCACAACAGTGGAACTAAATGTAACTAGCAATGCTGTGAATTGATTTAATAAAGCTTATCTGTAGGAATTTAAATTTAGCATTTTGTGACTTTTTAAAAAGATCTTTACAGCTGAACAGAATCAGTGTTAAGATAAACCGCAATAGAATGAAAGGTGGACTTGCAGTTAAGGGGAAGGTCTCATCTGTCCTTTGACTGGCTACCTGTTTTATATCTGAGCTGGTCTGCAAACATTTGGTGAGGATGTGGCCTTGGGAGAGACAGCTCTCTGACACACCATCCTGCCACACGATAGCAAGATTGAAGTGATTTAAGAGAGGACGGGTGAAGCTGCACACTCCCTTGCAATTATGTTGACGAGGAAAGTCTTTTAAAAATGAACCAGTATTGAAATACAGGAAACTGTCGGGCTTTAATTTAATAAAAGAGATATTTATGAAACTTATTATATTTTGCTGATTTAAGTAATTGCGGTCAGACTCATGGCCAACCAGAGGATGTCTGAGTGAGAACAGCTTGTCACCAGATGAGAAGGACAAGTCTGTCGAAATCTCTCAAGCTGTTGGTACATTCTCTTCAAGCTGTGCCATCATCACACCCACTAAACAGCAGCTAGACTGAGCAAACTTCAACATTCCTCTGTCTACAGACACCAAGGAAACAACCATACCAGTCCAATTGACTCATTAACACAATTTTTTGTGGTTTAGCAAACAAGTTTTCCAGTCATGCATGATGATCGTCACAAAAACTTGGCATCTGTGGCTTATATTATATAAATGCCAAATATTGCCACGGATTTCGACAAGACAGGCAGATATCTGTCTCATTCAAATGAAAGAGGAAGTGGAGCGGAGTTGAGCAGTGAGGGTAGGGTAGCAGAGCGAAGGTTTAGGGTCCTGCAGCGGCAAATCACAAATTTGTCTCAATCTTTCACGCGGATTACAAGTGGGAGGAAATCAATGAGATTCCAAACAAACTGCTTTTCTACATTACTCACAGATGAAATCACAAATACAACCTCACATCTTCCCACTTTCCTGGCTTCAACCCTGGAATCATGGACCTGGAGACCTGAGACACCAGGCCTGAGCGTCAGTTCAGAGACAATTCCTCCAAACGGTGAGCAGGATGTTCAAAAAGGATGGGAGGAAGGCAGAACAGTCAAATACATGAGACCCATGACTTCGGAGGAGGAGCGTGATTAATAATAGCATTAACCATACTGACAAATGGCAGAAATATAACCTGTTGTAAATACTTCAGACTTTGTGTGGTACACCAGTGTGAATATGACCTAATCTGTATAAAAATGAGATTATTGAATAGCAAATCAATTATGGATCATTCATTTGGTCTGGCTCAGAGAGAGAGAGAGGGAGAGAGAGAGAGAGAGACACACACACGTATTCCCATTCAAGAGCAAGAGAGAGAGAAACGAAGAGAATTATTATTATTATATTTAATCTTTCAACAGATTACAATTTACAAAAAAAAATTTGGTTTTTGGAAATCTAACTCGTCCGACTGTTTTTTTCTAGAATTCTTTTGTCCATGAAAACGACGAGTCAACATCTGTCCATTTTTATTCTTGGTCATATTAACTCTTGCAGGGAAATGCTTATTGCAGTAATGAGTAATCGACTAGTGAACATAAATCAGATCAAAAATTTCCTAATACCGGGTGGCTTATGCCTTTAAAGAGGAATCCCTCGATGATCTCATACTTAGCTGTTTCATTCATAATTTATTTTATGTATGCGTTATTTATTACTGTTGTCATCATTATTGTATGGCACATGAATGAATGAACTTGCGGAAGTTGTGTTGTAATGACTTATGGCACCTTACAGGAGTCGCACTTCACTTTCATTTGGTTGTTTTTAACATTAAATGACAGTAAAAGGCATTCAGTTTACTCTATTCTATCCATTCTATTTATTCTATGAATTCCACAAGAGCAGCACATAAGTAGTCAAGGGCTGACAAAATATTTAAATGTTACCTGAAAATTAAAAGTCAAAAATCCAATTGAGAATAAAAAGAAATGTTCCACTGCTGACAATCACGGTTGTTTGATTTTGTGATTATTTTGGGACTCATATTGCATTTACAAAATGATCTGTGATATTAGACTGATATTTGACACACAATTCACCTGCCTGGGATTTGAAAGTTGCAGAGGGCCATATTGAAAATTTTTAATTAAATTTTGATGATTTGTGCAGTTCTACTAATAACATTACTATAAAACCTGAAACTGGATCTGACAGATGAACAGTTCCTCCTGCCGTGACTCCCTCCGCCTTCCGGCTCCACGGTTGGAAACAACAGAGCGACGGTAGAGTGACAGGCAGTTCAGCTGAGCAGCTAACCAGAGGAGAGCCACTGTTCCTGCTGCCATCGCCTGACCCTTAATGGCAGTTACCAATAGAAGGATGGCGAGTACACGCATATGGAGAGAGGATAGGAATCTCTACGTGGCTCTAACCCAGGAAATGACAGGAATGTGGAGGGACGGTGTGCCGAAACCTTCATACATCATTCTGAACTGGCAAATGACAAACTAATAAGCACATACCACACACATACTCGGCGTACCAACTCAGACACACTTTGTACTGTAACACAGCAGCTCAATCACTCCATGACAAGACAGTAAAATCAGGGGAGGGGCGCCGGTTACATACACACTGATGCAGTACTCACCCACTAGAGGAGCCCAGAGACAGAGAAGTCACTGAGGAGCTCAACTTCCTGCTGTCCCAGAGCCTTGCCTCCCGGCAACGCATCTACACACACACACACACACACACACACACACACACACACACACACACACACACACACACACAAAAGCGAGAAGAGCAGAAACAAGTTAGGCATAAAATATGAAAACTGACATTTTTCATTATATGTTGAGAACTCCGCACAGGATGTTTGAAAGACATGTCAAAAGATTAAACTTATTAAAGGTACACACACATTCTTGTCTTTTCTTGTGTTTTTTCCTCATCTTACAGTGAAACCTGTGACTTCAGGCGTATATGATTGAAAGGAATCCAAAGTTTAGCAATCAGGAAATAGATATACACACTATATACACACACATATATTTATTTTCAAATATCATATTGCTGTTGGGAATCAAATTTCTCCTGCCTGTTTATGCTTTAATGCCTTACATTCTGCGCATGTTCACCCCCCCACCACAGCGCAACTTTCAATCAGATTTGGCTCCTAGCATCCAACACTCTGATGATTTATTCCTGGGAGAAAATAAAGAGAAGCAAACCCCCTTTAAGACTTTCTTACCATATCAAAGCCAGTGGTCAGTAAGAGGTCGTCTTTGGCCCACAGGATGCGTGAATCCTTGTTGTTCTGAAGGCTCTTGGCACTCTGCAACAGAGACAAAGGGAAACTTTAAAAATTTAGGAGCAACGCACCTTTTTTTCTTTTAAATTGATCTGATCCTGTTTGATAAGTTGATCCTTTCTTCTTCCTGTCTCAAATATAACATGGAGGTCCAGCTCAAGATAAGGAGCTGGTTGATGAGTGACTGATTTACAGCGGTAACGGAGACAGACAGAGAGAGGAAGGACAACAGACGGATGGGATGGTTCCCTGGTGCCTCTGACAGATCCCTAAAGTTGGACAGAACAGGACTTGTCCCATGAAAGAAGAGCTTGTTATTGTTGATGTAGCAGACAAGGTGACTTCTGCCCTGAGCACAGCTTAGATTACCAAACTGTGACATTAACGTCCGTGTGTGTGTGTGTGTGTCTTCTTGGAAATGAGACTTTGTTACACAGTTGCCATGGGGAATACGTGTCAAAACAGCATCGGCAGGCGGTTTTTGATAGGTGGTCTTCAACCACAAGTGACACATGTTGTCAGAGGTGACGGGTAAAAACAAGTGAGTGATGAAATGAGGGAATGTGCATGTTTGGATAGAAAACATGTTAAAGAGGAGCAAAGAGTAGAGGAAAGTGTGGGTTATCAAGTTAATTGTGCAAATGCAGGATTCTACTGAATCAAGACATAGAGGTGCTGTTATTATTAAAGTGAGGACAAATGAAGCTCGAGTCTGGCTCATAGAAAACCCCTCAAGCATGTTTTTTTCTGTCCGATTCTAATAAATGATGGCTGCAATTAAATTTTCCACACATCAGGATTTGTTATCCCATCAAGTGACTCACTGTTTTTCAGAAAAATTACTGTTGTTATTACTAAGGCGATGCACTGAGTGTGGCTGGATATCTGTGTACCCCAAGAAGACAGAGGTTTATTTCATGTTAACAACCTCTAAGCATGAAGTTGAACTCCTTGGTTGCACTGAATATAAGGGCTCGTTTCCACTGGATCACTTCAGCTTGGCTTGGGTTCGGTCAGGTCAGTTTGGCCTGGTTTCCACTGGCCCCAACATGGTACTAACTGTTACCATTTTGGTCCCTGTTCCGCTGGGGTTCCAAGCGAGCCTAGCAGGGACTAAAATGTGACGTAAATACAGAGCAGGTGCTGATTGGGTAACTTACCCGCTTTGGTCGTCTACTTTGTATAATCCTGGCCTTGGTGGAATACTGGTAAAATCTTTTATACTTTTCTTGGGTGTTCTGTTTCGCCGCTTGAAGCCTTGCCTGTCTGTCGTCCCTTACTTTTAGTTCAAGCAAAAACCACAGACCGAGCAAAAGGCATCACGCTGCCTCCATGTTGTCCATTGATGTTGTTGTGTTGCACACAACGTGCTGACGTGGTACCCAGTGAAAGTGGAAACGCACCTGCACCCGTATCGAGACGTGCCAACCCCACCCCATCCCACCCCACCCAAGCCGAAGTGAGCCAGTGGAAAAACGCACCAACCATTTTCTAACTCAGCATCATGTTATATACATTTTTTGCATTATATCATCCGTTGCGATTAAATTAATTCCATCTATATTGAAAGGTGGAGTCAATAAGACGCAGCTCCTGACTGCTCAGTTTCATGATTCTAACTGTCTCCTGGATGGTGTTACAGAGCCACACACAATGGCCTTTCCTTTCATCCACCATCGCTGGGAAATAATATGGTTATTTCAGTCATGGTGGATGAAACTCAACTCAACTCAACTCAACTTTATTTATAAAGCACTTTAAAAACAACCACAGCTGAAAACAAAGTGCTGTACATAAATAGTCATAAAACATAATAATCAAGTAAAAAAACAATAAAAATAATAAAACAGGAGCAAAGTCTCATGCTGGGTCAAAAGCCAAGGAATAAAAATGGGTTTTAAGATTAGTGATGAGAAGTGCAAAAAAAGCGATCCTGTATCTTCAGTACATTTTTTGACAGGTTGGTAACTGCTGGTGTAGCGAGGCCTCCGTGTACTACTGCCTCCACTACTACAGCTGTCCAAATAAGGATCAGCATAGTTTCTAAAATCAAGTTTAGGAAGGGCTCCTCACATGTGCACGCTATGAGACAAACACATGTGGGCCCTATCAATCCTAATTTAGATACCACTTCCTTTTCTCTCTTTGCCATATTCCTCCTGCTGCACACACGCCCTGGTGGTTTAAGAATCGATGGCTGAGATGGAGGGGGGGTTCAAGGGTCTGGTTTTTAAACTGTCTCAATCAGACTTTTGATGACTGACTGCTTTTCCCCTCATCTGCTTCTTACTCTGGTGCATGTGGACAATAAATTACACACATATGGGTGCAGCGGAAGTTCCTGGGACAGACAAAAATGGAGGAGAATGGTGGTGACTTTCGTCTGTGGAAGTGCGGTTTGTTCTCCCCTCCTTCCCAATCGGGGGAACTGTAATTGCATCTTATCTTGTTGAGTAGATATGCAGAAATGAGATGTGGCTTCCAAGTCGTTTCATGGTCAGCAAAAGTTTGTGTCAGCGACACATGTCAAAATCCAAACCCATATAGAGATGGTTTTCCAGTTTGTGCACACTTGAAAAATAGAAAATATCAAATTTTGGACTTTTAGAGCTTCTCAAGTTGTAAATATATAATAACTCCTGTTTGTGTTTGCACAAGGAAAGAGTAAACATATAAATCTCCAAACTACACATGAAGGTGAAGCTCCTAAATCTCTTCTAACTGGGGGTTGGAAGTAAAAAATCATTTTATCTCCTCAACTTTTCCGTTAAATGTACAGTTCAGGCCAAGACTCCTGTGCTGGAACCATCCCTGTCAGTGAAGCAGAACCAGCCATAAATCATGAGCTGCAGCTTGAATGTGTGTTTATAGGCCACACTCTTGGTTTCACGCTAAATTTATAGCTCAAACTCGACATTTGCTACATATGTTTAGAGTGGACACGACACAAAATCACACATTTGTATTTCTCCACCATTCTGCTGGAATGATACATCTTTGTCCATAGCAACGTTTTATCTGACACCATCTGTATATTTTACAGATGTTTTCTGGCTCCTGGTGTTCTCTGAAATAGCTGTATCCGCTAAGACGGATTAGAAAACATTCTACTGATCTGGCTCTCAAACCTGTGCTGAAGTGAGGCTACCAAAGCACTGACAGAGTTGATAATAAGTTCTGGATTGAATAAACACTCCAAGTCGTGACTGGAGATCATTTTTCAACCAGCAGTCAGCCAGACTGCCTCGTGCAGGTAACTGAACTCATATTTGCCTTGATAAGTCCACGCAATGAGACGGTTGAAAAATAGGCCAGATGTACGGGAGCAGTCCAGTGTAAACTAAGACCTCCAGAAAAGTGATAGATCAGAAAAGAGCGGGGGAAGGAGGAAGGTTGAAGCCAGTACGATATAAACAGACATTGGGTGAATTCATTGCCACTGAGCTCTTCATTACCAGCACCACTGGCTGATTTCCTTCCAGGGGCAAGACAATGCAGAGTTGGCATTCTGACCAAACTAGGAACAAGTTGAGCTCGTACTATTTTAGTTCGCTCAAGGTCTGTTTGACACTGAATTGCTCTGAAAAGAGACATGATTCATATTCATAACCAACAGTGGAAAATTCCTACATTAATGAGTAATCACCACACATTTGCATCTTTTTTTTCTTCTTCCATATTTGGTCATTCTGATCCATTTCTGGGGGCCAGATGAGTGTGTCAATGTGATTTCTAAAGGAACCTAACAGTCACCCCTGCATGTAGAAAAGTAACTCCATGGGCTACAAAAAGAGATGTTAAATTACCATCTAAAAAATATAAATAAATAAACCAGCCACTGTCAGCCCATTAGCCAGCGATCACATCGTGATACATTCACCCAGGTGCAGTGGGCGGGGTTCTCATTTCCATCCACTATTTTCAACAGATACAGTTATGCAGGTGCTTACGGCAAAGAGGAAAAGAAATCACTTGTATGGGATGATTTTGGATTTAAACTGGTCGTAACTGTACAGCAAAAAGACACACGTGAAGCTATTTGCCCTTTTTGTGAACGTGTCTTGCCAACAAATGACTCCAACACTACCAGTTTGCTTACGCTGAGAGAACTGGTCACTATCTGAAGACAGATAGTCTCTAACTGCATCTCCTGAATCCAATGTCGTATATTTGAATGTAGGTGTGGATCAGCGGCTTCTCAGACCAGTGCTTGGATATATTGGAGCAAAACACGACGCTGGAGCACACGGACGGTAGCATTTCAAAAGGTGTACCACTGACGACCCAATGTTAGGATGCATCTTTGTACAGAGAGCGACAAACATGTCCTGAAGAAGTCGCGTTGTGATGTTGGAATGTCAGATGCCAGTACTACATTACCTCGGTCAAGTATCAAACATTATATAGAAATTAGGTTTTCTGCATTACACAACCAACCACATGGACTCAAACAATTTGGTCAAAATTTGTTAATGATACCTCTGGAAAAACAGCACATATTTATATCCTGCCAATGACCTTCAAAGTTCTTCAGGACCCAGGATCTTTAATTTGATCCACATCACTTCCAAAAGCAAATCAAATGTTCCACGTAATATAACCAAACTTTCCACCAAATTTCATCAAAATCTGTCCATTTGTTTTAGAGATATCCTGCTAACAAACCGACCAACCGGCAGACACACGCCGGTGATCGCATTACCTTCTTGGCGAATGTGAATAACAGTGAACGATATCCCCTCTCTGTGAACCGGCGCTGCAGCAGACAGGCTTAGGTTTGCCATTACAGCCTCCCACAGGCCTTCGCTACACCGCTCGATCTGGCCAGCTCCAATGCTTCAGGCAAATAAATCAGCCTGACAGGCAGCTATACGTGCACCATGGATAGCACCGCCATGATGTCATTCTTTACCGGATCTGAAGGCACGCGCAGCTTTGAGCCTTTTGACAAATATGTCATCAGGAATCGCCGGCAGGAGAGATGGGAGTGCAGATTGGAATTAGGGGTTTTTGCGCAGGGGGCCTCAGCTCTGCACAGTAAATGGTGTTTCAGCTTAAGGAAGCTGTCGGAGAACAGTACTGCTGCTTACACTCCGGGGCAGCCAGAGGACAGCACATCTGGAGCTGTGCACACATAAATGTAGCCAAAGAGGAGCTCTCCTCTGCAGTCATTAACTCAAATCCCATTCACCTAGACCTTACCAACAAACTACAAATTGATCCAAACACTTGAGAGAGGGAAAAGAGAGAAAACAGGAGAAACATAAGACAAATGTTTTTCACAGCAGAATGACTCCCCACTGGGGGGAATTTGAAAAGGCCAGACAGAAAGAGGGAAATAGTTCATGATTTGACATAAGGAGGAGGTGGAGAGAATCAGTTACACCTGCTCACACACTCACAATAAAAGAAGAGGAGGAAATGAAATCACATCTGGGAGAATAGTTTTAGCAGCACAGGTGTCCGCATATAGATAAATAGTAATGGAAAAGAGATTAAAAATAAAAGAAAGTGCTGCTGACTGGACTGTGACCACGTTAATCAAAGTCAAAGGCAACAGTCAGGATTTACACTGAGGTTAGATACTTGGCAGACAGGCATGTAGACACAGGAAGTGCCAGTCAGCAGCAGTCTGGCCAATTATGGTTTTATAGGTCTATTAAATATCCTCATGAAATATAAACAAATGAGTATCACTCCATCTCCTCCTGTCCTTCTCTCTCTCTCTCTCTCGCTCAGCTATTCAACTTGTGGACTTCAGCAGACAGAGTGAACATCTGTGTCACTCACCGAGAATGTTGATTCACCCACCAGGTCGAATATCAGGTGTCTGCATGCACATATGGGAACTATCACTGCATTGCCCTCTCTCTCTCTCTCTCTCTCTCTCTCTCTCTCTCTCTCGCTCTCTCTCCCTCTCTCTCTCTCTGTCTACCTATTTGTGTATCTGCTCAATGGGCTGTCAGTATTTCACGGTAAGTGCCAGCGGTGTAGAGATGTATTAAGTGCACTTTTCTTCTCAACTTCATTAATACAAGTATAATGGCTTTCTCTCACACAGTGGGATAGAATCTGTGTCATTTCATATTAAGTCTTTCATTTTTCCCTGCAATAAACAGAGAAACTCTCAGGCACTTGGCTTGGACAGCTTTTCTTTTGGGGCCTTTCTCTTCTATAATTTATGGTCTGACATATGAAATATATTCGAACAAACACTATTAGACAGTCACTTTGTGACCTGCTTAATGTGTCTATTTTAATTGATTTTGTTGGCCTTGTTTTTAACTATTTCTATTATTGATTGATGTTGTTCTACTTTTGTTCATAATTATTTATGGAATATGATGGGAAGGGATTTGTCGCCGCTTCTTAATCAATAGTGTTTCCCATTGTCACAGACATTTAACTGATGAAGGTCTAGAACTCAAACATTGTAAAATAAATGATATTTTGAAAGTTTAACTGTAGGAGGAAGCTTACTTTTGAAAAACTAAAGATTTTGGCATGATTAGATGAGATGTATACTCATGAAGCTAGTTAGTGTAGCTCAGCATACCATGGTTTAGATTAGTTCAGACTACGTGCGCAAAAACACAAACCAAAAGCCAAAATATTCTAGGTCTTGGCAAAACGGGGAAAAAAGGTGCTGTGGTATTCAGATTTTCAATACCAATTTGTATCCTAATATCTGCTGAGGAATGACAAAGCACATGACACATAGTCCAATCAAAGTTCATGACATCGGTCCTACAACCATGATCTCAGTCAGCAGAATTATTCCAAATCGAAGAACCAGACTTCCACTTTCCACTCTTCAAAGAGAATCATTCTTTCTCTTTCTTTCCTCTCCTCTTCCCAGTAACCCAACTTTCATCACCCTGGAAACAACCTCAGTCTTTTTATCTATGACTAAATTAACCTTTCCAGCAATTTCTTAAGCTTGTTGTTGCATCATAGCCCATTTAAGTTGAGTTTTTGATTCGCAGTTCACTATCATGAACATAAGTCAGACAGTTGTCTAGAAATAGAACAGTAGTGTGTGTGTGTGTGTGTGTGTGTTATTCTTTTCTCTTTCATCGCCGCCCACCATCCTTTTATCTCGCTTAATTAGAACCGTCTAATATTTCTGTCATTCCTCCGAGAAGTCACAAGCTGTTCTTTTACTTTTCTTTAACTTGGTCTTTCCCTTAAAATGAATATGAATGTGTTAGGTCAGAATCCGGGTAGGGAGTGTGATCCAAGGGAATAACAACAAGGAATGAACTTTAGTTGCAGCTGTAATAGCATTAATATAAGAAGAGACCCTCCAACATCTAAGGGTCTAACTCACCTTTAATGATAGTGCGCAATTTACAAGTTGGAACCTTAAATAAATATACATATGTCACAGCTCAATTGCAATAGTTCAGAAGATTCACCAGGCAGACCTGTTACTGCCATTGGCCCTTTTTCAGATTTGCCTTTCCTGTACTCATTCTTTCCCCCCCAGTCTCATTTCCTTCATGTCAGCCAATGAAAATCACAGAAGTAAAAGCCAGTCGAGATGTGAGTCTGTGGGACACATGTAAGGGCCACGTCGACTCTGTAGACACCAGGCAAGACCTACAGCCCGGGGGAGTGATACTAGTGATATGTACTGGACAGATCCCCAGTTAAATATAGAATCCAAGGAGGAGATCTCCAGAAGTCTCCTGTTTAAATTCTTTTTAACCTTATTAGGAACAAGCATGAAGGGACAGCGATAGATGTAGAATGAAGAGATGAATGGTGGGGAAAAAAAGGGAGAATCTTAGTTTTACACAGAAGGCGCATCAATCTAACGGGGATGAGGGGGAGATTTGTTTTATCCCGAACTGAGACTCTCACAGATCTAAAGAGAATTGAAAGATATATTTTAACCATAAATAGAGTCCATATTTAAACATAACCATAATTAGGGTTACAATATTCTGGATTTACTGATTAATCACTTGCTTTCCAGAGCCAAAAGGAGAAGAAGAAGAAAAAAAGAAGCATGTAAAGGCTGAAGAAGCCAAGACACATTTTCTTTAATAATATTTAAAGCAAGACAGTCCATTTTCTATTGATTTACTACTCAAATACTCAGCTCTATACATGGTAATTCATTGTGCGTGTCAATAATTGAAAGTTTCAGATGGCTCAGTTTTGTTTTTTTTTTGTTTTTTTTGCTCCATGTGACCCATGTGCCACTGAATCCTCGCCACTAAGACACTGTACTTTAAGAGTGCAGGAACAAAATATCAGCCCAAAGAATCATTCCACCCTCTGGAAAAATAAATCAAGAGGGGCAAAAAAAAAAAAGGTAAGATGGAAAAAGGGGGTTTCAGATGGGATTGGTTCCCCTTTGGAGAGTGGATGACAGAAGAGAGAGAATGTTGGAAAGGAAAAAATCAGTTGGAAGAGACATAAAAATAAAGAATGTAAGATGGTTGATTGACTTGAGTGTGTGGTTTGATAATGAGTGACTAAAAATAAAGGCAAGAATAAATGGATGTTGTATGAACAAGCACTATGGTAGCCGCAGTGCAGTGGGCCTGGTTTTGTAAATAGCTGCCATTATGCTATCTCCACCACCACTGCACTCATCTCTGATCTGTCACCTCAGTTAGTATGGACACCACATTTGCACTGAAAAAAAGGGAGGCAAATAATGTGGACTATCAAACCAACTGTACACCCTATTGTTCAACGTTGTCGCGTAGCACAGTGAACAGATGTGTTTTTACTCTCTGACAAAAGTTGGCCCGTGTCTCAGATGTTCTGACCAAAGCGGGGGGCTTGCTCTACTGTTGTGACGCCAAAAAGACTTTTAAACCCCTGAAGCGATGGAGAGACAAGCGGTTGGCAAAGGTGGAGGTGCAGAAAGGGCGAGATGACGTTCGTAGTCTGACTACGGATTGCAAATGGTGGGAAAAACTTGTACAGAGACTCGTGCGATATTTGTGCTGAGATGGCAAGGCAGGGAAATCATCAGAAGAGGGAACCTCCATACGAGAATTTAGGTTGGTGTAAGACCGGCAGAATCGTTCTGATGTGGTGTAAGGTTCCTATGGCAACATCAAGAAGTGCAGCCAAAAGTACATTACATTCATCCAGGCAGGAGATTACAAGTGTCTGGACTAGAACTTAAACTGCTTCCTTAGTCATTTTCTTACTCAGTTCCGGTTAAACTGATGTAAAAAAAAAAAAAATGGGACGTGAATAATCCCTTAATACTATGATGTTATAAATAATTATCCATGGCAAAGTGGTTGGTGCAGACCTGTTTGTTTGTTTCTGTAAGACATTTTCTCCGTAGAACCCATCCTGTTGGGTCTGGGATGGTATTTTAAGCAATTTTTAAACAATATTTTCCAACTCTTTCCTTGGATTTTGATTTTTTTTTTTTTTTTGCTCTAAGCTAGGCTTACAAATCAATTTAACTGCAGTGCTAAGTGAAATGAAACAGGCTTTGATTATTGAGCCACAGTGCTAATTGCGTTGTGCGGCCACAGTCTGGGATACAGCCAACCCATGGAGTCAGCTGGGTTGTGGTCATTGCTCTCTGGGGACTGGAGACCCAACTGCACAAAACTGTTGGAAGGTGGTTGGGAGGTGGGGGGTGGGGGCTGACACCAACTGCAGTGTATACCTACTGGCAGGGGTCTCCCTCAGAAAAAACTCACCAAGGTTGCCGAGGCTGGTCTGGATCAGAACCCAGCAGAGCTAGCTGCTTCCTGGAACAAGCATGATTAACAGTGAATTCCCCAAACCTGCATTTCAGTCCAAAAGAAGCACTGGGGAGCCAGAAGAGATTTCAAGCGCATGTTTGATGATCTCCAGGGTTTTTTGATGGTTATTGTGGTTGAGGTTCAAGCAATGAATATTCTAGAGATGCAGTTAGTGGCTCAGTCCTTTAAATTCAAACAGAGATCCATGTGGCAGGACAGGGCCCTAATGACAGAGGAAGGAATGATGCAGCTGACGACTGCAAGAACGCCGACACCCGGGGCTGATGAGAATCTGCATGCCAGAGATGATCCTAAGGATTTCTTATGAAATTCAGGGGTGTGTTAGCACATGAGCTAATCATGCCCATCACTGGAAAGAAACCTCTCAATCCCTGCCTGACCAAACCATCTCAGGCCTGTTGTCATTTACAGTTTTTTTTCATAGCTGCGAGGGATACAACTAGCCGGCGTTACTCCCGCCCTGAGACCACATCATAGAAGCTTAACATCTTCAAAGTTTCCCCAGAGCTTTGCAGGGAAGCACGAATTGTGAACGGTGGGATTTGCTGGAGAAGCACATATGGGCAAGGCATGCTGTGTTTGTATCATTTGTGTATCATCATGAACTCCTGGTTATACGACTGGAGGCTTTTTCTTTGTTGTAATCAACTTTCTAGCTGTGATTGCAGCACGTTTAAGCAGAGCAACATAATTGTAGTTACAGCAGCAGGTGTTAACCTGAAGGGACAGCACAATGAGATACCTCAAGTGCAAAACATTTTATCATGTACACATCATTCCATCCAATGTCCTTTAGGGGTTGACTACTGATGTACTGAGGAACAGAGTAGCAGACTGACAGCTTGATTAATCACCTCATCAACGCACCGCTAACAAATCTGCTGCTGCTCTGCTGAAAATTCCAGTCTATGACATTAACCCAACAATCAACAGCTTCAATTAGGAAAAACTGCTCTTGTGTGAAACCACAAATTGCAGCAGGACTTGTTGTCTTAAGAAGCTCATTTAGTGAAGATGACCCAAGTTAACTCTCATTGGGGAAGGATGTGGGATTAAAAAGACATGTGCAAGCCAGATTTTGGGGCCTCCTTTGTTCAACTGGTTCCCTGTCAGGCGCTCATTATGTTACACTCATTTTCTTTGGCCTCTGAGAGGAAAAAATACTCTGCAGCCAATGCAGGTATGCACACCTGTGACCCTTACTCATAACCTGCATCAGGGTACCAACTGTTCCTCCAAAATATTAAGTCTAGAATAAAAGGACACAGGGCATGAACTAGACCGCTGAATCTTGCAGCGTACACCTCTTGTTTTTAATTGTTATCACAAAGTTGGCCACTCTGAACATCCACAACAACAATGACACCACAACCCCACATTTCCCCTTTACTGTAAAACACAAACTGAATTTACTTTACTTTAAGGTTTAAAGGATCACAAAAGAGAGACAATTTTTTAGGCTATGTGCACCAAAATAACTGAGAAACATGCAGGTGCATTTTCATATCCTGTCTTTTATGCCCAGCAAGTAATACTGAGAAAATGAACTGAACTCATACGAACCATAAACCACAAAATCAAACTATAAGCCACTTACAGCTCCCAGGTATTAGTGTTACTCCAGGGATTAGCCTTGGAGGCTTTTTGATAGACAGTCAACACAGTAGTGACACCGCCAGAGAGTGGGTACCTGCCTCTTGTCATGAGTGCACATGCATGAGTGGAGATGCAGGAAATCAAAGACAAGGATCAGTCATCCTACTAGTTTATCATATAATATATATATATATATATATATATATATATATATATATATATATATAGTTATTTATTTAGTTACTTGGTAATATAGAAAAATATAGATACATTTACATTCCTTCATGCTACAGTAGGAATTTTTTTCAGGCTGAACTGGCTACAGCCCAGTAGTGAGTAGGTGGGCTAAAGATGCCGTAAAAATGTGAACATATCCACAATAGATATATGCAAAAGTGTACTAACATCCAGGCCATTGTAAGCCAATGATATTTTTGTTTGGGGGGGGGGGGTGAAATATGAACTGATGTTGGACAGATAGGACTTTTTAGGGGTTAAATATATTAAAACTCTCCCCTCTCATTTGCAGCACCACCATATGACCTCCTTGCTAACCACCGGTATGATTAGGTTAGCATTTGGTTCAAACACAGGATGAAGCACAGGCAGACGAAGATAAGTCAAACAGCATCGGTGTTCGGTCAAACTTAGGTCAGCTGGCCCAACCGCGGATGGAGCCTACGCTGTTGTTTATTCCCCTCAGCACACACAGGTTGAGTCTGCTTTTGCTGAGCTGCTAAATATTTCACTTGCTGTCTAAATCTGTTTACCGTCCTGAAACTTGAAGATTCATGTGGTTCTCTGTGCTTGACTCGACTACTTGTGTGCATGTCTCTGTACGCACACATTAACAAGTCTCCTATGCATTTAACTCAGCACCACGACTGATCCAATCCACTTCTAACACAAACAAGAGCCGGCTGCCTTCATGCACCCAGCCCCCCCAAAGAAAACACACACACTTGCTTCAAGATAAACAACAAGCCGATTTTCACCTCATTCTGCTCTTCTGGATGTGACTAAAACACAAGCGTCACTCCCAGAGCTCTTCTAATGCCTCCCAAGACAAAAAAATGTTGGCTAAGTTTGATATGAAGACAGCAAAAGAATTAGCTGTTTTAAAAGAAATGCATGACACAAGTAAAGTGCAGAGGGCGATTAAAGCCACATTAGCTAATATAAGTGGGATCAGAGGGAAAACTGAGGTGAAATCACATGGGATGCTTGTTAGAGAGGTGCTGACCTCAATGTTATTGTTTGTCTCCATAACAAAAACAGGGTGGAACATTTTACAGGATAGATTTTTGGACAAATCAACTTTTTATTAGTCAAACCTGGCAGGTACTTAAAGAGATAAATAGCATGTATGGGATTTTATAGGAATATGGTCATTATAGTGTGTTTATTTACATTGTGCCAAAAGATTACTGATAGTTTAAAGCAAAGATATAAAATTGCCTTTAATATAGAGTCGTAACATCAGAAATGTGAAATTTGATGGCAAAGAGCGCGGCTCATATCGACAAAATACATTAAAAGATGGTTCATGTGATATATAATTAAATGTTTGCAGAAATAAAAACACTCAAACACTAAAAGAAATCAAATTTAAGACTATTTGATGACTATAAAAGCCTAGTCTCTCAACCTGTCATCAATCTCATTTACCACGAAAATGGAATTATTTAATTCATGAATCTTACTTCTTAGCTTCATATTTCTCTTTTTCATCATTCAACTGTGAAGAAAATGTATTAAAATAAATGAACAGCTGAAGAAGATACTGATTCCCAAGGCGATGTCTCTGGAAAGTTTGTCACCAGGTGTCACCCATGTGTGTGTGTGTGTGTGTGTGTGTGTGTGTGTGCGTGTGTGTGTGCATGTGTGTGCATCGGGTTTTTCGAATCCCAGAGAAGCCAGCACATTAATGAGTACTCCGTTCACAAACAACACCCACATGTGAGCGAAGTCAGCTCCAGCTCTTCCAACGAGCACCCACCCTTTACAGCAGAATACCTCAGCTCCACCCCCTGAGTGAGTGAGCACACACGCACGTACACTCACAACACACACACACACACTCTCAATAACAAACCCAGCTCATTAACTAAATCAGTCAAAACCCCTTCAAACTTCACATCTCATTTCCTGAGTCTCTCTCTTTCTCTCTCTCTCTCTCTCTCCAACAACCATTCTAACCATTCCTCTGTTTATAGCCAAACATAATTCAAATAAGACCAAAACTCAAGGCAAAATCTCTAAGTTTACAGTGGAAATAAGCACACAGACATTAAGTATTGATGGATCAATCATAATTGAGACAGACAGCGAATGGAACATCCACATTTGATGCAACCATTTCCCGGAGCTGCAAATAGCAAATATCTGTCTTGTCATTACAGGAGGGTTCACTTGGCCCCAAAACGATCACTGGCAGAGGAGCAGCCAGTAGCCCAAGGAGCTGAGGATGGAGAGAGAATCAAGGGAGGGGGGGCAAAACATCTGGGCCGAGTTAACCACTGGCTATTACCAGGTCCTGAACCCAGCAGGAGAGATCCAGGCACGAGGCACCGTGCATGGGGGTGATCGGGAAAGAGGAGGAGTTCCCAAAAAAACACAGAAACCGCAGATATGAGTAGGTGGGGTGACAGAGGGCAAGCTAAAGATGTGTAAAAATGAAGTACAGTCAGTATGAATAAATGTGATGTAATGTAGCATGACGGAGGCTGGAATGTGAAGTGCATTTTTATCAGCCCCGAGAAGGTCAAAGGTCACGGGGATTACACTGGTTGGATGGGGCTCTACCTACTAATTGGCCACTTGACCCTTACACAACTTCATTCCAAGTTATCGTCTCTATGTTTTTGTGACTTTTTTACGATAAAGAACGATACAATGTGCACTATGCAGTCAGGCATTAGCTGCAGTGTTAAGAATAAAAGATTAAATGCTGCTGTTTTTATCTGAAGAGAAAAAATGAAATTAAACACATCTTTAGCAGTAAAAACACATTTTAACAAACTACAAACACGCAAAAAAAATGATTTTGCTACGATAGCACGCCCATTAAATCACTCTATCAAAACGTCCGCTAATCACTCTGTGGATTAAACACAGAAGCAGTCTGGCTCAAGTTTAAGTTGATTTATTCAACTGGTGCATCTGGCATTTGGATCTCAGTATTGAACAGACTTGTTTCATGTTCCTGGTGTGAGCTCTCATTCTATAAAGACAGTAAAGTTCCCACTGTTGACTCCACATCCCTGTGGTGTCGGTATTAGACGTTCTCCCAACTCTAAAAATGGGGGGGAAGAATCAAAATTCTCTGGCAGCCGTTCACGTTTAGCTGAAAGTCATAACTTGATCATGTCGATATTTTGTGATGGTTTCTTACACTGTGAGGAGATTATTCCTTGTGAGATGTCTGAAAAACTACTTGATAGCGAGCACAAGTCGTTCAACACTGAAATTTAAAGGCAAATTATAAAATCGAAGAATAGTGAATAATTTCATCATGTATTGGCTGATATTTTATTTTTAGAATAAACACTTGTCAGAAGCAAAACATTTATTCATTTTCATCTTCAATCAACAGTATTTAACATTTTTTTAGCTCATGATATTATGCTGATATTTATGGAGGAACCAAAGAGAAAACGTGGAGGAACGAGATCCCTAACCTGCTGCATCTTAACATATCGAGGTAAATCAAAGCTGTTCTAATGCTGTCCTCGTCTTGGAGTCAAATTCAGCTGTTTCACTTCAAATCCTGTTATAATAGTGCATGTTGTTGCCATGTCTCATTTTGTCTTCACCTCAACAGAAAACCACATGGACTTTCTTGTAAACAAACACGTGCATACGTCTCCCCCTCCTACACCACCTTGTTTTCATGTTGCTCTCAGGGATTTGCAAGTCATTTTATAAACAACTATAATATTAGGAAGTCATATGAAGTATTTTGCACAGTCACGCCTCTTAATGCTCCAACAGGCAACTGTGAGCTGGTTAACTTGTTACCGTCTTCTTTTAAAGGATATAAGTCTGCAAACAAGTCAATGCTGGTTCATAAAAGCATACATCTACAGGTGAAACCAGTGGGACAGTCATAACCAGGAGAAACCATCTGAGGCAGATTATTTGATGAAGATAAAAGGAAATGAAAAACAGCAACGAAACAACAAAATGTTCACTTCCATTTCAATTCGTCTCTCCAAATGACTTCTTCGTGGCTCGCCATCTGGAGCTACATCTGTGGTACAAACCTCTGCATTAGTCAAAGAGCTTCATTGTGTTGAGTTCTCTCCCTCACACACACACACACACACACACAGACACACACACACACACACGCACACTCTTTGTCTCTCTGTCTTTAAACTCACTATGCCTGCTGGTAGTTTATTCTGCCCTATAATGAGAAATCTGAGAATGGGCATACAGATATCCACCCCTTTCCATACGTGCACGTGCACACACAAACACACACACACACACACACACACACACGACACATACTGTAGTTCAACCAAGTTTACAAACATTAACAAAACACGTTTTGTTTCTCTCTCCATGCAATGAGAAATCCTCGAGTGAGGAGACACACTAACACCTTCCAGGAGTTCTTCCAGAGTGATTTACAGGAGGATATAAAAGATGGTATGAGTGGCTCCTCTCAAGCACCTATAGCAGTGAAACCACTGTTCTTTTCCTTGGCCCACCTATAGAAGTAAAAACCGCTGTGCTTTTCCTTGGCCCTGCCCATGCGTTCCCTGTAGCCCAAACCCATTCCAGCCTGTGGTCCTCTCTAATTTCACCCAAAGCAACAGAAGCTTTAACTGAAAAGATGGAATCTGGCCCCCAAGTCCAGCAAACTATTCCCTTTTCCTGTCTCCCTCCTCTTCCAGCAACCACAGATCGACAGCTCTACGGCCAGTACTGGCCCAAAACTATGAGGGGTATTTTCAGCACTGTAATTTTAAGCACACACATACACACACACTCATATACAGAATCACACACTCAGCAAATACACAGAGATTGGGGTTAGATCAAAAGATACAGTAAAACAGGACAGAGGAGGGGAGGCACACATTCCTGCTAACACACACGTCCGTACATCCACAAAACACCTCATCCAGTTGGGACCAGGACAGTGAATGAGCCTGTTCTCCTTGGGTCCTGGGCCTGAGGTCTAGCTCAGCATAGGAAAGCAGGGCGGAGGCCTTACTACATAGAGATGTGAAACAAACTCATCTGAAAACAAGAGGCCAGTGCAGGGATGTTATGGCAGAGAGGGCAGCCCAGAGTAGCTAAGAATGAAAAAAAAAACTGCTTTTAAGAGTGAAGGAATGGTTCATCTGTGATACATGGAAATTCACCAGTATCCTATTGTCACTCTGTGTGTGCTTTGACAGATGGGGTTTTTTGTGTGTGTGTGTGTGTGTGTGTGTTTATATCAGTAAAATATTTTTGTGAAATAACACTTAGTTGCCATCCTCTCCAGAGTAAGACAAGTGTGCCTTACAGAGACCGGCTGACAGTCTGTTAGCTTAGCGCAATGAATGGTAGTAGATGGGAAGTGTTAGCATGCCTTAGTCTCAAGCCATCAAATACACTTTTCTGAAAAAAGGTCTGCCTGCATTAGTTTTGTGCATAACGTTTATTATGAAGTAATTTGAAGTAACGAGATACTGTAATTTTAGAATTAGACACAGTCTAAACTGCTTTCCTGACAAAACCGCGTGGTGCAGCATTTTCATGCAGCCCCATTACAACTTTGACCAACAAAAGAAAAACATTTGTTGATGACTAGAAGAGTGACTGCTGTTACTAATCATGCCTGACTTTGTATAAGAGGATGAGGATGATTTCTTGTGGACAAACCAAGATCCTCAACCTTATCCACTTAATGACTTTTGAGGAAGGCATGCTAACACTTCCCACCCACAATCATTCATTGGGCTAAGCTAACTAGCCATGGGTCTCAGCTCTGTAAAGCACACGCAGAGGAAAGAGGGTTATTGATTTTCTGGCTCAGGGAGGGACACCAAATGAGTGCATTTCCCAAAAAGTTATCGTGTTCCTTTAACTTTTCACCATCATAAAAGGCCTGTGTCATCTGGAGAACACAGTGTTTCATTTTAAAATAATTTTCATTTGAAACATATTAGCTCAAATGTTTGTTGTGATTCAACTTCAATGGGTACACTGAGAAAAGAAAAGAAATTTACACAGAAATAGACAACAAAACTCGAATCCAAGTTCTATCTGTCCTTCAGTTGTGGGAGTAACGAGATACCACAAGTAGGGACACACACACTCGCAACATGTGCCAACTACCTAAATACAACCGTCTGTATGCTCGCGCACATACTTAACATTTCACTGATTACAGATGCAGTACATCTATTCCTCCTGTCCAAGACCTTAATTACCCAGCACCGTCTTATTTCCCATAAATACAGCGGGAGCAGGGCTATAATTAGGGTCTATATTTACCCCACCTGGCTGGGGGAGAAGTCGGCTCAGTGCTGGCCACAAGGATGAGCCATACTCACTAAAATACACTGCCATCGGTGGAACCAGGACACAAACGAAAAGTGTTCCAACTCCAAGGCTAGATCCTATACACCTCCTTCCCAGAGATGACGCATCGAGCCTTGTGGTGCATTCAGGTGATACTCAATCAGCGCCTTTTGTCTCAGATTATCTAGTTAATTACCTCAGTGTGGCTTAAGATACAGCCCAAGGAAATGGTGGTGTTTCTCGACAGTGATTACCCCACTGGTAATTAATTGATAAAACCCATTATCACCTCACTCTTTGGTTTGCGTGAGACAGTCTTTTCAGCAAAAACTCATAGCTCCCCTTGATGAGGACAGCTGAAAGGCTCCCCCGACATAAACGACCAACAAACTTTAAGTTTCAAATCGTTTGGACATTTCCCTTTCTGTTTATGCTCTGCCATGGCATCACAATCAAACCAATTAATAAAATAAACAGATAAAAAATAAAAAGAATATGCTTTCATATCAGGCACAAACAAACTATTGGAAGGAATCTCCTTCCAACCATGAAAGGATGGGAAATGTTGCGTTAAGAGGTTAAACACTGGTTTGTGGGCGTTTGTAGAAATTAAAGTGTCACACTCTAATGATTCAAGTCATCATGTTTAGTGTGTTTAGGATTCATTGCACACTGTAGACCCTAGTTGAGAAGATGATGTATTGATGGCTCTTCCACTCTCTTCTCCAGAGAGCTACCCTACCCTTCTGTAATCGCCCAGATCAAAGCCCTGTCAACTGCTGTCAGACCTCTCAAAGTCCAACAAAGAATAAAGAAAACAAGCCAAACAGGGAAAGGAAACCTTCTAATATATCTGATCTGGGTCCTAGCTCCTCTTTGGTTTGAGGTGGTGAGACCCATGAGCTGATTACAGGGGTGGATTGTTGTGCTGACTCAGGCATCTCCACTCCTGTCTCCGTCCTCCTCTATCGGGTAGTGAGAGGAGGATTAATGAGAGAGTGGGGAGGGTTACTAGAGGACACGGCTTGATGTTTCCTCAGTGTCCTGGTGGCCCGGACGTCAAAAGAACATTTTTATTTTAGGTTTGGTAGCTGACCTGACAGCAGGACTGCTATAAGTCTTTTTTTCTATCAACTGAGTTTGTACAGTTACAGAAATCGCGAAAAGACGCAGTCATTTTCGAACAGTACTGCACCAATGCTGCAGAAATAGCTTTACTTATTTGAAATATATTTTTCTTACTGCTGGTGATTTGATTTCATAAAACATTGTTATCCATTTTGTTTGTTATGTTATTTCATATTTCATTTAAAAAATGTTTGGAAAATATAATGCACAAAGATTTGTTTTTGCTTTTTTATGCTATTTGTGTTTCAGTTGACAAACACATATTTCAAAGTGATCGGTAATTTGTGTGCATTTTTCTTGAAAACAAGTTATTTGACTCATAATGCTATTTGATTATAGGTATACATATATTAGGTTGGGGGTGGAGTTTGCAAGCTGCCTCGGTGATCGAGGTGCATCCGGAGCTCAGGTGGAATGAGTGCGAAGTAACCTGAAATTGACCCCTGCTGGCCAAAAAAAACATCACCAGAGCATGGCTGAGAGATCCCCCCCCCCCCCCCCCCCCCCCACAAACATAAAATTTCCTTGCAACCCAGAGGCAAATGTACCTCTGAATGGTATCAGCTTGCACCATATTATCTGAAAAGACATGCAAAAAACACATTTGACATATTCCCAGGTTCAAATCTGCATTAAGGCTTTTGTTGCATCTCTGTCTTCCTTTATTTCCCCCAACATATGGCTAGTTGCTCACTGCTTTTGAGTAACAGCAACAACAACAAAAAATGCCACAGACTGGGCTGGAATGTCATAGCTCCCCGCCACCGGTAACCACTGAGCTCATCTCAAACTGATGTGTCTTCCAGGTATTTCTGTGGTTTTATATATGAACTAAAATGCTGTGTTTTTACAGGATTCCTCGTATTTATGAGTGAGATACCCTGAAGTCAGACCAAGAATCAGAGTGATTAAACACCTTGGGAGGTCCAAAACTGAACAGTCTGAGAATGTTTGCTTTACGCTGATCAGCCTCTTAAAACAATCACCGTCATCCCCTTCATCTTCTCGCCTTCTCCAAGACAAACACACTGCCACTCCACTTCCTTCTTTCTGCTGTCTTTGACGGAGTCCTATTGGCTCAAGCTTGGCCGTCATTCATGTGAGATTTATGGTCACTCTAGTTTCATGGGAGGGGTGGGGGGTGAAGAGGATAGCTGGACCTGCAGCTTGTGAAGCGCATCTATAAATCAAGACTGAAAGTGGCCTGTGGGGAGAATTCCGACTTCATCAGTGCATTTGCACAGTGTTAAAAAAGGTTGATTGGTTCAGATGGCCTGATTAAAACTGGACTTTTCAAAGACATATTAGGATAAGTCAGACTTAAACATACCAAGGCAATGTTTTCAAAGTCAGATCAACATACATAGATCACGCATTTGGGAACTGGCGTGCTCAGTTTGGGTCGAGTTTTTTTTAACAGAAGTAAGGCGCTCTTCAGTGAAACAAGAGCCGCTAACCGATGGGGTGATGAAGTGGTCTGATGTTGCTAGTTAAAGGTACTGCTGTAATTGAAAGTGAGAAGAACACAGGAAAGAGAGATGAAAACACATTTCTGCTAATGACCTTAGTCAGGAAGTATGCTGGACACTTTCATTGGCCCGCAAAATGGCAATGCACGGCGACAAATGTACAGCAAAGTTTCTTTGATTCTTCATTTCTAAATCTGCAGTTTGATAGCTTGCTAATTTATTCGGTAAGTGACGTCAAGTTCAACCGGAAGAAAGTGTGATTGCAACCAGCTGTGAGGAGGCGTACTGCCAGATGCAGTTCCGGAGCAAACATGCTTCCATCAGTAAATCGATTCTTCACAGTTCTTGTATGCCGGAACGATGACAGTAGTCAAATCAAACAGTCTCTTACTGTAACTCAATTGCAACTGTGCATGTAAACCCAGCGAGTGTCAACATGATTATTCATGAACATAAACTACTAAACATTTCATCCTGTATATTTAGTCACAAATTTGGAAACATTTATTTGGCATCTTGGAACTAAGACCCCACCAAGTCATCGAGGTGTTATGAAGGTACTCACCTGGACAGGGGTCAGCTGGGCTCTGGGGTCAAACACTCGCAGCATCTTGTCCTAGACAGATGACGAAAAAGGAGAAACTTAAATGCAGGACTGAAGCAATCTGGACTTCATTGATGTTGTGAATCATTTCAATTAATATAAAATGAATCATTTATTTTCAACTAGATTTGTTTGGCGCTTACTTCCATTTTCAACATAAAAGCGTCAGAGCAGCATGTGAGGAAAATGTGTCCTCGGATGTGAAGCAACTCTGAGTGTTTTCCTGTTACTCGTGTTGTTGTGCGGAGTGCAGCCGAGGTCAAAGAGCATGTGTGGGAGGTCAGGATTTAATTTTAAAGTTCTCATAATAAAAAGGGGAAAGGAATTAAGGCAGCTGCGATTTGTTTCAAGGACAAGTGAAATATTAAAGCTACATATTGAAATTATTAATAAAGTGTTCCTCCACCTCTTTGTAATTCCCCTTGAGCTCTGAAGTGTCCTCATTTATCAGAGTGATCTGACTGAATCATTGTCAGCAAATGCAATCCGGTGACCTCACGACGGCCTCATGCGCCTTGACCCCAGCCAACCTAAACACGCATTCGGCATCAATCAAAGCAGCCAATCAGAGAGGTTCCAGTGTGATTTGAGGGGAAATGGGTTCTAATGAGATCAGGCTGTGACCGGGACATGCGTGTCTGAAGCCGTGTCACTCAATATGGCTGTGTGACTGCGATCACAGAGGCAGACAGGCCAGATAGCAGGTAATAATTATAAGGGCTCAGAGTAAACCATGTTCACTTTCAACACACGTATGCTTGTCAAAGAGAATTAAGAGGCTGACAAATGAGTGGTCGCATGCAACGTTGGCTGAACACAAGATAAATACACATCCGAGCTGTCATGTTAGACCGTCAGACTGAAGCTACAATGATCAATAAGAGAATCAACGTCTATTCAAAGATTTGCTCCATTCACACATCCAGGACTGAGACCCAAGTTTGAATGGGCTGTTTCTCTCTCTGCCTCACTCTTTTTCTGTGTGTGTGTGTGTGTGTGTTTCTGTATGTGGTTAGCCCACCCATGAATATGATGCCACAAGTCTATGTCTTCAGGCATCTGGGACTAAGCCAAAAACCTGCAAGACCAACACACACTCACACACACACATAAACAGGCTTTCCCACCACATGACCTATGGACAGGCTTGTCATGAGAAACCCTGTATGATGTGATCTCACCATTGTTACGTGAACAAAAAAGAACGAAGCCATTGAATTTTTCATATCTATTTTGACAGACCCTCTAATCTCGATACTGGACTTTACTGGTAGGAGATTTCCGTGACAACATTCCCACATCATTGATACTTTAATAGCTCCGATCAACTAATGTAACTTACCTTCTGCCTTTCTGAAATAGTAGAAGTCGCACAGTACAACTTCCTGTGTAAGCTGCTCTTTTAAAGTGGTCAAGAAGAATAGATTTAGTGAATGTGATATGAGTTAAAGCTAATGGAGCTAACTGAGAGCTAGCATATGATGTGTTGTTAAATAGTCCCCATCGCACTTTTGCTGAAGACAATCTTGCATTTCTGAGAGGTTTCTGGTTTCACAATCAGAACAACCTGTAGCTTCTCTGCAGTTCCTTTACTAAAAGCAGATTCTAAGTGTTGTTGTACGCCATACAAAAACAGCATTTACTGGCAGCGCATGCTGATGATAAGTTCAGCTACCAGGCCGTTTAGAGAGCCGTCATCTGTGGCTTTATTCTGGGTTTTACCAGCTGCTGAGTTGCCTGACCTGGCACACACACACCACAGAGTAAAAAAAAAAACCCAAACAAACAAAGCTACGTACACTCACTGCCATTCCATCTCAAGTGTTATCATGCAAATAACATCATTTAAGGGAGGAAACTATGTGCAAACACACAGATGAGGGTCCACTACAGATGTGTCCACCGAGCAAATACACTTTCCAAAGCCTATGACAATAACACACACGCACACACACTCATAAATGCACAGATGGAGGACCTAGATAGCAGAGTGTATTTGTGCATTTGAATGTGTGTGTGTGTTTGGTTGTGCTGATGCAGCAGCTGTTTAATCAAAGTGACAGAGCCTCATTCTCAGGCTGGTGTTAATGAGTTCTCCCCGCACACAACATTCACATGTATGCAAACACACCGTGGCGATGCCAGCCTCCCGTTCCCAGTCTCCCACGGTTACCACAGTCGTATGCGATTGACAGGCGGATCCCCTCATCAATCAGTCTATCCCACCATGAAAAATGTGGGGAGAGAATAACATAACTTTAAAAATTCAAGGTCAGCAGAGGATCATAAATCCTATTACACCATTTCTGCAACAGCATCCCGCGCTCCCCCTCCCTTTCAACTCACACTACCTGTGGATTCCCCTTCCTCACCCTGAAAAGCGCCTGTCTCCCTCCAAAAGTGTCATAAATATAAATACATGTCTCTCTAATGAGGCCTGTCATGATTCTTACTCTTTGGGGTGCTGGTCTCCCCTTCATCCCCCCACCCTAGCCTGTGCCCCACTGTTTACCCTAGAGAAAGGGCCCGGGGTGGGAGTGGTGGGGGATTGGACCCACATGTTGGCAGGCTCTATTTGCTTTAATAAGCTGGATTGGAGAGATTGAGAGGGGCCTTTTGGGTTAAATGACACCAGAGAACCTCAGAGGCCCCTGAAGCTCTGATCTCGGCAAACACATCCCCCTCCCCCAACTCCTTCCCTACATTTCAGGTGCCTTGTTCTTTGAGGGTGAGGGGCAGTGGTGGTAGCACAGTTGAGGATGATTATCCTGTCAAGGTAAATCTGGTGATTTGGAGGTAGCCTGTGATGGGTGGAGTAATTTGTTACTTGTCAGAGCAAAGACAAATAAAGGGGACCAGACTGACAATCATACGGGTTAAATGTGCACATTTTGTGTCAAAGTTGATTCGGACTCAGGTCTTATGAAGCACATCGTGTGTTGCTACACAAGGAGGGTCTCTGCCTCATTTTCAAAACGGGTGGATTCAAATCCACATTCCCTGCAGTGCACAAAAATTCAATATGACAAGCCTTCTACCGCTTAATAATTCCTCTTTTACTTAAAAACCCCTTATTTCTCTGCCCCCTACTCATAAACCACCTCCCTCATTCCTCATGTTAAACCAAATATTAACAACCTAATGGAAAGCCCTTCAAGCTCTATGATTATTTCCTGATGACACGTTTGAAAACGTGCCATATGGATCCATAAAACGCTGCACGATTTTCCCCTCGCACAGTTTCTGCTAGGCTCCAGATATATTACGTCCCCCTTTATAGCAGCTACTGTACAAGGCAGGGATGCGTTGGTGATGGTTGGGGAGGGGATGGAGGGATGATGGGGATGGGGGAGAGGTCAGGCGAGATCAAGATAAAACCCTGGCAGATTTATCCTTTACACACGTCCTTGTTAGTATTCAGAAGTTAATATAATCTGGCAAAGAAAATCCCCAACTTCATGTGTTTTGTTGCCATGTTCGAACACACTTTGATCACGGGGCTTTCAATGTTTCCCTCTGAACATTTTCAACAACTGCTCACTAATTCCTAAAAAAATGCGATGTGATCTCCACCCCTTTTATGAGCATTGCCCCTGTTGACATCTTAATGGATTTATCCCCATATAAGCATATATAAAACAGGACCGGGAGCAGCAGTGGCCAATTCGAAGTCTGCCATTCCAAACATGGATCACTGGCTCCATCTAGTGGTCAAATCTGAAGCAACAACGCCTCACTTGATGGGGAGTCAAAGTAGATAAAAAGGGCCATCTGTATAAAAGGTGAGTGCGTGTTTGTGTGTGTGTGTGTGTGGGGGGGGGGGCTTGTCCTCACCTTGCAGGTGGAAGCCAACAGGGAACCGTCCTGTTTCCAGCTCAGACTCTGCAGCTGGTCGCTGTGCTGCTCCAGAGCTGAGGACACACACAGCATTAATCAGAGAGGTGACAGAGGGAAAGTAGGGATGCACGATAATATCAACACATCACTAAACTGTGTCTGATCTGTTTCTGTATCTGATGGCCAGTAATTATATCTGCTGAGTTTTGCTGAATTCTTCTGAACATCTTCTTTCAGTTTGGATGAGGAAACAATAGTAATGTATAAATAAATATAGGATTTAATGCTACACGAGACAACTTCTTATTGTCATTTACCTTTTTTTTTTTTGCTATTAGTTTAGGAAATGGTAGGAGGCTAAAAAAAAAAGTCATTTTTATGGCATGAGACTATTGGCCAAATCAGTTTTAAGAATGTTGTTTAAAAAAAAAAATCAAATATCGTGCATCCCTCAGGAAAAGGACCGGAAACATTATGAAAATGTTAGACAGGACAAATGATGACAATTTTTTTTTTTTTTAATTACATGAAAATGAAAAAATGACAAGAAAAAAAATCCGATAGGTGAAAGCAGGAAAATAAAATGCGGCTGAGAGACAAAGCAATAAATGAAGCATAATTCAGAAAACACGTGATGAAAACTAAAAAAAATAGTGATGATTTACACCAAAGAATGCATTAAATACCTTTACGCTTACAGCGCATGAGAGAAAACATGTGCATTATGAGGCCGCAGTGCTGTAAGTGAGCACAGTGTAGCTGGTGTGGACACCAAACAGATGAGTTAAGATATAAACACACACGTGTGACTTTAACTCAGATAGTTAAAAAAAAAAAATCCAACACACATTCATTCAAACACAGGTTGCGAGAGGCATGGGGGGGGGGGGGTAACAGCAGTGAGCAGCAGCAGCCAGCTGTCGTGGGATGGGGAGCAGAGTGTTTTGGGGTGGAAGGGGATTTGAGGCCAGTGGATAGTGACTATATCCTGAGGCCAGTGTGTAGGGAGACTGGGACCAGGACTGCAAACCAACATATTACCTCTTCTGCTCCCACTCTCAGACAGAGCCACAGGGCTGCAAAATGTAGGCAGTGTCAGTCAGACTGTCCCCAACAAAAATCAAACTCAAAAAGACAGGACGCCAACTACCTCACACCATATATAATATACAGAGATTTATGTTACACATAGAAACAAAACAGACCTCAACAGAACAGAACTAACTGACAAAATGTAACAGAGAGTGCATGATGTACAACACTGATGCAGCTGCTGTTGCAAGCAGCAGGTACCTGCTAGCGGAGCATCCTGGCGACTGGTGTCCCAAATGAGCAGGGACTTGGTGGCGCCGACAGCCAGCAAACCAGAAGAGGTTGGATGGAACAGCAGCAGCTCCAACTTGCCCTGACCGGGATGAAGAGTGAGCTCTGGCTCGCTGGGCTGCTCCAGCTCTGGGTCACACAAACGCCACAGTTTCACCTGGAAATATATATATACAAAAAAAAAAAAAAGTAAAACAAATAAAAAGCTGGGTCATCTGACAGCATGCAAATCATCAGTCTCACTTTTCTTTTTCGAAAGAAAGAGTCTGAAAGCCTCAATGATTTGTTGCTCATTTGACTGTCACTTTAAAATGGTTTATTCTGTTGGCTAAAACAGGTTTAAAACCACACCAGACAAGAGCGACTTCTGCAGACTGCGGTCAGAGCAGCTGAAGAAGCAGGTGAGAGCTCACGGTGACGACGAAGCAGCACTAACAGATGACAATTAGAGGTTCTAGCTGACCGCAAGGACACCACGTGGAATGATTTGGAGGTCCAGGCTTGGATTTCTGTCTGATACTGGGTTGATGTAATGAAACTTCATGATGCTGGGCACTACAGATCACACTACACATCAATTACGCCGGTTCCTGAGGTAAGCCGAGCTGCTGAGTCTGAAGGTGCAGACCCACACTCAGCAAATTCCAGTAAGCTGAGGCACCTGTGGCTAGGGATTATGTGCTGAGGGGAGGGGGTCTTCAAAAGGTTCAAATAGGGGGAAAAAAAAAGAAACAAGGTGGGCAAGCTTATATCACATTCAAAATCCTGCCAGGAACAACAAAGCAGGCGGAGTCAGGGAGGATGGAAAGTTGAATTAATGCAGAAAAATAAAGTAGGATCGATACAAAAGACAGAAATAACAGAAGGGCGCTGAGCTCACCGTTTCATCTCCAGAGCATGTTCCCAGAAGACTGTCATCAAAAGGAGAAAAGTCCATGTCCGTCACCAGATCTGACAGAGAAGAGAGAAAAACAAATGGAACTTCGAGATCAGATCTGGATCACAGCTGCCGGGGTTTATTTCATGTGCAGAAGAGCACGGTGTCCTTGAGGGACTGGGGCGGAGACAGAAGAAGTGTGACAAAATGAAGTTTGGAAAAATAAAAATAAAGAAAAGTACCAGAGTGACAGGAAATCTGGGAGACAGTCCAGTGGCCATCTGAACCAGGTTTGACTGACGACAGGCCCAGCATTCCTCCACCTGCAGATAAACCATCTCACAGTTCACCGGTGCTCTCCCACCACAGTGTTTCTAAAACAACAGGTCCTCCCTCACTCTTTGTCAACTAAATTCATCAGCACTGTTGTAAACATCAAAAAAGTCTGGCATGATTTCTGCAAAAAAAATCTGAATGCCGGGTTTCTGATGTCAAGCCTCTGTTTGCATAGCAGGGGTTTTTGTTTGTTTTTGTACAGAATGACATTTCTCAATTTCGATTTTTTTTAAAGCGAATACGAAGCACAACCCAAGTTTTATTAAAGCAGGCAAAGACCATTGTGAAGGAGAGAGTATATGATGACTTTTGAGACATCACTCTCTCCTTGCCCCCATTGCTGGCGTTCACTGAAGCTAAGCAGGACTAGCCACAAAAAATCACACCCTAAAACCTTCTAATGGATTTTCAATAAAAACTTAAATAATTATGAAAAAAAAATACCATCCAGATCATGAGATGTTTTCTTTGAATCCTGCAGCAATAATACAGAATAGATTATCCTGATTAACTACAGGAAAAATCAACTGTGTCCCCAGAAATGAAAGATTCTTCTCCTTCACCCCGCTTTCATCGCCTTACCAGCCTGCTCCGTGTTAAAGACCACAAACTTGGAACTGGCTTTGATGTGGTTCCCCTGGCAGGAGAAGGAGCCAGCACGGACATCGCTGATCCATCCCTGGATTTACAGATATGCAGAGTAATAAGGAACAGATCAGAGCAGATGAAAATCATTATAATGATACCACAGAGAGGAAGAAGAGCATCTCATAAAACGAATGTGAAGTGCAAATGACTTGAACTCCAAGTGTTCATTTGACAAGTCTACACAAGAGTAGAAGCTAAACTGAAGAATTCAGCCCTGTTTTACAGACCCGTGTTGAAACAAAATATAAAAGAAAACCCAAGAGCGTGATAAACAGGAAGGATCTAGTTGACGCATTCGTGCTTCTGAAGGAACAATGTGCTGAGGAAGAGGAAGGACTCCCTGTGTCGCACTCTTAAAAGCTCTTTCATTACATTTACAAGGCCAGATTGGAGAGAGAAGAGCGCGTGTCTGCTCAACATGTTGTGACAACTACGGCTTATAGACCACGAGGGATGATGAACAGCTTCAAAGTTAAAATGATTCACTGCTCTGTTAAGGTGGCTCGTCAAATGTGCATATTTATTGTAGCTGGGATCATATTCATATTTCTATCAAAACACAATCAACTAAATATGTCAGTGGTGTGTAGAGCTGCACATTTCTTGCTTAAATGTGAATTTTAATTTCTTTCCTTAAGAATGAGGATCTTTCTTCTCTCACACGATTCCAAGCCATGATTTTTTTTTTTTTTTGGAACAAAAACATTAATTGCATGCTTATTAACCGCTCCTTGGGATGCGCAGTTTGGTTGATAGCCAGTATTTAACAATGACAATATTGTCTACATAAAAACAAATCTAAGAGATATTACACACTGGAAAATTCATGTAAACACTGTGAATTTAAAAATGCGTTTTCTTCATTTTCAAAACATTTGGAAAAGTCCATAAATGCGAAATTTACCACTTTATTTTCTCATCACAAACAACGGATGATGAGCAAAGATGAAGAGACTGGAGCAAAGCTGGATATCAGACCGATACAGATATATTCTTTAAAAAAAAAATAAAAAAGCTCAGTTATTTGCCCATACGGCGATGACGACGATACGATGTCCTGAGATGCTCGATGTTAACACCGGGCTTTAAACAGACATCATAACACGTGCCAAAGCGCCAGAGGAACAGGGGGCAATGAATTCCAGTCCTACTGGTGCGAGTGTGAGGAGTTTCAGGACCAAGTGTGAGGTGACAGTCAGAGTTGCAACTAAATCTCCATCACACAGACTGCACTTCCTCCGAGTGTGACTTCAATCGGACAAACGTCTGTTGAGATAATTGATCAACATACACACTGACATCTGCATCCAGACTGTCATCTCAGAATCTAGACCCTCTTAGACCCCAGATCCCCATAAGATCCAGACTTAAAACTCAGCACTGCACTTCCTCGAGGAACCTGCAATGCACACGCCATGTCTGATATTGATCGATTGATATTTCTTGCATTAATAGATAGATTGAAAGGCTTTTTTTTTTTCTTTATGGATCAATTTTGGTGGTCCGGAAAACTCTTCAACTCTTGGCTAAGATTGCATCCGCAAGCCTGTGATATAACAGAGCTGTTACCCCCATGCCAAGCTGACTAGACGGATCCCTCGAGGACTCATCATGTCATGCAGTGACTAAACTTTCACCGTGTGGGAAAACTCAAACAGTCCCCGTTCATCTGGGGCAAGAACAACCATCTCATCTTGTACCTGCTTTTTTGATAAACCTGCTACTGGTCCTGTTTTCTCTCTTGTACAGTGTTTTGGCAGACAGTGCAAAGAATGGACACAACCACACATATCTCTGGTGTCTGTTGTCAAATGGACTAGTTTAACATTCAGGGCAGCAAAGCACCACCTGCTGCTCAGAGACTGGAGACAGACCAAGACCATCCACTGGCTTTGTGCATGCCAGAGATTTTACTGCCTCTCTAAACAAGGTGGGGGATTACATAATGCACCTCAGCAAGGAAGGCTGCGGGCATTGCAACTTGACATAAACGGTCCAGAGGATGACAAACATGGCAGACCTGCAGATTTGTACACCGCAGTCCAGACACGTCGCCTCCTGCAGCATATAGAGCAGTTACTACAGAAGGGGATGCTGTGTATCGCGTACATCAAATATTAATCATAAGATTTTTCCAATCAGGTTTTAATCTTAAACCTTGACTGACATGAAAAATCTCTGCACATATGTCAAACACTATTCCAACAACACTTCATCATGAAGAAACAACGAGGAAACTCAGACAATATCTATGATGAACGTCATTGCAACATCAGTTCTAGACTGGTAGCCTTGAAACCACATGGCACGTAGTTTTACTATTAACCGGTAGTATGTGTGGATGAGTGTGTAAATCACATATTCGTGCATCGTTTGTTCTGTATTACGATGCAGCCTTCCAGTTGCAGGAAGTTCAACATCCCGTGCAAGCAGGCGTTCCCCCAATTAAAGTAGCATAGCTAACGTTAATAACCAATGCTATTGTTAGCAGTGAAACTGGCAATACCAGACGGCAAATATGCTACTCACATCTTTCTTGGCAATTTTTGGAGTGGTGTTTTTGAATTTCGAGGTCTTAAAGCGATTCATGCTGCCCTCCCTGATTCACTTTGGTGCCTTCCGGGTGTCTGTGTCGGGCTGGTTGGTGCTAAGCTGAGAGCTCCTGCTACAGCTGTCAGCTCAGGTTGGTCCCACGCAGGCAGTGTCCGCTCGTTTTTGTCTCAGCATGGTCCGGTTGGGCGGGGTTTCTTTCTAAACAGAACACCGCTCTCTGTCACAAACTAGACGTTTAAAAAGTCTTCACCCGTTTAAGTGTCATGAAAGTTTGCTCGACATTCCATTGCTTGATTGACATGATAAAACGTAAACGGTAAATATAAAAATAAACGTCCACTAAAGTACAACTTTTACGCTAACACCCCTCTTCCGGACATGCGCAATATACCCGAGACGGCGGCTAGTGTCGGAATGATGGCGTCCTCGGCTGTTCGTTGCTCCTCACGCTGGATTACTGTCGTCGTGTCTTCTGGACGTCGCCGGGGCCCCGTGGCGGTCTTCTCCGCTTCTCATGGCGGCGTCCGTAACCTTTCTACAGTGGGAGCGGAAAAACTGTGGCGAGGAGGGAGCCTGGTGGGCGGCGGAGCAGGGACAGCGTTGACATTGAAAGGGCTCTCAGGTGGCGTATGGCATTAGCCTTAGCTGGACCTAGCTAGGCCAAGCTAACTTTGTTGTCATCTCTGTTTTACCCACGCGAAACAGTTAAAGTAACTCTGTAGGTTCATGCAGACTCAAACTGGCATTCGAGAGAGATGACTTTGTGGGACATAAGTGTTGTATTTAAAATGCGTGTTCAGTCCCATGTCATGATGTAATGATGATGCGAACACTTAAGCTAAGTGTAACAGGAACAGTCCTCTTAAACCTGATGTTGCAAGACCCCTATGCCACGGTTTGGGAATTGATCGTTGTTCTTATGTCTGAATAAACTGTTTTAGAACTTACCGGAATATTATTGCACCTTAAGCGGGTCTTCTTACCTGCCTCACATTTTTCTTGCTCGAATCTTCTGAGAGCCTGAAATGTTAAGACATGGTTGCTGACATTACTGTTAAACGCCAGTTTTACTGCTCAGCTACAACTTAAATTTAGTGACATTTCAGGCGTCAACTAGCAATAAACTTGAAGACGCCGGTCAAGATGAGAGAAGCTGCAGTCGAGTCAGTTGCCCTGTGCTACTTGGTTTGTCGCTAAAGTGCAGCTGTATTGTTCTCGATGGCATTTACTTACCCTATTTTCCTGAAACTTCCCTCAGGTCTCAAGTCCCCTCATGTTATTTGCACCTCGTCCTTCCACACAAGTGCCCCTTGCAACAGTAAGCAGGACTTTTACCAGATCCTTGGGGTTCCTCGCTCAGCAACCCAGAAAGAGATCAAGAAAGCCTACTACCAGGTCTGATCCTCCCCAGCAAAGAATCACAACTGTTGCTGCTAAGCTGACCAGTTGTGTTTGTTGTTCCCTTAGATGGCTAAAAAGTACCACCCTGACACCAACAAAGATGACCCACAAGCCAAGGAGAAATTTGCTCAGCTGGCGGAAGCTTATGAGGTTTGGTGTTCGAATGTTCACTTGTGTATTCTTTTAAATCTATTTCATCTTTCCTTTTAAAATTCCTGTGAGCTAATGTTGCTTTTTCTCAGGTCCTGAGCGATGAAGTTAAGAGGAAGCAATACGATACATATGGCTCAACGGGCTTCGACGGCGGCCAGGCAGGTGGAGGGCAGCAGTACTGGTCTGGACAAACCACCAATGTGGACCCAGAGGAGCTTTTCCGCAAGATCTTTGGGGAATTCTCAGGAGGCCGTGGCTTTGGGGACTTCAGTGCCGTATTTAACCAGCCACAGGAGGTTAGTCGGGCACGCTGGGATGTAAGAGTGTGATTACTTGAGCAGGTACCATGCTGAAGCACGATTGTCCCCACTGTATTTCGTTGTAATATATACAATTAGAATTTGAACACTACTGTGCACAAGACTGATTTCATATGACACAAGTAAGACATAGAAGTACTAAAAACGGTCTGTTTTCAAAGCATTCACGCATTCAGTGTTGAATTGTGTTCTCAAGGTTCTTCGGGTATCTCTGAGTTTATGAGGAGGAGGGTTGACCTCAGGGTGGCAGCATTACATCATCACTTAACTTATATTTGAATCCTGCAGATTAGAGTTGATAGGTCAGGACAGGAGCTCGAGGTGAGTGGATGAGTCTTGCAGCAGTGGGATGGGAGAGAAAAATCGATCTCGTCTCAAGCTCTGCTGCCCATTGCCACGCACTCTGACTAGACTTTAGTGGCTGAACCTGCTTGGGCACGGTACAGATCAGCTGGATCACTGGTTGCTGTTGGTAAGTAATTAACATCTGGCTACTTCTTTTTTCAACCCAGTACATCATGGAGTTGACATTCACTCAGGCAGCAAAGGGAGTGAACAAAGAGATGTCCATTAAAGTGGAAGCAGCCTGCCAACGCTGTGACGGAAAGGGCCACGAGCCCGGCACGAAGGTCCAGCACTGCCACCACTGCAATGGCTCTGGCATGGTAAGAAGCTGTAATATCCACTGCTTCTCTCCTCAGTGTGTCATGTATGGTCTTTGCCAAACAGTTGTGGGGGGTTTTTTTCACGCAGGAGACGGTAAACACCGGACCGTTTGTGATGCGCTCCACGTGTCGCCGCTGTGGTGGCAAAGGAACGGTCATTTCCACCCCTTGTAACTCCTGTCGTGGGACGGGACAGACCAAGCAGAGGAAGAACGTGATGGTTCCTGTGCCTGCAGGTCGGTCAAACTCAACTCGCCCATCAATCAATGCAAAACGTCAGCCTGTAGTGTGTTAGCCACAGTCACAGACACCTTTAAGATATTTCCCACTTTATTCAATTTGCTTTCAGGAGTGGAGGATGGCCAAACAGTCCGAATGCCGGTTGGAAAGAAAGAGATTTTCATCACTTTCAGGGTGAGTATCTGTGTCAGTGGTCGCCAGCGCTTTCCATCTCATGAAAGATCACCATCTAATCTCTCTGTTTCTACACTCTTTGCATATTTCACATAAAGGTTCCGTTCACATTTCAGCTCGCACCATTTTTCTAGCCTAATAAACAAGGTTACACCCAGTTTAACTTAGTGCTGCGTCTGACCCCGGCTTAGAGGTAGCACTACTTGGACCAGCTAACTGTGGTACGCTGCTCTTAATGTGCTCTGGTGTGTTTTCCAGGTCCAGAAAAGTCCAGTATTCAGGAGGGACGGTGCAGACATCCACTCTGATCTTTTTATTTCTGTGGCACAAGCCATACTGGGTGGCACAGCTAGAACACAAGGCCTTTATGAAACGCTTAATTTATCAGTAAGTACTCGTTTCATCTCAAACACATGACATACACACATAGAAAACTAAATGGTAAGTGAATGATGCGTGGCTTTTCAGATCCCTGCAGGCATCCAGACAGACCAGAGGATTCACCTGGCAGGGAAGGGGATTGCTCGCGTCAGTGGCTACGGCTTTGGAGATCACTATATCCACATCAAAATAAAAGTACCCAAGTAAGGCTCTCTGAAACCAACAGCCAGTCGAAAGGGCCTCGTAGTTGAATTCTTGCTGCGGGATGAAAATGACAGGCTGTTCTCCTGTGTAGGACACTGACGGACAGGCAGAGAGCCCTACTGACAAGTTACGCCGAGGACGAGACTGACGTCGAGGGAACGGTTAACGGTGTCACTGGCACCACCACAGGTAAGTCCTCCCTTTCTTCTTCTTGCTGTTCATGCTTGATATGAATCCCAGTTAGGATCTCAAGGAGGGACGTATTTAGACCTGGCTGATGCACTGTTCATCTCTGTCCAGGTGGGGGCAGCAGTGGTAAGCAGTTTGAGACAAGACAGGGAGAGTTCAGAGGAGGGCGGCTTCTTTTCCAAATTTAGGAAACTGCTTATTTCTTCTTAACAGCCACAAACTGGTTACGACTATTACTGATCAATGCTGCAAGAAAATGATTTCCTCTTTCATAATCTGGTTTGTGGCTGTCAAGAGTAAAACATGCACCTCTGAGTAGTAGTTCCACTCCAATGGTCCTTATCCATCTTTACACAGCTTTTGTCACTGCTTTTAACCTTAAACTCACTTGTTTTACTCCACATATCTATTTATTTTTTAAAGGTAAGAGGTCCTCCTGGAACTGAGATGTTTCATCACAGGGCTGAAGGGGAGGAAAGTGAGAACAGCCATACTTTAGAGGAAGAGCCAGAAGTTCCACAAGTGTTGGATGAGGCCTTGAAGGGTTCTGAATGGACCAGAACAGACCTTCCTATGCAGCCCTGTAGTGAATAAAACAGAGGAATACCTGCTTTGTTCTTTTGCTACACCAAGACGCACACGAGGGGATGTTCCAGTGAACCTCGCCGTCACATGTCCATTACAGACTGGGTCAGCTATCATCTGTGCATGATGGTTTTAGATTTGATGGTATTGACAGACATGCACACATAAAATATTGTACTTAAAAGTTTCCTCTGGGATTAAAAATCCTCATTTAATCTCCTATAAACCGATGTTAACATGAACGCCTCAGTTGTTTGTAAGATTTTCACCACCACCGTCCCAACAGGTAAATAGTGACATCATAGACGTAGAGCCACAGTGTGTAGTTGGGTCTTCTGTCTGCTTTAGGAATAGACAGTGGAAGATTAACATGTGGTTCAAGCATTCCTGAAGTGTCTGGAGACCCTCTCTGTTCCTCTTTTAACCTCTGAAGACAGAATTCGCCCAGAGATCTGTACATAAGCAGCAGCATCAATGTGACATGAGTAATGTTGTACATCTATAATAAAATTATAGTCTGCAAAAAAAAATTTTTTTTGGTTTGTTTCAGAAGTGCCAAAAGTAAGAGCTGATTATATTTAAAACATTGACGCATTTTGGTGACGAGGAACATCTCAATGTCGGGCAAAATACTCCAGCTATTTTTTTTTTTTTTTTTTTTTTTAAATTTCACAGATACACCTATTAAACTGAACTCGCATTTGAACACGTCTGTCACAGAAAAAACACCAAGGCTCTTGAAAACAGAGTTGTGCATTCTGTTTATTTCATAATAGACACAAGTTACCGACTGGATTTTCACTCATACAGCAAGTTTCCTACCCAGCGACTAATAAAGCTTTGTCAAGTTAGATGCACAAAATTAAGAGCAGATAATGCAGGATTATTCAAAAACAAATCAGGCATTCCACTTTTTATTTTTTTTAATTTAATTCATGGCCAAACCTGCATCTGATTCAAGTAAGTGTCCAACTCAATATGTTCAAAATACCGTTAGCGTAATGAGGATGAAATCTAACACAGGCAAGAGTCCCTGCATTCACCCTCCTTGTTATATCGCCAACAGGCTGCAACACAACCCTGAGACTCAAATATAAAACACTTAGACCACTGGTGTGATCGAACAGCTGCACGCCAGCTGATTTTCCTAAGTGAATATTCCATACCTGTATGAATGAACGTGCTGCCCTGGAACGTGGTTAAAAAAAATGTATTCTCTTACATCCAAGCAAAGAAGGCGGGGAGAAAACGACAGTTTGTAAAGATGAAGGAAAGGTCAAGGTTTCAGATAAATATTTAAACTTCAAAGCACATAACTGTGCAAACGCACCGCATATACACAAAATATTCTTCGCTGAAAATCGTGGAGTAAAATACAGTATGAGAAATATAACTGCAGCAAGTGACGAAGAATATCCAGGCCTGCCGAGGGACCTGCCGACTGCGTGGATCACAACACTCGGATCCATCACACCTTCACCAAGATGAGCTTGGTACCAGTTCCAAGGTTAGGCAAAACATTTAACTTTGAAATAAAAACAGCTTGAATGACCTCTGTCCTAATATAGGCTCCTGTGAAAGGTAAACCTGATTAATAAGGACTCATTCATGTTGAAAAGTTGAACTGTGCAATTAAATCAACAGGCAGTTTTTAAAAACAACAAAACAATCCAACAACATACCCCAGCATGTAATTCTGAAACAAACAGTATAATCAAACATGCATCAGTAGAGATTTACATACCTGGTAATTTTACTAACATCTTAAGTATGTTTTAATTTTTTTTTTTAAATCATACACTTGTAAAAAGTGTAGCTGTGCTATTTAATAAGAAGGGGGGGGGGACAGTCCTATCAACTGTCTCACAGTACACAAGCAGAGCGGAAACATTTATGGATCATGAAAAGTGATGATAGACACGTGTGGGGGGTGTTTAACCCTCATAACTGGAGCTGCGATCAATGTGAGGAACAAGAAATACAGTGCAAGGGGACGGTTTCCTCATTCTCACCGTTTTATCCTGTTAAATATTGTAACCTAATTAAGATCTCGCAATACAAAAACACAAAAGTCTGCTCAGGAAGAAACCTGCTCTGCTACTCAACTCGAACATATGCATAGAATGCTGAAACGTTTCAACAAGCTCACCTTGATTTACTCATGATAATTCAGTTATCATTGCCAGCATCTATAGGTCATGTGCTCTGTCTGTCTACAATTTAAAATCAAGGGTAAATGTTACATCCCATGATAAATGATGTAGTCACAGGTAGGATGGATGGTGCAAAGGAGGTAGAAAACTAAACAGACTAGACGAAAATACTGTAACTACCTGCTAGAGGGAAGGATGGAGTTGATATCCTAATGGTCCCAGTCATCATCGAACTGGAATTCCATTGGTGAGAAAAAGATCCCAGATTCTCCCATCATTACGTAACATTTAATACCCTTGGACCTGTTTAGAACACTTGGATGGAACGGTGACATGCTCAACAGTTTGTGGGGATTTTCTCGTCTCCTTACTGTCCGTCCTTCAGCGTTTCTCCTTCTTCTCTCTCAAAGCAACAGAGTGACAGGAGCTGGATCACATCAGGTACCATGCAGCCAATCCAGCTAAAGCAGCAAACCAAGTGGCGAACAGGACTTGTCCTGTTGGGTGTCGCAGTACTGCCATGGCAAGCTGACATGCGGCTGTTGTTCCACCAGAAGCAGCTGTGACACAAAGTGGAGAAGGAAATTGAATAAGATCTTTACAACAGCTTCATAAAGCAACTGGTACAGCAAGAGAGGTGAGATCATACCCATTTTGGCTGCATAGTAGGGACATTTGCTGATGTCTCCATCCATTGCTCCATGGACAGGCATGCCAGCATCTAAAACATCCTCTTTGATGGTTTTGCCAATCTCTTCCAACTCTTCAAACACCTACCAGCAAGAACAATGTCAAACTTGTAGCGTACATGCAGCTATACAAGAGGGAAACACTGTGGATGTTCCTTGGGAAGTATGTAGTACAGAGCACTACCATCAGCAAACCAACTTGCTCACAAAAACAGTATGTCTGTGCTGATGCAAGGACTGCGATGTGTTCACCTAAAACGCATGATGGTCATGAGGTTCCTTTTCGAGAGGCCTTAAATATGAACAGCACACAAGCATGAGCCAATTAATTGTGCAGATCTTCAGTCAGCCTGGGCCGCGTTATTAATGGCAACAAGATAATTGTTCAACTTAATATCAATAGTTCAAATGAATTAAGTGCATAACAAATACACCCGAAACATGCTCCTTCCCTCACTCATAAGCAGCTTATCATGTCCTGTGATAATGGGACAGTTATGTGACATTCAACAGGTGGTTACTCCAGCTGGACAATCAATGGAACACAAAAACAGAAACACTTCAGTAGACGACTCTAGGCTTCCCTCTCTCTGGGCACATTAGCCAGCGCTGACTAGGGGACCCCAAGGTATTCCTAGACCAGCGCTCGCTATGCTGGCGTTTACCTCGTGGCCCCCTCCAAACTGGACCAGGCTAAAAAAATTCCAGGAGGCTTCCTTACTAGATTCCTAAACCCCTTCAACTGGTTCCTTCCCACGAATAGGAGCAGCAGCTGGAGTCCTTCGTGGATGACTGTGAGGAAGATGCCAGCCAACCTCCTGACAAAACTCATTATAGCAGCTTACACCCACTCAAATATAAGCAGCGCTGACCCCCGTGATATAATTATTGTTTTCTCCATTTCCACTGACCCATCTTCTTCCTCTTTTTCCTGCCTCTTACCTCCATGTTGAAATGGAAGGCCTTGACAGCCTCATCCACCAGCCTCTTCTTCGTCTCCATGTCTAGTTCTAACTCATTCATCCGGCTGCGGTACAACTGCTTGAAAGCTTTGGCACTATGGATGGCATCAAACTGGTAGAATTCAAGGCCCTCTCCTGTTTGAGGAAGCTTCAAAGCTCTCTGCGCCACCTTCTTCAACACCTGGCCCCCGGATAGGTCACCCATGTAGCGAGTGTACGCATGGGCCACCAGCAGCACTGGGTCCTCCTGTCCTACTTGGTGAATACGGTCCACGTAGTGTTGTGTGGCTTGGGAACAGCTGATCTGGCTTTGCCATTCAGGGCCATAAAAGTACTCAAGGTCACGGGCCAGGGCCTCATGGCGGTGCAGCTCTGAAGGAAAATAAAGAGGGGCAAAATGGCAATGGTCCTTGTTCCGTTCTATCTCCTCTTCCATAGCGGTGTAAGTATAGTAGAGCGCTACGGCACCAAGCTGTGAAAGCAAAAAGAAAATGTGTCATGTACCTTTGTTTGGCTCTTTTGTTTTACATTTTTTGCATCTCTTTTAACCTAATTGATTTATTACTTTTGTTAACTCAGCTTCTTATGTCAAAGAGCTTATAATGTCACCAATCTCTTGGTCTGTCTGTTAGTAAAATTTTGCAAAAACTTAAGAGACACGCTTTCCAAACTTGGAGGTTTTAGCAGTGGGCAAAGAAGAAACCATTCAAATTTTAGTCAAACCTGTTTTGCACAGTGAAACCATTAAAAAAACTGGGGGTTTTTTTGTATATTTTACATTGTTTTTGGCAGATGGCTGCACTTTCAAACACTGTTCTGTAGTTGTTTCTTGTCATCTCATGGAAAAGTTTGACAAGCCTCATCATGTAGTTATTGGACATTATTACGATGCGTTAATTGCAAGCTGAGGTTGACGGTCATTTAGAGCTGTCATTCATGACTGATGAAGGAAAAAAAAAAAGATACCACTGCTGTAGACTGACCTTGAAGAGTTCTTTGCGGATGCGTCCTCTAAGGAAATCCTTTACAAACTGGGTGTTTTCTGCTTTTTCATGAACATCTTTGGTCCCTGCAGCCAGCACCTCAGACAGATCATCAGGACTAGGGGGTGAGTTGGGGGGGGGGGGGGCGTCAATAAATGTATGTATCTATATATGTATATCTATTTTTTTTTTCAATATTATTCCACACTTCCCCCGTCTAAAGATAATGACGTTCCAACGTGAGTGATTTACCTGAGGGTGTCATCTTTCTCCTCATACACAGGACCATCTCCATTGGACACACTCTCTTTTGTCGCCATCTTTTCTACTGTTGTTGGTGGGTCTGCCAGTCACTGCACCCTAAAAATCAATGAAAGATTGTGTTATTGTCACATTACCGCCTTCACACATGGTGGCGTTCACATTGCAAGGCTAAATCATAGACTAAAATCATGTTACATTATCATGAGCAACCCTTATTCGTTGGGCTTCGTTTCTGTAACTCTGGCTTTGAGTGGTGCTGTCTAAAGATATCTCTTGGAGCAGCATTGCACAACTGTTTTTCAGAACAAACAAGGGGGGCAGTGTCAGGATGCAGTAACTGCTGCTTTTATTAAGGTCCGTTGAACCTCAAATAGGAACACAATAACAGAGCATACATCATGGCATTGTTATATTAATTAAAATGTGTAAAACCAGGATGACGCCGAAAACACTATCAAAAGTTATTAAGAAAATACAAATGAAAAGAAGGATGTTAAAGGGTTCTATGTACATATCTAGCACAGTTTCAACTAGGAATCAACAGATTATTATCTTAAATATTCATAATTTTTATATCATTGCTGTGGGCATACTTTTAGTCACCAGACAATTAGACTCTATCAATGATTTCGATTTAGCTTTTTTCCTCCTCTTCAGTTCAGTTAAAGAATGCCGGGAAAGGAATGTGTTTTCTTTTCTGATTATTTCTATTATCATTTTCACAGATTATTCAAAGACAGCCTTGTGATGGAGTTTGGATGCAGCTTTCAATTTTGGAAGGGAGACATTTTGAGAGAAATTCTTACAATAACCGCAACTGAATATTTGCAACAATTATCAGTTGTCACCGTCCTTTATTCATTAATAAACTTCTATCAGCCCTGAAACAACAATATCAGCCCATCCCTGGTCTCAGACACCTCAAAATTCGGATCCCTTCCCTTTTATTTTTGAGATTACATTAACATTTATGGTTATAAATCACACAAAGTGCAATAAAAACTTACCAATGAGCCAGCAGAGGTCTTATAACAATAAAGGCTAATCCTTTTTTTCCCCTGTTGTCCCTGAGGTGAAGATGATGATGGCCAAAGGGAAAATATCGTCTTCCAGTTGACTCTGCTGTTTGACCTTGTTTGTACTGGAAGTGAGACAAGACAACGTCAAAGCTATTAAATCGGGCTCCAGGTCGCGGCTGCTTTGATTTATACAAGAGGAGCTAGTTAAAATTCAATCTAGGCTTAACCACACGAACACTGTTAAACAAAAAGCAGCACATTAAACACAGCACAGGCCTTCTGGTGTTTACCAGGAGTCGCAAGCTAAGAAATAACGTCACATTCCGCTAACGTTAGCTGTTCGTGTTGCGGAGTGAACCCAAGTCTCTGAAAATTTATTCTACTCAAGTTTAGCATAAATTATAAGCTCTTTTATAAAGACACAATTAAAGCACTCAACTGTTGTCGAACACGATGACGTTATTCAACTTGCACTCGAACAACAGCTAACTTTTCGAGATGACGCTAGCGAGCCTATAGCTAACAAGCCTTTCAACAAGCTAGCAAACTGATATAAGGTCTGACCGACAAGGTGGCATTACATAGCCCAGTCGGCACGACTATTCACGTTGAGTTGAGTGTTGACATTCATACAACCGAAGGCTCTGGTATCGCAATCACTTTGCAACAACAAACATTAGCCTCACCACTATGCGTCGTCCCCGGTAACTCACGTCCAGGGCGCCTGTCCAACTCCGCCCCCAGCCAGTTGCGAGCGGTCAGGTGTCTCAACACAGGAAGTGCTGAGGAGACAAATTCACTTGAGGAAAGTGCAAAGTTCACTAAGCAATGTGTGGTTGTGGCACCATACACAGTCCCACTCCGTGTATTACTCATTTGTGAAGACAAGAGGATTCCCAGTGAATTGTAGTGATTTATTCAAATTTTAAAGATACCTTGTTGAGAAGACTTTAGCAGTTATCTTGTCCCCGACAGGTCATGATACCAAGTGTAGTTCACTTAAAAAAAAAGGCTGCATTGGTGTGTTCTTGTGTGATATTTGTAATACTGAATAGAATGTCATCAATCACAACAAATCAGACGATTGTTTTCCAAGTAATAGTTTCACATCTTTATTTCATTTTTAAAAAGTCGTTCATTTGAACCATTTTGCGGTTGATTTACATTTTTATTTGCAGTTTATATAGTACATCTTATTACATATGTATGACCGCCATAGAAAAATCTTCACCATTCCCCATATGTCTGAGTTTACTATTAAACAAAATAGCATTTAGCATAGAAAAACTCAGCTCACATTTCATTGTCATTGCATGTAATCCCAATAAAATCATCCTGATTCTGAAGTCTCAAATGGTTTACCGGTTCTGGTACTGGGGAAGCCTGGCCTAGAAATCCAGACTGCCCCTAGCAGTAGCAAATTTAACTAGCTGCCAGGTCAGAGCGATAATGATAGCACGCCCATCACGGTCGGAGTGAGAATCTGACTCATCTTCATCACTTCCAGCTACACTGCCATCTATATGATCATTTTCCAAGTGTACATGGGAAGCTGGTGGTGTACCTAATTGCAGTGTTGTACCTGGATACGTTCATATTTGTGGCTAATGTGAACTGAACTTAGGCTACTGTATTATTGCCTGATGAACGTTAAAAAAAACCCACCCTATCTGGCAACACCAGCCACCAGCACCGCCGCAAGAGTCAACCAAAGAAAAAGCAGCGCGGAGGAGGCGGCAGCAGCATGTAGCCAACAGCCAAGACAAAACTTGACTTGACAAGGCAGCAAAGATGCGTCATATGATCATTTAAATGAGTTTTATGACAAGGTCAATAAGGATGGGGGAAAAAAATCTTACATTTCTGTGCAAACAGCACAAATAGGGACAGTCAAAAAAAAGAACTGAACTAGTTCATTTTTGGAACTGTGAAATTAGTTCAAAATTTTGAATACTGAACTTAACTAGTCCTTTCCAAACACTGTCTAATTAGGAAACGTGAAATTGTGAATGGTGGTTCCCTATTCACACAGGGGTATCATTTTTTACTTGATTATGCAGAGTTTACTGATATTTCTTAAGGATATCTTTCTCTATGTCCCTTACAGTTCTGATGACTAAGTCCTTTGGCCCAATAAGAAGCCATCAGAGAGGCTAGACAGAGAGGTGGTGCTGCGATAATTATATCCGCACAAAGGGAATTGATCCCGGTATACATACACCAGCAAGCGATTAGCTCCATGCCGCTAGCTTTCTTAGCTCACCATTATAAATAAACTAACTGTCTCATCGTGGTGCTGGTTACACTTTTTTTTTTGTCCAGGTGTTAGCTGGACAACTGTCGAAACAATAGCCAATGAACGTACTCCAGAGAGAACATTGGTACTGTAGGTACATCTGCGATGTTTATGTGCCCCGAACTGAATGCACTGCCCATGTTTTACTGTGAGCCAGTATTTTTATGGCATGAGGCTCAGGAAAAATACTAGTAAATACTGCTGCTTTTTGCCAGAGGGGCTGCCAAAATCAACAAATACAAAAGGCACCTTCTTTCTAAACCAGAGCATCATTTCATCCACTTGTCCAGTCATTTTTTGTTTTATTTTGTTTTGTTTATTTACTTCTTGCAAAAATGAACCTTTCTACCACAGGTGTGCATCACTGTTTTCTAGATCAGAAGGGATGATGAAACATCTTCTTACTTTTGTCAATGTCACATATAAGGATGATGGTTTGGAGGGTTGGGTGGCACGACATGCAACTGGGGACTAGGCTAATTGGATATTCTAAATTGACCGTAGGTGTGAATGGTTGTCTGTCTATATAGATGTTGGCCCTGCGATGGACTGATGACCTGTCCAGGGTGAACCCTGCCTCTCGCCCGTAGATGCTGGGATAGGCTCCAGCCCGCCCGCGACCCTTACTAGTAAGGAATAAGCGGAAGATGACGATGGATGGATGGATATATAAATATAGAGAGAGAGAGAGAGAGAGAGAGAGAGAGAGAGAGAGAGAGAGAGAGAGAGAGAGAGAGATAGGTATATAGAGATATAGATAAAGATACTGTATAGTATTCGGACTGTCTGTCAGATTTTTTTCTATATGTTGTACCCGCAGCAGGTCCATGGGTTTTTTTTCAAGAAATCAACACAATAATTGCCAGCAGCAAACTTGTCAAGTATCTGAATGGCTTCTTTGATAAGCAATCCCAAATTTGTTGTCATATTTCTACCTACAGTAAGATGATAAAGAATGATAAATGCAGTTAAATTCTCTCTGCTAGCAGAGGAACAAAAAGTGAATCTAACTGTCATCACTCATGAAAAACACACGGAAAAAATGCTTGATTTTGTTCGTAAAAACAATAAATGTACTAACTAAAACAAATGTACCCTTTATTTTCTTTGGTAACCGGCAATTGTATAACTGGATAATGCCTCTATGACATTCACTCCTGATAACGGACAACATGTCTGGCATTATGGCACCCATATTGAACAATGTAATTGCCGTGTTATTCCTCTAATGTCATGGCATCGCCCAGGCTACTGCTCTCCTTCAGTTAGCGTGTTGGTTCATGTGGGATAGTCAGAGGTGATTCTCCAGTCTGTGGGGGCCCCAAGCAAGTAGCAAGTAAATGTCCAGTGAATGTTAGCTTTGTTGCTAAGTTAAGCACAACATAAGGTGACTGCGCATGACTGTGGTTCACTAGAAAAGGTGTGTCGAAACTCTTGTGAACCCAGATCCCCTGTTTATAAGGGCATACCATACATGTTCTGTTTGTACAACAGGCGCAGGCAAAATCACGTACTCCATCATTTAATCTCTATGGACGAATTCTTGCTTGGCTTCTACCACCGGCAAGCGCGCTGACACCAGCTCTCCGGGCCCCCCTAGCAGCTCAGGGCCCCAAGCAGTCACCTGCCTTGCCTCTTGACAAGCTGCACCCGGGGATGGTGGTGTTACAGGGATGGAGGGGAGATGATAGGTATGCTGCATTGTCTTTTTTTGTGTGGCCTCAGTTTGGCTGAGTACAAGTTTGGCTGAATAAATACCAGTTTACAGTGGGTAAGAATTTAATATATAATGTTCGATGAAGATGACGTTGGGGGCTAACGTTAGCCTAATTGGTAAACTTAGCTAATCAATAGTCACCACTACACTCATAGACTGAGCCATCCAACATTAATTTAAAAAATCGCTGTCTGACACACTGTGGTCCATTCTGTGCCTCTGCTGTCCTTCTGATCTTTCTTTGTATTTATGATCGCCAGATTTCTTCTTAGCAAGATGCTGCCGAGACATGACGCTGGCTGCACGTCGCCAGCCCAGTCTGTCCGCTCTGGTACCTGCAGCACAGTTTTCTGTTTGGGCAGGCAGGACCAAACCATTCCATGTAGAGGGGGGAAGAACAGAGGCTCTCTTGGTGTTTAATTTGTTAAAAGAAGTTCGAAAATAGTTTAATTTGTACTTTGAGATAAAATACTATATTTAATACCAGAGCAATAAAAAGATTGTTTAAAAGATGGCCTATATTTTTAATCAGATTTATTCTTATTTACAGCCTGTAATTTAGGTCTCTTGAGCACAATAAAGTGTTTCCTGTAGTTGAGGCTACATTAAGGACTGAGCCACTGACTGTAGTACTTTTGTAAGCTTGATTTTGATCACTCCTGTAATAAGACACCACAAAACCTTGGAATAAATGTATTGCTATTTTTCTTGTCTTGTGGAAATTTATTTCCTGCTCATTTGAATGTGCACAAGTCAAGTTAACCATCATAGAGGTTCAACTTCCTAAAAAAAAATCCCATTAACTTTCAACAACAACAAAAAAAAATGCCAAAATTGAATGGTCATATGCCAGGAGTCCCAAGGCAAGGAAAGACTAACTTCCCAGATAGCAAAAACTGATTGAATCAGCATTGAGATATTGTCATACTGAAGCCTATCCCAGCTGACTTCAGGGGAGAGGTGGGGTTCACCCTGGACATGTCATCAGTCTGTGGCAGGGCCAACACTTACAGACAAACGACCATCCACACTCACAGGTAGAGTCATACTGTACTCTATTGCTCTAACACCATGCATTCATTTTTAAACTGCTGTTATGATCTACCCAGAGTAAATCTACTGTGATTAACCAGCCATGAATAGAAACTGAGAGAATTCAATTGAGGAGTTCTTGATTTAAAAACAAACAAATAAAAAAAAAAACTATAAAACTACAATTTCCCCTTTGGAGTTTGTCATTAAAAATAAGAAAGGCAAGATCATAATTTAGTGAATAACAAATAGACTGAAGGAATGAGGTTTCGTGAAGAAACATTTGAATTAGAATGGATACAGTACAAAATCATAGTGCAAAAACTATAGTGTAAGTACAATAAAGGTCTGTAGTGACAGTTGTTTACAGCAGAATTATACCTTGATGACCACAGCTACCTCTTTGGACCAAAAAAGTTTTTTTTTTTTTTTTTTACACTTTATTCTAGGCTAATCTGCCAATTACAGACCATGGGTTTTGTAATGATTGTGCAAGTGTTTGTGTGCCAATGATTCATGCATGATGTTTTGGAATTATGCATGAGATGGTTGTTGTTTATGTCCTGGAGCTCTTTTGACCATCAGTGTATTATTGTGTACACAGAATATCTAAAAATTTGCGTGTGTGTTACTGTTGGTGGCCGATATTTGCCTGGCAGCCGAATACAGTGTCAGATGCTTTGTTGGCAGGGCAGCTGAGTACCCCCCCCCCCCCCTTGCTACTGAGCCACAGGAGGTTTGAGGGGGAAAGATGAGCTAATAAGATGATTCATTCCCCTGCAGTGGGGCCAGCAAGCTGTTGACATTACATGAAATTACTTTGGTGGGGGCATCTGTGCCACTGCTGTAGTTCCATAAGAAAGACAGAAGATTTTAAAGGGATATTTTGTATATATTTGAGTGGAGTCTTATGAGGTGGTCATCCGCACTACGGGTCTTACCATCTGTAGATGAGTCAGTGGGTCCTCTGTCCTGCAAGCGTGGGGCAGAGGCAGCTTTGTATCACAGCACTGCATATTGATCCAACAAATAAACTCCCACCTTAAAAAAAAAAGATATCTGCATACATGCTTTATTTGTAACATTGGCGCTATTTTGCGTTTACTATCAGACAGGCCTTAGAACCACTTACATGTATCAGAAGTATCTCTGTAGATGAGAACCTCAGAAAACATCGATCAAGTTCAACTACTTTGGACTCTACATATTTTAAAAGCAGTAAACTGCTGTTTCTGCATGAATCTCCATCAACATTATTGTAAAAGTGGTGTGGTTCTTTACTTTCTATTTTCACATCCAGCAGAATGGGGTTAAAAAAAACTTGTTGGGCTGCAAAACAAATTATATACTGGAAGAAAATGTACAGCTGTAGTTAATGACCTTAATTACAGTTACTAAACACTGCGCTAGTGAATCAGTGTACACAATAACAGGGTTCTGGCACGCGTAAATGGGATGCATCTATTATCGATGCTACAAATGCTCAAACAATACAGCTTGCTTTAGTGTTAGGGTGTGCTCATTTAATAAGCAGAGCTCTGTTCATTTATTAAACATTACTGGATGTGTGTTGTCACATGTAATAGCTTATCCCCTTGAGGGACATTGGGAGGGTGGTGTGAAGCACTCAGTATCATTCAGAGTATCAAGCACTGATTTCCCTGTGATAAAACTGTATATCAACAATAAATGAGCCAACAGTAGATCATTCACAGAGTCGCTAATAGCACTTATCTAATACAGATTACTTGAGATCATAATTTAAAAGATTATTGTTGATAGTACTGGTCAACTTGTCTATTATTTAGTCCATAGTCAGGTGGCAGAGTGTTCATCAAAAATGTAAAGAGTCCACGAAAACCTTGGTTCGACTCAGGAGAGAAGGCTCTTTGCGTCGGTGCATGGGATGCTCAATGAAACGGCGCCCGTGGCACTTCTCGCGAGATCACGTGGTTGTGAAGCTGGGGCTCACAAACTTGTGTTTATGTAAAGTTTATTCGATTAAAAGTAAGGTATTTATTAGCTAATAAACGCTATAAATGCATTCAAGAGGTGATTATTGAGCATTGCTCCGCGGTGACATCTATCTTAGTAAGTTAACGTAAATGTTACTTCCGCATCCGTCAAGTTTTCATTCCGCGGGTTAGCAGCAAAAGCGAGCGATAAACCGTAATTTTTTCATGAAGAGGTGTAACTGAGCAGAATGTGAGTCTGCTCACCCCGTCGTTAATTTTGTTTTAAACTAATGGTTTGGCAAGTTGTTTACTGATTAGTTGTTACGGCACGGTGAGAAATCCAGGTGCAAGCATGTCACTGTTGTCCTCGGTGGAAGAAGCTATCAAGAGATGCAAAGACGAACAGGCCAGGATCAACGACTGCATTCAAGTCTACAGAGAAATCCTAAAGACCTTGTAAGTACTGGATGTTTTAACTCACTCCTTTTAACTTTGTGTCCTCTATGTAAAACACCCATTTTACGTAGGAGTTTAGTACTGCCTTAAGTCGGCTAATATGCTCTCTCGTAAATTTTTGCCATGTCAAGTATTAAAGATGCCTGTTGTCTGCAAAATTAATAACATATCGTGTCTTAATTTCATTGTCATTTCAATGGGATTGGATTGAATAACTTAGCCAGCTGTAATTCTGGTGTTCACCCGGCGCTGTGGCTTAGTTGGTTAAAGCGCCTGTCTAGTAAACAGGAGATCCTGGGTTCGAATCCCAGCAGTGCCTTTTGAAGCACTCACCATTGACTCTCTGCAGACAAAGGTTAGCTTTCTGTTAACATATATAAAAATTAAAGATGTATTGTGAAAAACTGGAAACATCCACAATATAAAATTGTTTGTCAGTCTTTCCTCAGGTCACAGTATATTACAGTGCCACACTCGTTCGATCGTTCTTGTCGACATTACACAGTATTATTTACAAGATGCCACCCTGTGTGCGCAGGATAATTCACATCTTTATCACAGAAGACAAATTTAATGAATCCATAAAAGAAATATTGCACTTATTATGTGTTCATGCTATTGACTCAGTATTAACACTTATATTGGTACCTGAAAGTATCAGCAACAAAAATTTACTATATTAAAATGGCTGTCCTGACTTTATTTATGAATCTCTGAATCTTGAAAAGTTTGAAAATCTCCCCCCACAACTCGTGTATCTTTTTGCCATCTTTAATCAAGTCATGTAGGCTTGTCTACCTGATGTGCTTCAATAACTAATATTCTTTTACCTCTATTCACTGTGAGCCTCCCTTGAAACTATCTGGAGCGCCACCTTCAGGAGGCCCATCTCATACTTTGAAACCATCTTGCCTAAAATCTGGGTTGTGTAAATAAAATGTCTTGACTAAGTTGGCTTCTCATGCAATCTTCTCCCACAGAACATCACCACCTAAGACAGCCCTCATACAGTCAGAGTTAGCAGAAGATGCTGCTACAGGTAATTTAAAAATATTTTTAAATTTATTACAGAAAGCCCATGTTTAACAAATCCTTATTATGCATTTTATTCTGTTTTTTTGCTTACATGCACTTTTAATCCCCCTGCTGTTAAAATCAAACCCAGGGAAGAATAAAATATAATATATGAATTCAATTATTTACAAACTTAACTGCAGCCGTATGTTTGCATGGTTGTGTGTTCACATGCAGATACCTCACCAGGAGAGACAGACGATATGAAATTGCTTGAGCAAACCCTGGAGAAAGCCCTTCAGATCCGCACCGGCACAGGGCTTTCCAATAAAGACCCCGACAGAAACAAAACATCAGGATCACGAAAGGAAGCTGCCGCCTCAGTTTTTTCATCCAAGGAGGTTACGCAGCCGTCTGCACCATTTAAAGGAAATCACATCACCACCAAATCAAAAGCCAGACAAGGGTACAAAACGCCTGGAGCATCTGTGTCCTCCAGAGGGGATTCAAGGTCTTCAGCTAGCTCCAATCCCGGACAGTGCAAAAGAACAATAAGTAGACACATAATCCAGAGCCGCACTGTCACATCAACAGGAATTAGGCATCGACAGGCAGTAAAGAAATCACAGCACGCTGTCTTAACGTCTGACACACACGACCATTCAGACACCTCAAACAAGACTGCTGGAAGTAGCGTGCTGAGAGGCGAGAACCTGGGCAAAGCTTCAGTAAGAACCACGCCGCCTTCAAACAACATGCTGCCTGTTTCGCACACAGATGACACCGCAGCACACAGTTTGCCTCAACAGAATGGGTATGTTTCATGTTCTCTAGTATGTGCTATGAAGACATTTCACCTCTCACCCAAAAAGGCTTCTTTAGAGCTGAACTCATCAGTCGTCTAACCTGCACGTCAGGGGCTTTCACACCCACCTCGTTCAGTTCAGATAACTCAAACTTTGGTCCATTTTCTACCTTAATGCTGTTTCTTTTGGGCAGGTGTGAATAAAGCAGTCATACTTGGGTGTTCACACCAGCTGTTCCATAGCACAAGGGGGACTAATACATTATGACGCAGCTGGTTTTTATGTTTTGTTTTTGGTGTAAATTCCAGTTGCAACCAGATATAGTGTGTGTTTTGCAAGAGAGCATCCAAATGTTCGGCTCAAAGAAAAAAGTAGAAGATAAGAACAGAAAAATAGTGGAAACACGCACTCGTCCTGAACACCGAACTTTCCTTGGCGAATTAGCTTCCAGGTGCATTACTGCCACCTAACATGGTTTGTAGTGGTGCGTTTTGGGTGGTTTTGATTTTCAAATTGAAAACACACCAAACCGAGGGTAACTTAATGGACTTAAGTGTGTCAGACCAAAGTAAATGAAACACCCGGAGAGGACCTTTTGTTACATAGTTTGCGTTTTTCTGTTCTTATAATCCTCACCACCATGGCTTCTTGACAGAATACCTTATGAGCAGGCGGCAGAATGGAAATCCCTGAAGATCCTGCAAAACAGGTGGCCACATTCAGTCTGTTGATTTATGTCAGAATAAAATACGTCATCCCACACTTCTGATGCTTCCTCTTCTCCTGAATTTCTAGGTTGTGGGACAAAGTCATGGCTGTCCAAAGGAAACCTGTGTCTGGGAGGAGTCACTTCATGGAGAGAATGAGGGCTATGGTATCCTCCCTCTTTCTAGCAAATTTTGTCAAAATGTGCTCTAGACACACTTTCCATGTGTCCTGCTGGGAAATACCCTCTAGTTTCTCAAGTAAATTCCACAGCTATTGATTTCCATTGCCCAGATGTAGGAAAAAGATGTGTTTCTGAACACGTTTTTTTTTTTCCCCTTCAGGTAGTCTGGATATTTAAAGTGTTGACATTATCTTCTTTTTCTGACTCCTGCAGTTCCCCGAGGATTTGCCACGCGGTAGCCCTGATCAGACCAGGAGTCTGGTGGACAGGCTGATTCGCCAAGGCCATGACCTCACCCATCAATGCCAGTCAAAGGAGCCTCTGGCCCAACAGACTCTGGAACGAGGTACTGAGCCAGACAAAATCCTCAACTGAATTCTTTTTTGAGAGAGACAGAGCAGAGTTGGTAGGAAGTGACACTGAGAGCTGTTTAGACTGATACTTAAGTGTTAAGCTATTTCTCTCCCAGTTATGCATTACCATTTTTTCAAATGGGAGGCAAATGTACTCGGTGTAATTCTGTTAAAGTAGAACACCAACATTTTGTGCATTATGCTTATTTGGCATCCTCCCCAGAACCAGACAAAAACATGGAGGCCATATTTTCCTTTGTGTATGCAGTAGGCAGCTGACACCTCCAGAGCCCAACTGATGGTGTGTTAGCTTAGCACAGTTAAATGTAGTGGATGGGCAGGTTAGCATACAGTACCTCCATTAATAGCCCAAAGTGGTCTTCGCCTGCGTTTATATTACCTGGTTGTACATAACTTGAAGTAACGATTTCAGCATCTCAACACAGCACCTCAGAAGCACCATCGCAACTTCGGCCATGACAGCAAAACCTTTGTTGATGACTAGAGGAGCAACTGCTGTTAATAATCATGGCTGACTTTATAAGTGAGGATGAGGATGATTGCCTCTGGACAAACCAAGATCCTGAACCTGATTTATTTGAACCACAAATCACTGAAGTGGAACTCCAGGTTTTGAAAGCTGAGTGGGCAAGACAGTGCTATGTAAACACTCCCCATTCACTACCATTCATTGTGCTAAGCTAACTAGCAGTCAGCTTGTCTCTGAGGGCCTCAGCTCAGAGGAGAGATGGGCACCTATCTTCTTTTCTGGCTCTGTGGAGGACAGCAAGTTTGTGCATTTCGCAAAAGATTGACACATTCCTTTAAACACCTCCACATTCTTCAGTTGTTATTCTGCTAATGTCTCTCAATGTAGTGGTTAAGAAATAGAAGTATGATTTTTGTTTGACTCTTAAAGGGTTGCAGATGACCGCTGCAGATCTCCGGAATATTGCAGACCAAGTGAAACACGGTAGGTAAACATATTTTTAAGTTAATTAGATTTTAACTCAGGTTTTTATGAGGCTGGTTATGAATAGGAAAATATTTGGATTTTTTATTCCACAGCAGGAAGGATTACCAGGGCCAGACGTCTGTATAATAACAGGGAGACTGGTTCCTGTGACCCTGTGTTTGACTCTGAATACCCAGCTGTGTTTGAACTCACTCACTACCTCCAATATGTAACACAGTATAATTTCCATTACCTCCAGTGATACAATTCATAATGAGACTGATTGCCCAGAGATTTTCCATTCGCACCACGCAGATTTTCCATTTGCACCTTCACAGTGGGAGTTTTCCTTGTCTTGATCAACTTTAGTTCCTGAGCAGTTCAAATACTTCACTAAAGTCACTGTGAAAGACAAGTTTTCAGTTATTTGTAGCTCTCTGTTCACCCTACACTCCTTCATTTGCTGCCATCCACAAGTAAGTACCCTTTTTTCTGAGGCTTTTATTTTCCAGGAAACCATTTACTGCACTTAAATAGAAATAGCAATTTATTACAAATGATTGTGATGACTCCATCCTGCTAATGAGCTAATGCAGCCTGTGCATCTTGGCGTATGGAAAATGAAAACAGAGCTGCAGTGAAACCTCAGTGCAGGATCAGTTCTTTCCTTGGCCTCGATAGATCTCCCTCCCTGTGACGGTGAAGTTTTTAAGCTGTCTAACGTGGCTAGGCATGGACGTAGCTATTTAAAGCTGAGGCAACAGAGCAGAAAAACGTTTTAGGGTACGGTTGCACACGCTCTAAAAATAACCTTATTTTCCATCAGAGTGGGAAGTATGGGATCGATGGAGGCCAGAGGGAGGCTGTCTCTCCCCTGCTGAAGCCTATGATGAGGTGGAGGATGGGTTGATCGCACCCCTACCCCTGACTATAACCTACACAAGAGAGGCGGAGCTTAGAGAGCTGGAGAAGCTGAGGATGAGGGTTGCACTGCTGCAACAGGAGATTTACCTGGAACAGGTGAGATCTGCGCTCTTGAAACACACTCGACAGCCATTGTGTGTTATGAAAGATGTACTGACTGTATTTTCTCGTTTACGACAGGCTCTGTCGGAGCTCCTTTGCCCTCAGCTCGCCTCCATTGTACCTGGATGTACCAACCCCAGTGTGCTGAGAGACCTGTACTCGCTGCTAGGAGAAGGAGGGCAGCGTTTTCCCGCCATAGTCCTGGATTCTGAGCCCGACTGACAACTGAGCATTCGCCCCTTTTTACACTGCATTTTTGATGTTGGAACACCATGCTGCTGTTACACATCGCCATCTGGAAAAAAGTCTGTGAATGTTGACTGAGAAAAGATGGTTTCACCACCGAAAGGACCACCGAGTCAAAGGCACTGGCAGAATGGCAGAACAGCTCATTCAATACACAGATGCAGTTGAGATTACACGCCGCACCTCTGGTGTGTTATGCCATAACGCTGAGTAAGATCACTAGCAGGGGCGACATTACGTCAGCTTTAATTTAAACAAGCACAAGCAAGGTAGTCCCACTTAGTTCACCCTCTGGTAATGAGCGAGTGAGAGAGACAACATATAAGAAACAACTTTGTGAATTAAAAAAATGACAGCTGTAAATGAAGTTTGAAAATCTCTGTAGAGGACTGTGCTGTCATACTACTGTCTGATGATGAAAAAAATCTGCGTGATAAGAAAAAAACAACTAGGATGTTGACTCTTGGGTGTGTCTGATTTTTATGGTTACAAAATGTTGAAGAACATTTAAATAAAAAAAAAGCACTTCAGACTGCAGCTCTGACTTCGCCAGCAGGTGGCACTCTACTCACAACAGTACAGTCACGACAGGATACCAGATTTAAAAAATAAACTAGCTTCATTAATTATTGGCAAGCTGTTGCATTAAGGTCAATCAATAAAGCATCAGTTGGATAACTCTGTGACCTTGTGTGACGCTTGGCAATAAGACGTTCTCACACGTTGCTAGCAAATAATTGTTGGTAATCAGTGTGCTGCATGGCTTTTGGACTGCTGATCAATGGAGTTAAGTGACGTGAAGGTACAAAAGAGGTGTTTCATCTTAATTTAATCCTGTTTCTCCACTGAAAACCCCGTCCTCCATGTGCTCCTGTTATTGTCAGGAGAAACCTTTACCCAGGGTTGCTTTTACCTGTTTGCATACGACTCATACACTTCTAGTCATAAGGTTTGACTGACATGTTCAGCTTTTATAATGTGGTGACATAAATCACACATATGGAGCTGAATACTAAGTATCTGCGATGATTTTACCCGCCACAAATGTGACGTGAGGGAGCATAAGCAAGTCCTTGGGGAGGATTTGAAAGCTTTAGCCCGCAGATGATGTGTGGAAGGCATGGGCCGTGCCAGACTGGGCAACAGGTGGCGCTGGGTTCACGCAGCAGGCCGTGGGTGTTTGAGCCCTGCTGTACAAATCAACATGTACACACTAACACGGAGACATACACACCCAAAGCAGGCTGAGTCACAAAGATGAGACACTTAGGAGCCTACTTTCTGTATGTCAAGCTGAAAATGCCAACATTTCGTTGGGGAGGGGAAATAAGGACTGGAGTAGGCAGCTGACTCCTTCAGCTTCACGTTTGCTTTTAAGTGAATTCAAATCAACATGAGCGTAGTCAGTCGAGCTGCTCGGGTGAGAAATTCACTTATGTATAGTCACAAGACATGCATTTCAAGATTAGACGTGTCTCCTCTCATTGATGGCAGCCAAATTATCTGTATGAGACTCCAGCAATGTGCTTGCAGGGCTTCTGGTCCACCCATACAATCTTGCACCAGTGTGTGTGAAAGAAGTAATGGAGGAGGTGGGGAAGCATCCTTAAGAACACGTCAACACTACACACAGGTCCCAGTGGGAGTGACGCCTACGCAACTCAGCCTTCCTCTGACCTGCATCCATCAGCTGCTGCTTGTATCTGGCTGTCACCACCAAAGCTCCTCCGCTCCCACCGGCATGGCCCGGCCCTGCCCAGGTTACCAATATCTCATGCCCTTTTTTGTCCCAATTATCTCACACCTTTTTTTTTTATCCTTCCTTTTGTTGGTGAAAGCAGTTTTTATTTTCCATGGAAGAATCTTCTTTTTCTTTCCCATGCCAGTATTGCTGTATGTCACACATTCTCCTACACAGAAAGACAGAACTGAATAAATACACATTCCCTCCCACTTATTCGCTTTCCACCCTGCGCAGTGTTTTTTCAGTTCACCTCCACAAACACAAATCCACAGAAACAGAACAACGCTACCAGGAATTCCTCCTTCACATGCCCGTTTCTCTTAAATACCTCTTTTCTCTAGCAGTACTGACCCTTAAAAAAAAAAAAAAAAACAGTCCTCAGTTCCCCTCTTTGACACCACTTCAGCTCATCGACAGCTTAGTCGGTGCACTCATCAGTTTGGCTGTGTTAGGTTTTAATGATTTAATTTCCCCAAACTGTTCAGCTAGTCTAAGCCGGTTGTTGTTGTTTTTTTTCTGTCAAGTAAAAAACAGTGTCTTAAAGGATCAGCTGTACCACGCTAATGGAAGCATGTTTGGCATTTATATGAGAATATTAGGTAGCCGATAATCTGATAATGTGAGCCCTGTGGGGATTGAAGGGCAGGAATCCCTTGATTTAATTATGAGGAGAAAACTTTCTTATTAGCCAAAGTCATGCCGCTGTTTATAGTAGTTATTCTTCACCCACGGTTAATTTTAGTCCGATTTTAAGTCATAGATGACTCAAATGCACAACACAGTTTGCCTCTCCTGCGCTCTTTCAGTTAATTTTGAGAAATATTTTTGACCGTAGTCTTTGTGTCTAATGGTCACATTAAGTCAACCTCATTTATTTCTCTTTCTAGAAATTTTAGTTGAGTAAATGATTGAGCATTTTTGTCTGAACTGAATATTTTAGTCTGGTTTCAGTTGAAAATTACTGACATTTTAGTCTGTTTTTACTCAGTGAAACTAGTTGACAATTCAGTTTATTTTGATAACTTTATCTTTTGTTTTAGTCAATACACAGTGCTGACAGCATCGTCATTGATCTCTGGTTTTGCAATCTGACAAATGGTGGTCATCAAACATGTTTGCTTTGATAAGATTATCACTTTTCACCTGTTCTTGGTAGAGGTACGCTCAACCTTAGTATCCATCCATCCATCCATCCATTGTCTTCCGCTTATTCCTGTTAAGGGTCGGGGGGGGGGGGGGCTGGAGTCTATCCCAGCTACGGCGAGAGGCGGGGTTCACCCTGGACAGGTCACCAGTCCATCACAGGACCAACATAGAGACAGACAACCATTCACACTCATAGTCACACCTACAGTCAATTTAGAGTATCAATCAGCCTCGTCCCCTCTTGATGTCTTTGGACTGTGGGAGGAAGCTGGAGTACCAGAGAGAACCCACACAGGAACAGGGAGAACATGGAGACTCACACAGAAAGATCCTGTGCTGGAGCCGGGGCTCAAACCTGGAACCTTCTTGCTGTGAGGAGACAGTGCTGACCACTGCACCACCGTGCCACCTAGTATTCATTTACCAAAATCTGTATAAGTTTAAAATGTTCTTGAGGAATAGAAAGGAATACAAAATTTTGATGTAAAATGTAAATCTTGTAGCGGTCTGACTGAACAGAAACACTCAGATACTCTATTTTTTTTATTCAAACTCTTCAAGGTACTGATGAGCTCAGATAAATGCAGTAGAGTAAAAAACTACAACATTTCCTTTGTGGAATATCTCCATACCCTGAGGAGGGTGCACGCTGACATGTGTTGTTTTTTGTTTGTTAACAAAATAAAGGTCTTTTGCTTGTGACTGCGACCTTGAGTGACTGGACCTGGACTTTTCACGCCATCTTTGGTTACTCTATTTTCAGTAAATTTCCTTGGAAATGTAGCGAAGTGGCGAGTAGCGAGTAGCGAGTCCCTTAACAATGCCTGAGTAAAAAAAAAAAACAACAACAACAACAACAAAAACTACAACTTTCAATGAAATTTGCTTCTGGAACGTGAAGCAATACAATTAGCAAGTTTAAGAAAAAGACAGATGCTGGATTAATTTAAATCTCATGGAAGAGGAAGCAGAACATGCTGGAAATCATCTATTACTAGCTTACCTTTCATTCAGCATGCACTGGTGCCAGCAGTGCGGATGTGTGTGTGTGTGTGTACAGGGGGGGTGAGCGGGGGCTGCCTGCGTTTTTCATGTGTGTCTTTCACGGGTGGACATGCTCATTAGTATTTACATTTTCATGACACATGTACATTCAGTATTCTGTTACAGCTACATATCTGTGTTTCCAGGTGTTTGTATGTACATAAAAGAGTGTGTGTGTGTGTGTGTGTGTGGGGGGGGGGGGTTCATGTCCACGCCAGAACGAGCTGAGTGCAACAGCAGCACCATAAATAGAACATTTCCATCTATTTTGTTGCAGCACGGTGAGGTTCTCCTCTCACATAAATGAGAACAACACAGCGTTCCATTCCACGATAATGAGGGATTCCCTGTTCTCGCCTGATCTCCAGTTAGCAGTACGTATTTATGTTCCCTGGGGGATGCTTTTTGCTGCTGGACAATAAGAATAAGACCACAATTGAGAGGCAGTGATGGGCAGATGAAGAAAAAGAGGGATGAGTTAACCCTCCCCCTTCCTGCTCTTCATCAAACCCTATTCTCCCTGTTTTAATGTTTGACGTCACACTCGATAGCCAGTGAGAGCACTTGGACTTCCCCATTTTTCTCCTAAGCTCCTCCCGCTCCCGTGGTCCTAATATATGCCCCTTCACTGCATTCAGCCCAGTGTACAATGTGCTGCCAGAGAGCCAGCAGGCAGTGTACAGAGAACTATCCAGACAGGGAGGGAGAGAAGGAGAGAGTGTGAGTGGATTTTAAGACTGACTTCATCCGATACGCTCCTGCTCTGGTCATTTCTCTGATTTCATTTAGCCCTCCTCTCTGTCCCTCTATTTCTATACCTTCTCTGTCTCTCTTTCTCTTTCTCCAGGCTAGAGCTGACTACTAACGGGATTCAAGTGGCTAACACTGCAGCCTTTAGGATGGGATGTACCACAGGCCACCTGGCTTGCCAACCACAGCCTCAGACTATCTTGGTGCAGGAGGGTCAGTCCATAGAGGCTGCTGGTGCCAAAGTCCCAGAGGTGCTCTCCTCCTTGGAGCGCCTGTCTCAGGCCACTGGAGGCATGGAGAAGTCCTGGTACCGCTGCATCTTCCCATTTGGAATCATCTCTTTGGTGATTGGTGTTGCAGGGACAGGAGTGACCTACACCTATAATGACCTGCCTCAAACCAAAGTGGTGTCAGTGGTTTTACTAGTCATGGGGCTGATACTGCTGCTGATGGCCACAGCCTGTTGGACAGTCCATAAGAAGAAGAGAAGAAAAAAGAAAGAGGGAGGCTCGTTTACATCGGAGCAATGTCCCCTGTGAAGCACATGGGGGGAAAACTGGCATAAGAACTTGAAAGCAGAGACATTGTCCAGCTGGGAGTTCAGGGGTTGACTGTTGAAGCCACCACTGCACCTCCTCTATTCTTTAACACAGTTTGGCACAGCTCATACCGGAACATACTTGGGCTGAGCAATTATAGAGTGAGGAGCGACGGATAGACAGACACCGTCTGTTTAGTCTGTAAAGGTTTGGACCATTTTGGATTGGCAAGGAAGCAACGTCTCACACTCTTTTATCATCAGACGGCAGGCAGGTGTCCAGTGTCAAAACATCGTCCAAGGAGATACACACAAATATGCACTGCACACTTACATGCATATTTACACACATGGATACATGTCCCTCCTTAAAGTCCTCACTCCCATTTGCACAAGCCATCACAGTGGGAGTTCACGCAGACACCCAACACGCTATGCAGTACTGCTGCTGGAGTCATTGCTGGCGTCACTAGACACGTCAGTCACAGCATTCCGCCTGCCAGGACAGGTGACTCTCCAAGAGGCCAGAAGTGGGCCAAAGACGGCAACCTGATACCCAGCTGAAAGAGCAGCACACCCGCGTCAGCGGCCAGCGTCATTCACTCGTCCTGTGACACCGCAGCTATGTGTTGGGGGCTTTTTTTACGCAATGGGACAGTGGAACTTGAGTCCAACAGGATCTTACTGGCATCTGTGTGGATGAGGAGCAGGAGAGGGCAGAGGACCTGCTGGGGAAGCGCGGGGTGTTGGTGTCTGCATGTGCTCAAAAAAGATTCTTAAAGACCCCAGGACCTTGGAATTAACCATGGAATAGAAAATTTGCACAAATGGCCATGCTATGTCAAGCTTTTAGTAAAGCAACATACCTGTCGCATCAGCATCACACTACAACAGAGTGGGCCACTGACTGTCTGACTGACTGCTCCTCCACCCATGTGTGTTCATTTGCACCCAGCTGAGTATCTATATGGGGTACCTCTCCTCCACCCACTCCAGGCCAGGATTACTGAAGGACACGGCCCAGGGGGACATGCCACTGCAGGGGCTGATCCTGTTCGTCTGCAGCCCCTCCTGCTTTGGTGCCTTGAGCAAGCATGCATGCATGGAAAAAGACTGACACATTCATCCAACCAACCTCCTGTTATTTCTCATCCATTTCTCCTTCAGCCTACATCCCCAGTTTCTTGCTCATTTGTAGACATTTCCCAGTAGGGATGTAGCCTCTTTTGACCCCCCCCCCCCAAAAAAAACACATGTTTTGCTCTCTGTGCCTACGAAAGTGGACTCATTTCTCTCTCATTGTGGAAGGAATATTGACTGAGAGTAAATCTCTTTGTCAGTCTGAAGAAAGAGTACGAGGCTGTAAAGTCAGACTGACTATGGGGTTTCCCTTTCTTAAGCTTTTTTTTCTTTCAGAGAGAGAGATGAAGAGAGAAAAAGAGAGAGCGAATGTCCTCAGCTGCACATCTGTTAGTAAGGGTTGATGTTTGGTTTCACAGCATCAGAAACAAAATGGCATTTTTTTATTGTCTTAAACATTCTGGGAGGAGCAAGTACAATGCATAGAATGCATAAAGATTGGAGGGACTCTAAACTGTGCAGCAGTGCTCTTTTACCCTTGAAAACGCTCAGTGACTGCTGTTGCATTGATCCACATTACTTGTCGCTGAGAAAAATGTGTCTTTACATCCAGAGGTAGCAGTTACAAGCCAAAGACTGCCCAGCTCCTTATCAGGCTTTAATTACCTGCCTGCTTCAATAGACGCTGTAATGGATCAGTCCATGCTTGCACCTTTTCGCAGCTCAGTGTGCATTTGGATGTTCTGATGCTTAGTGATTGTCTGCTTTATACTTAAAGTAAGAAAGTAGGAAAGAGGAGAGAATGGTGGAGAATAAATGCTGGGAAGTCCCTCCTCTCTGTAGGAGTGAGGGAGCCAGGCTTGTGGTCAGACTGAGATCAGTCCTACTGAACAGTTATTATTCTATGTGCCTGTCCGTCCCTCCTATCGTCAGAGCTGTTATCTTGTATCTAGGGTTTGCTATCGATGGACCTTAGAGGGATGATCTTCAACATCTTGCAGATGTAGTATTGAATGTTCAGTAATTGATGCTATCTTTAGCTGTACGGTGTTTAGCAAGTCGAGCTGCCACAAGTAGTGTGTATACTTGATTGTTGCATAGTTGTACTTTTCAAACTATTTGTGCCAGTGCATTGCCACATATATGGATGGAAGATGACCATAAATTGTTTGTCAAAGATGTGAAGTGATTTCTCTTCTGCCTTTTTTGAAAAAATAAAGGGAAAATCTACCTCTCTGTGCTGCAGCGGACAGCCATACTGTCTGCCTATGCTGTCGGTCGCTCTGGTGAGTGACACAAAATATGTTTGTTTGTGCGCTCTGTTATTATTTGGTGCTGTATATACAACTACTTTATATTTGTACAGTATATTTCTACTCATGTAAATTTAATTTGTTGAATTAAATAAATGTTATGTGAGCACCTTTGCCTGTGCAGTAGAATTTATAGCTTCAGGAGTATTTATTAAATAATACCCTTGTACTGCCTTTGCTATGGATATTACTCGGGTCATCTGAAGTGTAACAACAATAAGCTGCATCCCAAAAGGTCTGGAAAAATCTCTGGACTGGGCTAAAAATATGGAAGGCAGATGGAGAGTGAGGAGACAATGAGCTGACATGCTGTTTGGACTCTATTTTTAACGGAGTGCACATAAGATTTCAATTGTCATTGCACTTAATCATTTAAACAGCAAACATCTTTGGTCGACTGGATGACTCGAGCTTCCCCTTTATTTGAAATTTAGATGCTGCAGATAAACACACTGTCACACATGCTGCCCTGCTAGCTCGGATGACTTGGCAGATGCTTGGGGATACATACACAAATTAAACATACACATTAAAACTACTTACAGTAATACAACACCCCCCCTGCAACAAGTCTTGTGTGCGATGCGTTGTTATTCTGAAGAATGTAGTTTATATAGTATATGGCTTATACCTGGAGCTAATTGTACGCCACCTTACTTTGTATAAATGGGATGGGCAAAATCCTACATACACGTATCAATAGAACTCAGTCCAACAGTGTCACAAACTACAGCCTTCAGAACTCTTTTCTCAAACCTATTCAGTAATGCCCAAACATTCTGATCATGAACAGATTTATTGCTGGGCTGGTCTGGTCAACATGAAACCAGTTAGTGGTTAGTTGCATTAGTGGCTAGTTGATGTAAGAGAGCAGCCCATAAAATGACACCCCCTATTGGAAAATAAATGCTAATCTTTATTTTAGACTGTGGCTTTAATTTGAAAATCATGTTGTTTAGTATTTTGAAGCATTGTAGATACTGTTCTCTGACAACTGCGCTGGGAAACAGCGGTGGGTGTGTCTGCTGAGGAAAGCGAAGAGGACAGGAAACTAGATGGGAGCAATTCATCTGAGCCCTCGGTTTAGTTTTATCGCACTTTCAAATCAATCCTTACAAATGCATTGTTTGAATTAAGCATTTCATTTCCGTATGAATTATTAAATTCCTGATTGATTTCATTGAAAGACAAATCGTTAGTCGCTGCAGGTGCCAAATGATAACTATGTGGTCTGAAGACAGGTGAAAATAAACTGTGCTTTTAATAAGAAATGGAAATGCGATACAGATGAAGTGCTTTTGGATAAACCCTGTCACACATAGAGCAAAGATTATTTTTCATCATGGGGAAATTGAAGTATTTTGGTTATAATTGGTGTTTCTCTCATCCTGCATGAGCGACTGCTGATCCTTCCCATTCACTTCACTTTTCATCCTCTATTGCTTTTTACTCCAAATGACAGTATTGGAGTCCATAAAAGCTTTTTACAAGATGTGTTCAGCATGTTCAACTAATTAATACTTTCATCAGGGAAGCTCTTATGAGCTAAACTGCTCATGAGTGAAGTCATTGCGTTCCCATCTTCTACCGAACTCCTCGTGTGGGAAATGTAACATATTTAACCACATCCTCTCAGCAAAAAGATATATCCAAAAATAACTTCTGCTCAGGGAATAAAATCAACAGAGGTTGCTGTTCTGTACGTGTATTGTGTATAATTCTGTTTCTATAATTAATTTCAGCTTAAAAGCACCAAAACTGATTTCTTTTCCCCAGCCATTGCTGGTCACTTTGTGGTTTACTGAGAAAATGGTTGAGACGGGGTTGGAGTTTCTATGGAAACAGGGACTGCATCACCAATTGAGGATGTCACAGCCTCTGCCCCATCTGAGGTCACTCAGCGACAAGATGATTGGATCATACAACACCTCCATTATGAGATGCACCAAGAATTACATGCCACAGAAAACGCACAGAAAAAAAACGATTTTTTTTAAATTTGCATGACAGAAAATACCCTAAAGAGCACAAGCAGGTTATAGGCAAAAGGTCATGCTGGCTTGTCTTGTTGAAGTACTTTTAGGAAATATCGAGATTATTATTTTTTTTTTTTGCTTTTGTTTTGACTGTGTTAGGTTTTATTTGTTCTCAGCTATTGATTTCCAATGTAACGTTTTACACTATAGCTCTTGTTCCTGATGATGTTCACGGAGTGAGCAGGTGATGTGTAGATCAATAGAGTTTGAAGCTTGAAGAATGCATGATTACGACATGCAGGGCACTCTGCTCTCTTATGACCCATATGACTCAGAGGAGAGAGAGAGAGAGAGAGAGAGAGAGAGAGAGAGAGAGTTTGTCTAAATATTCACAAAGAGTTCCAACATAATGATCTTACTCATCATGTCATTCCCTCAAATGCGGCTGCTTCAAAGTCAAACAAATCTGTCTCTTGATTGTCTGATAGGTCACAGAACTATTGATCGATTTGAGTTTGAGGTGTTCATGTTGTTTGCTCTTTTTTTATGCTTGACCTTTACAAGTTAGCACTTAAATTGGACATTTAAATATATCATCATATTAAACCATTTCAGCTCAAACCAATTAAATGTGCCCTTCCTATGTGGCCAAGTTGGATATATATGTCTTTGGCAGAATATTGATAATTTACTTTGCAATCTAACCAACTCACTGCATAAATAGATGAATAAAAATAAATAGATAATGAAGAAACAGATGATAAAAATAAATAAATGAATATCAATTGAGCTTGATTTTTTTTGTCCTTACTAGTTTGACCAATAATTAAATTAATAAAAATCATAACAGTTTAAAGTAAAATCTTTAACTGAGGGCTCATTCAGCCCACTTTCCAGTTCTTTCCTCTTCTTTAAGTCAAGATGACGACAGATTTTTTTTTTCTGCTTGAATGAGTTGATGCAAATAATCTGTTTTTTAATTAATGTTTAGCGTCATATATTCAAGATTTTGTAGACAACATACATGGATGTCGGTTCATTGGGTTAAGTTCAATTTAATTCAATATGTACTTATTGGGATGACCATAATTACACACGACATCACCTAAGTGCCCTCTGAGGTATTACAAACACGGAAAATAAAGGATTAAAAAAAATGGAGAATATGATGCTAATTTTGTTGTTCAATTGTGTGAAAATTCAAAAGATAGGCCTGGTAAAACAGTTAACGTGTAAAGAGGGTAAAGGGTTGAAAGCTCCTTCCCTATCTGAGGAGAAGGAAAGATCCTTGGCTCTGACGGGGTGCCTGTCCCTTTAAACGAGGTACCTTTAAACGGTATTTCCGTCCAACTACTTGTCCCATAATCCACCAAAAATAGGCGTGGCTGCTTAATTTGTCATAATCAGGTTAACCAATAGTATACGGTCATTGACGAGCGCGTACTTCGAAATAGAATTACGCTGTCCAATGTTTATCGCTTATTGCACAATTTATAAATTTTGGCCAATCGGTGCTACTGTTAGACACACAAACCAATCAGGAGGCTGGACACTCGTAGGTAGGCGTATCCCGGTTTGACCAATCAGATTGAATGTAGAGTTTAAACACTGCGCGCGGGCGGTCCTAGAGTAACTCCGGGGTGGGTCCAACAAGTCAGGGACGCGTGCTTGAATTTGAATTTCAGACTTAAGCCGACAATTTACAATATTCGTGAACTGCTGCACCATTACAGAGGCAGCAAAACGTTTCCCTGACATTGATTATTTTATGTTCTGGTGAATTAGCACGATAGTTTATGAGTGTGTAATATTGTATTGAATTAATACCGAGTTTAAATCGCCGTTTAGTGCTGTTACTTTAGCTAAAGGTATCACCACAGAATCACTTGCAATGAAAGCGGGCGGTAAGTAGTTTTGTTTTAACCCTTTTAATTGGTCTCTTATTCTCCCAAATACACTTTGATTAAAGACTGTCTGTCTAAGTGCCTGTTTGAAATAGTTGCGATTTGATATAGTTAGCACTGTTAGCCAGCATCTAATAGGATACCACTTCTCTGGCAATATTCAGATAAAACCCATCGCCTCTTGCCTTCATAGGAGTTTTCACTGTTTAAAAATTGAAGATAGGATGTTAACAGGCACGAAACTTGGGTATAATTGAACCATTATGCCTCTTTAACAACAGGAGGGAAATTTGGGCGCTCACTTCATCGTCGCTCAGTTCACTATCGTCATGAAGATGCAAATACTTGTAACAGTTCCTCAAATGATACACTATAATCAATTGAATAGCTTTTAGGCAATCGTGTTTCCATTATTTTGTTAACATTTTCGCATTCACACTGTGGATTTGACTATCCCGAGATGTCTGACGTCAGTAGACATTTTGAATGTGGAACCTCGGCGTCCTTGGCCTGCCTGCTTTAAATGAACTGTAAATATTGGTGTAACATTAACGTGAGAATTGGTTGTCAGCCCTGCACTAAGATGTGAAATGCTTTAGGTCGACTTAGTGTGCATGGCAAATGTGTGTTTTATCTTTAGGCGGCTTCCTGGTCATCCTGGGATACTTGTTGGTAAAATTAATAAGTTGTCTAACTTTGATTCCCTTTCTCCTTACAGTAGTCCACTGCCGTTGCTCAAAATGTTACTCTGTTCCCGTGCTGAAACGGCTCCGTAAGAGGACTCCTACTGTCACTTTTCTGTCTCTACCTGAGGAGGTGCTCCTCTGTGTGCTCCAGTGCCTCTCTGCTGAGGACCTGCTGTCTGTCAGAGCAGTGAGTATCTGTAATACACTTGTGATCAATGTTTTTTTTTTTTTTAAATTTTAAGCGTGCATCATGTCATCCCAGATTTGGAGTATCTTAGCATCATTTTGCCTCCTGAGTTGATGGGTCAAGTATCTGCAACTTTGCAAGATGTGCTTGTCCATGAAGAACTGTTTAGTGTAACTAAAATGAAGGAGTGTGGTGCTGTACTTGTAAAGTGTCATGAGATAACTTTTTTTTTTGTGATTTGACGCTACACAAATAAACTTACTTGACTATCTCCACTGTTCAGGGACTAATTAGCTTGAGCTGTGTTACAGGTTCACTCTCAGCTGCGTGACATTGTTGACAACCACTCCAGTGTTTGGGCCAGGGTCAGTTTCAAAGACACGTGGCCGTCTCCCAACACCTTATGGTTATTTGAAAGGTATAGTCTCATCTGTCCTTTTTTTTTTTTTTTTTTAAGGTAAATAATCTTTGGTTATATGAGTTGGGGTTTTTTTTAACTTGAAATCTTCCTCTTTCCTCCAGAGCTGCAGAGAAAGGGAATTTTGAAGCCGCTGTGAAGTTGGGGATTGCTTATTTGTACAATGAAGGACGTGAGTAAAACACTTCACAACTCCCATCTGAAACATTTTGCTTTTACACTTTGTTTTTGTTTGTTCTTTGTTAATATATTTGTCTTACAGTAGGATCCATATCGAATAAAAGTCAAGTGAAATTTCTGTAGCTCATCGCTTGTGCCCTGTTTGTCTCCATTAGCGTTGTTGAGCGACGAGGGCCGAGCTGATGTGTGTGGACGGAAAGCCTCTCACTTCTTCAGCCTTGCGGAGAGCCTGCGGTCCCCTGCGGCAGATCCCTTTATCTGGGTCTTCATCCGTCCACCGTGGTCTCCCACTGGTAGCTGCTGCAAGGCTGTGGTGTTTGACCGTCTCAAGGCTGAGTGTGACAACAATATGGTCAGTTTTGGTTGTTGTTGTTTTTTTACCCTACAATCTTAGCTGACAAGAAAATTTAGTTTCATATAGAGCTGCATGATTTTAATGGAAAAGCCATATTGTGGTTATTTTGAACAATATTACAGACAAATAGCTTCTATTTGATTGGTTATCAGGAAAAATGTGTGCAAATTACTGAGTTTACAAGCATTTCTCAGCTCAAACATACAAACTTTAACTAGCAACAACAAAAAATGTCATTTTTGCAGCACAGTTTTTCAGTATTCTATTAGATTAAATAACTAGAATGAATAATTGGAAATAACAAATAAGTGATTTTTGCACCACTATTCAAAATCTATTTATATTTTGATTGTATAATAGCATATTAATTGAGCAACACTAGCCTTCCACTTGTAAAATTGGAATATATTAATAGTTTGTGCTTAAAAAAATTACAGAATTATCTTCGTTTTCTCCCGTACTAATGCGAGTTTTGGTTTGGTGCTTGTGGGAGCACCAAATGAAGCTAGCAGACCCTCTGTTAGTGTAATTGTGAATTCATTTTCTATGTGTTTTTTCAGGAGAAGAAGGGGCCCCTGCTGCACTGTTTGGCGAGAGTCCTGCAGCTGTTTGAAGTGAGTGTGAATTGGGTCTTGCTGTCTCAGTGTGTCTTTTTGTCGTTAGCGCTGTTTCTATTAGCAGCTAATCGATTCATATGACAAAGCTGTTGGCTACTTACGGCCCAAATGTGATGACACATTTCATCTTAATTGAACTGATTTCCAGGATCATGACACATGACCTTTATGTATAGAGCAAGTCCATTTTATTAGGTTGCTCAGCAAGATTTTTGTTAACAGCTAGCACTGTGCTGCCTTTTGTTTTTGCTCTCTCTTTAGGAGGATGGAAAGCATTCAGATGCCATATCAATGCTGGAAGAGTCTTCACGGGCCGGCTGTTTACAGAGTTCCTTTCTGTTATGGGAGCACAACCGTAGAGCAGCTGTGAGTTTGAATCAAGCTTTTATAACAACTCTGTGTGGTTATCATAGGTCGATAAACATGGTCAAAGATGTTGAGGTGTGAGGATACTGGGTATCTCCCCACAACACTCTTGCAAATGAAGACATGGATAAACTATAGCCGACGCTGTAGGATTAATCGAATCGCACTGACAGCCTGTGCAACGATCAGCTATTTATGTACAAGTTTCTTATGATACAATTTGTTTATTGCATTGCAATATTGTACGAAAAAAAATCCCCCCCCACACAAAATCATGTGGCACTAGACAAATATTGTGTATATTTATTGGAAACTCCGGGTTGAAACAAACTTGACAGTGGTGTTTGTTTGTTTGTTTTTGTTTTAATTTCAGATGTCTGATCCAGGCAGGTACCTTCAGTGTATACGAACCCTCAGGGACTACGCTGGCAAAGGATGCTGGGAAGCACAGGTGTGTGTGTGTGTGTGTGTGTGTGTGTGAGAGAGAGAGAGAGAGAGTGATTGAGATTAGCTTTTATTTTTATCACTGTAGCTCTCTGCACTGCTCACATGATTTTGTCAAATAAAAAATAAAGACTTAAAAACAACACTGTTCAGGGCTAAAGCTGCTGCTCTGTTCAAAGATAACTTCTTGTTAAACCTCCTTTCCTATGTGCAGTGCCATTTTTGGAAGAGCTCAAATAAGTATCATCAGTGTCTGACAACACTGAAAGGATCCCTATCAGAATTGCGCCAAAATCCACAGGCGTATAGACGTGTGAGGCAGACTCTTGTCTTGTGTCATAATGCTGATACAGCTCTTGGTTTATTGGGTTTTTCCCTGTCAGTCTACATCTCAATTCTATCACAGTTACTCAGTGTAATAACACAAAAGACATTCAAGTGTGTGTTGTGCAACAGCTGCCATGTTTTTCATGTCCTGCTCCTTCATTTCCCCAGCTTTTAGTTATTTATTGAAGTTACTCTAAAGGATTATTTCATCAGCCAGTTGTTTTTCCTCTTTGCCTTTTACAGTTGAATGCTAGCAGCACCGTTAAATCACAAAAAAACAAGCAGGACTCATCCTTACTGTTGTCTTTTATAGTGTCGGTTAAAAAAGTTTTTGATTTCAGACTCCCTCTCCCCTCCATGCAGCTCTCTCTGGCTAAAGTGTGCAGCAATGGCAATCCACTGGGTTTGGAGGCCAAGGCCTGCTCTGACCTGGTGTCCCAGCTTTTCACTTCCTCTAATCTAGCATTGCGACACTGTGCTCACGGGATCCTCCGACGAGGCATCAAGGACACCATGAGGTAGTCGGTGGCTTCAAATTTACCATATCCTTAGCATGATTAACGACTGCTCTTTAATGACATCACTGAAGTGTAGATAAAAACAGCAACAGACAACTATTTTCCTGTAAGGTTGTAACATACTGCTTGGCTGATTACAACATTCACAAAACACAGTTTAACTGGAACATTTTCTGTTTACGTTTTTGGTTTTGTTGTTTTTTTGTTAAGGTACATCCTGGTTGACTGGCTAGTGGAGGTGACCACCATGAAGGACTTCTCTAGTCTGACGCTGCATGTGACTGTTGGTTGTGTGGATCGCTACCTTGCGCTACGCTCTGTCCCCAAGGCTCGCCTTCAGTTACTTGGCATTGCCTGCATGGTAGTTTGTACACGGTAAGGATGCACACTGAATAGTCGTCTTTGACATGGTGGTGTCCGTGTGTTTTCAGTCCACATTCTATTTACTCCTTTCAGTACAAATGGTTTTACAAGGTTGTGATATATGAGATGATGAAAGGACGTAGATTACAAGGCAGGGACTTCAGATGGTTGAGTTGGCACCAAGGTTATGAAATAAAGTGCCTTTTTGTGAACTTGTATGACAATTTTTTATTTTATTTTTTTTAAAAGCTACATCAGTAAAGAAATCCTGACCATCAGAGAAGCTGTTTGGCTCACAGACAACACCTACAAATACGAGGACCTCGTTCGAATGATGGGAGAGGTCATCTCTGTGCTGCAGGGAAAAATCAGGGTGAGCACATCCGAATAAATCCCGCTGACATGATCTACTAAAATTGTGTTTGGACATTCAGTAGTTGAATTATTTCCTCTGGTTCCCACATCAGAGTCCTACACTGCTGGACTATGGGGAGGTTCTGCTCTCTCTTCTCCCACTGGAGCGTCGCACCACCCACCTGTTCAGCTACATCTGTGAGCTGTCCCTGCTCTACTCTGCTCTCGCTGCACCACAACCTGCCAAACTGGCCTGCGCTGCACTGCTGCTTACAAGAGCACTACATCATTATGGTAATAACTGTCAGGGACAAACCCATGCTCAGCACAGCTGTTTTGAAGAGGGGTTTCGTTTCAGCCTTTTCGACACAGACATGTGACGCAAGAAATCTTTGCAAGTAAATGCAATCTACAGCGTCAGATGATGCCTTAAATTATGCTGTTTTCTTTTTCCAGCTCCCATTTGGCCGAGCCAGTTAGTTGAATACACTAGCTTCTCCAAGGAAGACCTCATCCCTCTCTCTGTACTGCTTTATGTTAAGTGGTAAGCTGCTCAAAGTGTGTGTGTGTGTGTGTGTGTGTTTTAAGAAGACTGGTAGCTAAGCAACTTATTTTCTCCCCCTTTTCCCTGAACAATCACATTGCTGGGCATCAACACATTTAAGACAAATTTTTACCTCTTTCAGGGAGGTTATGTTTTCTTTGCCTATTAGGCTGCTGGCAGGATGACACAAAAACTATAAAATTACAATACATTGTGGTATTGTTGCACAATTGGGCTCTCAATTTGGAAATATAGTTGGAAGAGAAACAATCGCCACCCCTTCAATCATAACTTCACGGCTGGGGGTGGGTATCATTTGAAATGTATCTATTCCTATTTGAATTGGACTTCAATTCCTCCATCACCAGCAAGCTGCACTTTGGCTATACATTTGGGTAATTTCTATCTGCCTGTTTTTATAGATCATAATTTAGCTTGATGCACAGAATCCAGTCCATGCAAAAGAGTGTGACCTTTTATTGCAATCGATTTTCTAAACGTAGTCCCTCTCCATCCCAGCAAGGAAGCCGGGGTTATGTTGAGCATGGAGTGTTCATCAAAACAAGTTACCAAGTGGTCTGACTATAAAATGTGCTATGAAAATGAAATATGATGCACAACAGCTGTTTCGTTTGCTGGTGACGTGTTATGAATCTGCGATCAGCTGTCTGGCAGTGAGGACTCCATCTTTCAAAATATGACATCAGATCAGCAGTGTTTATGATGTAATATTGGTTTATTCAGTTAAGGTGTCCTCTTTAGATGCACCACAGCAGGACTGAATAATAACAAAAAATGAGTGTCAGCATTTTGATTTTGAATGCGGAAAACCGAAGTCATAGAAAAATACCAGCCTTCTCATCTCTGAGAAGTAAAAAACACATGGACTGGTGAGGTGAACAAGTATAGATGGATGACGTATCTGACTGACTGGTTTAAGCATGCTCATCATGCCCTCAACGACTGGATAGGAATGCTAATAACGTCCAGTGACTGAGCTAATGGAGGGCCAGAGAACTGCCGAGTCATAGAAGAGAGAGTCGGTGAGAGAGAGCGTACATAGCCCTCAGTGAATCACCTCCTGAGTCACAGAAACGTGTCTTGGGGGTGAGTCACTTTGATAGGAGAGCTTGGTATTGATAAATGGTAATCATCAAATGGACAAGTAATGAGATTTATCCTGAAGAGTTGATTATAGAGGACTCTGTTTTCCCTTCAGTTTCAGTCAAGATGTCCCCAAAGATTACAGACACGTGTCTCTTACTGGTGTGAAGCAACGGTTTGAAGATGAGGCTTACCAGCACATCAGCAAAGAGACGGTATGAGTGCCGTGTAGGAAAGAAACATTACTTTACAATAGACCAAAAATGAAAAAAACATAACATTGTTAACCCCGATTTGTATCATTTCATGGCCGGTATCAGGTGATGGATTTTAAAGAACTGTGTCAGATCTTGGAGATTCCAGAGGTGGAGCCTCAGATGGAACCTCCCAGCCCTACTGGCCAGACAGCAGACATGTACACCTTCCTGGCCTCCCCGTCAGGCTCCAACAAGAGGTGAGACAAGCGCATGCCAACACATCAGTAAGCAGCAGATATTCCCCCTGTAAACCACCTGAAACCTTTACTCTGCTTAATCACAATAAAACCTTAAACCTTTTATGGCAACACAAACACTTAAATTAAATCAGAACTATTCACAAAGGTAAATGAGACCTATTATTGGTCAGACCACAACATAGTTTTACAATTTCTTATTTCTGATATTGGTGGCAGCATTTGTTCAACATCAGCTGAGAGCTGTTGAGTTAGGTTCTCCTGCCCGATCTTGGCAAATACTTTTGGACGATGATGATTTTATCTACATGAAAAGTTTTGTTTCATAATGTCAAGTTTTGCCAACATGCCAAAAACCTCGTTTTGAATTGGTACCATTTGTCTTTATTTCCAAAACATTTTTAAGAAGAAAAAAAAGTGATATCATGAAATGCTCTTGCATACAGAGTTGTTCTTAGTCCTCAAAGTTAGGAGGTACATAATAGCTGTCAGGAGTGCCAAATGGCCATCAGGATTTACTTGCTGTCTGTAAGACTCAATTGAGGGTTGAAAAAGATCAACCAAGGCTTCTAGAGGTGTTGATGCCTGAGTAGCTCATAACAGCATAAAACTGACTCAGCAAACTGTCAATAAGATAAAAAGGATGCTTTAGTCAACTTAAATATGCATTCATGATGTGCATAAAGTCAGGTTATTAGAAACAAAGCAATTCCTGGCATCATGACGGCTGCCCCACCTCTCTAGTTGCTCATTTAGCAGTTAGTGTCCTTGCTGTCTCTTGCGCTCCGTGACAGACGAGGGAGCATTCTAGTCCAGAAGGTGTTTGTTTGTGCCATCTGTGAGATGCTCCACTGACTCACTCTAACCCACTACTACCCCCCCTCCTCTTCCCCAAGGAGACGAGATGACAGCATGCAGGCTAACAGAAACAGCTTTGTGGCCACACCCACAGCAGAACTGTCCAATCAGGAGGAGATGTTACTGGACGACATCCTTGACTGGAGTCTGGACGCTTCCTGTTCTGGTTATGAAGGGGACCAGGAGGAGAGCGAGGGAGAGAAAGATGGTGATTGTGAGTAAGAGAAAGAGAATAAAGTGAGACTCTACTAATAATCACGTTGTATGTCCAGACTAACCCACGCGTGGTGGCCAGAGATGACTCGGCACATGCAATGTCCAACATGACAAAGTAGAAGATACGGCTTCATTGTTGGGTGTTTGCTTACTCTTAATGAAGAGATATGAATGGAATGAGTTCACACATTAAGCTAATCACCACCAGGGAAATCTCTGCTTTTCTCATTAGATGGCTTTCTGGCTGAGAGCTGGCTACTTCCAGTTATCCCTCTGCTAACTTGAATGCAGATAGATAATTTAGCAGTGTGACTCTTATAGACTTCCTGAATGTTATGCGACCAAATGGATCAAATTTGGATGTATGATGGTCAGAACAAAACGTACCCACTGTTTTACAGCCAAAATAGTAACGACGACAATGTTATGGCAGCATTACAGTTTAAGAGTGTGTAGGCTTAAGTCAGAATGATTAACAAGTATAAACTCTTCTTTCCTTAGCTTCAATGATGTCCATCACACTAAACATGGTCACTGATGCGGAAAAAAGACTAGAGCACTGCCGAGCTCTGTCCAGCGATGAAGACAGCTTCTGTGAAGCGGAACGAGGGGTGAACATGGAAGTCCAGAAACCACTTTGCTTCTCTACTGACCCTCACAGTTCAGGATACTCCTCTGTTAGTCCCTCGTCGACGTGCTCCTCCTCCCTCATGCCATGCACACTCAAGACCTTCACCGCGTGCTTGGGGGCAACCTCTAATTCCCAGCCGGGCTTCCGCCTTCTGGTTCCCATGCAGAGGCCCCGTGGCACATCCAGCAAACAAGTGAAGAGGAAAAACTCGGCAGCTCACAGCGGAGGCGAGGTGGAACAAGCAGAGGATGAAGATGAGGGAGATTCGTATCCTGCCAGTGCTGGGTTTCTGAGCCTATAGGCGGTGGTTGTTTGGACCATTTGCTCAGCTATCCTCCAGCACTTTCCCTTTCTTCTTAACGCTGTTCCACATTCCAGTCAGTTGTCTGCTCCACAGTCTTTTAGTTTAAAGACAAGTAATGGAGAACAAGCAAATATGAATTACTCAGAAACCTGCCCTTGTAATACAGTACATTCATTTTGGTGTGTTTACAGGCTTGACAAAAATACCTCCCATCAATCCCCACACGATAACTCACACTCAGCACTGAAGTCACTGGAACCCCCTTGGAGAACCCATCTCAGATTACGTTCAATAGCTGTAAAATATGTTCAACCTCATGGACTCATTTTTTTGGAAAAGGTGTTCATCATGTAAAACATAGCAGTCATGTTGTGGTTTTGCTGGTTATAATAGTTTTTATAATGCACTGTTTGTACAAGGATCTCTTGTACTTAGTGAAATATCATCTAGTTGAAGAAAATATGTCTGAATATGATTGTATGAGTTGTTGATGCTCAGTTTTGTCCTTGTTTGCCAAAGGTACTGTGGTGCTGTCATGTTTCTTCAGGGACATCTGTAACGGAGACAGAGCTGTGAAACGAGTCTCCTCTGTTTCTTCTAGAGTTTTATACAACAAATGTGCTGTTACAGTTTGAGATGTAAAGCACACTAATCTCACAAGGAACACAAGACAAGTGCTAAGATACAAACATGTTGTCTTTAAATGTGTGCCAGTAAGGGAACCAACTAACTCACACTCTGGATCAATCAAACTTAACGGAACATGTGAACTTTATGGGAAATGCTCATATTTGTGGTCTTTCCCAGAGCCAGACTAGAGGACCGATACCCCTCTTCCTTTGTGTGGCATTAAGAAGCTGGGACCCTCAGACACCTGCTACCTGCTAGTTAGCTAAGCACAATGAATAGTAATGTATGGACAAGTGTTAATGTTCTTTACTCAGAAGTAATCGCATACTCAAGGTGGACATGCTAGCAAGGAAGCTAAAGTCCACGGTGGCTGCGTTAGTTGCCCCTACATCTTTGACGGTGTCGAGGAGTGAGCTTTACCTCATGAACCTGAGAACTTCAGCACAACACTGGTTAACAAAAGGTTTACTGATGACTCGGAGAGCAACTACTGCTACTGATCATTCACGGCCTACTTTGTTAGTGGAGATCTTTTTGCTCAAACCAAGATCTGATCTGTTTGAAAGAGAATACACTGAAGGAACTACAGGTTTTAGCAGCTGAGGTTGCAAGACAGGCATAACTACCCACCATTCATTGTGCTAAGCTAGCTAATGATCAGCCAGTGGGCCCCTGCGATATGCAGAGGAGAGAAGGGTGTCTATCTGTTTTCTTTTTGGCTCTGGAGAGAACAGAAATAAGCACATTTCCCATAAAGCGGATGTGTTTCTTTAAGCTAATAATCTTAATATTAAGAACTACTTATTCAGTGAATAAACAGCTGTCAATGCATAAACTAATATTTCCTTCCATCTTAATTAGGTCCAGAACTTTTATTATCACAGAGGCAGCGCAGGGGAATGAAACGTAACCATTTCAGCCCTCGAACAATCAATACTTCCCAGATGTGTTCCCTCCTTTTAGAGATGGAAGACAGTTTAAAGGACAGTCTTAACTGTGTTCAATCAGGACACTGCGCACGATGATTGAAATGCATTTTAAACTGTTATTCCACACTGGTTATCTCCTGTGTTTTGTAATTGTACATAATCCTATATGTATAAACGAAGAACATGCCACTACTACTTGAAATATTTTGTGCTTCATTCCAAAAAAAGGCAATGTTTTCTTTGTGAAACTTATATTTTTACAGTGTTTTTTTTCCCTTGATAGGCCTGTAATGTGAATAACCTTTTTTGTATTGATTTTCAAATAAAACAAGCTATCATGCAGTCTGATGCTACCTGCTGTTGCCTTTTCTCACCAAAAATGTACAGTATTTTTCCTAGATTTAATACTTTGGTAATAGTTTGGATTTATTGCCGTTTGCTGTTGGCTTCAGGTGTGGCGCAACATTGCGGCTTGCTAGGGGGCGCTATAGCTGTGTCATAAATTTGCCTCATCAAATAGTTTTGTATATATATATATATATTTTTTTTTAAATAAATAAATCCATACCAACAACCAGCCTTTAAGTTACCAATTTTAGGCAGTGGATCACTTTTTGGCCCGTAAAATGAGGTAGAAATTGAAAAATAGAAATTAGAGCTAAATGCATACAGACAACAGCTTAGTGTGACAAAGTAAAAGGAGCTTATCGAACGTGTTATCTATTGTTTGAATGTCTAGTCTTAAGTAACTGACCACAAAATCAGTATTGGGACAAACCCGCCACATTACAGTAAAAAAAAACCACTCTAAAATCTGCATCTCCTGAAAGAAATACAGTGAGATCACAAAGGCTTTTGCTGCTTGTGTTAAGCTGCTAATGTTAGCAGCTGCAGGCTTTTAGCAGTAAGAGGTTGTGGCAGCTGGATATAGATCCGCTGATCCCAGCTCCTGGCATTTACAGCCATGCAGTGTGTACCAGATCATGCTTTTATCTTTGTTACTAACGTAATCTGTTTTCATGACGTTAGATACACAACCCATGCACGCATAGGACTATGCAAAACAGCACAGATTAGAAACAAACAAACAGAGGAAATGCTAACATTCACGTGGGCCGGACGTAGTTTAAAATGGCCTGTTAGTTATAGCCGTGGGAGTTGTAGAACTGAACAGCGGCAGTTCTTTAGTTTTTGGCGGATCAATAATAAATTAGCCTCAAGTTTCCTCCAAACATCACTTTTGCACTAATAGGGAATCAAACTCACAACCTCTGGAAAATCAACCTATAAAGGTAGAACAGATGTCGTTCGCAGTCGAATAATTTGTTGATGTGGAAACATGTATTGAAAATCCTATGATAAAACAGGGCATAAAGATGAAGTAGTGAGTATTTTAAAGCTTGGATGGAATCTTTAGGCAAAAAAATGTCACAGCGGGATTTATTATTTATTTATTTTTTTACAGTTTGTAAAATGCAATCCAAAAGAATGTCTTTCACTTTGAAAGAAAAAGGCAATTAAAAATACGAATATAAAATTAACCATGAAACATATCATTCACATACTACTTCTACTACTACAAATAATAATACATAAAATGCATATTTAAAAAAATATTTCAGTAATCGTGACACTTATTTATGAGCATTAAACAGATCAGCCACGGAAAGAAAAGTGATTCTGTAATAACTGACGTGATTGTTGAGATCACGTGACACGCTGCTCCACTCAGGTCACGTGAGGTGTTTTGTTGACGATTCCCTGCGTTTTCACCATGAATTCACGGACTGCTTCAGTCGCTGCTGCAGTGTCATCGCCTCGCTAGCAGACAGGAAAACTGGACGGGACACTGGACCGGGCTGCTAACGGAGTTAGCTTCACCGATGCTAACCGGACATTCACAGCGCCGGTGAGGAAGACAAGGAGCCCCGCAGTGATGGTATTGTTATCGGTTTGAGCCGAAAAGGAGGAGCTGTTTTAACCTCGACAAGAGAGAGGAAGGGAACGCTGCTGCTGGTGAAGTTCATGTGCCGAAGCTCGCTTTTCTTTTATGGTAATTTGATGTCTTGGAGTGTTAAAATACAACCTTGTCAGTTTGTTGAAGATGTGAGGTGAATCCTGTAACGTGGCTTTGGTGAGTCAGCGCATAATATTTCCTCGGTTTGACCCTCAACTCCATCTTTAGCATTCATCGGAATCCTTCAGGATTGACGAGCAGGGAGATTGTCCAATCAGGAAGGGCAAAGGGCTGTTTTTTTTGACCAATCACAGAGGACAAAAGCAGGTTTCAGTCAACAAGGAAAAGGTCTTCGTGGCTTATTTGTGTGTTTGCTCAGAGGGCTTTTGGGGTTTTGTTTTTTGTTTGTTTTTACAGAAAATAAAATAGTTTTTGTCATTTGAAGAACATATATTCTCTGCAATGAGTGACACTAGTGTGAAATACAATCTCTGCGTGCCCACTTCTATCCCACTGTGGTCGCGTGGTGAGCTGGGAAATAGTACTCCATTAAGTTATTTGTGCCATAACTCTCCTAGAGATAATCCCAGCCGCTGATATTGATGGCACTCTTTGGACTGTGGAGGCCTATGTGACTTCATGATAGAGAAAAGTTGGGTTTTTACAAGGAAGTCCTTTTCAGTGCCCGTCTTTTGTCATTTTTAGCAATATTTTGCTTGTAATTTAGTTTGGTTTACACCCTAATGAAGCAATTTCCAGGCCTTCTTTTATATGAATTACCAACATTAAATCTCTTCTGAGTGCAACTAGTTTATTTAAGAAGTGAGTGTGATGATTGATTTAAATGAAAATGCATGTGTAAAAACAAACGAAAAAAGAATAAAAAGACCAGAATTAGCCAAAAGCTTCTTTTTCATCTGTGGTCTCCTGGCTAACAAGCTTCTGAAAATACAATAAAAAGTGATGAAACACAAGCAAGACAAACCCAAGACAGTGCACAACGCGACATGTGACACAGGTAGTAAAACAAAACAGTTACAAAGCAGAACAGGTACGCATTTTAAAAAAAGAATGGTAAAAGAGCTCATTTGGAAGAGCAGTAAAACCAGTGGTATGTTGATCTGCCCAGGAGCTGCAGGCGTTATTCAGCCTTATTCTGGTGCAATGCATCTTTCATTTTCTTTGAGATCCTTGTACACTGTCCCTGAGTAAGTAAACTTCAACATACAGGATACGCGGTTGACAACAAAATGACATAGCAAAGAAACAGAGAATCTAAATATCATTTGGATTCAGTGCTAAGGCCGTTATTGTCTTGTATTCGTAATATATTTTATTTTATCCGCTGAAAAGAAACACTTGAATTTGCTTCTTTGGGCGATGTGAGAGAAATTGTGGTGGTACTTGAACCTGTGATGGACCACGCCGATGACGATCTCAACACACTTCTCTTCGGTGGAACATCACGGTCTCCACTCTGAACCTCTCATTATTCTTTTTTTCTACTGATAAAGGAAATATCATGAATAATTTCATCAACCAGGCATGACTTGGCATACCTCCTAAGCTCTGTGTCACTTCTCTTTTTTGTTTTCTTGACTTAATGATAAACGGAAACCGAGATGAGTAATGAGACAGCCCCCCATTTTAAATACTTCAAGTCTTCGATGGAAGATGTTAAAATGAAACCTGCAACTAAAACCCTTTTTTCTTTTTTGTTTCTAGCCACATTAGCAGGCTGACTGGAGTCCAGTACAGGGTTCAAAATGGCTATCATGCGACAGTTCGGACTCTTGATGTGGAAGAACTATCTTCACCAGGTGAGTACAGCTATGCGGTTGTGTTTATTAGGGCCTGAGCCAGAAGGTACTTCTGGGCGAAGACCCTATTATGTTTCGAAGTCAGAGAGACACGAAGTCAGCGCTAAAAGCAGTAAAAACACACACTTAGGAGCATCACAGGCCTCTAAAAACATCACAGGAGGGTCCGGGGGGGGACGGGGGGTGAGGTCCCCCATTGAAACCAATGGTGGCACAAATTATATCTGAAATTGCTGCGTTTTTTTGGCTATTATTCTTTCTTTCTTCCGCCGCGACTTTAACGCTGAATTTGACCCCCTGAACATGCATGAAATTCGCTGAATTTTTGCACACACGTCCGGTCCGGCGAAAAATTTTATATTTAAAAAAAAAAATTCACCAAAACTCAATAGCGCCACCTAGGGAGCAAAAAAACTAAAAAAAAATTGGGAGCGCTATAACTGCTTGCACGAATGTCCCACAGACATGGGACCAACACCGTTGGAATCGTCTCATTAAGACGAAAAATTCATACACTCTGACCTCTCACCTATCTACAACACAATGTCCACAAATTGGACAAAACTGTCAAAAAAAGGAATTTTTTACTCCCCGAACAAAATCTATCTCCTCCTAAACCGTAAATGGCATCGCTTCCAAACTTTCACACATTACTCCCCCAACTGTGCTGATTAAAAGTTGTTCAAGGTTAATATACTACGCGCTCGGTTTGGATTTTATAAGCCGTCAAAGTCGGGGAGACACGTTTTACGTTACAATGGAATTCAATGGGGAGGCCGTGTCCTCTCATGGTACATACTCTCGAACAAACGCTTGGCACGTCTAAACTAAAACTCTCACAGCTTCACAAAACATACCAGTCGATTGCTCAGAAAAATCTCTACAAAAATATGGTATTATATTCCACTTCCAAGCAACGTATGCAGAGTTATTTGCTTTTCACACACTAAAAATGTACACTTTTAAGCTGCTCTCCACTCAGGCACAGATGGCAGACATTTGTTTACTGTAGTCATGGAAACCACAATTGGAGGGTCTCTGCCCTCATGTACATACTCTCAAACAAACACTTGTAGCTTCTAAACTAAAACACTCACACCTTCAAAAAGCACACCATTGAATTCCTGACAAAAAACTCTACGCACTGATGTCTTTACATTCAACTTTTGACCAACATATGCTGAGTTATGACTGTGTTTCACAGTAAAACTGCCAAATCCTCCTCTGCTCTCCACTCTGACACAATTGGCAGAGAGCGAGCAGAGAAGGGAGGGGCTCTTAAAGGGCCGGCTCTCAACTCTGCAGTCGCACTGTGCAGCGAACTGAGGCTCGTATCTCCTAAACTACAAGGCCTAGGGATTTGCCGATTACACCGTTGGATTCGGGCCGGCGATCCGGCCGCGGTTAGGCCGGGGCTCAGGCCCTAACAACGCTGCTTGCAGCTTTAATTTTAACTTGTATTGTAATATATGCTGGCTAATTTGATCCTCGCTTTATTGTTATAGAACTTTTTGTAATTCTATTGTATAAACTTACAATAGGGATTGTGTTTTGGGGGAGATTTACTCTTTAACTATGACTATTAACTCTACTCCCTGTCTCCTGCACACCGTGTGTGTTGCAGTTGTTTCCATTGTTTGGTTGTGTTGTGCCGATAAATAGCATGTGTATATCAGTCAGTGCAGCACCACAATACGCAATTCAAAATGGTATTATGGCACACGACTACCTTTAGACCGATACTGACTGTATTTTGGTGAAGTTTCAATCAGTTTTGCATCCCTCCTACCAGCCTGCAAGTCTCCTGTTTTTTGAGGCGTTGACAGCTTGTGCTGCTGTGAATTGTCAGATGAGGCTGCGTGAAGCCATCACAGGCCTGTACGACAGTATTTCTGAAGTTACAGACTCAGACCACATCATAAATATCATAAATACAATTAACAAACAATATATTTAGTTTTGATGGTATTAGCCAACTTTACTCCAGTCGTATACGGTGTTTGTAGCTGTCACGTGCTTTTCCCCGCCTTATGTGGCCGTGTGAAGGGAAATTGACACTTGTTTTGTTTTTTTTAATTATATTTTCAACTTTCATTTCATGCGTTGTGTCATAGATCATGAGACTTTATCATGAGACAGGAATTTGTTGTAATCAGATTTTGTATTGTGTAACAGTAGATCAACATGCCTGTACGGTACATTTCAATGTTAAGCGGGTCTCACACACACACATTCACACACACACACACACACACACACACACACACACACACCTGATCCTATCTGAAAAATGAGCATGAAAACATTCTCAAAAAAGTTATGAGGGCAGCATTATGCTTCTCTGAATAGTTTCTTGCTTTATCAGTTGACGTTTTTCACAACGCTGCAAATATTCCGATAAGTCTCTCTACGTGGTGCGAGTCGGTTGCTCCATCTTTGTTTCTCCATTCTCTGCCGCTCCAGTTGTGGTTGTCTAGAGAGACTGTGGAGAAAACACAGTGGATCTTGTCTGTCTTGGCTGCAGAACCCAGACACAGAGTGCATGCTAATCACTTAATCCGTACCACCAAATGTAATTTATAGTGGATGTTGAGCTTCAAGCCTGTAAACGCCCGTAAAGACGGATGTTGTATTTCTGGGCCAGCAGGTTCTTTTTTTTTTCTTTTTTTTTTAAACGGTAGCTTCTAAAACTGTGTTTAGCCTAGCATTAGCAACATGGAAAAAACAGACGGCAGTTGTGAGTGGGAATGCACGATAATGTCGCTAAGGTATCAGCAGATATTGGTCGTATTTTTAATGAATCTTTATGGACCCAATGAGCAAAAGTCCTCTACCCAGGGAAACACTGTGGTAAATAAATCATTCATATGTTATCCCAAATGTTTTGGAAAAATTAGAAACTTTTTTTTCCTTCAAATTCATAGTGCAAAACGTGGATTTTTATATATTGTTTTCCTACAGATAATATTAACGTAGGTAATTATGGGTTGTAAAATATCATGCATCCCTCGTTGTGAGTCTGGGAAAATCATCTGTTTTGTAACGTTCCGAAGGAAACAGTGTGAGAATAAATCTGTACCAAAGTTTCATTTCCTCAATGAGAGCAGATAGTCGAAGCGGTAAACAAGGTTAATGAATTCTAAGTGATCTCATTTGCTTTTGATAATTGGATATTGCCTTGCTTTGATTGATACAATGGCCATGATGCTCGTCCTGTGTTCAATCCACACGGGCCCCGCCATCCCGCTGGCATCAGCAGCACCATGACTGACCTCCGGGAAGCCGGAGGGCAGACACACACACACACACACACACACACACACACACACACACACACACACACACACACACACACACACACACAAAAACACACAAAAACACACAAAAAATAATTTTCTGTGACATCCGGCTCAATATTTAGCTCTGATTTTGTTTTTATTCGTCACTTGTCAGGTTTTCATCCATATATACTAGAAATTTGAACCAAATTTTTAGAAATGCAGCCAAAGAAATGTGAATTTAAGTGCATTTCCATTCCCTGTTTTTTCAAATATTTAGTGAGACAGACATCATCATTTAGCAGCTGTTCCTGATTCCATTTTGTTTATTTGCGTTTATCTTTCATCGACCCAACAACTTTGTCACCTCCCGGGCGTTGGGCAGTTTTTTAAATATTTTGAGATTTCTTTGAATTGCAGTGTTTCTACTCAGCAAATTGAAAAAGAGCTGAATGAAAACGCACTTGGGTGTAACTGAGTGGCTGGCGTTGTTGTATGTGAGTGAAAAAGCATGTGGTAGAAGTTTGCGCTCCCCAGATTGGCGGAGACGGTGAAGCTATGACCAGGAAAGCATGGAAATAGAGTAATTAACAACATATATTGAGGGAGAAAAGGGGAGGAATCACCCCCCCCCCCCACACCTCCCCCCGCACACATCAACTCTCCGGTCTTAATGTTTCAGTTCATATCTTCACTTTTAGAATGGAATGCAAACACTGACGGTATCAGTGCAGTTCTTGTTTATTTTACACTTTGACTCAGAAAGGGGAAAAATCCACTCTTGGCCCTTTCTCTGAGGTTGAGTGTGTGACGTCCTAAAACTGTCCAAGTCACTTTGTACTCCAATCTGTCAGCGGAATGAGGGGTCGCATAAATGATGTGCTATTTAAACTGTCTGTGAAATCTGCAAGTCTCAATGATGAATAATTTGAAAAAGAGATCATTTGATGCCCAGACTCTGTCCTGACCGAACAGATCTGCGTTTTATATCATACATTTCAGATGATGTTGCCTTTGCTTTACAAGGCTGCTAAAAGCAATTTATCCCTCATTGCTCATCTGTGGCTGAATTATGGAGGCGTTTATTGCTTTAATTGGGCTTTGGAGTGTTTTAAAGTGACAAATATCCCACTAAGAACAGGCTGGGTGATTGAAGCGTATTGCTGTCTCTTTGCTGTAGATTAATTAATATCAAGCTAATTTTCATCAATTGGACCTCTTTGACTAAATCTCTCCATTCCTGCTCTCCAGAAACGTCAAATCCTGGTAACGTTGGTAGTCATCATCTTGCCCCTGCTTTTCTCTGGCATCCTCATCGTGGTGCGACAGAAGGTGCCTTTTAAAGATTACCCTAATGCAACCATCTACGAGAGCTACTCCGTCGACATGCTACCCAAGAGTTCTCTGAGACACCTGCAGTTGGCCTTTGTGCCAGTGAACTCCAGTGTGGTGCGTCAGGTGGCAGAGGATGTGCGAGGCAGTCTGCTTCTGTCCTCAGGTGAGTCATATTTGGGTAAGAAACTAGTTCGGTATAAATAGGTGGCTTGTTTAAAAAAGCAGCTTAAAGGAACACGAATTTTTTTGTTTGGGAAATACGTTTATGTGAGATTTTCCACATAGCTTGACAAGAAGATTGTTACCCTGCTCTCTTTTGTGTGTGCAGCAGGGAGCTTAGGCCTACATACACCGACTGGCCGCTAGAGACCAGCCAACCGCTTGTTACTTTAGCACAATGAATGGTAGCGGTTGAGAAGTGTTAGCATGCAGCTCTCTTAGCAGCTCCACTTCCAAAATGTGCAGTTCTTTGTGTTTTTCATAAAACACATATCAGGATCCGGGTCTTGGATTTATCTGCGATTAATCATCTTCATCCTTTCCCACAAAGTCAGCCATGATTAGCAGCAGCAGTTGCGCTTCTAGTCATCAACAAACACTTTGCTCCGTTGCCCAAAGTTACAATGGAGCTTATTAGGTGCTGCATTGATTTGTTTTTAAAGTTAGTACACAGCAAAAGTTGGTGTTTGAGGAGTTACAGGTTGTGTAAAGTAAGGGCTTCTAATGGTTGAAGTAATTGCTTTAGTAGCTGTTACCAGTGGTACCACTTTTTTCAACAATTTACAAATATCTCTAAAACTTTCATGTTTTACTCGTACAGCTGCCAAACTTTACTTACAGCATTTCTCCTCTTGGAGGTCATCTTTTCAGCCCGGCAGCTCATATATTTGGCTGTGTAACACCTAATATTACAACTTGAGCATCCGTTTATGTTATCAGTCTCATGTTGTTCTTTACTGGCCCACCATTATTTAAAGACCCTGACACCATTACTAGCTCATGACAGATCTGGGAGTACTGGTTTCTCAAGAGACGGGGGTCAGGACAGTAAACAGGCCACACCCTGCTCTTGTGTCTGCTGGGAGTTTCTACAGAGAAGGGAAGGAAGCTCCCTCGGGAGACACCCTCAACCCTCTGTCTCTCAGACGCAGCTTCTCTGCAGGACCAGTTCTTCTTCTTTTAAACACTACAACTGGCGGTTGAGCAAATAAGCTGCGAAACATGTTTGCTTATGGGTTGACAGTGGCAATCCAGCCTAGACAAATAGTGTGACCTTGATGTGGCAGCAGGTTTGGCAGATCTGCAGGTTGACTTGGGCGCGCGCGCACACACACACACACACACACACACACACACACACACACACACACACACACACACACCAGATCTCAGCTCAGCTTGTCATGAATAATTTAGCTGGTAAACGTAGAGGAGAGAATGAGTAAGACACCACCAGAGGACCACCAAGATGTGACCTCAGGCTGTCGTCTGCTTTAAGGGATTCTCCTGAAACAGATTAAAAGCAGCTGTGGTGCCTGAAAGGTTAGCGCCATAAATTTAAATTACAGAACATCATAATCAATTTTTTTTTTTCTTTTGTTGTGAAAAAAAGAAGAAGATTGAACTGATGTCACCTTCGACAATAAAGCTGTTCAATAACTACATGGTAGGGATTTTTAAAAAAATCAATATTGGCTGATACACAAACGATAGAATTTTTTGACTGTAGTTTCAGTACTCGTACCTAACTAGTATTGCTAAAGTTTTTGGAATGATAAAATGGGAAGTTACTGTTTATTAGATTGAAACTTTTATCCTTCCTGTAATTATCCTGTAATTCTCCCTGTTCCTGTGTGGGTTCTCTCTGGTACTCCAGCTTCCTCCCACAGTCCAAAGACATCAAGAGGGGACGAGGCTGATTGATACTCTAAATTGACTGTAGGTGTGACTGTGAGTGTGAATGGTTGTCTGTCTCTATGTGTTGGCCCTGTGATGGACTGGCGACCTGTCCAGGGTGAACCCTGCTTCTCCCCTGAAGGCTGCTGGGATAGGCTCCAGCCCCCCATTTAAAGCTTAAATGAGAGGATTTTTCAAAATAGAAGACATGAAGGCAGCCTGAATATATCCCAGCCATACCTCAGTCAACCTACCGGCACCTCTGCCGTTCTCTACTGGGCACGTTGTGTCTTGTTCAATCTGTTCTTGAAAACAGTGACTCTGTGTTTGAGGAACAGATATAAGAACTTGGAGTGCTTATCAGACTCTTCTCCTGAAAGCAAGTAGTTGTATTTCTTTGTTTGTTTTTTTTTAAAGGGTTGAAGAGCTGCACATTGAGAACATAATCAGCAGCTCCTCCTTCTTGGCTGGTTTCTCTGCACTTGTTTGTTTTTATGAGAATGACCCAGATTTGACCTCGCGGCTAGTATGTTTAACTGACGACCTTCCCCAGACTCGGAATACCTGCATGTCTGCATGATAGGTGGAAGAATGATAATAATAATAATAATAATAAAAAGTCATTCAGGAATCCAGTTCCAAGAAAGCCAAATCAGTTTTTATCTTCTGTTGTCCAGCTCTCTGTTTCCCAGGTCTTGTATCGGCTGTATGGTGACCTCTGATGTATTTCATGTGTGTATGTGTGTATTGCATGTGGCCATATTCAAGTGCACAATCCGGGGGTCTTGACCCATCCTATTGATGATATTGACTCTAGAATTCAGTATGTGGAGAGCATGCAGACCATCCTCCTCTCTGTCAGTGAGAACAGCGAGCACCAAGGTCAGGCGTCGATACGGGCTTGAAAACAGATGTACGTGACATGAATGTAACACCTCAACTAATGCAGTGCTCTTTGTATCTTTCAATGTGTGTGTGTGTGTGTGTGTGTGTGTGTGTGTGTGTGTGTGTGCGTGCGTTTTGTTTTGTTTTTTTGCAGTGCGCGGCTTTGAGACGGAGCAGCAGTTCGAGGACTTTGTCCGAAACGACCCTCTGTCGGGGAAGGTTCTGGCGGCTGTGGTGTTTGAACACCCATTTACACATGATGACGAGCCCCTCCCCCTCAAGGTAACGAGCAGAACACACGCTGATAGACGGCCGCGTCTTGGGAGTGTGTCATCTTTTGCCTCTCTCTATTTGAGGACCTAATGGATGTATTTTTTCCTCTGATCTAAATGTGTGACCTTCTTAAGAGTGCAGTATATTTACCTCATGTATTAGTAGAATTAGGGTTTATTTTTTGTCACAAAGCTGTTGTAAGATAAAAAGATTTTAAAAAGAAAGACGAGGGCTGTTTTCACCATACTGTGTCAATATTCCAGCCCCTGGTGGGCTTCTTCCGATTCGATGATCAAAAAGTCAACCAGCAGTCCAATTGATGGATCAGGATTGATCAATCAGCGACCCCTGCACTTCTTCTAGGCTCTGTTTTTAATCCATTTTCAGTAAATTGTGTGGAGCATGGCAGCAGATGTTGTATCCCACACTGGAAAAGCCTCATCTGGAGGAGACGTAAAGTTTTGACAGGTTTGATGGCTTCAGTACTCTGAGCCAGAAAGATTACGAGGGCGAAATGTTTCTCTGTCAAATTATCTTTATCGTCCTTGTTGAGGAAGAGGCTTTGTTTATGGTCCCCAGATACATAAAAACCATAAACATGAATAAACAAATGGCGATAAAACCAAGAATAAAACTCGAGCTGTATTTTTTTTTGTCTTTTGTTTGCTGTTTTCTCCCTGTTTTGTTCACATTACAGAAATGCAGCAAATTCTCTGACACGTTTTTGAAATTGTTTTTGTTTGAGGGTCATGATAATAACAATAATCATAACAAAAACACTCATATTACCTAATTTTTCCAAAACTACTGACGGAGCATCAACTTCAACAGCATCAACCACGGAAAAATAAGTAAATTCCACATTGGAAAAAAAAAGCATCCCAGTCATTTACGTTGTCGAAACATTTCTGTCCTTGTTTAAGGTGATTCTGTATTATGAATGTGTTGTGTGACAGCGGTTTTCCAGGCGCACTGCACTTGTGTCTCCCCTCGCTGTCCTTGACTCAGACAACGCAATCTCATTCACAGGTTAGCTACCACCTGCGTTTCACCTTCACCCCGCGTAACGCTCCGGCCACAGAGAAGTCCGAGCTGAACCCCAACAGTGACCTGGACTGGCACACGCTCAGCCTCTTTCCTCTCTTTCAAATGCCAGGCCCAAGAGAGCAGTATGACAAGGAGGGGGGCACGCCGGGTGAGAAGCCTTCATCTGATCCTCCGACTCTTTGTGTAACCTCGCCCACTTCCTCAGGGTGTCACCTTCTTTTTTGTTTTTTGTCTGGAAACAAACTATCCTTTGTGCCCAGAGGACACAAAAGTTCCTAAGAAGAGCTTGTGTTTTGTGGTAATCAAAGAGAGGCAGCAAGGCATTAACAAAGGGTTTTTATTTTTGATTATAATTGATGAAAAGCACGTCGTTTTCACAGTCTCTGGAGGAAGAGACATTGTTTCTTACAGCGTTACCATAGAAACAGAGCTCCCGTTTATCTTTGGTCTGATTCATGTTATCAAGTCTTGGATCAGGGATCATTTGGGAGGAAACTGTGAGGTGTATGGAGGCGTCCCATTAGTCCCTGAGGTTGTTTGATGTGTCAGGTTTGAATGATGGATCCAGGGTGAGAGAGGTCTGCTGGCCCCCACCAGGCCTCAGACCTTTTCTCGTAGTGAAGTTCTAAAATCGTGAGTCTAACTATAATCAGAGGAAAAGGCCCTTCAAATGAAGTCATCCTAATAGCATAATAGAGCTGAAAAGCTTTTAAAGTCGCAGGAAAATGGATTTCCAACCTCCACATGCATAATAATTCAGGATGGCCGCTCTGCTTTTGTTCCTGGAGGCCTGTTACCCATTTTCATTTCATGCTAATTTTTTTTAGATGGAAGTCAGGCGGGCTTTGCCTCGTGCGTAATGGGGTCACATAGGGCTTCTTGGACTTGTTAACATTTCTTTCCTCCTCAAAGGTTATTTTCGAGAGGGATTCCTGGCGGTGCAGCACGCTGTGGACCGAGCTATCATGCGCTCTTACAACAAAAGCGCCGCTTCGTCTCTGCTGGGACAAACCAGAGTGGTCCTCTCCCGGTTTCCTTACCCTGCCTATATATATGACGTCTTCATCCTGGCCATTCAGAACCAACTGCCCTTACTGCTGGTGCTCAGCTACACCTACACATCCCTCAATATAGTCCGAGCCGTGGTGCAGGAGAAGGAACGGAAGCTCAAGGTGTGTTTGCGTTTCTGACTTTTTGGGGGGGGGGGGGGGGGGGTTGCTGGGATAAGTAATCTAACTTGTTAGCTAATCCTGTTCTGTTTCTGGACCTCAGGAGTATATGAGGATGATGGGACTCAGCAACTGGCTCCACTGGAGTGCCTGGTTCCTCATGTTCTTCCTGTTCCTCTCCATTTCAGACTTTTTTATCACGTTGCTCCTCTGTATCCAGGTGAGTGAGTGTTACAAGTCACAAGGTGGCATTTGAGGCACTCTCTTGTGCAATCTCAGTTTCCTAGACCAAAGGTTCTCAAAATGGAGTTCAGGGACACTTAGGGTTGCTTTTTGGTTTTTTTGAGGACCTCCTTAGCAATATAGTTTAATTTCACTTTTGTTTATTTGTTTGTGAAAAGCACCTAAATGCAGTTTCATACAAATAAATTAAACACAAAAACCTGACACGTTTGCACCAATGTCATCTTAAATCCATCAGTAAAAGTTTAACAATTGATCCAAAAAATATATATAATTTCCTGTTCGCTTCTTTATTAATTCATTTCGAGGAACATTACAAGTTTGAGAACCTTTTTCCTGGACAAGTTCACACGAGAGTGTAACTTCTAAAGGGAATTCGTTTATTTCCTGTTGTTTCAGGTGAGCCCAAACGGAGCTGTCCTGACCTACAGTGACCCCACCCTGGTCTTTGTCTTCCTGCTTGTGTTCACTGTGGCAACCATCAACTTCAGCTTTATGATCAGTGCCTTCTTTTCACGAGGTGTGTGTGAATGATCATTTTGAGTGTGCATCAGTCTTTGGCTTTATGGTACTGCACTTCTGCCCCTGAAACATACTGTTGTGTGTGTGTGTGTGTGTGTGTGTGTGTGAGAGAGAGAGAGAGAGAGTGTGAGTGTGATCTGTCCAGGAGCAGTCAAAGTCATTATTGCTCCTCATAAATGGTGTAACAGAGAAAAGCAGCCATAAAAGTGCTTGTCAGCTACAAACCCTGCTTCAGCACAGACAAGGAAGTGCACAAAGATCATTAATGCATTTTAGCGGACAAAGCTGCATGCAATACAATTCCCAGCCTTGTTCCCAATAATCACATGACACGGTCGCTATTGATCTCCTGCCCGAGTGCAGATATTCAAGTCATGCCGTGACTGGTGTTGCCCAGTTAAAAATGACTTAATGTTGCTCCGTGTCATTTTTATTTTAGCCCTGTGAAATGGACAGTTTGGCCTGAATAATAAATAATCTCCTTGCTCAAGTTCTCTGTCACTGAATTAGCATCCCTCCACCTCTTACAAAGCATCCATTAACATCAGTACATATTTACCATCAAAGCTCAGACATTTAAATTAATGTGGTGTTTTTTTTGTTGAATACAATTAGAAAGCTTGATTATGACCCTTGGTGATAATCCCTTAAAAGCCTTTTTGTCCAGAAGGGAAACAGAGTACAAAAAGAGGCTTTTATTTTGTTGGGACAGTGAGGTGTTGAATTGCTCGCTCATCTCCTCTCCTCTGAGTAATGTATTTTTAAAGGGTAGAGTTTTCATAAGGTGGAGGGGAGTGTGTGTGTGTGTGTGTGTGGGGGGGGGGGGGATAGAGCAGTGGTCTGTCGTGTTTTTTACCTCTTCGAGGAACTGAACCAGTGGGCCCCCCTGTGCTGCCTCTGGCTTGGACAGGTGTTTGTCCAGACACAGTTGAACATGTCTGTGGTTGCATGGGGGTGTGTGTCTTTTCTTTTGTGCGCCCCCCCCCCCCCCCCACCCTACCCCCCAAACATGCCACTAATTTGATTCCAGACTCTTAGATATTAAGATGCGAGTTCCTGGATTATAGTAAATTAACCCATTTTGGCTTTATGCAGCAGTGTCTCAATTCTTAAATCATTGATTGACTAAATCGGATGAATTGACGATAACATACACACATTTTTAGTCCCACCTCATTAAGTTGCTAAAAAAACCAACAATCGCTATTTGAGAAACCCCAAATGGACCGAATGCTGGGTCTCGCTACTTTAACGATGCTGATTTGTGAACGGAAACAAGTGGAGATGAGAAGCTTTTACTGGAACTTGCAGTTCCCTCCACTGCCATTTACAGCAAAAGTGTGCTTTTTTCTTTCGCTCCATCTTTGTATGAGCAGCTGCCTGTTTTCCCTCTTCTCAACTACTGATGTACTTTTAAGAAACAGATAATGTCACCTTGTCTGCTACAAGTACTCTCCACATGCAGCAAGCAAATGGGAGCCATGTTGGAAGGCTTTTCCCGCTCCTCGCTCATGACACTTTACTGTCTTCGCCCTTCTCTCCTCCATCCGCCTGCACTATCAGGGACAATCAGGGAAATTGGTTTGAAAGCAAAATCTAAAAATAAGTCATTTTCCAGCTGAGGGTTACAAATGCATCTTGTGTGTTCAACGGCGTTCTCTTCACTTTTCAGAGTGTTATACGTTTATAAGGCTAGCAGAGTCTGACTGTTTGCTTCCCCTCTCTCTGTTCTGTGTGGCTTCAGCTAACGTGGCTGCAGCAGCAGGGGGCTTCATCTATTTCATGAGCTACCTGCCATATTTGTTCTTGTGGCCACGCTACGACATCCTCAGCCATGCCCAGAAGGTGTCAGCCTGCCTTATCTCCAACGTGGCCATGGCAATGGGTGCACAGCTCATAGGAATGTTTGAGAGCAAAGGTGAGCAGAGAGGTTCTTGGCAACTACACGACATACCTCTGAATACATTTGTTTCCTGCGGTTTATGGCGTCCATGTCTGCCTTCGCAGGAGCAGGGATTCAGTGGTCTAACTTGTTCGATTCGGTGACGGTGGATGACGACTTCTCCCTGGCCCAGGTGCTGGGTTTGCTGCTATTTGACTCTGTTCTCTACGGGCTGGTGGCCTGGTACACAGAGGCAGTTTTCCCCGGGGAGTACGGAGTCCCTCTGCCATCATACTTCTTCGTATTGGTAGGCCACACTCCTTCCGGGGGGCGGAGGGGGGGTGTTTGAACAGTCAGTAAAGCACCAGCAGGAGCTGTTAAGTTATACTAAAGTTATTTTTTATAAATTCCTAAATCACCCCAGTTAGCTGTAGTTTATACAAGAAGCGCTTGTGTCGGATGAAGAGACAATTTACTGTCCATTTATTTATCTTTTAGCTCTGCGTGCAGCTCCTCAAACACAAAATGGCACTAAAATACCAGTGATATTTAGATAACATATATACTGCCAAAGTACATCATATTCATGTCATTCATATTCAGTTTTTAAAAAGAATGTAACTTAACATACTCTTAATACACCACTGTAGTGTGGGATTTTTCTTAGATATCAAATATCAATTCTATAGTCTGTTGGCCATTTCACAGTCATAGTCTGGCGCATGGATTTGCTGCAGAGTTTTTAGTTTTCTGATACAGTGACAGTTGTGCGGATTGAAGATGTGAGGTGCTGAAGTAATGCTGAGTTCAGTTTGCTTGAATGACGGGAAACGTCTGGTCAGCCAGCGCAAATATGTCTTATTCGTGTAGAAATCATTGAGGATCATGCAATGATACACACACGCACACACACACACACACACACACACACACACACACACACACACACGTAAATAAACTCTTGCACAACTCCATTTCCAGTAGCCAGGAATTCAAAAGTTTTCCAGCAGGGTATGGATTGACAGTGTTCAGTATGTGTGTGTGTGTGTGTGTGTGTGTGTGTGTGTGTGTGTGTGCGTGTGCGCACCCACACACACAGGTGCTCTAGTTTACTTTAAGGTTCCTACGAGTTTAGAAAAAACAGGAATATATTGAATTATATTTGATTTATATTTTGATTTATTTAACTTATTTTGATGTTAAATTGACAGGATTGTTTGTTGTCTCCTTGCATAAAATGAGTAAAAATTTCACATTTTCTATCATGATTACTTCAAAGTGTCATCATAGTGTTGGTATGAAGAAAATCACTTAGTAACTACTCTGAAATGACCATAAAAGCCTCACAAGTTTGTACAGTTTTAATCTACGTGCTGTGAATGTAGCTGTAAGTGTTGGAATTTTGTTTATCTATTTAAGCAGTTGGAAACCTCTTATTTGATTTTTTTTTTTTTTAAATGTGACTTTTTTTGGTCCACAAAATGACTTGTAAAGACTTGGAAGCAAATGTTCAGAGCTATCTTATGTAGCTTTATTTTTGTGAAGACCATCTCAACTTATCCTTCCATTTTTCGTATTCACCTTTTTAGCCTTCATACTGGTGCAGCAGCCCTCGAATGGCTTTAGTGAACGAGAAGGAGGAAGAGGAGGATGCAGAAAAGGCTCTGAAAGGAGAGTTTATAGAGGAGGAGCCGGCTGGAGTTGTCTCTGGGGTCAAGATTAAACACCTTGCTAAGGTAAGAGCCAAAACTTATCAAGTCCAGGGGTTTGTAAAAATGTAAAAATTACCACGATAAAAGAAGTTGAAATGGAAAACAACGAAGATTTTGTTTAGGTGATGATGTGAGTGGTCTTGACAGGAATTCAGAGTTGGCAACAAGACTCGGCAGGCTGTGCGGGATCTCACGCTGAACATGTTCGAGGGACAGATCACCGTGCTGCTGGGACACAACGGTGCTGGGAAGACCACCACGCTGTCCATGTTGACAGGTGAGCAGCTCCAAAACACTTGGAAATGATACTCGGGGTTCACATGCTAGTGAAATATGAAAAAAGCAACAACAACAACATTCAGGAAAAATCATGGAAATGTGATTCACAAAGACCTGGGTATTGGAGTGTATATCGTTCAGTTTAGATCAACTGGGAAAAAAATAGAAATAATTGATTTTATTTGCGCTTAGGACATGGATTTTAGTGTATCTTTACGTGTAAACCAATATTTTAGAGAATGTACAGGGAATGTCTTGAAAAATCCTGGAAATTTGTTGATGATGTATATTAACACACCTGCGCATGCCACCTGTGTGTCTTCCTCTGTGCTCGCAGGTCTGTTCCCCCCCACCAGTGGCAGGGCCTACATCAACGGCTACGACATCTGTCAGGACATGGCTCTGATCCGACGCAGTCTGGGACTTTGTCCTCAGCATGATGTGCTGTTTGATAATCTCACCGTCAGAGAGCATCTGCTTTTCTACGCACAGGTAATCCCACATTTCTGAGAATAATTCCTCCTCTGTCCTTCTACTTTATGATCTGCCAGCTGATGGTACGTCTTTTTTCCAGTCAGCTTAACAAGGTTCCTCATTTAAAGAACCAGATCGGTGCAGCAACTCTTTCTGTGCTGGTAGTTTGAATAAAAATATGTTGTATTTCTACATATGCAGCTGAAAGGCTACCCCAAAGAAAATATTCCAGATGAGGTGGACAGGATCATCCGTATCCTGAACCTGGAGGAAAAGGGTCAGGCTCGCTCCAAGACTCTGTCCGGTGGCATGAAGAGAAAACTGTCTATTGGCATCGCTCTCATCGGAGACTCCAAGGTTAGGAATTTCATGAGCTTCATCATTCTTGTCTTTCCCTTCCTCCACCTTCACTTCTCTCATCTCATCCTTTATGTAGGTGGTGATGTTAGATGAACCCACGTCAGGTATGGACCCATCAGCCCGACGCGCCACCTGGGATCTTCTTCAAGGAGAGAAAAGCAGTCGCACCATTCTGCTCACCACACACTTTATGGACGAAGCCGACCTGCTCGGTGACCGCATCGCCATCATGGCGGGAGGAGAGCTGCAGTGCTGCGGGTCACCGCTCTTCCTTAAGAACAAATATGGTCAGTGAAAACAAAAATTAGATTAACGATTGGTTTCCACAGCAGCAAAGGGCTGGCACGCCCAAAATATGTAAAAAGGATTTTGTCTGAAACATCATTTCTGATTTTTAAGACTATTGAAATCCCACAAATGGTTTGCTGCGACTGAATGCACAGTGGCATCACCGGTGCTAGTGAGGATAAACAGTGACTGTTCACCTCAGGCCTGGAACTGAATACCCCATTCATATTCTCCATGGAAGAAGTGCATCCTTATGTCGTTGCCATAGGTGTTCTAAAGGTGGATGGTCAACGTTGAACTCTGTGGAACCACAACACTTGGCGATCAATCATCCAGACACGTCCCTTTCTTCTGCTCCTCAGGTGCTGGCTACCACATGGTGATCGTAAAGGACGCTCTTTGTAACGTCGCCGAGATCACCCGCCTTGTTCACATGTACGTTCCTAATGCCACCCTGGAGAGCAGCGCTGGGGCTGAGCTCTCTTACATCCTCCCTAAGGAAAGCACCAGCAGGTGAGCCAATCAGGTTTTTGTGGCTAAAGAGAGGGCTAACAATAGCAGCTGGCTGTGCCAAGTAACCTGAAATCACCCCCCTCTAACACTCCCACCACTTTGTCACAATCTCTTAATATCACCACCCCCTCTGAGGTTATTCCTGTCTTTTATATTCAGAAAATCAATAACTTTTCTTTCTACAAATGGAACTTTAAGTATTGTTAATATATAAGATTTATGGCAGAACTATAAAGGTACGATTCATTTTTAAAACACTGGGATAACAGATAGTGCTTTCAGCAAGAGCTCATAAGTAAATATTGAGTGACATTATTTCTTGTGTTTTCTCTCAGGTTTGAGCTTCTGTTTGCTGAGCTGGAGATGAACAGAGAGGAGTTGGGCATCGCTAGCTACGGAGCATCAGTTACCACGATGGAGGAGGTTTTCCTCAGGTAGGAAAAGACGTGGATGCTCATTTAAGCAGCGATTTCTGGCTGCAGCTAGACAGCAAATATGGTAATAAGCAGGAGGTATTAGAGAGGTGACTGGTGTGTGCTCCATTCTTCTGTTCACGAGAAAAACACCTCTATTATTGATTATTTTGCCAGATTATCAGTTTGTTGACATGAAACACATGCATATATATATATAAAATATGTTCGTGTGTGTGTGTAATCTGTGGAAACAAGCACAAGTGCTTCAGCTGTAGACAGAAGATAACACTGCAGGCTGTTTTAGCTGGCGCTGTTTAAGTGTTCAGCGCTGTTAATTGGTGCTGCAGAGGAAGTCTGTGTCACAGGCCTGGTTATTTATACCGCCATCAGCATGCTCCAGGCTACACAGTCTATATACACCAAACATCAGACATGACACTGATATAAGCTACTATTTCTGTGCATTTTGTGACTTCTACCTGGTGCTTCGTATTTTATATCCGAGCAAAACATTTGTGTTAACTGTCTCTCCTTGTTTTCACTAATACTGTAAGCACTGTAACAGATTAGACAACACATGGATTAAGGCTACATCTGACTCAGAGATGATGGAAAAGACATCTGCTTATAATGTAAAATTCCATGCAGCTATGTCAGGCTGCCATTTGGATTTGTGACTGGCGGCACACATGTATTTTTTTGTATCAATCTCTAAAATCTGATTTCTTTTATTTTAATGTCGACATTAAAATCAAATAGAAATCAAATGGAAGTATTTCTCGGCCTGATGCGTAAACCTCCACGGAGTTCAATCATGGATGGAGTCTCATCAAATACAATGATCCAATTTCAATCGGTGAAAAAAAAAACAACCTTGATTGGCCCTGATTTGGATCGTAACATCTCCATTGACCCAAAGTCCCAAGTGAGATGATCGTATGCTGCAGCTCATCACTGAAATGTCGGTTAAGGAGGTCTAACTGATCTCACAAAGGCACGCTACAGAGGATCTCTGTAATGAAGGCATCTTTGGTCACAGTTTCCAGTGAAGTGGCGAATAACCATTGACCAATGTTTGTCTTCAGAGTCGGGAAACTGGTGGATTCTAGTTTGGACATTCAGGCTATCCAACTACCTGCCCTGCAATACCAGCATGAGAGACGCTCCCACGACTGGACAACAGACGACGCCAGCAGCATCAGCGGCATGACCGACGTGACTGACTTCACTGACAGCGGGACGCTCATCTCTGAGGACTGCTCCAACATCAAGCTGAACACTGGGGTGAGGGCATGTCAAGTGACGCTCGTCACGTGGCCTTTATCAGCAACTTTGTGGATTATTTATGTATGGATTCATTCAACAGGTCAGACTTCACCTACAACAGTTTTATGCCATGTTCCTGAAGAGGGCCCTGTATAGCTGGAGGAACTGGAAGGTGATGGTGGCCCAGTTCCTGGTTCCTTTAATCTTCACTGTTGTGGCCTTAATCGTGGCGCAAACCTTTCCAAATCACCAGAACGCTCCTCAGCTGAAGCTGGCACTCAGTCGTTACGGCCCCACCAGGGTTCCTGTCGCTCTGCAGCCGGGGGCGGGTCCTCTGGCTTCTGCCCTGGCAAATGTTTACAGTTCCCAGCTCTTAGCCCAGCGAGGCCAGCTCATTAACATCACGGGTGAGAAGCATTAGACGGACGAACTACTTGACTCTTAAGTTGAGATTCAACTGACCACATTTCTCTCTGATCCTCACCAGACTTCACCGATTACATCCTGACGCAGGCGGAGGAGGAAGGCGGCAGCTTTAATGAGAAATGTGTGGTTGGCGCAGCTTTCCGTGGCAGCAGCCGTCAGTTCGCAGAAGCAACAGCCTACTTCAACAATGAAGGATACCACACACCCTCCACGGCCCTCATGATGGTGGACAATGCTCTGTTCAAGCTACTAGCAGGGCCCAATGCTTCCATCCAGACAGGCAATTACCCCATGCCCCGCAACCTGTCCGAGGCCGCCCAGAGCCAGCTCACAGAGTGCGTAGAGGGAGGGGCTTGAATCCAGAACATTTACTACACAGAGTTATATTTTTAGGAGATATGTATTCTTTTTTTTACATGAAAAAATAGTTTCCATTTTCAAATAATCCCTTTGCATATGTCATGATTAGAAACATTTTATTCCATATATGTAAATTATGTTGCGCTGTAGCACATAAAACTAGGAGAGTGTAGATTCGAGTTTTTGAGCAATTTAAGTCTCATGGAGGTAAGAACTGGAAAAGACATTAAAAAAAAAGAATAACCGACTCCACTGCCTGGGCCAGATTCACGGGGCTGTCTGTGACTCACTAGTGTCATAGACATTGTGTGTCCATAAGCGAAGGGTGGAGCAGGGTGGACTGGGGACACTCAGTGTGTTTGTGTGAGAGAGAGAGTGAGTGAGGCTGCTGGGATCTACACTGAGAAAGAGACTAATATAGACACGGTGCTGAAATACAGCGTTGACAGTTGGCATCATTACCGCTTTTTCCCTGCTAGTAAAATTAATTTCTGGCGTTTCATTATTTCTCTGTAATGCAGCACCGGGTCAGAATACTTTTTCAGCCTTGTTTGTGTTGTTAGTCGTTGAAGATGCAGTGAGAGTTGAAAGATTTTGAGATCCAAGTATGGTACAATGGAAAAAAAGTCACAGAAATTGTAATTCTACAGAAAAACAGCTTGATGATAAATTCATCTCTCTCTCTCTCTCTCTCTCTCTCTCTCTCCCTCCCCCCCTTCTAGGGGTAAGACGGGCTTCGCCATCGCTATCAACCTGATGTACGGTATGGCCTCCCTCACCAGTACTTTTGCCCTGCTGCTGGTTACTGAGTCCTCTATCAAGTCTAAGCACGTGCAGCAGGTCAGCGGTGTCTACCTGTCCAACTTCTGGTTCTCTGCCCTGCTGTGGGACCTGGTTAACTTCCTGTTGCCCTGTCTCCTCATGTTGGTCAGTATGACAGCTGATATTCCTCCTAGGAATTAGAATCAGATCTGTGTGTATGGATGTTTGTCTAACTTGTTGGTTGTTTTTTATGCGTTCAGGTGGTCTTCCGGGCCTTCAGAGTGGACGCTTTCGTCCAGAACAACCACCTGGTAGATGTGCTGCTGCTACTGCTGCTGTATGGCTGGGCTGTCGTACCTCTCATGTACCTGCTCAGCTTCTTCTTCTCCACCGCTGCCTCTGCTTACACTCGCCTCACCATCTTCAACATGATCTCTGGCACGGCCACCTTTCTGGCTGTCACCATCACGGCCATCCCAAGTGAGAACAGACACGGGCAGCCAACATTCTCTAAGTGACTTTTATTTATATTAAGGTTTTAGGGTTTGGAATGTCAGACTGGCTAAATACATCCTGCGATGTGCATGTACAGTATAATATATTTTACAGTAAATGGAGAGAAGCATTCAGTTTGGTTTTACTTAGGTGGCACGAGTGCTTCTGGCTTGACTGTGTCCTTCATCAAACAAAATTAAATTGATATATTAGCTGAAAAGTTCCATTTTCCTTTAATCGACGTACCATTTGGTGGCTTGAACTCACGAAGATGTTATTTCTCCCCGACTTGACTTTTTGGTGACTCCAGAATTCAGACAGTGCCAGCAAACATAGATTTACCCTATAGCTAATAAACATTGACTAACAACAACAAAATTTTAATTTATAAACTTTCTAACGCATCATTCGGTATATTTGAAGTTGTCCTTTTCCAGTGGTGTGCTCACAGTGGAATAAAGTGTAGATTATTGAGCACAAGGCTGGATGTGGAAGACTTGGATTATACTAGATGATGTATTTTAGAGTTTAACGTATGCTTTGCTTTTTTTGTCAGAGAAAAGTCTTGTGAGTTTAAGAATACAGTCATTAAAAGGAAAATTCCACATTTTCTGGGGAGGAATATCCTTTTGAGATCCCAGTCAAGGACAGTTTAGCTCACTGAAATGGTCATGTGACACTTCAAAGCTTTTTGCCGTCTGATTAAGAGAAACTGCGATTGTGGCTCCATGCGTACCAACATAGGATTTGCAGTGATTTAAATACTCCAGATCAAGAGATAGAGGAGCTCTTTCATTTGTTCTAACTGCTTCTTCTTTTTTTTTTTTAAATAATCTTCCCAGGTTTGAAGCTGCAAAACATGTCCCACTTATTGGATAAAGTGTTCCTGGTCTTCCCAAACTATTGCCTGGGCATGTCCTTCAGCCAGTTCTACCAGAACTACGAATTCATCTCGTTTTGCACGTCGAGCCCTATCACCCAGGGAATCTGCAAGTACTTCAGTAAGTACTTCCTAATCTATCATCAGAGGGTGAAGGAATCATTATTTTTGAGGTGTTAAGTGTGAGAATGTGGTGTATAACCAAGACTTGATTGTATCTTTGTGATGAATGTGAATAAAAGATAGGATGAGTCATGAAAGGGGGCGGCAGTGAAACAAATCAGCTGGACGAATTGTTCTATTTTATGAGTGACAGTGATGCGACAATGATGTGTTTTATAATACAGATTCATGCCTTTACTTGGATTTGTAAAGTAACAGGAAAATTGCACATGTGGGAGAACATTAAGCACCAGATTATACTTGTGTCTGTCTGATTGTAGACGTCACCTACCAAACAAACTACTTCTCCATGGCTGAGCCCGGTGTGGGGCGCTTCCTCGTGGCCTTCTCAGTACAGGGCGTCGTCTTCATTATCCTGCTGTTTGTGATCGAGCTGCAGTGTGTTCGTACTCTCCGACGACTCCTCGCCACCTTATGCAGGTCACGTAAACAGGTAAAGATGGTGGAAGTGGTGGCTGTTTTGTCTCTCTGTTTCTTATGAGATTAGAAAGTCAGCCGTTTGAGCAGGCATTTCTTGGCAGCTCTCACTGTGTAGGAGATAGCTCAGGGGAAGTGTTTTCAATAGATGCATTGAAGGAAAATGTCCAAAAATGACATGACTGGCGTTTGTTTGAAGCAACATAACACAGCACTGGAGCTTCAACTGAGACAAATGTGAGCCTTAGCAACTGCTCGTCTCTCTGTTAGTGTAATGCTAGCTGTTAGCGTCCGTAAAGTGTGTCGTAGCAAGAGTCCCAACACCAGGACCTAAGTTACCATTGTTGAATGTCTTGCTTGCTCCCCTCAATGTTGTCTTTTTCAGTGTTAATAAAGGTTAAAGAAACTACCGATAAAAATTGTATTGTCTTACTTTTTTCTTGCATTTTGACCCCACTTTTATGGCATATATGTGTTACATTCTGCGTTTGTGTGTGTTAGTTACCTCTAATAGAGGATGCAGCGCTGCTTCCGGAGGACAGAGACGTGGCAGAAGAGAGGAAGAGGGTTCTGGAGTGTCAGCCAATGGTGGAGTCCATGATTGGCAGCCCCCTCATCCTGCAAGAACTCAGCAAGGTATCTATTATTGGGTTTCGGAGGAGTCTGAAGCGTTTTCTTTTTTTAAGTACAGTATTGAAACTGTAGTTGTTTTTACCTCTGTGAGATATAGCTTGATGGCCAATGTCTTCTCTCCCTCTCAGGTGTACAGCAGTGGGGAAAATCTTTTGGCGGTTGACAAACTTTCTCTTGCTGTTGGCAAAGGTGAGTGCTTTGGCCTTCTGGGCTTCAATGGAGCAGGGAAGACCACCACCTTTAAGATGTTGACAGGCGATGAAAGTGTTACCTCTGGGGATGCCTACATTGATGGATACAGCATCTTACGGGACATTAAGAAGGTAAGAGCATAGGTTGATAAATTCAATTTAGAATTTTCACATCTTTAGTGTTGTGCCACACTGCTTCCAGAATGAAAGCACACATTTCTTTCTGCGTTACAGGTGCAGCAGCGCATCGGTTACTGTCCTCAGTTTGATGCAGTTTTAGACCACATGACAGGAAGAGAAACCCTGAGTATGTATGCCAGGCTTCGGGGAATACCAGAGAGGTACGTGTCAGGCTGTGTGGAGAACGTCCTCCGGTCACTGCTGCTGGAACCCCATGCTGATAAACTGGTCCGCAGCTACAGGTAGGTTAAATGTTGGTGCTCGTATTAGCCTCCATATGTTTCTGTTTGCTTGAGCTCATGTGTGATGTCCCCATCAACCTGCAGCGGGGGTAACAAAAGGAAGCTGAGTGCAGGCATGGCGTTGATTGGAGGGCCCCCGGTCATCTTCCTGGATGAGCCTTCGACTGGGATGGACCCTGTGGCCAGACGGCTGCTTTGGGATGCTGTCACACGCACCCGGGAGTCTGGCAAGGCCATCATCATGACGTCCCATAGGTGAGCTACATTAAGCTGAAATACTTTATAATTGTAAATAAATACTCACCAATATGCTTCTTCTCCAGTATGGAGGAGTGTGAGGCCCTGTGTACGAGGCTGGCTGTGATGGTCAATGGTCAGTTCAAGTGCCTCGGGAGTCCGCAGCACCTGAAGAGCAAGTTTGGCAGTGGCTACACCCTGCTGGCTAAAGTCCACATAGAGACTGAGTTGGAGGACAGCGATCTGCAGATATTTAAAGACTTCATCGAAAGTACATTCCCAGGTTAGAAACACTGATTGAACTGTATTTAAACATCTGCAATGGTGACAAAACTGATCTGCCACTGTGGGGCTAACAAAACTGATTTCATTGGGTTTGTCCTTCCAACACAGGAAGTCAGCTAAAGGATGAACACCAGGGAATGGTCCACTATCATCTAACTGACAGAACACTTACATGGGCCCAGGTACAATATCTCATATTGGACATTAAATGAAAGAAATCCCTATTAACTCAATCAGAAATAACAACTGCAGCCTGCTCCAGTACTTTGCTAGAGCTCCCTCTAGTGGGCAAAACGGTACTGTGTCATACTTTTAATTTGTTTGAATGACAATTTAAGCCCTTTGTTTGGCTCTACTTTTTTCAACAGTAGAAAATCTTTTCATTCTTGTGCATGTCGTGTGCCGTATTACTCCCCTGCATTGATTAGCTGTTTGAATACGAAGCGCTGCTGTGGAGTAATATAGTGCACAAACGTGTGTAGGGATGCAAGGATTTTCTAAAGCTGAAAATCCTAAAAGGAATCATCAAGTGATTGTGAAAGTAAAGCGATGAAAATGTGAAAAGTACAGCTTGATATTGTGATAGAAAAGCTGTGTGTGTTTTCTCTTCTCAAAAGATGTGAGGCACATCTTTCACACTTCCCCACTCAATTTGTTATTCCATTAAAGGTGTTTGGCACGTTGGAGGCTGCCAAAGAGAAATTCCGCATTGAAGACTACTGTGTGAGCCAGATTTCACTGGAGCAGGTGTTCCTCAGTTTTGCCCAGTTCCAGCACTGCACAGAGGGCAGAAGGAAGTAGGTGGAGCCAGGAATCCGTCCATTCATCCATCCGTCGTCCATTTTCTACAGTGTGTGTTCATGACCAGTGTACGTGGACTTAACCTTTGTTACACCGCTGATGTGTATACAGATGGGATTACAATATGAGGCTGAAAGCTTCAGCTGTTTCTACCTGGACCACCAACACACACACACACACACACACACACACACACACACACACACACACACACACACTGGTCCTCACACATTAACTTGAGCATTTCTCTTTGTATCCTTGGGTCGTTCATACTAATGTTTTGCGTGAGAGGAATAGAAGGAATTGGGATTATGGCAGTGAAGACGAGGTTCTACCACTTCTCTGTTTTGTGTGTGTTGTATGTCAGTGTGTGCACTTAACCCGTGTACAACTCGTGTTATTTATTACTTGATTATATTTCGAAGGATTTATTTGTAAAGGTCACAAGAGAATGAACCACTTTGTCTGACATCTTAATGAAACAGTTGCACACCTTTACGCCTTATCTGTCTAATGAGGGTTCTTGTTTATCACCTGATACAAAAACACCTGGCTGTCCTTAAGAGCCTCTTGATATCGGATGTAAATAATGTGACGTGTTCATGGTACTAAAAAAAAACAAAACAACCCCACTTACTCGCCCAAAACCAGAGCATTTAAAGACTGTTTCAGGCACATTAATGAATGCATGCATAAAACACGATTTACGGAGTGCATGATACTGGGAGAGCGGCCAGCGAACACTCGACGACTGTATTATTGAGGTTGAATCCTCCAGAGTAGGTTTAGATCAGTACATTTAGTCCTCCTCCATCGCTCTTGTGCAATAACAGTTGTTTGCACTTCATCGTTTTTTTTTTGTTTTTTTTTTTGTTTTTTGCTGCCAAACCATGTGTTACCATGTGGATTTTACAGTTAACATGGGAGGCAGTTAGAAAGACACTGAAATCATTGCGTAACACAGTAGATTATTTCCATGTGTGTACTTGACCATATATGATTGACTTGGACCTCTGTGGTGTTTTTAGTACTTTTTTTTTCTGCAGCTATGCATTTTGCCCAGCTCACGTGTGTGTGTGCGTGTGTGTGTGTGAGAGAGAGAGACGGGGGGGGGGGGGGGGGAGCATGCTAGAGAATACAGCAACACATGATTCCTGACTCCATCCTGACTAAACACTGCTATTATAGTCCATTAGTATCAAAGATTGTTAATGTGACACGTGGTGATGCTTTTTATATTTCCTTCCTAAGCTGCTTCTTCAGGGAATGTCAGGAAATGTGATTTTTTTTTCTTTTTTCATAGAAAGGCCTAACATTGGTTTGGATAGTTCAGCATCTTAAAGTTTTAAACTCTGATGCCTTGCGCTGAAAATACCCACAGTAGTGTTCCTCCCTCTTTTATTGCCCATTTATCAAATTTCCAAAGCCTTTTTGTACGTACAATATCAATATCTTCTTTATGAATATTGAAGATGATGTTTCATGTTTAAAAAAAAACGCACAAATATAGATGGGAAATACAGAACATGCTAACTTTGCGCTTTGTAGCTTAGCGCAATGGATGGTAGTGGAGGCTCAGTGTCAGATTTTGGTTTGTCCCAACACAATCGTCCTCTTGTACAAAGCAGGTCATGATTTTGTTCGTGAAGTGTTGAGGTCCTGTGTCAAATCACTGAACCGTGCCAGAAAAGAATCCTTGTACGATGCAGCATCGTAATGATTCTGATGTGAGGTATATTAATGAAGGCAACAAAAGGGGTATTTGTTGACTCCTGATAGGGGTTTGCTAACAGTTGCTACCCACTTCCATTCATTGTGCTAAGCTAACTAGCAGTCAGCCCATATCGGGAGAGAAGCCTATCGATCGTCTTCTCCTCCAACTCTTGGGAGAATGCCAAATAATTGTATCAGTCCAAAAAGTTTCAGTTTTCCTTTCAATGATCCATATGGGATGAATTACTAATCAGATTAACGTGAGTGTGAAAATGACATTCCTGCTCCAAACTATTTCCCAGATATGAAATGAATGTATTTTACTGTTTCACATAATCATATGCACTCACTTCAATCAGCTTGATATGTTTTAAAGAGCTTTTTACTGTGGATGACAAAATACATGACCAGATGAGTGTGAGGAAAAAAAACCAATAGACTGCTATTCCAGAGAGATACGTATTGGTCTTAATTTTGACTTTTGTTACATTTTCTTTTGCACACTTCATGTTTCATTATGTGTATGACCTGAATCAACTGCAATGTTAAAGATGTAGTTTGAGTAAAAATGGAACGATTTGCACTGCTGAAGTTGAAGGATTGCGTGTAATGACACACGGTGTATCATATTTTAAAAAGGGAATTGACTCCATCGTAACTGTGTCCTGCTGTACCATGGAACTTACTGACTTTGTCAACTGTATATGTATCATCAGTCTTTTTAAATTAAATAATGCTCTATGCAAATGGAAGCGAACCCTGTCGTCTCGCCTTATTTTCCCAGCAAACAATTAGTTTACGTCCGCGCGTGGAGGCTGTAAGCAGGTGAAATTAGTGCAGGCTGCAAAAACAAATGATCAATAAAAACCTCCACAATTAAGTTTTTTTTTCACAAGATATAAATAGTAAAAGAAGACAAGAGAGTTCTAAATACTGTAAGATATTTTTTTTAAAAAGGACCGAGGGTTTGTGTAATGCTATTCAGCTCAATGCAGTCCAATAAAGGATACTAGAATTTTCTTTCAATCTCCACAGGTAGGAAAAATCAGTCATCTATGCATAAACCACGATTATTTTGGAGTCGTAGCGATATTTTGCTCAATTTACTTTGTAAATTAGCATCTAACCCAAATGTGTGTTCACTATAAATCTGATAAAGATAATTATGTCTTTGTTTTTCAAATCCACAAACCATACGGCGAGTCCGTAGCCGTGGAGTCAAAGGCGGTGGGGACCAAATTTACACGATCCACCTGTTTCACATTTCTTTAAATGTCCTGCCATTACATTCAGCCTTAGCTGTCAGTATTTGCTGCTTTTCTCATTCGCCCTCACATATCCTGCTCTCCTGGATTAGTTTTCACCATTTACCTTTCCTTTGATTGTATTTTACACGCAGTGTACTTCTTCCTCATCGCCACGCTCTACAATATACAATGGTGTTATGAATTGGTAGTTTTAATCCTGATTTCGGTTCATGCACGAGTTAAATCTCATGATTACCGAGGACAGGAATGGAAGAAAAAGAAAGCTCCTTTACTGAAGTAAAATTAAAAGAAAAACAGATAAAATAGTACTCTGCCAAAAGTCAAAGTCTCCATTCAAAATTCTCCTACAAGTCACAGTCTAAGCATTTTGTGTTGAATTTATTTCAGGTTCAAGTGTGTACTTCATGTTTGTGTTTTGGGACACTCAGTAATGACTGAAACATCAATGTTTTCAACGCAGAACCCTTTGTTTTCCCTCCAAGGTAACAAATGACCCGTGGATGCAAATAAATAGAATACAAAGAGCAATATCTCCTTTACAGAGTCTTCTGGAATGGAATCAACTTTCAGAAAAGTGTATTACTGAACCCAACTTTTGAGAATCACTTGTCCTGTGTATTAAGGCCCAGAAGGATCGAGTAAAGATCGCTAACCCACTAAGGAACTAAATGTGCCGGCGATTTTGAATTTATAACAAACTTCCTTGTAATATACCTGGTTAGCGCTGATGTGCCTGATTAAATGACCTGTAATTTTCTGGCATTGTTAAACTGTACCTGAAACCTGAGTAAGCCCACTGACGCGTCACATGACTTGTCTGACATTTGTGTGACAGCTGAAACTGGAGGATGGCGATGACGGATCCTGTTGCTGCAGACACTGAAGGTGGGTGACACTGGGAATTTTAGTCTCAAAGCAATACCAAGTAAACACAGAGCTGGTATCGCCTGTACCCATACAGATACCCATGCTTTTACTTGAGATGTCACGATCGTTGAATCATTTCGTGATTTGGCCTTCAGTGAGTTGATTATGATTATCATAAAACACAGGACAAAGATTTTAGGCAAATAAGGTTGTTTGTTTTTAGTAAACATATAACAATATTAAACAATTTAACAGTATAAAAATAATAAAACAAGTCCCATAATAATAGTTTCAGTTTGCTAAAACTGCCACTCTGATTACTAATTACACTATGACGTCATGCTAGAGATTACCTGCATACTCCTGATTTTTGGGCTGAAAAGCCTCTGCCACAGGCCTCTGTCTCTGTGCCGGGGGTCTTGTTTGGGTTTGGGGGTCTCCCCCCTCTTCCCCCTTCCTCAGTTTCTCTTGCAGTGCGGAGTTGCCCCCAGGGTGAGCAGCTTTAATGTGTTTGCACAAGTTTGTGGTTTTACGACGGTGGCGAATGGGTTTGGTCAAAAACATCAGACGTGGCAGTGAATGAGCTCCATACCGCGCTTCTCCGCCATCGCGGGCTGCTGTCAATCATTGCCCTGAGAGAGCGAGAGAGAGAGAGAGAGAGAGAGAGAGAGAGAGAGAGAGAGAGAGAGAGAGAGGGGCGGTGTTTGCGTGACAATGCACAAACAGACTTGGAGAGAAGCCGCCTCCCGTGAACTGTGAGGAAATTCGAGTCATTTGCTTGATGTAAAGAAGAGAAACCTCAACAACAACATTGGTCTCATCACGGTAGTATCGATCCGTTAGGGATACTCACTTTGGAATCAATACCTTTGATATTTAGATTAGCCCTAGCAGTCCCATTCTACAGCAACTCTCAGGTCAGGAGGTCCCAAACACCTCTGGGGTGGAAGAGCACCAACAAAAGACAAAATGCCTCTTTTTGAAGATTTTCTTCTCTTCCTCTTCTCTAGTCCAACAGCTCTTTTGGGGACTGTTGCTCTGCTTCTTCTCCTCACTTTTATATCCAGAAGCTTCATCTCCCAGGAAACCTGGAAGGAGCCTCCGGGACCGAGGCCTCTGCCCCTGCTTGGCAACCTGCTGCAGCTTGACCTCCAGAGGCCCTACAGGACCTTGTGCGAGGTACGTTCAGCTCTCCTAATAACATGTTTGTTAGCTGCAAAATAGTTGATTGCGTGTTTTATTCCTGTAGCTTTCAAAACAATACGGATCTGTGTTCACGGTTTACTTTGGACCCAAAAAAGTGGTGGTTCTGGCCGGATACAAGACCGTTAAAGAAGCTCTGGTCAGCTACGCAGACGAGTTTGGAGAACGAGACACCCCTCCAATATTTGAAGAAACCAGTGCAGGTCATGGTAGGACATTCAGCGAAGAGCACGCAAGCTTTACATCGGCCGTCTGCTGGAGCTCACAGAAGTTATTTTAACTTAAATGTTGTTTTCATTAGGAATTCTGTTTGCAAATGGAGAGTCGTGGAAAGAAATGAGACGCTTCGCCCTCAGCACCCTGAAAGACTTTGGGATGGGCAAACGGGTCGCTGAGAACAAAATCTCTGAGGAGTGTCGTCATTTGATCGCTGTGTTTGACAAGCAGGAGGGTATGGAAGCAACACACTGTATAAACATTGTTACCGGGTGATCGAAAATCAATCAAGGCAGTATGGCCACGCCCACAGGAAAAGAAGAGCTACACATCAAATGAGACAAGTGGGAGTTTGTAAAGCAGAAAAGTACAAGCGATCATTTTTCAATCCAAAATCTTGACTTAAAAGCGTATTGTTTTCAGTCGACAGAAATAAAATCTGCTGTTTTTCCGAATTTTAAGCTCGATTACCTCATTGATTCTGAAGAGAGCGGATGTTTCAAAATCCCCCGATTAACCCAGAAGCACGCTGAAGAAAAACTGAATCGGTGAGATAATTATGTTGTTAATTCAGAAAAACAGAGCAGTTGTTTTCTGGAGTGAGTGCGTGACGCCTCTGCAGTTGGACTCGAGGCACTGATTACCTTTGAAAACAAACATTCCCTGTGGTGCAACGTTCCTTTGTGTTTTCTATGCTAAATTTCTATTGATGCCGCTTTAACAGGGAGGCCTTTTGACACAACATGCCCACTGAACCACGCAGCATCCAACATCATCTGCTCCATCGTGTACGGACACAGATTTGAGTACAGTGACCCTCAATTCACAAACATGGTGAAACGAGCCAATGAGAACATCCGTGTAACCGGCTCAGCACAAATCCAGGTGTGTATGTCTTCACGCGTCGTGTGTTAAACAGACATTATATACAGTCTATATTCTTATTTTCATTTTGATTCATTGCAGCTGTACAACATATTTCCCTGGATGACAAGTTGGATTAAAAACCGGAAGCTGATATTCCAAAATATTGAGGCGACTGTCAAAGATGTTAAAGGTTTATTGGAGGAACTGAAAGCGACGCTGAACCCTCACATGTGCAGAGGACTTGTCGACTGTTTCTTGACTCGGAAGCAGAAGGAAGAGGTTTAACTTCATCAGCTAACGAAAGCAGTGCCGCACACGTGACTTCTGAACAATAATCCATGGGTGTTGTTTCTCTCAGGATGCGAGTAATGCTGACACTCACTACAATGAGAACAACTTGATATTCACAGTTACCAACCTGTTTGCTGCTGGCACTGATACCACAGCAGCAACGCTAAGATGGGGACTGCTGCTTATGGCCAAATATCCTCACATACAAGGTAAGAAAAAGCTTGTGAAGCTTTCATCTGCAGTGGAGATCTGTATTTTTATCTGCTGTTAGATTTAACGGATGCCCCTGCAGCTGGGTTCTTTTTTCTGTGAGGTGAAATTTTACTTGTACACATCATAGTTTGCCTTAGTTTGGGCTTTACAGTCTCTCAAAGCTCTTAGACCCTTGACTGGCAGGATGGACAGGTTTAGACTGACATTTGTGTCAATATTTGATGACAAAACCTATCGTTATGATGTACATCCTTAAGCCCAGCACAATAAAGAGGAGAGAATGTACATTCCTACTGCCGAGTATTTCTGGTTTGTGCCTCCAGACCAGGTTCAGGAGGAACTGGATAAAGTGGTTGGAAGCCGCCTGATTGGGGTGGATGATCGAAAAAACCTGCCGTACACTGACGCGGTCATCCATGAGATGCAGAGGCTCAGCAACATTGTTCCCATGTCTCTACCTCATAGAACCAGCCGAGATGTCAGCTTCCAGGGCTACTTCATCAAACGGGTCAGTTCCATATCGAAGTTGAGAAAATGAGATGAAGTACCTGTTATCACTGGAGAAAGAGTGTACCTTCGTCAAGATAACATTTCAATCCTGGTCTTTCTTGAATACCCCCCCCCCCCCAATCTCCTTAAGGCTTTAACAGTAGACCTATGCTCCTTACATACAGGGGACCATTGTCTTTCCTCTGCTTACTTCTGTCCTGTATGATGAGAGCGAATGGGAGAGTCCACACACTTTCAACCCGAGTCACTTCCTGGATAAGGAGGGTAAATTCATCAAGAGGGAAGCCTTCCTGCCCTTCTCTGCAGGTACAACAAGTTTCTTTTGTCAATGTTCTGAAGATATTTCATGATTGAGAGCATCGGCATCTTCCAGGTCGCAGGGCTTGTCTGGGAGAGAGCCTGGCCAGGATGGAGCTCTTCCTCTTCTTCACCTCCCTCCTGCAGCGTTTCCGTTTCGCTCCTCCGCCTGGAGTTTCAGAGGATGAACTGAATCTGACTCCTGCGGTGGGTTTCACACTTGCCCCCTGTCCTCATGAGCTGTGTGCAGTCAGTCGCTACTGATACACTCACGTCACTGCTGAACGAGCGGGATGAAAAGTGCTGTCCTCACCTCACGCCTTTTACCTGAATGATGTGATTTTTTTTCACCTTGATTTGAGTGACGAGCAGTGAAGGGCAGTGGCATATCGTGACCGCCATTTCCCAGTGCTGATTTTGGAAAGGAAAATAACAAACAAACAACAAGCACATTGTTCATTTTGCTGACTTTTGTGCAAAATAGTTAAAATAGGATAGAAGACATCTGGATGTGTGCAGTTGTTTCAGTACAGCATGGAACTGACTTTTAGATTCAGCAGTAGCTTCCAAAATGGCTCCTACAGACAACAGCCACGAAGAGCATTTTTTGGAGCTACAACTGTTTATGCGTTATTTTTTTCCATTCGGTCCACAATTCAACAATATGACGGCACGCTCAAAGTGGTTCTGGGATTAGCGGGTGTGTTCGGGGACTTTTGACGCTGTAGAAGGAATGTTGCGGCTCAAATAACTGTGATTTCTCAACGCTCTTCGGTGCACGGATTCAATTTCTCTTTTTGTTTGCCGATTCACACGGAACAGGGGAGTGTTTACCTCAAGGTACATTCTGAACCGGTAAAAACTGAGTCAATTGTTGTCTGGCACTCTTCTTAAAATGCGGATTAGGAGGAGACGAGGTGAGAGCCTTTCTTCAGTTTGGGAAAATTTCCAAAACCAACTGAGTCCCTACCTGTCAGTCTGACATACGTTTGTGTCTCAAGTGTCTTTTTCTGGTGGCACTCCTTTTAAAAATCACAAACCATCACAACCCACATCAGAAGGGCCTACTGGATAGATCACGAGAGGAGTGTGTGCGTAAAGCAAAGTTTTTAATGATTTTCTAAAAGAAAACATTGTAAAAGTTTGATCACAAACTTGAATTTTCACATTAAATAAAAATGTATAAAATGGCAGCTTGTGTTTGAGCGAGAAAACCAACTTTCCCGTGTGGAATAAAGTATGGAATAAAGTTGTGTAACGACATCTCTCATCTCTTCAAAAATTAAAAAAAAGCCACTGAAAATACAATCGTCTTTGCACTATTTTTTTAATCATAAGAAAAGTCTTCTCTTACTTTGAAGTGAAATATATGATTGATGCTCACATAAACCTCATGTACCAACCAATTTCAACCAATACTATAATGACAAACTTGAAACACAAGCTAAGACACAGTAAGCAAGCCAAAATGGCTGCTCACCACCTCGTACGCTTGTCTTTCCTCTATATATTACAGTTGCTGGCCTGCCGGCTGTCATGTATGTACAGAAGCCAGCAGGCTGGGACAGGATAGGATTTAATTTGTATTATTGAATAATAATACATCATCCAGCCATGGGAGATTAAAAAGTAGAGAGAAGACATTCTTTGCCTTATTATATATAATCATGCCACACCTTAAGGGAGAGTTTGGTTATCAGCATTCCGTGAAAATTTAAATGACACAAAAGTGTTGCAGGCAGTAGGTCTCAAATAACACACAGCAAATTCCACACAGACATGTTCCTTCCTGTGGGTTTGCAGTGCAGTAGCCCTCCATGGGGGCCTCTCATTTTAGGGTTCTAAAATAATTCTGCAGATTTCCCGACTGAAAAACTAGATTAGGACAAACAGTTGAACAGATCCATGATTGGCTGACAGGCTGACTATCTACCGATAGGCTGAGGTGGGTGTGACCATGTCTTCGTGAGGGAAACTAGAAACACTTGTGCACTCCCAAGCAAGAAGGGAGTCTTCAAGCAGGACGCACCAGGAGCATTAATCCCTTTACTTAAAGACTTCCAGGTGACTGCGAGATCATGCTTGAAGATCTTTTGCAGTCTCCCACTACAGGCCATCTGTTGGGGGCTGTTGGAGGCTTGCTGCTCCTCCACTTTTTTTACTCCAGAGTCAGCTTTCAAGAGAAGAGGGCCGAGCCTCCGGGACCCAGACCTCTTCCCCTGCTTGGTAACTTGCTTCAGGTGGATCTCAAGAGACTAGACAGCAGTCTTTTTGATGTAAGAAACGTATTTCCTTTTTCTTATCCTCATAAAGTTAATAGTATTTAGTGAAATATATATAAAGTTTGATTCATTTTTTTTGTGACAAAACAAAACTTCCTATGATATTTTGATTAATTCTTGGGCCTGATATGTAACTTGAGAGGTAACAAAGATATATTTTGTTACCCATCTTAAATGCAATGATGGAAAAAATGAAGTGTGGCCACAATATCTATCTTGTGGGTACCATATATTTTCCGTACGTATGCTTCACTACTAATGTTTTACTTTTTTGGAACTTGGTCTTAATAGTTCCGTACCTTTTTTTTAAAAAATATTTTCAGCTGTCCAAGATATACGGACCAGTGTTCACCGTCTACTTTGGGTTTAAGAAGGTGGTGGTCCTGGCAGGATGCAGGACAGTCAAACAGGCTCTGGTCAACCATGCTGAAGAGTTTGGTGACAGAGAGGTCAATCCCATATTTTATGATTTCAATAAAGGAAATGGTAACGAAATTTTTTTTTTTTTTTTAGAGTTTCCACATTTTCTCCCTAATTTTATGCCTGCCTACACAAGTCAAACCTCTTTTCCCTTGCAGGCATTTTATTTACCAACGGTGACTGTTGGAAAGAAATGAGACGTTTTGCTTTAACAACACTGAGAGACTTTGGGATGGGCAAGAAGATTAGTGAAGAAAGAATCACTGAAGAATGTTGCTACCTTGTGGAAGAACTTGAACAATATGAAGGTGCATTTACACTCCAGAGCACAGCTCAGGTTTATAAAGCCTCCACCCTGAAACTCATTTTCCATCACTTTTTTTTTTTCTCACTCTCAGGTAAAGCCTTCGACAACTCAAATATAATTAATTATGCATCATCAAATATTATATCAGCGATCATGTTTGGAAAGAGGTTTGACTACAAAGATCCAGTCTTCCAAGCCATGGTGGAAAGAGATCACGAGTCCATCCGTCTGACCGGATCAGCCTCTATCCTGGTAAAACACCAGCCGTTTCACCGTGCTGGTCAAACACTTGATGAACTGGACACGGTCAGCCGCTCGCATCCTCACGCTATAATTCAACCATCCTTCCCCGCTGAAACAATAACATCTCATAATGCACCAAATCCGTCGGGTGTGTAAGACACGTCAAAGATATTTTGCAAATGAATCCAATCCAATCCGATGGCAGACACAGGAAGCTTTCAACAGCAACTTAAAACAAAATAAATGTAGCTTAGACCACGTTCAATTTGAATAATAAAAAAAGTTTCATCTACAGTATTTGAAAATTAAAATGGAATAATTAAAACTGAACCTGAGAAACATCACTTGAAGCTGAATGAACTGTTAAGGAAGTAGATTCGGTTGTCACATGTCAATGAAAGGGTTCTTATGTTACAGTGTGGACACGGCGGTAATTAGATAAATCCACAAAACACATTTAGATATAAGAAGACAGTAGGAAAAAGTTCTTTCATCTGTTCATTATGATCAAATAGTATTTGGGGGACTCGCGTCACATGACACAAGACGTTCTTCACTATCGAAAGACTCCACTTTAACATCCACCATAACTGATTTGAAAACCTTAAAATCTGAATATCTGCAAATTACATCAGACACTGAGAAGTTGTGCTATTAGTTGTTCAGCAACGTTTCTTATTTTTATATATATTTTGGTTTTATACTTTAAAAGGATCTATTTGGATTTGATGTAATCCAACCTTGTTCATACTTAAAGAAAGCAGGTTTTGTTTTTTTTTGTTTTTTTACAGCCAACTTCTTTTTAAATGTGGAGTCTGAGATAGACGATCAGAATTTACTTGTCACACTTGGCCTGTACAAAAACTCCTCTCGCACTGAGGTAACTTGACATTCCGCTAAATCCTGGCTGTACAAAATGAGTTACTCATTGTTCTCTATGGAACAGTTCCCAGAAGAGTACCATATCCTTCCGATTATGATGTGACCCCAAATTTTTCAGATATTTTTCCAAGCTAAAACACTGTCATATATGTGGAACGGTACGGTAACACACGCTTATGTTTAGAAGGAAAGTCGACATGTATCTCGAAGAGACCCGGTGATAATGTTGCTCTATCATAGATATATAATCTGTGTCCTTGGCTGGGCCCCTGGCTGAAAAACTGGAGGGATTTGATGAAGAATGTGGAGGGCAACAAGAGGGATACAAGAAACATAATAGCAGATCTGAAGGAGACTCTGAACCCTGATGTGTGCAGATGTTTTGTTGATGCATTTCTGATCCGCCAGCAAAATGAGGAGGTAGGCTTTCTACTGTTATAACTACTGTGATACCATCCTGCCAATCGGGAAGGATAATCCCTGTTTTCTGTTTGTTTCTGGCGTCTGACATCAAGAATTCTCATTACCATGACGACAACCTGGTCTATAGTGTGATCAACCTGTTTGCAGCAGGGACAGACACCACGGGGAACACACTGCAGTGGTGTCTGCTTCTCATGGCTAAATACCCTCATATTCAAGGTGCGACAACACACCAACATGCCTGTCGCTGGATTTTACGCAACAAAATTTTTTGGGGAATTTTATGTCCTGTATGCGTCTCCAGAACGGGTTCAGGAGGAGCTGAGCAGGGTGGTTGGATCACGTCAGGTAAGAGTGGAGGACAGAATGTATCTGCCTTACACGGACGCTGTCATCCACGAGTCACAAAGATTCACCAACATTGTCCCCATGGCGATTCCTCACAAAACCAGCCGAGACGTCACTTTTCAGGGCTATTTTATCAAAGAGGTAGGCTGATTTAGAAATGATCCTCACACATTTGTTCAGACTTTTCTTGAGCTCTGCTCTTCTCTTGCCTGCAGGGAACTACTGTGTTTCCTCTGCTTACTTCTGTCTTGTACGACGAGAGCGAATGGGAGAACCCATACTCGTTTGACCCCTCCCACTTCCTGGATGAGGAGGGTAAATTTGTGAGGAGAGATGCCTTCATGCCCTTCTCTGCAGGTGGAACATTTTTGGTGATTTTTTTTGTAGTTAGCACTGCTAAAGATTCTCCCTCTGTAGTCCATCCGTCCATCCATCCATTTTCTTCCGCTTATCCTGTTAAAGCAAGAAGTGGCCTTTAACAGGATAATTGGAAGAAAATGGATGGATGGATCTTCTAAGCTCATGTCATTATTGTGTCTGAGCATTTGACTTTGAAGTGAAATATAAACATCAACACAGGTTTTAGGACTCATTCCAAGGGATTTACCAGTATTTCATGGCTGTTAGCTGGTCCCATTCCTTTGACCCTCTTGGTTCTTCCAGGTCGCAGGGTTTGTCTGGGAGAAAGCTTGGCCAGGATGGAGCTCTTCCTCTTCTTCACCTCCCTCCTGCAGCGTTTCCGTTTCGCACCTCCCCCTGGAGTTTCAGAGGATGAACTGAATCTGACACCGGTTGTGGGCTTCACACTCACCACCTCACCTCACAAGCTGCGCGCAATCATTCGGCAGTGAGGCAGAACTAATTGGAAAGTTGTGGAGGTTTTTGATTTTGTTTTTATGCCAAATGACTCCAAAGCAGGAACTGCAGCTGGATGGTATATGATCAGTTCACCGGTATAAGAATCCTGGGTGAGACAGCTTCATATGGGGTTGTTAGGCAATCATTTACCTCCACATAACATCACCTGTTGTTTTTATGGGCCTGTTGCAAACCATAAAGGTGTAAATGGAAACATATTTTCTACATTCACATTAAACTTTGTTCTCCTTCACTGGTTGTAATCCATTTTGTTCTGCTGAATAACAACTGGATGCATTGTTGCTATTGATGAAGACTCTTTCTTCAGGAAACAACTGAGCCTTTATTTTAATGTTAATAATCAAGACTTCTGCTCTGATTTATAACTTTTTTTGGGGGGGGGGGGGGTTATCAGAATTCTCCTGATAACTTTTCAGCTGCAATTTGTTTCACGTGGTCTGTGAAAAGTTTTGTCCAGATAAGTCAAGCAGCCTCTGAGGAGACGAGAAAAGCACGTTTTTTTTCATATTGCGCAATTTTATCAGGCAACGTCATTCAAAAGCAACGTGAGAAGAGAGCGTGGAGCGTTTGCTCCACTGAAACACATGGGATGGATTCCAAAACAGAACTTTTATACAGAACTTCATGGCGTTTTTGCAAAATATACTTCTGTGACTTCATCCCCTGACAGTGACCTCCCCCTGGGACCACCAAACCCTTCAGTCTGAGTGGAAGATTAACCAGCGTGGAAGTTCACTACTCTGGGTACTGATTCTTGACAAAATGAACTTCTGTTATTAGTACTTGTGCACGTTCCGCTGAACAGCAGAGGTCAAAGCACCAGTCTCAAACCAACCTGAGAAGCAGCAGGTCTGCTGGTTAAAAATGAACTTGGTGACACTGCTTTGCTTGACTTGCTTTTTACCCTTTTACTTAAATGGGTTTTATTATTTGAGTGCTTGTTTTTGCGTTTATCTTTATTATTCTATGCACTTTGAACATTTGATTGGTGTCGATGTTTCCATGATCGTTTCAATGTCTTTGTGTTTTATGCAGTTTGATCTTTTGTTTTATTCATTTTAACCTACATGTCATTGCTGGTTTGTTTTATTTTATTCTTTATTCCTTGGGGGTATTTTTTTGAAAGCTTTAGATGCCATCGTAAGGAAAATGGCTAATCTCTGTGAATACATTAAATCGACAGTTTACATATGATTAGAAAAACAATTTACATATATACTTAAATATGAACACAAGGCGAAGACCCTATTATGTTTGCTCGTTTATCTATATATTTGTTTAGAGTTAATAATTACTTAGGTTAAAGACTGACTAATGTAAGCAGACAGGAGTGTGTTAATAGTTGACTGTCCTCCTTTGACAGTGTCTGCATGCCATATTTTTTTTTACTCAGTTTCACAACCCATTAGATTATTATACATTAAGCATCTCCATGGAGAGAGAAGCTCAGGAGAACACACACACACACACACACGCACACACACACACACACTGGCCACAGCGATGGAAGACCTGCTGCAGTCTCCCAGTTCAACCGCTCTCTTGGGGGTTATTGTCTTGCTGCTCGTCTTTGGTTTATTTTTTTCCAGCTCCGGCTCCCGGCGAAGGGAACCTCCAGGCCCCTGGCCACTGCCCCTGTTTGGGAATTTACTTCAGTTGAATACCAAGTCTCTGTACAGCTCGCTGGGGGAGGTAAGCGATGATGGCTTTGCTTGCACAGACGATTGACGTGTTTGATAAGATTAGCTAAATATGTGTAAATGTTACACAATGCTCGAATTTTCATAAACCCTATTTTTACATAAATATGTTTTTTGCTACGTATGTTTTTCAATAGCCGCTTGAATTATGAATCACAGAATTTGTTATGTTAGAAGACAAGACCTGATTTTCAAAATAAAACAGGAACGAAGACAGACCAAGACAAAAGACAGCGCGCAGGGAGACAGGACACTAACCACAATATAAAACATGAGTGAGGTACATAGACGCATGCATTTTCAGACACAGAAGTACGGAATGAGAGTTTATTACTGTCAGTGATCACACATTTATGTTTATTTCAATAATGCAATTTTTGGAGTCTGATTATTTGACCAAATTTAATGGATGTAAAATTATTTTACATGTGTATTCATTTGAAACCTTCATTTCAGCTCTCGAAGAAGTATGGCCCAGTATTCACAGTCTACATGGGACCTGCAAAAGTGGTGGTGGTGACAGGATACAAGACAATCAAAAAGGCTCTGGTCAACCATGATGTGTTCGGAGAAAAATTACCTTCCACGATTATCAAAGACCTAAAACTAGATCATGGTGATCACCTCATATTTATCTGAAGATTTCTTATTTTTTGATAATAAATCTACAGGCTTCCTCAGTATTGTATTGGTCTGTAACTTTAAAAAATGTTTGACATTTGAACATAAAATTAAAATGTCGTTACAGGAATAGTTTTTGCTAACGGACAATCCTGGAAAGAGATGAGACATTTTGCACTGACCAACCTTAAAGACTTTGGGATGGGCAAGAAAGCGTGTGAAGAGAAAATCATAGAGGAGACCCAACATCTGATTGATTTATTCAAAGACAAAAAAGGTGATAGGACTGTCAACGCAGTCACACAAACTTCTCCAATTCTATATTGAGCTGATCAAAATACTGTTTATTTTATTCACCTCTGTTATTTATTTCTTTTATTCCAGGAAGAGCGTTTGACACCACCCAGCCAATAAACTATGCCGTCTCTAATATCATCAGCTCTATGCTCTATGGCAAAAGATTTGAATATGACGACCCAGAGTTCAGCACTCTGGTGGATCGTGTCAGTGACAACACCAAGCTCTTAGGTTCTCCTGCCATTCAGGTAGAACTGCAACCTTTATCTATTACTGACATCAATGTGTGACAAATGTTCCACAAAACACCATAATTCTAGTTCTGTCCAACTGTCATCACTAAAATTTGAAAGAAATCCTGGTGTCTGGATTCTACAAGAGTGGGACTCAGCCTTCGGTCGACAGAAAATACCGATCTAGCGATCAGAGCATGAAGTTACATAGTCATGTACTGCAAATTTAGATGCTGAATATCAGAAAGGAAGTACACGAAGACAAGGTGACACAAGCATCAGATACCCGAATGTGATGGGTGCTGGATCAGGAAATAAAACAAGCGAGGGGAAACAGGAGATCCGGCACCAGAGCTCCAATTTACAAACTTTATTTTGAGATGTTTCGCTATCGAGGCTCTATCACAGACTACTTCTTAAACATACTGGGATTCCCCATCTTAAATACCCCAAGTCTCTCCGGCCAAAACAGGGCACGAGGACACAAGAGAATATTTTCGTAATCACACGTGTGTAAGGGCCAAGGAGTAAGGCCAGTGGGAAGAGAGGATTGGAGGCCTTGAGTTACAACATGCAACTTAAAGAAAAACTTGGTGATTTTTATGAATGTCCCAGAGCCTTTTAGACAGAGGGAATCCATAGGTAGATGGACAAAAAGAACCTCCTCCTCCTCCTCCTCCTAAGATGCATCTTTGTTCACCAGTTATACAACTGCTTTCCATGGCTGTTCAAGTGGCTTGGAGCCCGAAAGCAACTGATGAAGTCAGCGTTTTCTAATAGGAGCGCCATCAGTCAGCTGATCAAGGGTTTACAGGAGACCCTTAATCCACACATGTGCAGAGGTCTGGTAGACTCCTTCCTCGTCCGGCAGATGCACCAGGAGGTACACAAGAAGTTGCTACTTCCTTAAGTATTGTAAAGATTATACCTCGCTAACAGCAAAAAAAAAAAAACTGTCTTCAAAAGTAATGTTGTCTGACACCTTATGTTCTTTACTCCAAATATGTGATAAGCTCTCAAATCCTCACTATCATATGGACAACCTGCTGGTGACAGTGATCAACCTCTTTGCTGCTGGAACAGATACTACTGCATCCACGATACGATTCGGCCTGCTGCTCATGGCCAAGCATCCAGAAATACAAGGTAAGAAATAACACTTAGAAACTCCTCAATTTTTGGGGGGGAACACACTTCTTTACAAATTTGCCAACAGCGCCTTTTTGGGAGAACCTTTATACACTTAACCAGCAAATCGCTGCCAGTGAGGAAGTCAAGTTTGCTTCATAAGATGAGATTTACTTTGGAGGGCACTTTTCCTCTTGTTTTGATTCACGAGATACAGACCTGGGAGGCTCACGCTGTGGGCCTCAGGAGGATGGCACATAGGGGCGGGGCAGGAGAGGAGGGCTTGGGTGGGCAACCCGAGTTGTTGAAGCAGGGTGTGTAAGAGACCTGAACAGGGCTTAAAGCTAGAGTTCTCAGGTGGGTGGACTGAGTACTGGAGGCCAGGCTAATGGAAGACCCGTGCAAGACAGCTTCAGGACAATAGAACAATGGAGCAGAAGATCCCTAAAAGTCACTCTAGAGGCTGGGCCAGGACAAAGCAGGGCAGGGACTCTCATGAGGGGCGCCTAGTCACCAAGTCCCAGAGTTCCAGTCTTCTTCAATTCTTACCTTCTTCATCACCCAGACCAGGTTCAGGAGGAGTTGGACAGTGTGCTAGGAGGCCGTCAGGTCCAGGTCGGGGACAGAAAGAAGCTGCCGTACACCGATGCAGTCGTCCATGAGATACAGAGAATGGCTAAAGTGACACCCATGATCACGCACCACACCTTCCAAGATGTCACCTTCCAGGATTACTTCATCAAGAAGGTAGAACAATTATCACAGGCCGTTGTACGTTCTCAACAAACGAGTTCGGACCAGACTGTTGAGACTGATGACAACACGGTCACTCACAGAAATCCGAATTTCAATCAGAATTTCAAAACAGCCACACAAATGTGATATATCCTCCTATCACGGCAATCGTCATAGTGTCCTACCGTGTGTTTCTTTGAGGAAGAACTCAGAAGTCCAGAGACATTTGGAAAAAAACATCCTCATGCAAAGTTTAACAAAACCATGGTTACATTTTGGTTTGGCTTTATGTCTGATTTCAAGATATCTGCAAGTCTGTCAGAAATTTCACTACATGAAATCTACGTGTATCAACCTCCGTCATTACAGGGAACCGACGTGCTGTTCCTACTGTCATCTGTTCTTAACGATGAGGATGAGTGGGAGAACCCACACACGTTCAACCCTGCCCACTTCCTGGATAAAGAAGGGAATTTTAGGAGGAGAGATGCTTTTCTACCATTTTCTGCAGGTAATTTTTTTAAAAAAAATAAACATCTCTAGAGCGCACCTTCACCAGAGGATGTGTAACATTCCTGTAATTTGTTCTATAGGTGTGAGAGCTTGTGTCGGAGAGAGTCTGGCCAGGATGGAGCTCTTCCTCTTCGTCGCTTCCCTCCTCCAGCGCTTTCGTTTCACACCTCCTCCGGGAGTGACAGAGGAAGAATTGAATCTGACACCAGTAGTGGGTTTTACACTCAGTCCTAAATCTCATCAACTATGTGCAATCAGCCAGGTCTGACAAGCTAAATCTGCTCTCTTTGAACTGAAAACCACGATAATTAACCACAAAATATAATGTTTAATTCATGGACAGTTTCCCTTGTTTATTGTAATTTAGTCCATTATTCTTGAAGGTATTTGGAGTTCGGCCACAGCTCTTCAAGAAGATTAAGAAACATTGTAACATGAACATCAGAAGTCTTTTATCATAAAAGAATGTGTTGTGGCACGGGGAAAACATTTCGACACGTTAGCTCACCACACACCTTCCATGTTAATATACTTTGGATCAGAACCATCTCTTTCATTTCTGCTGGTCGGTTCGTAGAGAGATGTGAAAAATAAGAGCTCATAATGTCAGCTCTAGTGATGGCTAATAAGAGAAACACCATTTATTCTTACAAAGGAGGACACGCGCCGTAATTATCTTCAGTTTGCCTGCGTCTGTATTACAAACAAATCATAACCGCACTGTTACCTTCGTTCGGGAGGAACACCAGCATGTGCTAGCAGGACATTTCAAATCAAATCTTAGATCCTGAGGACTGTCCTACTGTAGACTACTGGCTGGAAAGCCAAAATCCAGATGTCCATGTGACGTCCTTGAAAGCTGAACAATTTTGAGTTTATTGATGTATTTTACTGATTAGGGATGAGTATGAAGTTCAAAGACATGGTGCAGAGTGTTCTGGAAGACATATTTTTGGAATATGGGGAAAAAATTTCAGCATTTTGTGTTAATGTTCGGTGTCAAATAACCGCTACTGCTGTTTGTACTGTTAAAAATGTACCTTAAAAATAAATAAAAATTTAAAAATGCTACAGCATTTATTCGTAATAAAAAAAGACATGTCCCTTAAATAATTAAAGTGACAGTGAGAACAGTGCGATGTCAAAGAACATACGTGAAATGACCAAAACCTCTTCACTGCTTGACGGTTGCAAAAAAAACCAAAAACGAGGTTGTGCCATCTTGGCGCTGTGAAGAGGTCGCGCTCATTTCCTGTATCGTGATGAGATCGGGTTGATAAATAAAGGCTATGCCGAGCCCTTGTGATCCACAAACACCTTTGACACCAAGGACTGTGTGGAATCTAGAGCCCTCTAAGGTCCCTCCACTTTGATAATGTTGACCAGCTGATCCTGTGGAGGGTGGGTGGAGTTCATCACCGGCTGGGTGGACACGCTGCAGTCCTGAAGAGTCCTTCCTGAACAGCTGCTCTGGAAATCTTTACTTTCTAGTCCTCTGTATGCCTGAGGATGCGACTGGCTATATGTAGAGACGTAGGAGTGTGTGTAGGTTGGCATGAGACTGTTCTGCTGGGGGTACGTGCCTGCATATGGTTGTGTTTGAGGGGGTGTGTGTGTAAGAGGGAGGCTCTCGGCACTGCTGCACTGTGGAAACCCATTCCCACTTGTAGGGCTCAGTACTGGTAATTTAAAGGCCTCAACAGATTCTAAACTCTCTAACGAGTTATAGCTTGGCTGGGTTTGGCTGCACTGAGTGTACGTGCCTTGATTGAAGGTAAACGTGTCTTGGTTGTAGGAGGTAGATGCAGAGGCAGTTGGCAAAGTAGAGGGTGATGGAGTTTTGTTGTGCTGTTGAACACCGCTACAACGTCCTGGTTTGGAAGCGAGGTTCTGTAAAGTGCTGAGGATCTGCTTTTGAATGTACGTCTGCTGTACCTGCTCCCTCTCCAGGCGGCACTGCTGCTCCACCAGCATCTTTACTGCCAGGCCCAAGCTACGCACCTCAGAGCCCAGAGTCTGAATCTGATCCTGCAAACCACTTCCTTGCTGGGGGCTTGGGTTCCCCTCACTACGAGAAGCAGCCTGGCTTCCAGTCGTCTGTAGGTGGATTATGGAACTACTGGGAGCAGAAGATGTCAAAGGTGCCGGTGGGCGGTTAGTAAGCCGAACGCCGACCCGAGGGGGAGGGTGAACGGAGCGAACAGACAGACCGGGTCTTTGAGTGAGAAATCGCCTGGGTGTACTGCTCCCTCCTGGCTGGCTCTCCATAACAGTCTGGGAGGTATTTGGAAAAAAAAAAGAGAAAATATATTCTTGAAAATACAGGCTAGTCAGTTCAAACATGAGGAGGATATGAGTGGTGTACATTCACAAAATCAGAGTGGCCTTTTTGATCATCTTAATGAGGACATAGTGCCTCCTGTGTTGTCTCACCTTTTCAGCGGTGAGGTCATAAGTTTCTGTTGGCTGTGTCATTGCGCTCCTCAGCTCAGAACCTTGGACACTTGAGTGATCTCTCCTCAACAAGGACGCCACCTGCTGGAATGACTGAAATCAGTTGTACATGCAAGACTATCACTTTATCACTCTTACAAATAATAATGGCTGGGATGGTGACACTAGAAAGCTGGCGGATACCTTCATCCTATGAGACAAAGCTTTATCCAAAAGCCTTTTACGAGCTGCCAGCATGGAACTGGTGGCTGGAGAAGGTGTCACTCTCCTCCTCATGAATGCTGCAGATGCAGTTCCAGTGGAAGACACAGTGCCAGTCTCTGTTCTTGTCACAGCTGACTGAGGACCTCTTTGTTGGCTGTTCTGTGCAAGAGATGTTACACTTACTATCTGGATGTCATTTTCTTCCTTTTCTCCCTGGTGTTGCTGATCTGGCCTGCTGCCTCCACTGCTTTCCCCAGACCCAGATAGTTTGGCATTAGAATCTGGTTCACTGGGTGTCTGTTTGGTAAAGTCTGCAGCTCCAGGAAAGCCAGGATGGTGAGTGACATCCCTTAGTAGGTTTTGGAGATGAATGTTACTCCAATTTTCTTGGATTGTGCCAGACGAAGTCTGTGCATGTCCTGGTGATGTGTTGCTTCCAGCCTCCACAGGTCTAACCCTCCCCGGACGCCTCCCCTGGAACTCTCGCAGGAACAGGTAGATGGCTTGGGCAGACACCTTGATGTTCTCCAGCTCAAGCACAGCTTTGATCTTGCGGAAACTCAGTCCAGCTTTCCGCAACTCCACAACTTTACGTTTGGCAGCATCATCTAGCCGACCCATGGTTTCTCAGTCCAGAGAAACTTTGTGAAATTGGCCTTTATGCTATGATAAAACAAAATCAAAATGTTAACACCTGAGAAATTAATTCAAAAAAATTAGGTAAGGTGCAACAGATGTGAATGTCCTGTTGTGGATGGAAATAGTAAATGAAACCAATTTGAAAAAAATCCAAGTTTTTCGAGGGATCTTTTTAGGATGTAAAAGCCATTTCAATTATTTCAGATTAATATTAAATAATGCTAATAAATTTCAATTTTGTCCTCGTAACAAATTATTAGCTGGACCTCCAAATTCCAGCTGCAAAAACAACAAAAAAGTCTCTTGGCTCAGTAATGGTAAGTTGATCAACTTCTTTAACATCTGATTAAACATTTAATTCCTAACCGACACCAATGTCAAACATTCGCTTTTTAAAATGTTTCCAAATATTTAATGATTTTTCCGTGTGTCAAATTAAACTAAAATGCTAAGATTTAGAAATTTGGCGGCAAATACATAAAAAAAAACAAGATTGGGACAGAAAACGGCGCTTTACAGTGGTAAGCCTGCTGTATCTGACTGTACCGATATCTAACATGTTAGCTTAGCCAGCTAGCCACAACAGCTAGCACTTCCTATAAAATCAAACGCTCACCTTGAGAGCAAATTGTTGATCGTGTACTATTCGGTTAAGTCGTCGCACAGCATGATGTAACAGTCCGTCGAGGCGTAGCTTCGATGTAACAGCGCAACCTTCGACATTTTTATCGATAACATAAATAAACAAAGTAAGTGGCGCTAAATTGGTTTCGTCACTTCCTTTGCGTCATCATTGAGCGTCTCTTGGACCGCCCGTAGCATCGAGTGACGGACATACCTCCATTAAAAGAAATGTAAGTTTAGCATTTTTTACCGGTCCTTGCTCTAGATAGCTTTACTGCATTGTATGTTTTATTGTGTACTAAAAGCACGGCCACGTTTTGACGAGCCTTCAGGCTTCATGAACGGAGCATTTCTCACGTTGTTTGCTGTGAAGCGACCGTTCAATGAAATCAATGGCGGCGCGTTTCGTCCTCGAGACTAACCTGTTGTTACTGTAAATATTGCTAGTTTGAACTTTTTTGTTGATGACATAAGAATCACTTTTGATATTCTATGCATACCCAGTAAGTTACGATTGCTTCCAAGATTCAAAGAAAACTGATATAGCTTTAGCGTTTTTCCAGCAATCAAACGGATACTAGCTATCATGACGTTAGCAAGGAGTCCACGCTCTGAGCAACGAGGAATCCTAAGTGGAAATAGGACATTCATTCATTTTTGGAATCATAAATAACAGTTGTTGGTAGTAAAAGACCAGACTATTTTAGCAGACGATAGGTGATGCCAATGATTTTTAGCGGTAGGGTCGTATTAGTTAGCTCTTAAAGTAATAACATTTTGTTTCGTGTTTTAGGGCCCCATCACCTACAAAGAGGAAGGAGGAGGAGAAAAACAAAGACCGAGGCAAAGATAAGACTTCCACCAAAGATGGAGACAAGGAGAGAGGACGGGAGAAGATAAGGAAACGCCGCAGTGCATCTTCTGGGAGCAGCAGCAGCAGGTTTGTTTTCTCAGTTGTTTTATTTTGAGTATATTCACTGGTAGTAACATCAGTTTTAAGTGCACATTTTTCTAACCTAATCTGCTTTGTGTGCTTATGTCCTGGTACAGATCGAGCTCTTCTTCAAGCAGCAGCTCTGGTTCCAGCTCAGGTTCCTCAAGCGGCTCTAGTTCTTCTGGTTCCAGCCGCTCTGGTTCTTCTAGCTCTCGCTCCTCATCCTCTTCCAGCTCCTCTGGCTCTCCCAGCCCCAGCCGCAGACGCCATGACAACCGCCGCCGCTCCCGCTCACCGTGAGTTACTTTATCTAATGCAACGACACAATATTTACTCACTATTTAGACTTCAAATCACTGTTTTTATGTTGTGCTTCTGCAGGTCCAAAACACAGAAGAGGGGAGATGATAAGGAGCGGAGGAAAAGAAGCCCGAGCCCCAAACCAACTAAAGTTCACTTAGGGCGGCTGACGAGGAACGTCACCAAGGTCAGCTGAGAGATATTTAGCGGAATAGATTTAAGAAGGCAGTATTATGACAGTTGGATATAATATGGCCTTAGCCTGTACAGATCTCAGGTCAGGTGCCTCATTCATAAAATGGGAAACATCATTTTATTCTTCAAGACTGTAAGACCTTTTACCAGTGAATGAAACCCATAGTTTTTTTGAGTGCATACGGTTCAGATTAGATTCGGCTCCTTTATTGATAATATCAATGTGCCACGGATTCAGATCTTTTTTTTTTTAGTACCACAGTACTGACACATTGGTTTTTTTATGTTTGTTTTTTTTAAAACAGGACCACATACAGGAGATCTTTTCCACTTATGGGAAAATCAAAACTGTGGAAATGCCAACGGAGAGGCTTTACCCCCACCTGTCCAAGGGCTATGCTTATGTGGAGTTTGAGACTCCTGAGGAGGCTCAGAAGGCCCTCAAACACATGGATGGAGGTAGGATATCGTGTTCATCTCCGTGTTGAACAGGTGAATGAATGTTTGCTTTTTCTGCCTGTGACGAGGGCAAACGCCGTCTCATCTGAAGGGGCGATGGTCTGGTTTAGCAGAACACTGTTGTGTGCAGAAGCTTGCCATCAGGCGATTGTTTCAGTCGGCATTCCCTGCCCTTCCTGCTCTTGTGTTCTGCTGTTTTCAGTGTACTCTTTGCTCCACGTAACGACAACAAACTCCGAGTTAGCTAGTAGCAACCATTCCACTGAAAATGGGAAGTTTTACTAAGATTTTGATCATTAGATAAAGCATATCTGTTGGGATATTTTAGTAAATAGCTGTAAAAGTATACAGCAAATAGGAATGTGTAAAAATGGTTCTTAGAATTGAACCCCCCCCCACACACACAAACACACACACACATTATTTTGCAAGGGCACCATCATTGCACCCAAAACTGACACCACCAAATATGATCATAAGCCTATCAAAATACAAACCATTTTGAATTTTTCTTCTACTCAAGCAGAAACGTAAAGACTTGAGCCCAATCTTTCTCCTGTCCTGTCGCAGCACAATGGAGCGTCGTCTGCCTACACAAGACATATGTTTCATGTCCAGCTGGGGGGCGCTGGTTACATTAGTCATGTGACTAATCTCAGCATTGACATAGTTCCATTTTCCCCCAGCCTCTCAGCAATTGGAATGTTGGTACTTTGATGTCACTGGGATTCCCTGTCATGTTGATATACGGTGATAACTCTGTTATTGACAGGTCAGATTGACGGACAAGAAATTACCGCATCCGCTGTGCTGACTCAACGAGTACGTCCTCCTCCTCGTAGACCCTCCCCCCCTCGCAGAATGCCTCCGCCGCCACCAATGTGGCGTCGCAGCCCCCCACGCATGAGGAGAAGGTCAGTCTCGCTGCATTCTTTGGCTTTATTTTGAATGATAATTGATCTGCAACCAAGCCCTTGAGTGTTTGATTTCAGCAGCTCTACTATGTGGGCATTCGTATGTTTACGTTCTTTGGTCTGAACCATTGAATGCACCTCAGCACTTTCATGGCTGTGATCTTTCCCCATCTCACAAGTGTCCTGAGTGAAAGTTTACCTTCAAACTCTGCTCCACACCCTGGACTAACTGGATGTAAACTCCAACTGGACCCGTTGGGAAACAACCGCAAGACCGTAATTCTACATTGTTTTGTTTTTCCCTCACCCCAGGTCCCGCTCCCCGAGGAGGCGGTCCCCAGTGCGCCGCCGTTCTCGCTCCAGGTCCCCTGGTCGCAGGCGCCACCGTTCTCGATCCAGCTCAAACTCCTCCAGATAGAGCGGTTTCCTGACTCTGGATATCAAGGATCTCAGATTACCAGATCAGCTCGAATTTTTTTTTAAAAATAATTGTTTTCAGATATTTTGGACTCATCAGAAATATAAAAATCTGCCGTAGCCCAACATGAACATGTGCCTGCAAGTGGACTTTTTTTTTTTTCTCTCTCTCTCTCTCTCTCTCTCTCTCTCTCTCTTCTTTGGTGCAAATGTGAGTTGTTTTTTTTTTCAAATATGTTCATTTTGACAAGCAAGTCTGGTTTCTTTGTATCAACATTTAGTGCAAATTGTAACTCCTTTTTACCATGCATTGTATTTTTTAGAAATATTGAAAAATAAAACTCAGGAAACATCTTTGGTGTGACCTCGATGTCAGTTTGTCACGGTAAGATACTAAAGATCTGGTCTGTTCGAGACGACTGTACAGAAATAACCTCTGGAGAAATCATGTGGAAAATGCAATGGAGAATGGTGAGCTTTGTTTTTGTAGTCTAATAAGTAAATGTTGTATACCTTTTGTAGTCCCTTGGTCACGTGACATTAGCTATTGAAAAAAAATTGTTCAAATATACATATGAAATTAAAAGGCAGTAAAATTATGCAAAGAGGTTTGTATTATTTCTCCAGTCTAGTAATATCTGGCATTTTGTGGAGTCGTGTCACAGGGCGGCTATGATTGCGAATTCAAACTAAATAGAGATACATGAGATTTGCAAAAAAGTTATTAAATGATTAAAAACATACATTTCGCACTGAAACATGAATTGAATTTAGAAAATGGCATAGAATTCACGAAAAAGTCGAATCTTGTTTGTCCTGTCTTGTAATAATTACCTCTACTGATTTGATGTCGCTAGGTCACATGACATTGAAGCAATTAAAAAAAGATAACCATAATACATAAAATAATCCCTCATTTAGAATATTGGATGCAGTGGAGTTCTTTTGTTCTGTCAAGAGACATCGAGCGAGGGTGTAAAAGTGTGTTGACACGCAGTCGGGGGAAGTCCCGCGACAGTAGCAGCATAGTGTCCGCTGGAGGTCTCATCGCACAGGCAGGCAGCAGCAGGACTGTTGAATGCGTGTATTGTGTGTGTGTGTGTGTGTGTGTGTGTGTGATAAGACGTTCGCTGCTCAGCCAGTGAACCTCCCTCCAGAGTCAGGCAGGCGCGTCACTTGGCCGCATTGATGCATGAGAGTCGGAGGTTTGGAGCCACTAGGCAGCAAGATAATTTCCATGATGGCTTCGGATCCGGAGATGAACAGACATCGTGTGAATGAGCTTCTGGGGAAACCTGGGAACGGAAACTGCGCCGACTGCGGAGCTGACGGTAGGCTGCGTAGATGCTGGATACAATGGCCAACTTTCTTCTTGAATCTGTTTTTATATTCTGATAATTCGGGGCAGAATTACTGCTGTAAACTAACATTTCTCAGTGCGCCTTCGCTGTAGTTAGTGATATATACGGTAGTAGTGCAATCCAGAATTGATATAATGAAGATTCTCTCATAGGATGAGATGTTAACTTGTTTTTTCAATTAAATCTTAGTTTTTAATAAGTAGCTATCCTATATAGTTAAGGGATTTTCTCACATGAAGTTTGTGTAGTGGTAGGGGCCTGATTTAACTGAGTTCATGGAGAATGAAGTGGTCACACTGATGGTCACACACCCTGATGGTCACACCTAGTTGCACTTATCAGATCAGCTACATGATGGACTCACAGTGTGAAGAGAGTAAACAGGTGTGGGTGGTGCAAAAAAAACCTCCTTTCCGAATGACTTCGTGAAGATAAACCTACATCAGCTTGACTCTTTTTCACACATGCAGAATTATGTGTGTGTGTGTGTGTGGCTATGTGGTTATTGCAGAAGGAAGCAATATTTATTTGCTACTTGCTATTTTGTCTTCATTAGCCGTGGTTGAAAGTTTCATTAGAGTTCTGCCCAGTTTCCAGCTTCCACTACCACAGAATCTCACCTGATCAGAGTAATCATTCTGAAAATGAGATTTTGAAGATCTGTTTGTGTGTTTGTGTGTGTGTGTGTGTGTGTGTGTGTGTGTGTGTGTGTGTGTGTGTGTGTGTGTGTGTGTGTGTGCTAATGTGCTGCCATTCATTGCTTCATCTGTGATCGCAAATTATGAACACAAATATGCTCTGGTCTCCACCCTCCCTGGCTTTGCTTTGGTTTTTAAAATGATGCTCACCGTGTTTCTTTCTGTCTGTCGAACGTTCATCTTCCCTCAGCTGAACTGGCTGATGTTCAGATTTTTAATTGAACATAATGTTGAAATTATTTTCCGCTGATGTCAGTTGCTGTTTCCACTCTGTGTTTTTCTGGGATGACATGAGGCTTTGGTGGCTGTTGAGTAGATAAGTGTGGAAGAAAATATCCACACTGCAGTGCATCGCGGTATGATACAATATCCATAGTGCTGCTTTTTTATTCTTATTTTTTTCCAGGCTATTTCCCATTCTTTAGTTACTGAAATAACATGATGTATTGTATTGTACACTCATACAGAAGTGATCCATCCATCCATTCTCCATTGTCTATTGCTTATCCTGTTAAGGGTCGAGGGGGGGCTGGAGCCTATCCCAGCAGATTTCGGGCGGGAGGTGGGGTTCACCCTGGACAGGTCACCAGTCCACCACAGGACCAACACATAGAGACAGACAACCATTCACACTCACAGTCACACCTACAGTCAATTTAGAGTATCAATCAGCCTCGTCCTCTCTTGATGTCTTTGGACTGTTGGAGGAAGCTGGGGTACCAGAGAGAACCCACGCAGGAACAGGGAGAACATGGAGACTCACACAGAAAGATCCGGTGCTGGTGCTGGAGTCGGGACTCGAACCCGGAACCTTCTTGCTGTGAGGCAACAGTGCTGACCACTGCACCACCGTGCCGCCCCTGAAAGAAATATATTAAGCAAATGAAAAGTATCTGTTCCTCAGCAGCAACAATATGAGTATATGAATAAAAAATGATTCTGATTGCGGACGGCCTTTCCTGTATGTGCTCACTTAGGATTTATTCATTTTTTTAATCTTAGTGACATTGACAAATGGCTTCCTGCACTGAAGGAGCTGTAGCCGTGTGTTCTTGAGAAGGAGAGAAACTGAACTTGACACACAGTAATCTGTCTCCGTCTGACTGTCTGTTATATGTCCTTTATCTTTTTTTTGGTTTCTTTCAGTGGTCATCTTCCTATCAGAAGAAAGTGGTGCGATGTGATCAGTTTTTTTTGTTTTTTTTTGCGTGCAACTGCAGATGTGTCTCCGTGTTGTGTTGCAGGCCCTGAGTGGGCGTCGTACACCCTGGGTGTGTTCGTGTGTCACAGCTGCTCGGGCCTGCACAGAAACATAGCTCAGATCAGCAAAGTGAAATCTCTACTGCTGGATCCCTGGAACAAATCTGAGGTGGAGGTGAGGACGTCTCTCCGTTGATTCATCTGAGGAGACATCTTTGTAGTTTTTTTTTTTTTTAATGCATCTACTGAATGAAGCTCAGTGTTTGAGAAGCACAGCCATTGATTACTGTCCAAAAGTTGGCTTGTAATGACACCTGCAGCGTCTGGCCTGCCCACCCTGCCGCACTCTGAGCATCACTCCCCTCCTGCACCCCCACCTCCCCTCCACCCCTGCATTCTGGCCTGAAAAACAAGTAATCGCTCTTAATTCAGCATGGCCTGAAAGGCATGAGCTAGCAGCTGGCAGACACAACCAATATCTGTGTATGTGTGTGTGTGTGTGTGTGTGTGTGTGTGTGTGTGTGTGTGTGTGTTTTACTGTGTGCTAACTGCTAATGCATGCTGAACAGTGGACTCCGTCTTAAACAAAAGAAGACTTTCAATGGCAGCAGGACTCTGAGCACAGAGAGGCAAAGCTGCAAACACCTCATTATATCTGTGTGTGTGTGTGTGTGTGTGTGTGTGTGTGTGTGTGTGTGTGTGTGTGTGTGTGTGTGTGTAAAACCTGTCCTCAGCCACCACTTTTAGTCACATCACATGCATGTAGCCACAGCTATCTCAGTTATTGGAAACATCTAATTTCTCTCGCTACCTTCTTCAGTTTATGGCCTCTGCTGGTAACGATGCTGCCAAAGCCACATACGAACAGACAGTTCCTGCATTCTATTACCGGCCCACACACAAAGACTGCGCGTAAGTCATGGCACCTCACCTCCATCCCTATTTCATGTATTTCTACTACCTACATAGAGTAATGCAAGTAAATAGACAATATATGATCATTTTTAGCTGTAGCTCATCAAAATTTGAAAGAAAACGGATGTTTTGTGCAGAATACACCTCTATAGATTATGCACTCAACAAAAATAGTGACATCATGGATTTGCACCCGCTAGGCAGACATGCAGAAAGTCCTCATTGATAAGAAGTTTCTTGCAGCATGAACAGGAAACAGCTGTTGACAGCGGTTCTTTCTCAACCGACCTGTGACTTAAAATATGTTGCAATGAAACCAAGTGTAATTGCAGTGAAGGTTTTGAGCTGTGATGAAGCGAGATGTTGAACGTGACGTCACCGTTGTTCGCGGGTGCTTTGATGGACCCATGACATGCATAGAAGACAAAAGATTACAAATATTATCACCTTTACCAGGCTGGATGCAAAACAAGAGAGGTGTATAAATTGAATTGAAGTCTAAAATTTGAGCCCTAAAATGCTTATTATTTGAATAAAAGCCTATTTTGAGACATTAAATGAAGCTTGAGATGTGGGATTCTTCTAAGTTGGTAATATTTCACCCAACAAGGACATGTTGCATTTTATTTTGTTCAATTCTGTTATTCTGCTAGCTTGAGCTCACAAAAGAGCGAGGCAGTAATGATCCTTGGGAGCTCAAGACACCTATGAGTTAGTACTTGCGGGGCTAAAAACACTTTTTTTTTGGGTGAAGTATCGAATAAATATGACATTTCCAGGAAATAAGTACAAGCAGGTGGTAAAGACATAACACCCTGTCTTCTTCAGGCTGCTGCGGGATCAGTGGATTCGTGCCAAATACGAGAGGAAGGAGTTTATATGCGTTGAGCGGCAGGAGCCTTACTCGGCAGGTAAGAAACCCAAGCACACCTCTTGCTCTCTTAGGCAGAAGAGAACAAGTGATTGTGTCTATGTCTGAGACAGTGGAACCTATTCACCAGCAGGGAAACAGTGCCATCCGTCTGTCATTAGAAAAATTCTTGAGTGGAGCGGTTGATCAGCGAGTTAAGAGAGCACGGAGGAAGGAAACAGGCGGCATGTCACAACCCTGCTTTACCTCTGTAATTGTTTGAGTGTACTTTTATTTGTTTGAATACATTGTTGCTTGAAAGAAGCTTTGTCGAAGCACAAAACCTCTAGTTCCTTATCTTGTCTCGCCTCTGACGATGATCTTTTGCAAAAAGCGATGATGCTGAGGTTGAGTAAGGCAGTGAAAC